>NC_084993.1:11175011-11802018 GCF_963691925.1 Scomber scombrus | reverse complement strand
CCGGTCCCTGGGCTCCCATAATGCTCTATTAGCGCTTCCACCACTATTATTGACAAGCGGCAGCCAGGTAATACAGCCAGAGTGGCTCATACAGCTCCTGCTCATCCGCTCTTTGTGTAGAGAGAGAGAGGGGTCATTATTTTGTTGTAAATCTCACTATCTCATCAAGGGATTTGTTGGGAATGCAACCCTGTATCTTAAAGGGGCAAACAAGTATGAACAGGGATTAAATACATGATTTAAATGAAGATTAATGCCTATATGTTCTAATTCTGTGAAGGTGTTTGAATGCTAATCTAAACATCTCTATTCATCCATCATTTATACCATGAAAAATATAATAATTACACACTTTTGAGAGAGATATGTGCTCTTTTCAACTGATTTAGAAATTGTAGTGAACACCACAGAGGATGGACATAATCATTCAACACTTTCAGCTCTGTGCTGGTGATTCATATTATTGGGAGGTGTTTCCTGTACAGCTGGCTTATCATTAGCTGACATCTGACTGGTTATAGCGGCAATAGATTTCCCGAAGACGTGCGTTTATCTCGCTGCTTAACACAAATATGTGGATGAAATATTTCACAATTTCACCTGGCAACTCCCCAAATATTAGCACCTGTGTTTGGGAGTAACTGTTTTAAAGGACTGTGGAGGAAATATGGAGCCGAGGGAGAAGTTTGAAAGAAAAATTGAAAAAAATTACTATTACTATTATTATTTTAATAATATATTAATTCACACATGTTCAGACAAATAAGCTCTACAGTCCTCTTGTATGTCACTACATTAACACATTTGCCACGGAGTAGTTTCCTGTAATCTAGCAACATACAACACTGACCCATCCAGTGTGTGATCATAGAGATACAGGAGGAATGATCAATTGTCCAGAGAGTGAAAATGTTATTTAACCACAGTTTGGTGCTCAATCCTCAAATTCATGGGTATAATGCTCAGTCTGGCTGCTCTGGATCATATTTCATCTTCTTATTGATACCTGCAGCCCTTTGCATGTTTCTTAATGCAGGGCCTTCTATCATGTGTGTCATCTCCAATGATCATAACATAGCAACCGTCCTTAGAGACAAAAAACATGTATGTCTCTGAAAGGTCCCTCAATGTGACTGGAGTGAATTCAGCTTTAAATACTTGTGTGATGCTCTCATTATGACTCCACATCATGAGCTTGTTTGTTGTTCTAATATGTCAGCAAGCCCTACAAATGATAATGTGTTAGAATTACTGGATAAACACGTCTGTTCAGCATCTTGAAATCATCTCTGGGCCTACATTAAAGCACTATGTTGCTATTGAAAGCCCATTGTTGCAGACTCAGGATGAATGCACGCCGTTTCCTCTCATCCTCCACTGAAGGAATCCACCTGAACATTAAAGTGGGCGTCCGAGAATCCAGCCCCACCGCCCGGCATCCACCGTGTTTCCTTTTACAGCTGCACAGAATAAACAAAGACAGCATTTACTCATTTACTTGACACATGTTCGTCGTAAAAGAAAAACAAAATCCGAGCATTGATTCCATAAGAGGTCAACACGGTAACCTCATCTTTCGTGCAAGTCTTCCCTAGATGGACTCTCGTTTTCTTTTGAAGCACTTCCTCGGGTCGCCGGGTCGGGGATGAGGTCATATCCTGTCTTTTTTGATCAGACCTGAGGGACTGGCTGCAGATGTGAGGGCTGAAAGGTCGAGTTTCTCATGAAAAGAGATAGCGAAGGAATCCTCCTTTTTATTTTTTTCAACGTTTCTCAGGGTTTTCGGAGGAGGTTAAACAATCCGTGCTGGCGATTTTTGTCTCTTGGGACGCCGGCATTAAAGTGACCAAAATACATTGAGTAGACCCTCTGCATCTGAACCATGTAATGAACCTGCCATATGCACAAGTGCACTGACATCTTTTTTTAAACTGTTTGGTGAAGGGTGGTCTACAGCTCAGCTGAGGTGAAGCTTTAATTTAATCTGCCCCCTATTTGAGTTCAATCAATTCTGAAGTTAACCGTAATTCATTTGACAAGATGGAAACTACATCTTTTTTAGAAAGGGTGCAGCTCAGGTCAGTTTTCCTATCTTGGTGATATTAAGTTACTGTTCCACTGAGTCTCTTAAATGGGCCCAGTTTCACTCCTACTGCTGGCTTTGAATGAAGCAGGATTTAACATTAAGATGAGTGAAAGATGATGCACCTTAACTCAATTCTGAAACATATTGTAGGAAAATGAATAAAACTACGATGATGAAACAAAAGTCCATCTGCAACATTTTCACCTTAATTTAAGTTAATTAACCTCACAGGCCTCAAATCTGCTGTCAAGAAAAGCAAAGCTAATCTTCCATCTTCTCTTCTGTTCTCTTCTCTTTCACAACGTAATAGTGAAAACTGTTATTTAAGTGAAAGTACATACGTTTTATCAGGCAAGGAACAACTTTTCCTAATCACACTAAAATAATGTAATACAGGCGGCGTCATAATCCTTTCTAAACTTATTGCTGTTGAAAATGAGTACTTTTTATTACACAGGCGTCCAAATATTTCCACATATCTGTTATTAGCAAATAAACACAACAGTTTGATTTAGAATATCACATTAAGTTGAGAAAACTGTAGCATCTGAGGGGAAATGGGATCTTATCTGTAATAATTAGAACAGAATAAACAAAATATAACATTTATATCAAGAATGAATGAATATTTGCATGAATGATACCAGACTCTGCATTTTATTTGTTTGCCTCTGATGAGACTGTGTGCTGCCGGCTAGTAAATTAATTTCCTCATTAAGTCATTGTGTGAGTGTGTTAGTGTGTGTGTGTGTGTGTGTGTGTGTGTGTGTGTGTGTGTGTGTGTGTGTGTGTGTGTGTGTGTGTGTGACCCTATCTTCTTCCACAATTCTCTCTCATATCTTTCGTTTCAGCATTATTATGTCACAAGCTATGTCCCCTTTTTCTTCTCTTCTCTTCTTTACCTCCACTTTTCTGTTCTTCACAGAGATAAATCAGCTGCAGAGGGTAAACAGATGCAGCAGCTTGGCAGTAGAAACTGTGCTGCCCCCCCACCCCAAAGAAAAAACCCTCATTTCCCTCTGCTAACAGCTGCCATTCATCTTATCTAACTACCACTGTTAGAGAGGGTTGTAATGAATGGAATGTGGACATGGAAACACATAGCAGCATGGTTTTGGTTCTGTGGAGTTATTAGTGTGTGTGTGTGTGTGTGTGTGTGTGTGTGTGTGTGTGTGTGTGTGTGTGTGTGCGTGTGCGTGTGGTGTGTTGTCTTGATTCACCTCAAACCACCTGTCTGTCTGTCTGTCTGTCTGTCTGTCTGTCTGTCTGTCTGTCTGTCTGTCTGTCTGTCTGTCTGTCTGTCTGTCTGTCTGTCTGTTTTTGTGTAGTGAGGTTTTCTTCATGCGTAGTTACTCTCCCATCAGCCTCCTGCACTCAACACTGTTTGTCTGGTCATGCATGACTGTGTACAGTACGTGTGTGTTTGTATTTGTGCGTCTGTGTCTGTGTGTGTGCCGCCGGTGCCGACCAACCAAGACAAAGGAGGGCCCGCTAGGGAGAGGAAGGCGGTATCCGTGAAGACATACACACACACACAGACACACACACACACACACCTCTGTGCTGTCTGAGAGAGAGAAAAAGAGGGACGGAGAAAGAGCAAGAAGAGGAAGAAAAGCTAGGGGGGAGAGAGGATAAGAAAAAAACCCCAACAAAAACACAGAGAGAAAGAGAGAAAGGGAGAGAGGCTTTACCCGTCAGTCTCTGGTCTGTAGCCAAGTGCACAGATCAGTCCGGTGGGAACACACAGTCTGTACACCTGTTCAAACCAGCTGGCTGCTGCTACCTGCCTCAGTGGCAGCTTCGCCCTCAGACACACCCACCCACACATTCACCAAGGTGGTGGGGGGTGGGGGGGTGGGGGGGGTGGAGCAGGCAGTGTGTGAACTTATGTGCTCGCTCCCTGCTAATGTGAACGATGTCAAAAAATGGGACAAAAAGGTGGGAAAAACTAAAAGTAGAAAAGGAAAAGTTAAAGTCCTCCTATATAGCATTCATAAACAGTGTAGAAACACTTAATACATGGTTTATAATACACTAGAAAAGAGTTGCAAGTAGGGTTGCAAAGGGGTGGAAAATATCTGATACATTTCTGGAAACTTTCCATGGGAAGTTAAGCTGGGTAATTTTGGAAATATTCCAAGTTGGAAACTTTCCATGGGAATTATGGGAATGTATGGGAATTAGCTGGAAATTTGGGGTAATTTAAACAAACCGCATACAAACATAAATATAAACATTTTTGTTTTGTCATAAGCAGACATGCATGCAAACTAATACTATTTCTTTTTACTAATTTATTTGTGAACTTTAATCAGTTCTTTCAATGAACAATAAAAATGTGAATGTTGAGTAAAATAAAAATGTTCTCTTCTAGAAATCATGTGTGCATGTGATGGAGGAATGCACAGTGCATGTAGGAGGTGTGGCCCTGCAGTAAGTAATGTGCTATGTACATGTGATTGAGTAATAGGGGAGATATTCAACTTTATTTACCTTAAATCTGTTTTAACCAAGATTATGCTACGATAAGATATTTAAGTTCCCTGTTATAGGCTAACATGCAATTTTGTAAATTTACCAGTTGTTTCCGTTTAATCCCATGGAAAGTTTCCAACTTTGAAAATTCCTGGAATTTTACAAGCAGATATGTGTTAATTAATGTATGCCGACTCCTTATGTGGGTGCCAATAAGGTAAAATCTAGTTGAAACTATATAAAATAAGCTTCCATAGGAGAAGTTGTAATTGGTGTTTGTAGCTTTTATGATGCTAGGCTAGCTACTTTCTTCCAGTCTGTTTAAAGTGAGTCTTTTAGTGTTTGGTCAGTTCAGTTTAACCTGCAGTCAGTTTCCGAAAAGGCTCCAGCAACGCATTCTCTTCCCACGAAAGAAAACAAATTAACTTTCATTGTCTTTACAGCAGAAACGAAACCAGGTTTTCCAATCGTCTGTCGCCCTGCCAAGAATTACTGCTGTCACAGATCAAAAAGACAGTCTGAAAAATACTAACTGCAGGAGAATATAACTCTGATTGCTTCCAAGGGCCTGACAGGAGAGAGAGTGAGCGTGTGACTGATAGACCGGCTACAGTACACAAAATGTGAGCTTTCTCAAAGCAGGTGTTTGAAAAGGAGAGTTTGTCTCATGTTTGAGCCAACACTGTTCTTAAAATGCTCTTATCTCTGCTTACAACTGCATTATAATGTGTTAGAGACCGTTAAGTGGTTATATACTGCTTATGAAATTGAATGGACATGTTTTAGAATGATAAAAGCATGCATTAAAAGAGAATAGAACGTTTGAATTGAGAATGAAAATGAATGCATGAACACATGAAAGGAAAAGGGGGTCACTCTCCCCACCGGCCCCCCCTCCCCTCCCCTCCTCTCGGCGCCACAGATGTGCGCCGGGTGATAAACGCCAAACCAATTCAAAGCAATACAACACCAGCCGTATTAAAAAGGCCTGAATGGCATTTGCATGGTGTAATTACTGCTGGCTTGGCTTTCTCTTTGTGCCGGCGGCCAACTGGGAGTCCTGTAGCGCCAAACGGGGTGGGAGAGGTGCGGCGGGGTCAGGGCGCCGTGTTCCTAGCTCCCAAAAAGCCGGCCGCACCTCTTCTCGATCAGCTTCTCGGGCGTCTCTAAGCGGGCTGCTGGAGGTGGCACCTGGATGTGTCGCTGCCCCCGTGTATTCCATTCCTGGCGAGGATAATAATGTTCTCGACATGGAGGATCACATTCAGCAGACATGACACCCTGACACCAGCCGCCAAGGCCTGCAAATGTAAATCTCACCAGATTAGATGTCTGTAAGCAGCTTCTGCGAATGTGTGTGTGCGTGTGTGTTAGAGATTGATAGATGGATCGAGACAGAGGTGTTAATATATATATATATATATATCTATGTGAGGGTGTGTGTGTGTGTGTGTGTGTGTGTGTGTGTGTGTGTGTGTGTCCCAAAATAGCCTTTAAAGAGATCTCACCCCGTGTTTCAGGATCATTCGCTTTACGCTGGAACCAAAAACCCCCCGGCTTGACGTTTTTATGGACGTTACCTTTTTAGCAACGTCGTGGAGCTGCAGACGGGATTTTGTGTCAGACGGTGTGAAACTGACCCAGCTACCTCACTCTGTCTGCACCCCTCCCCTCTATGTCACGCTCACAGCTGATTTTACACCCAATACTGCTTTTACGGTCATAATCAAGTCATCGTTTTCACATGAATAAACCATTTACTCAAGACTTTAACCCTTACATACTGCTCATATTCTGATCATAGTAAGCCGCCTGCCCCTTTATAATTAGTCCCTATACCAAGTGTATATAATATTTACATTTATATATATCATATCAGTCATTAATAATGCCTGCTGTAGCTCAACACAATGACCATATAAACTGATGAAACCAAACTTTACACTTATTCTGTATTTCATTTCTTCCCAACACTGCATTAATCTGCTCCGTCAATCTAATACCTGTCACCTAAAAATGGCTTCATGATAACATTTCCACCCCAAATGTAGTTTTTAATGCACAATGTAAACACATTCCTCATATTCCCCCCAGATCACACCTGATACCGTATAACCCAGCCAACCACGTTCTGTCTAAATGTGTTTCAGGGGATTATAAGCCGAGCTGGTGACAGTATTGATCAGTGATGCATGATATCTTATTTGCTCTCCTGCTCGCTATCTATCTATACATGTCTCAGTATCTATCACAGTATGGTTCAGAGATGTCTGTCTCCACTTCCTTATGCTGTAGCAAGAAGTTGTTATTTCTCTTTAATTTCTGGTGGCAAAAAAGTTGCTCATTGGTTTGTGGTTCACTGAAGTGTATAGAAACATATTAGTTATTATGCTCCTAATTGGCTGAATTAAAAACTATATCTGCATCTAAATGACTTTAATAATGAATTTTTATTTCTAATCCCTTGTTGTATCTACTTTTAAGACTTAGATACAGGACCATGTTCAATATGTGGAACTTTCCTGTGATTGGTGAGTGATTTGACTCCATGTGTGCACTAAACCCCACCCACCTGGCACTCAAGGGAGGGTTAAACAAACACAACAATTTGAAACCGTTTTCTTTCACCTGCTGAGCCTGTTTAAAGAAAAAAGGCTGGGCGCACTGTTCACTGAGTGTGTATTCAGAAAAAAAACCTCCTCCAACATGTGCACATGCGCATGCTTCAGGCATGTGTGTGTGTGTGAGTGTGTGTGTGTGTGTGTGTGTGTGTGTGTGTTTCTATGCATGTGTGTGAAGCTACAGTATGTGCGTGTGTCAGCATCATCGCTCCATCTCCCACTGCGTCTCCTGGAAGCTGACAACTGGATAATAGCTTTTTACTTTTCCAGAGCAGGGCTCCGGAGAGAACTAATATGATTATAAATCATTATTCAAATAGAAAGGTGAGGCGAGGCGCTCAGCATAGTAAGAGAGCATGATAATAGCATCATTACCTTTTATTTATAATTCAGATTTTTTTTTTTTCTTTTTTTTTTGCAAACGTGGCAACTCAACCTAATGCAAGACTACAGGGGATTTCTCTGTGTGATATGTTGAGGTGTACATACATCAAACCGTCCTGGTGGAGCAAAGAGAGCGATAAAGATGAAGTGATTGGATATAGGGTGTTTGAAGAGATATAGCTTGTTACTACAAAGAAACCTTAACAGGAATATTTTGGCCTTTTTAAGGACAATTTGGGATTCTGGCATTGAGGATATTACTTAAAACTGAGGACACATCTCTCCAAGAAATCACACTGGGACATTCCTGTTTCTGCTTGAGGACATACTGTACTGTAAGATGCAATCTAGGGGTGATAGTTTCATTGCATGGGGCCTTCTAGGAGTGAGATACACACACTGTGCACAAAATTGAAATGTGTTAAGTGATGATTTTAGAGGAAAGGTTTACATTTTGCAAAACAGATCAGATCAGAAAGAATGATCAAAATGCTGCAAGGGTAAAAATATCCTGAGTGACAGCTCCAAAAAACCAGCTTCTACATCCCCTGTAATACACTTTCTAGCTTATTTTGTTAGACATTATGCATAAAAGCTTGTAGTCCCTAACCCTAAGCAGCACCCACTCAAGTAAAAGTTATGGTCACACCTGAAAGTGGCACCACAATTTAATTGAATTAATTTCGGAACATATTTGGTGCTTCCTGGTGACATAGTGACTGTTGGCAAGGCTGGTTGATAGCTGGCGAGTCAACAGCCATCCTGGACATACGTACTCTGCTGTTTATTCCCCTCTGACATGTTGCTCTAAGGATTGTACACCATTTGATTAAATAAAGAGTTTAATTAAAGAAGGAAACTCTGAGCTAATAGGCTTACTAACTGACAGTTAGCTCGGCCACTAACAGGGCAATAATTCACACAGTTTATTCAAGAGACGTATTTGTGTCATGGACTCCTGTCTCATAACTGTCTGCACACTATTTGTCTTTTGCGTGAGGTTAATTAAAAATGAATGAAGCAACACAGCTAATAAGCTACAGTGGCCTGCTGTATTTTGGAAACAACGAGGTTGGCCTTTCCTTCAATGCTCAACACTGTCAAGACGCCTTTCCATTGCACTTGACGCAAAAATGAGCACAAATTGACTTCGCCCCTGCTCGCAAATCCATTAATTGGAGTCATTCCATTGAAATGAATGGATATTTCTGTTTTAAATGGTCCAACTTTAGAAAGCTCCAGAGCCACAACTCTTTCCTCACAAGCTGAATCATACTCTCCATGACAGGTAAATTAACTTTGACATGTCAAATCAAGAAATTAAGCTAGTTGATTTGTGAGAAGGATCCCAGAAAACTTCAACCCAAACTTTAGCTACAGAGATTTAAACTGGCAACCTTCAGAGGGTTTCCTAAACTCCCTACATTGTTGCAAGTAGTGAAAAAGCAGCATGTAGAAGAAGGAAAGATAGTCAGCTGCTATAGTAATATGCAGTAGATTCATCTCTGTGATTTGGTGGAACCTGGCTGATCTGGACAGCTGAATGGTATTAAACACTGAAATCATCCATGTCAGAGTCGGTCTTTGTTGACTTTGTTCTGACTGTAGTTTTAGGATTTTTATCGGATGCTCTCATCCTGACAAAGATTCAGCATCATCTCGACAGGGAGCCCATTCTGTGACTTAACTAACCGCTTTGTTATTCTGCTGCCGTTCAGGTACGATCTCCTGATGAGCAGGCAGTGCATCAAATGTCACTAAAATTCAGATGATTTAGCAGCCGATTAGTCACGAGGCACGAGCTTTGCGCCGAACACGACAGGGAGAGAGAATAGAGCAAATCCATCTTTGTCAGAGCACAAAGACGCCGCTCGCTACAGACTCTGCAATTCCCTCGCTGACAATTCAAAACGATGTAAATCTGAGGAAAATGTGACGTGACTGAAACAATGTCACCTCCATTTGGAGATAAGGTTGCCATTATATTTTTCCAAAGAGTAAAGAGATTCAGACTTAAGAGCTGATTGAGGATCAGATTTTCCTTTTGAGGTTATGTCAGCTCGTCCCCGGGCAAAGATAAGAATCCTTATGCCTTGATGTTGGTGCCAACAAAATGTTTCTCTCAAATCCAAGCTTGTAATGAGGCTTTCAGCCCGTCGCCACAATAAAAAAACAACAGTGTAGGTCTAAAATTCGGGCTGGCAGAAACAACCTTTTGTTACGCCATCTAGTGGCTTTAGTAATTATGCGAATTGACGCTATTCAGATGACGTCAATATAAGGTGACTTGATAAGACGATTTTGCCTTGTAATGTAGGTTGGGTGGACGGTTAGTTAGATGAGACAACTGTGCGATTCTTGCTACCAACCGTGTCATGTTTCCAACCGCGAGTCTGCACATCTTTTAAAAGACGTACCATTGTGGTGTTTGCTGCTGCCGCCATGACGACAAAGGTTACGTAACTTGAAGGAGGTATGAACCACGTTTTAAGTGGTCATTTAAACCTAAACCATGATCGAGTGGTTTTTATGCCTAAACCTAAACAGACCTTAACCACAGTGTTGTCACACCATAAAACATCATTATTTTAAACAGTGGTTTGTGACCGGAGTACATTACTAGAACCCCTAGATGGCGTAAAGGTTGAATTTTAGACCTACATTGTTGTTGTTTTTAATGAGTTTTTATATGTTGTCCGCTGCCTGCATGCATGTGTGTAGCGTGCTTGTTGTACATAGACGTATATATCTGCATACCCTCGCGAGGATGGTTGTTCATGGCGTACCACCGAGTAGGAATCTCACCATTTGTCCTCCAGCTGATTTCTGTAAATGCAGCACAGGGGCCCAACCCAGTAACTTTATTTTTGGCCTTCCAGCTCTAAGGCTTAACAGATGTCACTCACAACTTCTCTCTGCTGCTCATTGTGCTGCAGAGGAGAAATATTAGAAGTTAAAAAAATAATAATAATTGTGGTTACAGGAGTTAATCCAAACACCAGAAGAGTCCCAAACTTTATTTAAAGGAAAAGTCCACCAGTTTAAGAATCAAAGTCTGAAAATAAAAACAAACTGCATTGTGGGTAATGTAGGCGTCAGGTTTTGACTTTCTTTTTAAATTGACCATTGTGAGTGCAAGCAGGCATGGATGACTGCATGTACCTACAGAAGGGAGTAAAAAAAACACAATATGTGATCTTGACTAGTGACTATAAAAAGGTGTGTGTGTGTTTGTGTAGGAAATCAGACAAATGCAAAATGTTTGACTCAAAATGGTGGCAGAAACCCCCGTGGTGGTAATACCAATGAAAACAACAAACAAGATGGCTGACTAACTGATGAAAACAGATAGCTAGCATACAAATTTAACCTGAGTGAAGCTTGTTACAGCGAGTGGGAACTAGTTTAGAATCGGTGAGCAGACATCACGACAGTAGAGCTCAGTGAAGAACATTAAACCACATCACTACTTGTACACTGACATTGATTAAGTCAAGCAGTCCTGTACTCAGCCATGTGCTGAGTGCTACGCTCTATGATATGCCCAGTTTAATGTTACCAGTCTTTGGAGGGAGAGAGGTGTTTTGGCCCGCTGCTTTATTGGAGCTGGCGATGCAGTCAGTTGTGGGTGAGCCAGCCTGGGAAGAGTTGTGGTTTCTGTGTCAGATGATGCAGAAACCAGTTTCTTCTTAGTCGAGTCCAAGCGGGCCGCGGGCCTGCAACATCTTCCTGCCGGTGAGCGGGCCAGTCTTGCGGCTGGTTTCCGGGTCACTGAGGCGATCAGTTGTGCGGGCTGTGCGGCTTCGGTGTTGTAGCCGCTGGCACTGAATAACTTATTTGAGGCAGGCTCTGACAGATTTTTGTGGTTCTGCTTTAAGTAGTGAGCATAGAACAGAGAGACAGTCCAGGAGAAGACAGAAAGCAGACAGGGAGCTGAGGTTTTGTTTGACCTCATGACATCATGGAAGATATCAGGGTGGTTGAGTTCATTCATTGATGAAGGCCCTAAACTAGCAAACAACCACCTCTGCAGACCACATGCTGACATAGTTACTTTTGGGGGGGGGGACTAAAGATGATGCAGATGATGATTAACATATTTTCAACACTGGTTAGAATGAGTCTCAGATTTTAGTCACTTTTGAACTGACTTTCTCTCTTTCATGATCTCCAACAGCTATCGGATTCACCCAAGACACATGAAGTGACTAAGTGGAAAAGTGGTCAGACTAGCAGATAAATTACACAATCAGAGTCTGCAAAAGATCAAGATAAAACATCTGAGATTGCCCCGAGCACTAACAGGGCTTGCTGCTTATCAGTTCCTCCAGTTCCAGCTATTACCAGCATCCTCTGCTAAAGGTGTGTTTAGCAATTACTGATGAGGTGCCCCTAAGCAAGGCCCCAAACCTCTAATTACCTCTTAGTGTAGCTGCTTCACGGAGAACAAAAGAACACCGGTTTTCTTTGAGTTCATGTAGCTGTGGATGTGAAGAATCTTTGATAAAGGAACGTGCGGATTCAGCAAACATTTCCAGTCTGAACTTAAGGTATTTCACTGTGTTTTCTCAAGGTGCCGAGATAGCTTAAGAATGCAAATTGGATCACAGCCAGTCCAGTGAAATTATTTTTAAAAGCAGCCGTGAAGGGTCTCGGTCCTGTCAGAGCTGCAAGGTTCTGCTGAGGAGTGATAAAGCAGGGTGGGGTGGGGGACTTGACCTTGTAGTCCAGAGGAAGGAGGGGGACCATCATTAGTGTGGCACCAGGAAGGTTTTACACATGACCTTACAGCCCTCGCTGTCCAGATAAGAGTGAGGGATGAGCTTCAGATCCTCCCTCCTTCCCTTGTTTCCTCCTTCCTTTCCCCCTCCTCCTCCTCTTCCTCCAAACGCTCCTCTTTTCTCCAGGTATAAAAAAAAACCGGAGAAAGGAAAAACCAAACCTAACTGCACAAATCCTCACTCACTACTCTGGCTTCAATGTTTCACTGCCTCAGCAACACTTCTTCATCCTTCCTCCTCCTCACCCTCCCTCTCCATCCCCGGCGACGGCACAGAGAATTCTTGGAAGACTGATGTCTGCCCCAATTTAACTAATTAATCTTTCTCAACTGAAGAGCTTTTCCTGAAACCCGTCAGGCCGCTGAGTGATCACACCTGGCTTTCCGTGGCGGAGATACATCACCTTACGTCAGGGGAAAACAGAAAAACACACAGAAATGCCTGTGTTGGATTTTTTAAAAGTATAAAATGATTTTTTCGGATCCTCTGCAGAGCTGGGCTTCTCTCCACATCGGGCAGCTAACATCAGCTCTATCAGAGATGTTACTGCATAGTTACAATACTGTACATTTTTGTACCAAAAGCATTGCTTAATTTTTAGGCAATCTTGATGGATTATTGTATAATAATTGAAAATAATGGTGGATTCTCAGAAAAGGGTATATTTGCTAAGTGGTCTGAAACAAGGCTGTGTCTTATCTCCCAAATTATAAATTGTGGTTGTAGGATAAAAAGTATAAAAAAACATGGGAGGGTTTTTTCTATTGATGATAAAGAATAAAGAGTAACAAATGGCCACATCCATCATCCCTCCACCTTCAAACTGCTTGTTCTGATGAAGGCTGTGGTGAAAACATTATTTGCTTCAGCAACCTCCTCCAGTTGCTTTTGGGAGATCTTAAAGCACACCGAGATCAACCGTGAGATCTATGAGTTCTGGATCTTTTCCAGGTTCTCTTATTGGTTGGTTGTGACCACAGTCAGTTTCCCTTTTACAGAAACCTCATCTTGCCTGCTTGTATCTCATTTGTACTGTGACAATAACCATTACCTTTATCAAACCATAATTGCCATGCACAGATATTGTAGAATGTGATCTTTTAACAAGACTGAGTCCACAGCCATGCTAGTGAGACTTTAAGGCTGTATTTAGACACAGTGTTGCTTTGGCCTAAAATCTGACGTCACTATGCTAACATGTTCACAATGACCAAAGTGATGGACTGACCGAGTGACAGACCAACATGGCTGTCCCTAGAGCTGTGCTGCTAGCATCGCCAAAAATGTTGACATTTGGCACAAATAATGGAGTTGTCATTGAGCACAATCTGTCATTTTACAGAATCATCTAGTATTAATGTTCTTGTCTGGAGACAGGGTTTTGGACCACAGGTAAGGATTCTAATAAAGATTGAGCTTTTTTGTACAGCACAGCTCTGTCTTTATTCCCCTGGTCAGATACGAAGCCTGCATTATTGCAGCCAATCTACCTAACCAGCCATTGGTCTGTCTTTAACAGCTCTTCTGTTGCAATGAGATCCTTCGTATGACAAATCTGCAAGGCCTTGAATGAAGGTTAAATAAATACATAAAAATATTTGCTTAAAGCCTAGAAACAATACTGTATGTCTGGCATTGTGACATCAATAAATCACATTTTCAGATATTAGTCTAACTACAGCAAATAAATCACCAGGGTCACGTGCTTTATGAATCATTTTTGGCACATCACATTGGATCTTGGCTACATTAAGATCATTCTTTTTATAGAAAAAAACCTACAGGAAACACTTGTCTCCTTAGGAAGAGACTATTATTATCACAGGCTATTATTACACAAGGAGTGTTTATATCGTACTTGGATTGATTAACCTCCAGCCTGAGAAACCACCTATTTGTTCTTGCGTCATATGTATTGTATTGTACATACTATTGTACAGTAGTAGCTTTTCTTAATGGGACCATTAGGTTCAATAAATGCACACAGAACCTTTGTACGGCTGGAGTAGTCTCTGCATGTTTCTCCTGTTTGTACAGTACCTGGTAATAACACCAGGTGCTGGTAAAAACAAGGGAAGATATATTTTTTCCGACAAGACGATAATTGTATAACTAATTGATTTTTTTCCTATAATTTATTAACGATTCAAAAACTTGAAAATCATGACCCATCCCCAAAGTATTGTTGAATATTTCTGCTGCATTGCTATCTATACACTAGAAAGGATACTCTCAGTAATTCTATCACCGGAAAAAACTGTTCATACTATGGAGAAGTTACATTTGTGTTAGTACTGACAAATAAGTAGCATGAACAGTCGCTCCAAAATAAATCATCTGGAGCTCTAAAATAGATCATGATTTCATTTCTTTGTCATTACACCCAGATGTTACAGGTAATATGACAGTGATATATTCATTTTTGGAATTACTGGGCATAGAAGCTTTAAAATCTGACCTCTTGAACATCCAACATTTAAAACAAGCAGTAACAAATTATGTCTTGTTCATCTTAAATCCAGAGTAGATAATGCTCCTTCACTGTCTGGGCCAGGTAGGATTGTCTGTCTACAAGACAGCAAGTATGAGCTCTTATGTCAAAGCTTCATTAAGTTCTAGTCCGTGCTGATTGTTACCAGCTGTACTCCGGGATACCGTCTGTGTTTGCATGAGCATGTTGGTTCATTGGTTCGTATAGTCAGTAGAGGTTAGCTGGTGAGGGACAGTGAGTTATTTCCTGAGCTGATCTAATGAAAGTCTTGGGGAGGAGAAAGACAAGATATTCTTCAAATGTGCTGCATACCATGGAAATATAATGCCGAATAGTATCCATGGATTTTCTTTTGCTTCAGTGTAGAATGACATGATATACAGTTTAATGTTAGTGTGGGAGCAGCAGTACAGTAGGAACCAAACATTCCCATAGCATTTACATATTGAATCCACTGACCTTAAGGTTACAGCAAGGCAATAAACTGAAAGCCACAAAAGGGGTAATTAAATTAGCACATGAAGGAATTAACTTTGTCCAGTAATGTGTTATTTGTATGATTGTAACATGCATTTAGAAGCATGTTTTTTTCCCTCTGAGATGCTGAAAAGAGTAGGCAGTTTCTGCTGTGGGAACTGCAGCTGCACAGTGGTTTAGTGGTTTGACCAAAAGACTACAGGTTCAAGCCATGATTGTGTGCCATCAAGTAACATTTACCCATTTGAATCTGCTAATGATGGCTTGACTCTCCAAGTAAGTCAGGGAATGAAGGAAAGCAGTTTGGTTTTGCTAGAATTATCATAATAAAGTTGACCGAAGATAAAATAAAATTCAAGCGTGTCACAAAAACCAGATATGAAAAATTAGGACAAGTAAACAGTGAATTCAAATAGCAGCAACAACATTTGCAGAAAGGACAGATAAAATAGCAATATAAATATTTTATGTTGGAGTGCCCTCAGTTTTAAACATGGCTATGACCAGCCAACATGTTCTTGACTGAGGACTACAGAGTGCATGCTAGTTGATAAGATGAAAGTAAGGCTCTGACAATCAACTCCAAAACACAGTGCTAGCTGTCAGTGGGTTTTAGAATTGATCGTAAGGAGAGTTAAAGGGGAGTAATATTCTTGTATCTAAAGTCGAAGTAGTTCACGCGTGAAGAAATGAAAGCATGTCTGATAAATGGATTCTTGTTATATTCCTGGGGTGATTGACACAAGATTGAATGACTTATAGGTGCAGATGTTTAGAAAAAACAGTAAGAATTGTGGTTTTGTCAATTTTAGTGGAAGACAATTTGCTGACATCCAGTTTTAATATCTTTTAAATGTTAAGGACAGAGGCTAGTGGGGCTGTTGGATTTAACCACCTACATATATCTGCTTGACTGGAACACCATGCCTGAAAATGATGTGGCCATACTGACCATATGCAATGAGAACAAAATTGATACCAGAATGGATCTCTGTTCATAAGTTTGTATTCATAAGTTTACCAGGCAGGGAGGTAAATCATGGTCAACAATTGAAACTAAGTATCTTTGGTTTGATAATTACTGTATTGACTCAACAGCTGTTTCAGATAAATACTTTTTGAAGATATGAAAGACTTTCAGACTAGTCATGATGGGAAGGTTGCCCTGAGATACCAACAGAAAATATGTTCATACCTGGCATTAACATACGTCTCAGGTGATCCAATCACCAGTAGACAGCCAAGACACATTGCTGTTCACACCTGTCTCAAAGTGAGCTGCCTACTTGTGTCCAGATTCTGTTTCTGCCAACATCACTTCTGCTAAAGGGTCAAACAGCCCCGCTCACATTTATTACGTCAGTCAGACAAGCGCCAGACCGCCAACGACCTGCACTGATGATGTGTTTTCCTGTTTCGTCTTTACCTGAAATGCATCAGGACACATTTGTGTGTACCCTACAAAAATATGTGTTCAAATGCGTCCCAGACCAGTGGTTTAAGAGATCCGATCACAGTGCGTCTTGGTGGTCGTGTACACTTCTATTTAGCACCGTACACTTGTGATCGGATCAATCAAGACACATTTTAATATCAGGTGTAAACATGGTCAGAGAGTCTTCAACCCTGAAGCCTTTTCTTGTAAAAGTTAATGATGATGTCCTTCTTTTAAGCTTTGCAATTGTAGGCTACAACAAAATCCTATAATATACCAGTACTTGTAGAATTAGTTGTGTATGTACATTTATAGTCCTCAAATTTAATACCATCCTCACTTTTTTTTAGGTTGAAGCTGCAGACAAATCCAGTAATTGGAGAATGGAGCATTTTGTTGCATCAATAGTCCCTAAAATGCCATTTGGACACATCAGAAAAGACCGATGGAGTCTTCCATGTATTTTCTGAATCATCGTGTGTGTTTGAACTGGGAGAATTGCTTCATATAGGACAATGTCTGCTGTCAAGACATGCATTAAAAAAAAGTCAGTGTTTGAAATATAAAGGCTCCAGTGGATGAGTTGATAGGCGTTGACTGGCCAGTTGCAGAACTCAGCTGCATGTTGATTTAATAAAATAACACCTCGTCCTCAGTGGGACTCCCGCTCTCTCGCGGCGGATCGTTCCTGACCCTCACTTGACTCCCAAAGCCAATAAACAGCTATCACATGCTGATCAAGGAGAAGTGAAACTGTTACTTTTGGCTCCCTGTTCTCTGCTTTGATGTGAAATCACAGGAGGACCTTGTTCTGATAGACTAAATATATACAGACATCTTTTTTTGTTCATTGCAAACATTTCTTTTCTTTTGCCCAGCATTAGAGAGAGAGACAGAGATAGGGAGGGAGAGAGTCGTGGTAGGCTAATGAAAATCGTCTGTCAGCTCAGTGATTGATTGCATGAACAGCCAATTGGAACCCTGCTACTCCTAAAATTGATTTCATGTAAACCAACAGTGGCACTGCTGGTTCTTCGTTTCATTAGATGTACCAGGGCTTCAATCCTTTTTTCTTTTCTTTTTTTAAAAAAAAATCCACGACTTGTATTGAATGAAAGAGAGCCAGAAAGAATAGCTATAGATCCAAAACCATGTGTGCAACAGTGCAAATAGGGAGAGAGAATACAACGGAGGAAACGAGAGAGCAGAAAAACAAAGCATGTGCCAGATGAATTAGTGAAGTATATATCATGGAAAATGACTTCTTTACAAAGCGAGGGTCATGTACCTGTGCAGGATTTAAGAAGCTTCTATGAGTTATCATGCTATCATTCCACGCTGTCAGTGCCTTATTATTTGGAGGATCAGTGACGCTCGTATTATATTTCACTCCTTACTCCTTTCGGGAACCTTCCACTGCAGCCCTGCTGGGCCCACTCATAACTGGGGGAGTTTTAGGGCTTCATAAGTTTTCCCAGAGAAAAGCCACAAGACTGATTTAGCTGTAATCTTATCCTATGTCTTTATAGAAGCCAGATCTGGTGTATCGCGAGCTGCGCAGCCAGACTCAGAGATATAATATGAGCTGTGGAAATGACAGTCGCCTGCTAAGTTACAACAGTACAGCTGAAGAGATGAGCTATGGTAGGCTGTGTGCGAAGGGCAAAACGTTTTTTAAAAAAGATACTACTGTGAATGTTAAGTGGAACAACAGTTACAGCACAGAAACTGCTGTAATGAAGAGCTGATGGTGTTAAAATACAGATTTATGTTACTTGAGGATTCTATAAAAATGTTTTTGTTCCCCTTTATGGTGTTAGGGGAAAAAGAGAACCCCTGGCTAGCACAGTTAAACTCAGATCAGATGACATAATTATCCAGCATGTGAGTAAGCATGATGAAACTGACGGTCATTAAAGCTTCATCAGCAAAACACGGTTCAAAACCCATCACTGATTCATCCTGTGAGAGAACGGAAATCACTATACTGTCTTGATTTCATTACCTCTCAACTCACCGCTCTCTTCTCAACACCCCCACCCCCCAACCCCCTTGGCCCCCCTCCCTCGTGCACCAGGTGCCAAATATGGCGCAAGCACTGTGGCTCTGTCTGTAAGTGTTCTGTCATGTCTGAATAAAGCTGTAAGGAACATTTACAAAATAAGCACAGCTCTGTCTGAATGACAAAAAGATTGATGAAGTCGGTACCGTTGCATATTCCATGTCTGGGATGATAAGTCACTCATGGACAGAAAATCAGGAAGCAGATTTATTTGCAACTGTTATTATCTCAACTCTTTTTTCACTTTCTGTATTCTGACTGAGTTCCAGCTCTTAAAGGGTGAAGAAGCTGAAAAAACACCACCTACGCTACTGTTCCAGTCAATTTCTAGACTCATTTTTGTTTGTTTGTAGAAGTATGACGTAGCATTAAATAGAATATAAAATAGGCATTGAAAAAGTACTTGAAAATCATACCTAACTCTATGATTTGATTAAATGAATTTCGCTACAATCCACTGCTGCCAAATGCCTTGAGAAGCGTTTCCCGCAAACTTCCCCCTCGCTCCGGATCCTTCACCAGAAAACAAATGAAATGTCAAGAAAAATGTTGCATGCATCCAATTTAATAAAATGAGAAAAATGGTGATATTTAATCCTCACAGAAACTCTTGGAGAGGAGACTGAGGTATTGTCAGTTGGTTTTATGACCTACTATCATTTCACTCGTATGGGGAGAATGACAGCGAGGTAGAGAGGGAGAAACACATGCAGACAGATAGTGAGAGAGAAAGAGAGCAGTCTAGAGAGGAAAGAGTGGGGGGGGGGGGGGGTTGTTTTAGCGGTCAGGACTATCACCGTCAAAGTCAGATCAATTTATGCCGCTAAATTCTTCAAGGCGTCCGATGAAAGCCGGAGGCCGGCGGGCTCGGCGTGCTTGTTTACCGTTGATGAGAGATAATTTCATATTCTCTCTGGGCCCGGAGTCAGCGTGGAGTCACCTGATAGTCACTCATACCATCGTATGAAATATTGGGGCCACGATCACGGCGGGACTCTAATGACATATCAGTCTGCCGCAGTTAGCAGGGCTACTTGTATACCTCGCGGCTGGATGGGTCAATTTAGATCACATTCAGAGTATAAATTAATCAGGGAGCTGGGGGAGAGAGTTTCAATTAAGGAAACCTGGATTGAATGGTGCTCATCTTTTCATCCAAGTGGATTTTCATGAACTTGTACGAATATTGTGTCAAGTATTCATATTTTTATTAGTGGAGATAAAAATAATCTTAAATAATTTCCCCAGTTTGACAAAAAAAAAAAAGAAGTTAATTCCTGCATTCAGAGCACCAGATTCTTCTTTTATCTCCTCATTTTGTGATTCATGCAATAAATGGTGCATCTCATGCTAACCCACAGCAGCAATCCAGCTCATATATGCTATTGTGTAGCAGTACACATCAGCTTATCCCAAATGCAGATGTCAGAGCAGGCTCTCTGCTTATCTGATCTGACACGTAACATGGCACATCTATCTGAGCAGTATATAGCACTGGGTGGGAAATGAAAATGACTTTACTCGCTTTTTTTTTCTCCATTTAAATAGCATTGGTTTGGTCAATGATGCACGCTTCGTGTTTGCGGGGGAAAAAAAGATGCTGAGTAGCGTGGTTTTTTGCACGAATGGAAGCTGCTTTTAACTAGGGATGAACCCAGGGCTTCCAAAAAGGTCGAGATCTCACCCACAATCCAACCGAGCTACCGTATCGGAGCAGATTTTGTTGCATTTGGCGACATATCGACAGAAGTATGAACATCTGTCAGCAGACCGGGGGTTAAACTTATAGCTCAAGTGAGAAAAGCAATTTTGTTCAGAGCGTCGGAAGATTAGTTGGTTTGTGACGGCATGTAAACTTGGCAGGCGTCCGATTACAGTGCGGATGCTGCGGAGGGATGATTCAGAGGAGTGAGGAAAATGAAGAAATCAGGGAGGGACGGAGAAGAGTCACAGAAGACACAACAGAGACACTGAGTTACTGTAACCAGCGAGGCCAAGGCCAAGGAGGGGGGGATTGGGGGGGGGGGGGGGTGTATGGTATATTTGTAATGTGCATACGATCCCTGCAAAGTCAGCAAAAACTAATGCTTGGTGTGTAAACTGTGATAACAAAAGTATGGCAGCTGTGGTTTGAGATGTCATCGAGAAACTGAATATTTGTGGAAGATTTCCCACTTAACTGATGACCGACTTTTCACCACTTCACTCAGAAAGAAGGTCGTAACAGTGAAGCTTCTTTCTACTGTCAAGGTCACACTGTCACATGTTCCCCACAGTACTAACAAAACCTTTAAACATTACGTTTTTTATAGTTTTGACTCCATTACTATTAATGGATTTAGCCTGTTTTTTTCCTTATATCTGTTTGGGAGTTTTTGAAATACACTTCCCATAATGCTTTGGGGGATGCAAGCAGGATAATACTGCCACAGAGTCATGGAGCTAGGTGTGTGCAGTACCTTTAGCCCCCTGAGCCCCTCTTAACATTTTAGTGAATTTGCACCATGAACAGCCATGAAGAAGTACCTATTAGATGTTTGAAGGTAACCATAGAAACAAGATGACAAAAGCTGGATTTCTTTTACTATTGAGGATATCTTGCCAACATGATTATTCACAAACACTCTTAAGTTATAAGGTTTTGTGTAGTCTCCAAGAAAATGTTGTCACTTTGTTCATTTTTTGAAAATATGATTTTTCTGACATTAAAAAGCTCCTCCACAGCCACAGAGGACATGAAACAACTGTTTTCACAGGGAGTAATGAGTAGTGCTCATGACAAGTAGAGTGACTTTGACATGTAAAATCAGCAGAGGCCCCCTTTAATTCAATATGCAAACCAATTAGGAAGCAAAAACAAATAGCATTGAAGAAAGCTTTGAGCAGAGACCACCGCATAGATCTAATCAGACCTTCAGAAGACCATTCTGCACAACAGAAAGCTCGTCTGCTCTTCAACCATTTAATAAGTCCTCCATATTTTCCTCAGGCAGAACATACCAGCAGCTAAACTCAACCACAGGACACACAACCAGTTTATTTCCATTTTGTATGAGAAAGAGGGGGGGGGGGGGTTTCACATATGGTCAGGGACTGGAAACTCAACATATAGTTTGTCCTGTCACCTCTGTTGATTACTCCTGACCAGCAGAATGTAGACGGAGCCACATGTTCCTGATCACAAAGCAGAGTCCATTGACAGCCGTTTGATGAAGACGCAAACAAAGTGTCTAGATGAAGATCTGAGGGAGGCTGGGACTGGGCGAGGCCATCCCGCGGGTTTGGCTCGGCTCGACTGAGCAACATACAGCAAAGGAAATGTCGCTCAGCGCTGAGAACACTGTGTTACACAACTTGATGAGAAGGAAAACACAGAGAGGGGGGGTAAGAAGTAAATAGAGTGGCAGGGAGTTGGAGCTGATGAAGAGAACGAAGTGAGAGCCGCTTAGTAGCTGTAGACGTGAACTCTGGCTGAACCCCCCCTCTCCTCCTCACTCTTGCGGCCTCCGTTGCAGCCCCGACCAAACGAGGCATTCGGGTACGACTCCGAGAGGCTGACATCAAACCGACAGCAAGACATGATATCTTATTTTCCTCGAGCAGCGCTGACACAAATTCAGCTCTCCACTTATTATTTTCTCATGCCTGAACAGAGAGTAGGAGAAGAAGAAGAAGAAGAAGTTGCACACGAAAAGGAAAACTCGCCGGCGCTGGCAGTGGGCGCACAGATGTGAACGTTCCCCTTCACTGTTAATTCAAATAATTTACAGATTGTTTTCATGACGAAGGATAAAGACGTTCCCTCTTGTCAGAACTCTTAGTTTTTGATTGATAGAAATCCTTGACCCTCGAGTGCCTTCAAATTAAGCTGAAGGAATACGATTGCATGTGCATGCAATTGTGTCTGTCAATCTCTGCATGAATATAAGACATGTGGACAAGCCTTCACCATATATATGATTCAGTACGTGAGTGTGTGTGCAAGAGAGAGAGAGAAAGAGGGAGAAAGAGAGGGAGGGTTGCAGCTGCACATCCATGCTTACAATGTCATATGCCGTCTAAAGAGATGAAAGTCATGATCAAAATATACATTACACTTTAAATTGCTGTAATGGCTGAGAGGTGCAGATTGCCTTTATCAGCCGTCATCTGACAATCACACGTATAGAGGTATAGAGGTGGAGGAATTTTTCGAATTGGTTCATGCTAATTTGGAGAGCAGCAACGCGGGGCGGCATCGAATCGTCCTGATCCCGAGCCAACGTGTCACCTTCCTGCAGCTGCGCTCCCGTGCCTCGCTGACAGGAGCTTCAACAATTAAAGCTGAACAAATAAATGGCTATCACATCGCGCAGGGAGGTGAAATTGGCCCACTTCAAGCGTATCAATCAGAGCAGATGTGTGTTTAGATAACGCAGAGACCACAGCAGGGCATGTTTCTATCAAAATGTTAGAGCAGGAGTGTCCACAGCTGCTTCAAACTGCGGAGGAGGAGGTGGAGGAGGGAGTGTTGCAGCTGCAAGTAGCTTCAAGGTGCCTCATTGAGAAGCACTTAAAGCTGCTATAATCAGTATTTTTATATTAACATTATCAAATGATTTGTAATGTAAAAGATGTTGCTCGAAGTAAGAGATATATCCTCTGACTCTGAAGTTCCCCTCAGCTCTGTGGAGTGTTTTAGCATCTTTCAGCACATTGTTTTGGTTTAAAGGCCTGTTTTCAGTCTCGTCATCAGCTGTTTCTAGCAAAAAGCTCTGATATATTCACTGCACACTATCTACCCAGCACCAAACAGTTGACAACCCTAACCTAACCTAACCCTAACCCTTAACCTTAACCCTGAGCCAGATGTTCCCCTCAAGAGATGGTGGAGACCAAAACAGAGCTAAAAGAAGAGTAAATATTCGACTTATATTAGTCACATGGACACAAACATACCTCAGAAATTGTTCCTTTTTACTGTTGGGTTTGTGAATAGGTAACTGTTGCAAACACATTAGCCATATCAAATTTTAGGTGATTATATGTGTGTATATGTATATGTTGTGTTGACAGCTGGTTCTCCCCAAGTGACCACACATGAATTAATACAGAAACGTCAATGGTGAAAAAGCAAACTATCAGGAAACATGTGTGACTGAGCTAAACAGGATTGGGCGATACGACAATATAAAAATGAGTCTACCATCTAGATAGAATGAGGTTTTGCAGTTGTAGTCCTCTTTTAATATCTGGCTGTATTAGACCAATTTGGGCGATATAGAAAATCAATCTTCTTTATGGCAATATTAGATTTTTTTAATGATCATTGCTTCAATGGTCTGTTAAGTTTTTAAATTGTTGGACAAGCAAATCATTTTATCCATAAGCAGTTTCTCAGTTTATTATCCATAAATCTTACCATACTGAAGTATACTGTATATATGGATTAATGACCTGATTGAGGATTTTATCGATTTTTCCCACTTTTGCTTAGAACAATACTTGACTGCAGTATTTAGTAAGAAAAACTCTCTAAACTCTCTCTTGCAATGATTTGGACTGTCTTCCATCGTAGCTTCCTTTATCCCGGTATCCTGCTTGTACATGCAGTTCTTCCACTCGGAGCTCGACTGCCTGCCTATGGCTTTACGCGCTGCTTTGCATCATGGCCGCAAAGTCTGTTTGCCATCCAACAACGACGGTAAGTAGAAACAGTTTAGGCCTAAGCAGCCGCAGCAGCAGCATCTCTGAGCGTTTTGCTTTACTGCCACAACTGCACATTCCAAACGGAGTCTCGGCTGGGTAAGAATGCGCGTGGTGCTGGCCAAAAAACGAGGCGAATTAGCATAAGTGCCATGTTCGATCCATCAGAGGGGGACTCAAATGGCTGCTGGTCCTCATCCCATCCCACTTTTGGCCTTGTTTGTGGAGGAAGTCGTGAACTCGGGGAGAGAGAGAGAAGGGAGAGGCAGCCTGTTTAAGTTGATGTTTGCTCTCAAAGTAATTTGGAGCAGATTTTCTGGAATCAGTGAAAGGGCTTCGCTGTAATTCCCTTTCATGCTCATCTTCTATCTCTGAAGTCACCACGGGGCCTAAACAGCAGCATAAGGATGCCAGATGGATTAGAGGGGATTCTCTCTTTCTCTCCCTCTCTCCATCTCTTTCAATCGCAACATGTTTTGTGTACGGGGAACCATAACGCAGATGACAGGACACCAAATCACACTGGCTCTTTCTCACTGTCACTCTTTTCTTTCTTCACAGTAACTTACCCTGACATGTCTGTTCTCTTTTTTTCTCCCGGAGCTTGCTGAACTGATTTCCTCCTCCACATTGAGACTTGCTTGAGCAGTGGTTGGAAAAGGATGACAAAAAAATCGCAAAGGGCGCAACTATTGGTTCTTATTAGGATTTTCTCTTTTTTTGTTCAATTCATGAAAAACAGAAAAACTCATTCTTTCTTAGTAAAATCCTGGTTTGCCTCCACAGTCTATGCAGCTCTTCTTTTCAGGAAGTAAAGTTCATTGTAAAGAGTTATTCAACCAATAGCAAAGGCCAAAGTATTACAATCCAAGAGTTTTGATGACCACAGTAGAGTTTTATACACTTTGGAGTAGAAAGGGCTTAAAGTAGATTCATCAGGTTTCTTGAGAGTCTATCTGTTGATTGAGTCGGTCCTGTCTGCGAATGAGCTTAGGTTTTGATTCGTCTGATCAGCCACACCTTCTCATTGGTTGAGTTCAGTCTCGTCTTTTTGAAAGATTCTCTTAAAAGAGAGCAGCCATGATGGTTCCAGTTTGACGCACGACGACAAAGACATTGACATTTTTTGTCTAAAAAAACCACCAAGTGAATAATCAAGTTTGCCTAAAAACTAAAAATTCTAACATTAGCAGGTAGAACAACAAAAGTAGTTATCGTGACAGGCCCAGATCTCACCAATGTCATGTTTGAGATTTCTCTGTCAAGCATAAATTGCTTTCCATTTTTTATTGTCATGATTACCAATTTTTCAGAACCAGTCCAAATACCTAATTAAGTGGAGTGCCAGTAAGAGTACCAACCAAAATACTTGTCATATAGAAGTCAGTCTTGGCAGCTAGTAGGCTACCTATATGGCCTAAACTGCTTTTAGCAGCATGAGCCTGTGGGTCGTTCGGTTCCCCTCTTTTAGACTCCCTTGAACTGTCATCATGCAGACACATTGTCACACTCATCAGTGATGCTTCTCCATCTTGATTCTATCCTGAAACTATTCCTTATGCATTTCCAATTTTGTTGATACAGCAAGAACTCGGCAGTAGCAGTTGGGGTACTGGAAGGAGCTCTTACACCTCAGGCAGCAGCGGACAAGAGCTGGAGAGAGAAGTGACTAAAGAGCAGCAGTTGGAAGGGAGACCAGTGTTACGAGGCCATATCTCTACTGAAACACAGCACAGACAACAAACAGATGTTCATGAAAATGAGAGCAACCTTTCAGCACAGATAAAAGTTGATCCATGATCCTGAGCAATGCAGCACAGTGCTTACAGTGTTCCCGAGGTTCCTGGACACAAAAAGACGGGCAAGTTCACATTCGTTACGTTTTACAATGGATTCTTTGTCAAGAACAGCTGTGCACATATGAAAATGGTCACTTCCTCCTAATATCACCATCGTGAAATACACCTACACTTCCTCCCCTTTAGGTGTTGCAAGACTTTGACCTGTTCTTTGGAGCCGAGACTTCATCAAAACTCATCCAGTCTACAGAAGAAAACCCTGATTAGGATGACGAGGTCTCAGGTCAATGATTGACATTAACATGGTGTGTACCTGTCCACCTTTCCCAATGTTGACTTATTAAATGTATTGACCATGACAAATGGTTGTGCAGATAAATAGTATTTTTACTGATAAGAGCTCTGATGTATTGAGGGCTTTCATCAGGTGTATTTCATGCTTAAAGCAGACTCCTCCCGTCTTCTCAGGCAGAGATAGTGACATTTTCTTTGTCTAACCACCAAGGGTTTAGCAAGAAGACAGCACTTCATACTCAGCAGCAGGCCGAGGAGACAGCCACCTTCCATGAGGTCTTGATGGACATCACCTCGACCAGGGTGAGTCTGAGATGGAGGCAGGAGCAGGAAGAGAGGCCTTGTCTGGGCTTGTCAGGCTCTGATATTACATTATATTATGCCCTCTGCTTAGAAGTAGTGAATTTACAGCCCACAGTAACTTAATAAAATATAGTCTTGATAACTAATTTCAGCAAAAAATGTTGTTGCACCTTTTCAAAGTGTCGTTAACATAATAAGCGCGCATTAGTTTGGATGCCATCCTGAACGTCCCACGTATAACGTACAAGTATAGTATATAATTTAAAGTATATTACACCACCATCCTTCTAGTAAATTCGGCATTCAATTGAGACAAAAAATGGTTTATAATTAAATCATCCCTCATACTCTTACCAATGGATTTTCTGATTGCCAGATAGTCTATATGGAAAAAAGGAACATATATTATAATATATATATCCTGTATATAAATTCTGTGTCAGGTAGAGCACTAGTCTGCACACTACTATAATATTGATTGAGAATCGTGTATGATATTAAGATGACATGCTAAATAGTAAAAATAGCTAATTGCAATAGTAAAAAGCAATGTATTATTTTTGGCTGGTGAAAAATTTGTCTGGCCTGTACTTTTTTTTTAAACTATCACCTTGGCAGGTAGCCAAAAAGTTGCAATATACTCAGATTTTTGCTTTGCGGCATACAAATTGCGGCTGTGTGTAGTCTGCCGTTGTCTGGTTTTACTGCTCAGTCCAAATGAAAATAAGTTCACAATATTAACTTTTAAATAATGAATGACATGCACACAACAGCAGGAGTCTGGAGTAATGTTTCAGACATAACACACAACACTACCAGCCACAGATATGGATACCCGGTGGGCACTGGAGTTTATTTCTCCTTAACCACAAACTCCATTATGGACAATGTGTGCCAGGCATTGCTATCAACCATGGAGGAAACTCTTCTTTGAAAGCAATAAAAATCTGTTCCACTGCTGCATTACATTTGTGTTACACTGGGGATCATATGAGAATTGAAGCAAAATAAAGTCAGTATTGGTGTTTGACTTGTAAATGTTCAGTAAAGTGTGTCATTTCAGCTTTTTAAAGAAACATATTCATACAGTTAATAGTGTCCTCTTTCTGAAACAACACAGACTCATTACTGATGAGCTGTGTCTTGCTTCAGACTGCTCCACATGGTAAAACACACTCTCTGAATGACAGCTGGAGGTAACATGTTAAGTGCGACTGTGGAAAAAGCGGAGCGCCCGGAGTCGGGAGTCATCTGCCGGGGATCTGTTGGGCTGGTTACGAGGATCCTCATAAATATCTCTCACCAGCTCATCAGCTGCATTGCGTACCATTTTCCAGCCTGGGCCTGAGCTGTGGGCTGGCTGAGACGAGCTGTGATGGATGCAGTGTGGCCCGGTCACTCACAGCGCTGAGGGCCACACTGATAACACCGGAGAGTGAGTGTGTGTTTGTGTGTGTGTGTGTGTGTGCTGGTAAAAGACAATTCTACTCTAGTTTCTTTTAATTTTTTGAAGGAATAGGTGTACAATTTTTAAAAATACTCCTCCGTTTCCTTTTAGACAGAGCTAGCTGTTTACCATTGTTTCAGTGTCTATGCTTAACTAAGCTAAGCTAAGCATCTGCTGGCTGTAGCTTCATATTTAGCATACAGACACAAGAGTGGTATCAATCTTCTCATCTAACTCTCGGCAAGAAAGTGAGCTTGTGTACTTCCAAAAACGTCCAACTATATCTTCTTCAGTTGTAATATAGAGTATTACGGGCATTAGGAGGGTTTTTGTATGTGCGTATCAGATAACTAAAGACAGTGCCTCTACAAAAGGATTTAAAAATAGCCTTACTTTACCAAGAATGTGATAACATCATATGGAATTAATTCTGAAAAGGCTCCGTGAACCCAGCACATGAAAAACATGCAAATGTTTAAATTAGTGTTTGGCAGCAGTAACATAATGGACTGGAGGGTTGCCAGTTTGAATCTGTGCTTGGGAATAGGATGGACAGATACACCTCTTGCATGAGACATGGCAGCCCCCCCCTATTAAAAAGCCCTTGAGCAAGGCATAGACCCTGAAGAAGCCCTAAATTCCTGAGAGCACATACAGGTATTTCCTCATGGCTGTTCTGAAAATGAATACCTTCTAAGCCGACTTTCCTGTGTAAATGCAGGTTTAAAACTGGAGAATGTTAATGTGACAACGACTTCATGCTTGTGCCAAAATGTATTTGCTGCTGAGACGTCTCCCCGGACAAACGTGAAATCCTAGAGTCGGTTGCCATTTCTCCCGTCATGCTGCTTGTAAAAGAATTATTCGCTCTTGTCTGTAGCTACACTTGTGACAACAGTGCAGTATCAGGCCAATGAAATTACAGCTGTCGTTAGCGGCAGCGGATCCTGTTGCTTCTTTTCAAATGTTGTGTTGAAATGGGCCAAGGTCAGATAGCGGAGCATCGAGAATGTAGCAGATTAAGCCCGTTAAATAACTTGTAAACTCAAACCGTTCACGTGAATTGGCAAATGTTCTTTTGGCTGACAGCTCAAATAGTGACAAATAACCACCTGCAGCCAACTTAGATGCACTGATGTCAATAATCTGCTTGTCTTTTTTTAGTCTTACCATGTTCCTGCAAGTGAAAAACACATAAAGTGGTTTCAAATCAAATCCCTACACAGAAAGATCTCTCTAATCTCGGGTAAGGTTTTTCAGGGTTTGCCTTGTCCACCGCCACCTCACACCTCCCCGGCAGCTCGGCTTCACCAGGTGGTTTGACTTTGCAGCCACTTTTCCACTTGAGGACTTAATGCAGACACACAGGCCCAGCTGGAACCCATTAGGCCCGTGGTTCAACCACCTAGGCCAAAAACATAACACCACCTCAATCAGCTGGTACAGGAGGCCTCCAACGGACAGGAAGCTAACAGGAAACCATTGAGAGCGTTTTAAGGTTGCTTCTGGAAAGACATCTAAGCGAAGATGTCTTACAAATGCTTTTTTAGAATAATTATGTGCCCAAAAAGAGAGACAGAAAACATCTTAAAAGCATTTCTCATCACTGATACATTCAGCCTTCTCTGAATACAAATCCTACTTGCTACTCAAGTTTTCTTGCATCACTTCCTCTGTCCCTATAAATTCACTAATTAATTAAGTTACACTGATAAAGCAAAGAAATAAGGTTGTATTTTTAATATAAATTAGAATAGTAGAATTGTATATGAAAACAAAAATAAAATAACTTTGGTTATATTTTTTGTATTATATTATGCAACTAAAGATGATTTTTTTTTAATCTACTGATATTTTCCTTGATTAATCGATTTGGTTTATAAAACATTAACCAGTAAGAGAAATATCTGTCACAGTTTCTTCAAGCTCAAATTGCCATTTTTGTGCAAAAATATAAAAAATGAATAAATGTATTATCACATAACAACAACAGCAAATCCTCTCAAATGACTGTCTGGAAGTGGGGAATATTTAGAACTTTTGCTTTTAGGTATTAAACAATTAAAATAAATCAAAATATAATAATCATATTTTTCAGCCGAATAACAAATTAACATTGACATGTGTCTTATCCAGCAGACACAGAGCAATATTAACACTCGTTTAGAGTCATGTTTCTGACCACCTGTTGATTTTAAGTCCAATAATCACTCTCCTTTTAGTTGTTTTGGTCTCCATCAACTCCTGAGAGAAACATCTGCCTCTTTAACTGCAAAATTCTTTTTGTATTTGTAATAGTTCACCAGTCTGTTGTTTGTGTTGGGCAGGTAGAATGCACTGAAAACAGCTGCCCACATCTGCATCAAAACAAAGGCTCTGTTTGGTGTTATTATATTAGATTACATTATTTTGCTAAGTCCAGCTCTGATAACATCATAGCTGTAATACAATCAAATTTGTTTATATGCAGCCTGGAGGACCTTCCTTTATTTACACAATCTAACTAAATACTGCAGACTTAAGAAATCATTTCCAGGTTAGATATGATGTTTTTGCCAATTCCGAACAGTTGTAGCTCGTAGTGACCACTGAACAAATTATAGTGCTCACTGGTCGGCTAAATGCAGCCACACGCATGTTGGTGTAATACGAGAGTGTTGGTGTAATATTACAATTAAAATAGTTAATGTTCATGTCTAAGTTCCATTATATGATTCAGTAACAGAGCTACATTCTGAGTCTGAGTTTACTTCCAAGCTTCATCTCCTGATGTGTGAAAGATCAAGGTGTGTACAGATGGTCTTCAGGTCACAGAGGTCAGTCCTCTGCCTCTCATTCTCTCACTGCCTCTCTGCTGTGTCACACCCACAAATATAGACCAGTTTAGCCTCTGGCTGACCTGGCCTTGGCATCTTGTCAGTTCATGAGAGTGTTTGGCATCCGTGGTACTAGGTTTGTTTATTTGTTGTCGTGTTTTTCACTTCATAGTCAAAGAAAAAATAATCTTTTGGAGTCCAAGTCCAGCCTCCTCTGCACAATTCAAATGCTAATAATATGTCTATTATCCCTTAGTCCAGTTTCCGGGTGGCTTCTTGTGGGTGTGTAATAATACAAGCCTGGTCTGGCTGCGCGGTCTGGTCTGCGTTTTGGGAGCTGAAGTCTGCTCCAAGGGTCTTTAAAGGTCTGTGAGGTCGCTGAAGGCTGAGTCGGTGTTGAACAGAGAGACATCTGTCCAGGCCTGGAAGGATTTCACGCTTCTGGCCGTCCAGATGATTTAGGCCCTTCAGGACTACCTGCTGGGAGAGGCTCCCAGCGGGTTAACCTGACACAGATGGATCCCCACGCCATCGCTGAACACACACATGGAGACACACACACACACACACATGCACGCACACACATACATACATACATATGTGAGGGTAAAGACAGATGCAAGTGTGGACATAAAGGAACAAAAACACACTTACATACAGAAATCCACTGACACATGCAGAAAACTGAATTTCACACACATACACACACACACACACACACACACACACACACACACACACACACACACACACACACTGCAGACCTTCAGACCAGGATGACAACACAGATTTTCCACCAACAGGCAGACTGATATATATCACAGAAAGACATGACTGAGCAGGTAAAACAATAAATGTTTTATTTCCTTTTTAACTGCTCTAACCTGAGAGCATTGTACCAGCAGAAACTAGATAACAGCTTTTAATTCGTTTTGAATCTAATTTAATTGTATGATTTGCTTTATTTGGCAGATAATTAATTGCAGTTAGACAATCAACTGATTACCTTTGGACAAATAAAGTGCCTATTACATCCAATTAGCATATCAATCATCACTAATCAATCTCAATAGCATTTCAATTAGCGTAATTATTTTAATCTTTATTTACTTTACAGAATTAAGGTGTTTTCAGATGAAAGGATCAATACCACACTCAGATATGTTCAGTAAATGTTAAGCTAGAGCCAAGAAATGCATTAGCTTAGCTTAGCATAAAAGACTGGAAACAGGGGGAAACAGTTAGCCTGGCTGGCTGTCTTGAGGTGACAAAATCTACCTACCGGGACTTCTAAAACGTCATTATTGACATTGTTGTCAGCCAGGCAAGCTGTGTCCCCTTATTCTTTTATGCTAAGCTAACAAGCTCCAGATATGAGAGTGGACTCGATCTTCTTATCTCACTTTACCCAAACAAGCAAAGTGTGCTTCCCAAAATGTTGAACTTTTCCTTCGAAGTCTTTGTAAGAGCACTGAGGCTGACATACATATTCATAAGTTTACTATGAAAAATGAAATGTCAAAGGTTAACAACATCCATTCTTATTGTCTCAGGTGGACTTGAGATGAATTTGGGCAACTTTATAGAAGAGCAAGACAAAAAAAATGTGCATTTTGACCGTCGCCATCTTGGATTTTTGGAACCAGAAGTGAACTTATTTGGACAAGAGGGTGGAGCTGTCCCTAACACTAGCTGCTAGTTTGTTTGGCATGGTACAGTTACAGCATATGGTTAACTGCTAATGCTAATTTTTGCTCATGGAAAACAGGCTTAAAACCATCTGACGTCTTAGAGGGTGTTTTAGCACAACCAAATGCTGAACAAGACTTTTTTTAGGTAACCATAATTTGAAGAAGACTTGAAGCTAATGATTGAGACCATAAACACATGTGGAAATAATGTTTACTGAGTTAATAAATCAAATGAGACATATGATTTTCCATACAATCGGGCTTCTGTTTGGAGCCAATAGAGTTGCCCCCTGCTGGCCATTAGAAAGAATGCAGGTTTTCGCATTGGCTTCACTTCTCAGACCCAAAGCTTACCTACTTAGTATAGGGCAAGCTCCAAAAACACTAAATCCTACATTTCCTGTAAGTATCTTTCATTAGACACTACTGGCAATGAACTTTAAATTTCTCCGAGATCTTTACATCTGGTCAAATCTAATACCACCAACTTTGAACAAAAGAAAAAAAAGTGGTTCCGACTTGCTCGTCCTCGTGATCTTTCCTAATTCTGTAAAGCTGGGTATAAACTTCTCTCTGTGGAGTGGCAGGGATCAGCAACATCTGGCCAGGAGATCAGGAAACGCCTTTCTTTCTCTCTCTTACACACACACATACTCACACACACACACATAGAAAAACAGCACACTGGTACTCAGACGTGCACTCCAGTGAGGCTTATGAACATCTGGCTTCCCAGACTTCCTCCATAGGGAATCAACTTTTTGTTGTTTTTAACCAACTGCCTCTCATTTTGTTTCTGGTTCTTCTCTACTTACAGTCCATATAAATTACACATAAACTTACCGTTGTCTTATTTACCTTCCCGCTCTTTCACAGTAAGATTTCATGCCGTCACTCCAGAGGTTTGAAAATGTAAAGTAGTGCGTAAAAGTTAGGCAACAATTTTCATATTCAGATCATTTACAACTGACTTAAAACATGCAAAAAAAATTAAGATTAATAATTTATCAGTACTAATCAACCAGCTGTTATCATTTCAGTGCATGCAAGGCAAAGCTCACATCAATCTGTATTGATGTTCAGTATTCACCTCCAATTACTCCTCTACTTAATTCATCTGCTTAATCCCATTTCAAGTCTATGGGGCCTCCTTTTAGTTTCTTTGTGGAGCGACTGAAGCAAATAAACAGTGGAGGCGAGCTCCTGTGTGTTGGTTTCCTCAGGGAGCGCCTCGCTTTACCGTCAGCCCATCGGGGGCCTTGTTGCTACACATATTAGCGGTTAATTATTATCCGCCCGCAGCCATAATGAGCGCCGCATCGACCTGTGGCTATATGTGTTGCAGTAATATTACTTAATGGAAAAACAATCAGCCAGCTATTCCCATTGAGCAGCTTAAGGAGTTTGCATGGGTAATATGGTCGATTGTTGAGAGGGAAAATAGGAGCATTTGCTTGTCTCTGTGTGTGTGTGTGTGTGTGTGTGTGTGTGTGTGTGTGTGTGTGTGTGTGTGTGTGTGTGTGTGTGTGTGTGTGTGTGTGTGTGTGTGTGTGTGTGTGTGTTCCAGTGGGTATTTGTTGTTATTTGAACCGAATATGTGGAAATGCGTTTTATAATAAGGTCACAATAATAAAGACATTTTTTTTATATTCTACATTTCCTTCCTGACAAGCATAAATGTAATAAATGTACAATATGTGGAGCGCCTTGGTATTCTGGTAGTTGCCTCTATGCCAAGTACTTTCAAACAAAGGCAACCCCCCGCCCCCCAAAATCAATCTTTAAAAAAAGTAGTACAATATGTGAAAGTATGTGTGAATATTGTGGCCACCCGATGAGTTATAATTCATTGCTTTGCATTCAGAAAAAATGAATTTCCCCCCTGCTGAAACTCTTTTTCTCCTTCACTTGGAGCAGAATTATTGTCAAAATAAGAACAGTTAATTAAATATGACTGGAAAAACAGATGAAAGTAAAAAATCTCAAAACAGGTAAATGAGGTGAAGAGGTTTAATCAATATCTAATGTAATTTAGAGATAGTGGTGAAGTGAGTTATACCGCACAATGCCTCAGAATACTTGTTAAACTCACATAAAGTAGTATTATATATTGTATAGTATTGTATAAGATAAACACAAGGTATGAGATACATGATATGATGAAGCTATGATCAAAAATGAATATTCAAACATTACGTTCTTATTTAATCATCTGCTTTTGTTACTGATAGGAGACAGGCTATTATGTTTGTTGCTGAAAGGTTTAAATGAATAAAGTATATTTTTAATCCACTTTTCAAATAAAAAGAAGGACATACTTGGCTCCTTCCAGTGATGTTATTCCCCCTAGTCAGAAGTCAGCGAAACTCCAAAGAAGACTAAATGTGGCCCGACTTAACACTCTAATGAAAAACTGTGGCTTTTCACATCTGTCTTCAAATACGGCTCGAACCCAAGAAAAAGGTCTCTGCAGAAGAAGCAAAAGCAAAACACGGCTTCAAATAAAGCCTCACATGCTATTTGCTTTTGTCATTTGTGAAATGAGGACGGTTTTCAGGACTTCTGTCAAAACATTTGGCCGAGCGACTGTGAATGTGTCCGGTCTGCTCCTCACATGTCACTGATACAGCTCATCCACACAAACAGCATCTCTTACATTATATTAATACTGTTCTTTCTTTTATTAGTAATACATTAAAGCACTGTCTGAATCAAATTACCATCATGTAGATGAAGGAACCGTCATATAAACTGCCAACAGTTTGATTTAGCTTTGCTTCTATACTTAATGCACACATTTATCTAACTGTGTCATGTCAGCACTAATTTCTGGTGAATTTATCTTTAAGTTACATCAATGTAATGCTCTTCCTTTTAAAGTGCTGCACTGCTGGGACATCTTGGGGACATCTGGGTAGAGATACTTTTTTTGTGTTCATTTTGCATATTTAATTTAGAATTATTTAGTTGTTTTTTTGCATATTTAAACCTCCCATCAAGACTGTTTTATATAAGAAATATATATATATATATATATATATATATATATATATATATATATATATATATATATATATATATATATATATATATATATATATATATATATAAAATACTCTGCTCTAAATAATAATATGGTTAAATGATAGCCTATGGATTCCACCCTCCAAAACGTATTTTTTGTTTGTTTGTTTTTAAAAAAGTTAAAAAGGTAAAAGTTACCTAGTTAAACATTCTTAAAATCAGTGAAAAAATCCCATAATATGCAAATATTTCATGTTAAAAGTTGAACTGCTGGTCACAAGATGTGTCCTCTATCATTGAAAAGTGCTTTCTCAGCACATGAAGCTTCAAGTCTCCACATCACACTTGAGTACAGTAAGTTGTATACAGGACTACAATTAGTTTCTTTATTTAGTTGTGATGTCACTAATCATGCTTTCAGCTACACGTCTTAAATTCAGATTTTAGATGAGCACAGAGAAACATGAAAACAGCTTTCTAGAGTCAAAATCTGCACATACATCATTCTGCACAATAAAATTCAAATAATAGGCAAAACACATTTTTGAGTGGAGGGAGACTTTATTATTGAGCTAGTGGTAAACTGTGTGTCTAGTGTTTTATGTGTTAAAAAGTGTAGGCCAGCCAGCCTTATACTCAATGATCCCTTCATGTGTCATTTAGTAAGTATTTTGCATTAAGTTCAGTTTTATTGACCTCTTTTAGGGCCCAGTCTACTTAATATTCCACCTGCGTCTTCCTCCTCGCTCTCTAACACATGACAAGCTCAAATAAAAAAATAATTCCACTCAACTGAGCTAAACTTCACTGCACTTGACTCGTCTGTATTGAAAATAAAAGCCACTCTTACAACTACAAACCCACACAGACATGCTCACCGGTATCATGTATCCCTGTTTGGCAGACTCTTCTTCTTCTTTTTTTTTTTTTTTTTAAATTAGAGACATAAAGAGAGAGCGTAACCAGCATGCTATTCTTAAATGCAGCGTCACATTGCTCTGAAGTCTGTGGAAACATTGGGAGAAAAAAAAAAAAAATACACACACACACACATACACAACATCTGAATTCCCATCCACTGACCAAAAAATGTCTGGCATTTTTTTTGGGACTTTTTCAGATTCTGGTCTCTGCTGGGTCTTTACCGCGCACTTGTCACAGCACTGGGGTAAAGTTTCTGTGCTGGCAGCGCAGTTAGCTGCTAACAAGCCTCTGAGTATTGTTGTCATTCCACACTGAGACCGCTGGGTAATGCTAGCAGCGAGCCAGCCTCTTACTCAGTGGGTGGCGACATTGAGCCATTTAATAATCAATTCCTAACATCGACTGTAATCATAACTTTTCTTTCTTGTGTCATGTCATGTCCTTTTTATAACTTACCATAAAAAAAAAAAACATTCCTCATTGATCTGTTTGTTCTTTCCGCTGCTAGGATTTCGAGTGTCGCTAAAGGGGACTTCCGCAAAAGTTTCAATTCCTAATTTTTTTTTTTTTTTTTTTAAATCCTACTTTTCCCCCTTTTACCAAAGTGTAATTTTTTGGCTGGCTGCGTATGGTTTCCTGCACATTATAGCGTTGCAGGAGGTCGTCCGCGCACTGACACAAATCTGATCCCCGACCAGCTGTTAGTGACGGCTCATCTTCTGTCGACAAACATCTGCGGTTCATCTCCGCAGCTTTTTTTTTTTTTTTTTGACGGGAAATACAGGACATCAGCTCCCTTATGCTCCCCTTCTTTTTCCTCCCTTTTCTCTCATTCCCGGTTCCTCTCTCTGATGTTTGTTTTCTGCCTCGCGACCATCTGCTCTCGATGATTTCTGGAACACGGCGTTAGCACAGAGGCGGAGGCGAAAAAAAAAAAAAGAAAACTAATTTAGTCAAAGTGTTCAAAGTGGAGCTTGTTATTGGCGCGGGCGTGTGTTTTGTTGCGTCGCGGGGACGTTTTAACGTTGCTGGGACATGTTTCACACGGACATGTCTTCCACGTTGCATGTCTGAACTTTGACCCCTTCGATTCGTCATAGCCGGCACACAGGTGCTCAGCCTCAGTGCTGCTAGAGAGGGGCCGAAAAGCAGAGAGTGGTATCACACAGCAGACCAACACCTGCAAAAAACGCTCATTTATCTTCATGAATGATTCATTTAAAATGCTGCAGGCCACTTTTCACATGAGAAATAAAGTGTAACAACGTATATTTTGTCCTTTTAAACAGTTGAGAATGATTAAATTGTGTTGCGTTGTGTAGGATTTTAAAGAATAAAGTTTAACCAAAGTACTTAAAGTAGTAAATTGGGGTTGGTGGACAAATATCATGTGAAATTACATATAAAACACAGAGAATATATACAGTATAGATCGGAGTTAAAATGTTACAGCGTCATATTTGCCTCCAGAGACAGAAGACACACATCACTCTTATTCCAGGAGCTCCTTCACCTGATCACACGCTCTATTCCTCACTTCTTGCCATCGAAAGCTCCGTAACGATCACATCCAGAAGGTATTTTTAGCCTTTATCGTGTGTGAGGAAGCCGCCAGTGTCCTCTCAGCTGCGTTCAGGCCTGCTAACAATCCACGTTTCCCTGGATATGATAGCTGGAAATCATTTAAGAGCATGGCTGCAGGGTGAACGTGGTAGTACAGTTCCCAACACATCTGACAACGTGTGGTGGACGCCCGATGAAAAAAAAAAAAAAAAAAAAAAGACGCCACAACACTACAGCTCCCAAAATATAAAAGAAGCTACGTGTCCATCACAGCTGAAGTCACACAGTGGGGAGGGAAGTAAGGTAAAGCTTGTGGATAAAATTCAAGTGTTGAGGATCAGGGTTCTTTGTTCCATGATGTAGACTTGTCATCAAAGATCTGGCAGACCCAGATCCTGAGACTTCACTTGTCATACTTGCAGGGACTTGATACCAACCAGACCTGATACAGAGCTCCTTCTTAATGGAGTCCACTTACATTTTGTAGTTTATAGAGGATGTATTGTTGCATCCATAAGTAGGCATGTAAAAAAGCCTCCCAGCATGCAAAGGGGCAACAGACCCATGAATATAAGTGTCATTTCATGTGTGCTCCTTCACTATTTTATTATAAGACATTAATGGTGAATGTAGTTAGAGCAGGAGTTATGTTGAGATGCATGATTGGACAGGTTTTCTCCAATGTTAGCGCATATAGCTGAGTGACTTATGTTATGAAGTATGTTGACTATTTGTTGTCCTGAGTCACATCTGAACCTCACATTTCTCTGTATTAACAGACCAGAGTTCAATAGGGTTAGTATAATACAAAAACACAAATATAAAAATAAAATGAAAAATAAACAATAATATATGAAAGTGTATGTCTGTACATTTTGTGGTCACCTTTAGAGGGAATTGAGCTATTACACTTTAAATCCATAGTTTTCCCAAACTTCTCATTTTCACTAAGAATTTGAAAAATTGGATACCATCACCAGTTGTTGTTTTTTTTAGTTTTTTTTTTTTTTTTACATAAACTCATAACATTAAAAAACACCTATTTACAAGAATCCCTTAAATTTGGTAAATTAAGATATATGTGATGGAGACACTTTAAAAATCACCTCAAACATAAGATCTGGTTACTTGGTCATCTTATACATATATACAATATATCTGTGATGAACTAATATCATTGAGCATGCTGATAAAGAATTTAATAGATTACCTTTACCTGTAAATATGTCATTTTGCATTTGCTACTTTTTATGTATAAAAATAGAATTAACTTTAACTTTATTAATATAGAAGTTTACTTCAGATGAAAGTAGAGATATGTATACCTTTATGATTAAAAAACTGAAATGTGTACATATGTATAACAGTGATGGTATAATGTGTGTTGTCACCATGAACAAAAATAACATCACATCTATGAAATCTTATCCAAACAAGCCCGTTTGCTTTAGAAGATGAACATGACAGCACAACAGACTCATGAAACACATGCGCACTGAGATTGACATCACACACACATGCACGCACACACATGCACACACATCCAGACGGACAGACAGACACAGAGTTATGCTTTAGATGGTATGTCATAGACCACACATTGTGCCGGCTGTGTGTTAAAACAGTTATTCACGGTCTCGCATTCTGCAGCCCAGATCCAGAGATGAGTTGCCCCGGTAACCTGAACTTCTGGCCTTCATGTGTGCATGTGCATATGATGATGTGTACATATGTGCATTAAAATATGGCTTTGAGAATTTCATGTTTTAAAAAGTTATTTGATCCTGAATCAAATTTCTAAATCTGATTTTCAGGAGTCAAAAGGTCAAAAACTTCTATAGCGAATAATTATAAAGTTAATTTATATGTTTTTTTTCTTCTTTTGACAGTTTACGTAGGTGGTCTAAAGAATATTTTGACCATTTTTTCCCTTTACATAACAGCTACAGCATGCAGACATTGCACCTAAAATCATATAGTGTGCTCGCTATACATAAACCTACCCAATTGTCCACAAAATTAATTGCTCTTGACTGCAGCAAATTGGATTCACTGTCATTGGTGGAGCAGCCAGACTCTCTGAATATGGGAAGCTTTACTGTCTTTTGTCTAGCGAGGCTTCATAAATAACTTCGACTTCCTCCTCTGGATGCCTGCCAGTGGCTCTCCACTAAACTGCACAAAAACTCCACGGCTCTCTACGAGCAGCCGACTGCAAAATGGACTGCCGGCTCTTGACCCCTTGAGGAGTTCAGAGCCATATATGAGTTAATATTTCTGTAAGGGAAGCAGTCGACCACCCTCCTTCCCACAGCTGCGTGTGTGTGCGAGAAGCAACCTGTTAAAGTAAAACACTTCACTTTTGACATATTAACGTATTGATTGAATAATTCTGTATGTGTGTCAAAGTGTAAATGTGTACGTCTGTGTATATATTGAAACTATATCACTGACATTATTTTTCAACACAGTAGAAAACCATTTTTTCGACATATTTATAACCTTCAGCACCTCCCTACACTTACAATCTTTTTCACTATGTGTTAAAAAGTACAAATTCATCTGCCAAATGAATGTAATATAATGTAAAACAAGGAGAATTGAGGCTACTGTAGAGTGGAAGCTAGTTAGCCTAGCTTGCTAACTAGCTTATTTTTTTTCGCCAGAGTTCTTTTAACACCTGCTGAGTCATTGGCAGCTCTCACATTCATTTAGTGTCATGTTTCTCCCATATGATACAAAGGAAGGAGTCTAGCTAACGTTATCTGTCTTACTTTTATGGGCTCAGTTGTGGCGATAGCAAAAGACAAGACACATTGACTTCATACGTTACCCTGCGATCCAAATCATGACATGAAGTAATGGAAGATAGAGTCAGGAAGTAATGTAGTCTTCAAATCACAGATGTGATAAATAATAGCTTATAATGTTGGCTATCACAGTAGGAAAAATGAATAAAGCTTCCCCTCCAGACATGTTTTAGGATAATAATTTGTGTGCTATGCATATTTTCCACAATGAAAATGTATCTGGTTAAAATCTTTAAAAATTACCTCTATTTCTTCTACATCATTAAAACGTCCATAGTCAATTAATATGTGAATATTTTTAATTTTTTTTTTATTTTAAAGGCGCACTATGAAAGATTTGTTGCTGTTTTTTAACACATAACTCAAAGTTGGCCCCTCCTCCCCTGTTAGAGAGAGAGAGTAGTAGTAGTAGTGGTCGAGCGAGGTAGAGAGTTGCTGTGAATCAGATAAATATAAAAGCTCAAATAAACACATCCCAAACCTCTGCGAAACTTAGTGTGAAGGTGTTGCATTGCCACGCAAGTGTGACGTGGACAAACACTGAGAATGGACTTTATAGTAAACTGAATATTGGACCAAACTAGCTGTGATGTCACAAATCACGCTCGTCGGCTCGCCGCTTCAAATTGGATTTTCAATCAGCGCCGAGGAACTTTCCACTTTCTGCAGACAAATGTGGAAACAGCCTTCCAGTGTCAGACTCTGCACATACATCATTCTGCACGGCGAAGCTCAAACATCCAACTGTAGGAAAAAAGACGGAAAAACATGTTTTTTGAGGAAAGGAGGACTAAATTTCTTCTTCTTTTTAGTAATCCCAATTTTGACCAAACAAGCACACACAGTCAAAGCAGAGAAAGGATATATGTGCTATATACTGATTTATTGGCCAGATTGAAATTTTTTTGAGTTCCCATTTTACAAAACTACATATCTGCTGTCTTGCAACACACAGTCTACAGCATGCTATATACTGGTAAGCATATTATAAGACCAGGTGCAAACACATGAACAAATTTCACAGCTCATACAAACACATACATGCACACATGCAGACAAAGGTGCCGGCCTACATTCATCATAGCACTTGAACAGTGATATTGCTCCCATCAGGGGAAGCCCTCCTCCTCCTCCTCCCCACCGTTCCCCCTTGACAGCGAGAAGTCTTCCCATACGCCGGGGTGGCCGCAGAGGGCCCCACGCACGGATGACATCAGTGCTGAGCCCTGGAGGAGCCAGTGACAGCCGTATGTAAATTGAATATGACTAATCGCTTCCCCGCATCACCTCTCGCCACCTCCGGGGCCGCCGCGATGAAAGACGGAGCGGGGAAGGAGAAGGAGAAGGGAGATCTGCACAAACGCGTCGGCTTTTGAAGTGTGAGAAGAGGGCGAGAGGGTGGCCGGATAGACAGATTGAGTCTCCTGTTGTTTGTTTTTTTAAATGGATCCAGAAATGATTAAATAACATGGTAAAAAAAAAGATCAGTTTTATGAGTTTAAACTATGCTTAAAGGCCTGCTGTCACTCAATCCAGTGCTACATGCTAAAGCGTTAGCAGTCCGTGATGTACTGGGGATACTCGGGCGATTGCGGTGTCTATGTTCTCATCACTTAACGGCCGAGTTGACCGACATGACAATCTTAACGCCAAAAAAAAAAAAGAAGTGGTGCATCGCTTTAAAAGCAAAGCCTTTGTGTGAAGTATAAAACCTCTCAGGGGGGCAGCGGATAGGAGAGAGTTTGATCGCTGTTCTCATCGATGACCATCTTCTTCTCACAGCTTTGGTTTCCTCAGTGGAGTGAAGTGGTTTGCACACACACACACACACAGTCAGAGAGAGAAAGAGAAAGAGAGAGCGAGAGAGTGGGAAGATAAAGTGCTTCCACATGTGGAAGGCATGAAGAAGAGGCAGAGGTGCATGTGACCACCCATACAACAGGGGGAATCCCAGGTGTCCCTGCCTTTGTTCTCACTGTGTTTGTGCATGTGTGTGTGCACGCGTGTGTAAAAGTGTGTGTTCATGCCTCTATCAGACACTCGCCATGAGAAGAGTGTAAAATGTGCACCACACACATCGTTTTATTTTAATCAAATCATATTTACAATCCACAGAAATTGGTCACAATAAAACATTAAAAAGCCAACACGTCCTTTAAAAAGTTAGATGATTTTTTAGAGTAAACCTCTTTAAATATTTTGGGAAAATCTTCTTTTATATAACAAATGAATCATTCTCTTGAGCTATAATTTAAATTCCAAGGCATTTTCCTTTCTATTTCTTTGTATCTCAGAGTTCAGTGCACTCATTCTCTCCATGTGACGACTTTCTTTTGACGCAGACCGAGCTAGATTTTAAAAAAACTCTCTCCGGCAGCCTCAACTGATGTGTTGTCTGCCGCATAGCTGTGGCTGGAGATGCACTGTCATTTCCTGACGCTTCCTTTTTAATTAGAGCGGAATAGCTGTCCTTAAGCACGCCGCCTCCTCGGTAGCACGCTATACACTGTAAAATTACTGGAGTTGGTTCACAGGAACCAAAAAGAAATCTCATTTACATCCCTATAAAACAGACATTTGATTTATGTAACGCCGGCGCTGTTTTATCCCCAACACATATACTCAAAACATCACGCCATACATGACTCCCATAGAAAAACTGCACTTTTTACAGAGGAGAAAAGCAGCTTTTAAATTGGAAAAGTGAAACTCTAGTAGATTAAAGCTCAACTTTATGATTCAAATCTTAATATTCCCGAACTTTGCATTGAAGGTAAAATATGTGTGAAAGTAATTTCAACAAACTAAATGTTGGGAAAGTTTCCTCCTTCACTTTTTGGCTGGAACAAAGCAGTTTGCATTGCGTACAGTGGGTTATTGATGCCTCCCTCCACCCGTTTCGAACCCCACCCCGCTCAAATCACCCCCTGACGGGCAGAGTAAACAAGTGGCGCTGTGTATATCCTCCATGTAATCTGGATTTAGCTCGGTGAGATCACGGCTGTTGGAGCAGAGAAGCCCCCCTGGACACTCAGCTGCATTGTGGGAGGTTCCCTTTCAATGCCACCTTTGTCTGTTTGTGTGTGTTTGTGTTTGTGTGTGTGAGAGTCTCGCATAGTCCAGTTGACAGCAGATAATAAGTCATGAGTAAAGTTCGCCACAGTGACAAACAATCCGTGTGCACCTCTGAACAAAAACCACTCACACAAGATCAGAGTCCAAATCACTGAGTTTCTTTGAACGCTGCGTGCTGTCCTCACACACACACACACACACACACACACACACACACACACACACACACACACACACACACACACACACACACACACACACTGCAAATGTTATTCCAACAGAAGTGAGTCAAGTGCAAAGACAACTTGACCCCTCAGCGGTTCACACACAAGCTGATCATATTTAAACAAAGTGATGAGCAACACTTCCTGTTCATGCTGCAATTAATACCTTCTTTTCTTAATTGGCTTTCAATCATTCACACATGAAATAGATGTAAAATCCAGCTGCGTTATATAATCCACATTTAATATTTTTATTCTTTTTTTAACCTAAAAAAACCAGTACGAGTTAAGACTGGAATCTGACTGTTGGTGCCTCTTTTACCATTAAAAAAACAAGCTATAAAACGAGCTGTAGTAATGTGTAATTAAACATGGAAACATCGTGTAAACCTCATAAAAAATAACAACCAGCATCACACTCATAGAAAGACATCCAGCTGGAGCCAGAGTGCTGCTGATGAGACAGCTAAACCTAAATGTCCTCATATGTTTCTGCCTAGCTGTTATCTTTAATTTAAAAGAATTTGACATGCTGTTAATACACTTTATTATTCCGCATAAGTACATGAGATAATATCTAAATCCAGTCATTAAGATGAATTAAAACAGCCTTAGACAGCAACTACAACTCAACTTTTGACTCCAGTTGGTGGAATTCATATGATTAGAATTTTTAAGTATATATCATCTTTAAATATAACAAATTATAAATGAATTCATCATTGATTTCAATATAAATACTAATAATAAACACACTGACAAAGATAATGTTTAATTCTTTTAAACTGCTGACTATAAATAATGTGTTTTTTGAAACTAACCGGTTAAAATAGACAAGAAAACTAAAAGTGTGTCGATATCCAAAGTCAGAGTGCATTATCTGTTGTATTATCAATTCTTTTACATTGATTTTTGGGTAAAAGAATCATTCTGAATAGGCATTTTAATAAAGGTGTTACAGCATTTCTATCTATGTCTTTTTATTGCAGTATTCTTTATTGCATCCTGTACAGTCATACTCAGTAGCTGCATTTTTGAGCTTTTTTGGTGTCTTCTAACTGTAGATGACCCGGCAGACTTATGCCTTTAATATTCTGGCGTTGTGCATACTTGCTGTGTCGTCTGTACACCCTGAACACCCTGTGTTACCAGCGTACAGTCAGAGAACGTATTAGAAACAATCAGAACAGTTGAAACACTCACACCGCGGCAGCTTTTCGCTTCTCTTGTTCGTCTGACACTAGATTAAAGCAGCTGTTTAAAGAAACAAACAGTGTTACATCACACAGCTGGAGGAGCCTCGTAATGTTACTTACCTCATTTTATAAACGTTAGTCCAGGATCAGAAAAGGCTAGTCTTCCTGCAGTGTGTTTACAGTGCACATTATGGAGGCAGCAGCTGAGAAGGAATTACTCTAAACTTCTATACTGAACAGCCCAAACCGTCACAGGGCAGTGATCTAAGAAGCTCCTTTAAATGGGCCTGTGTGTGTGTGTGTGTGTGTGTGTGTGTGTGTGTGTGTGTGTGTGTGTGTGTGTGTGTGTGAAGGGTGTCTTTCTTATCCTGCTGTTTTCCACATGCTTGTACGTTTCATTTCATTTCACTGTGTGTATCTTTGTCATTTATCCCTTTAAAGCTGTAAAGAAATAAGCATGTATTTTCCACCAGCGTGTATCACACAGAATAAACAACCCTCTCCTCCTTTGTTTGATTGACAGGTGGTTAGCCTGCATGTTTTTTGACAAGGAGTTTATACATCAGTGTCCAGCACTAAGGGAAAATATCTTATTATGTTACAGCGGGGTTAAAAACTGGGTCAACTTCTGTAGAGGTGAATCAATCATTTAGAAGGTCGGGAAACAAATAATACAGAATAAAATACAAATTATTCCTAATCTAGATTTTCCTATCTTTTTTTTTTTGGGTGCATATTCATGTAAAATGATGCTTTTAATATTAATGTTCAATGTGGAAAAGGCTTACATGCTTGGCAACTGATATGTGCAAATATAATTAAATGCAGAAACTGTTGGGAGGGATTTTCAAAATAAATTATCTTCTATTACAAATCAAATTCCTGCATTGGGAAATACAGAATTGTTAGTAGCAAGTATCTCATTATGCAGAAAAATCTGATATGATTGTATATGTGTTATGGTATATGTATTTAACATATAAACAGCATTTGGATGTTGTAAATGAGAGTTATTGTTGGGTAGTTTAAGCTTTAATAATTCAACATATTTCATAAGGTGATTATATATTTTATATGTAAAAAGTACATTATCATTCATTGAAATGAAGTAGTATAAAATGGGAATATTCAAATAAAGTGCAAATACCTTTAAATTGTACACCAGTGCAGACACATGTGAGATGTATTTAGCTATCAGGGCTGTTCAGTGACAATTTCAACATGACATCAGTGCTGTGCATGGAGCCTGAAAGGTCGCCATGCACTGGCACCTCTGTGAGCCAATGCAAATAGGCTGCATTTTAGGCAGAGAGCATGGCGACTGTGTGTGTGTGTGTGTGTGTGTGTGTGTTTGATCTTCTGAATGCAACTTTTCCCCCCCTAACACTAAAAAAAAATCCTCCTGCAAACTTTCTCAGCAGTGAGTGTGCTGTGTGATGTTTGTGCTGCATGCTTCACACACCAACACCGTCTCCTCTGCACTTTCTGCATATTATATAACATCATTGTTCTTCTTCTTCTTCTTGGTGGAGGCTGATTTGTTCTGTGCATGTGTGCTGCTGCTACCTGCTCTGAATCCAACTCTCCCCCACCCACCCACCACCTCCTTTTTAAACGGGAGAGATTTCCAGTGTGTATTCTCCTTTTATTGCTTTCATTTGCATATAAATTAAATCCATATTGTGCCTGCGAGGCAGACTATGCTAACTATGCAAACGATCCCTGGCTTTTCTTTGTTTTACAGATAAACCCTCGGCTTCCCTCAATGACAAGGTGGGAGGGAGGGGTGGTGGGGGGGTGAAAGAGAGAGAAATCCTCTCGCTGTTTCATAATTGTATGAATTTTAAATACACTGTCATAAGATCCTCTTCCGCATTCACAGCAGGGGAATGAAACTATCATCATAATATTGGAGCTGCAGGGTTATCTGACCGTGAAGAGCCGAGCAGCCTCTTCACCTCTGCTCACACATGCAGGCCAGATGGCCACAGAGCCTCAAGTGCACAAACACATTTAGGCCTGTGTGTGTTTTCTAAACACACTGACAACCTTTTGAATCAAATAAATAATAATAATACAAAAATAAGTTTATTTAGCTGATGCAAAACACTATTTTAATGTCATAATTAGAACAAATCTATTGTTTTATATGGAATAACAAATACATCCACATTACTTTCATTCAAATCAGTTTCATTATGTTTAGATTTAATTAGATTTAGTCTCAAACTAACTGAAACCAGCCTCTATGAATATTCATTTATTCATTTTAGTGAATAGTGACATTAAATTATTCCTAATATTGCTGTGGACCCCCAGGAAAGCCCTTCCAATGACCCCTGGAGGTTTGCAGTGCTGCCAGCACACATTTGACCTGCACTAAAACTGGCTCTGCAAATCAAAATGAAGATGATTTTTTATTCTTTTAAAATAATAATAATAATAATAATATAGCTGTGCAATGGGAAAAATCTATTCAATTTGCGCTGATTAACAGGCGCTACATTGTCTGCGCGTCACCCCTGAAGTACAAGTCTCTTCATAAATAAGTGAAAAATAATAAGCTCAATGTTTTAAGAGGTTAATTAAAATTTAAAAACCTGCCTATATAAACTAACAGCAAGCCCCTGGTCGTTGTTATTGAAATCAATTATTAACAGGCTGTACTGTGCTTATTAAATCTGCTCTATAGGCTGAGCTGCTGAACGCAAACGCAGCAGTGGCGTTTGAAATAATTAAAAAAGAGAGGAGTGAAACTCGGAGGCCGTGAGTCCTGCTGCAGACCTCTGCAGACTCATCAGCTCTTAATTAAATAACCCGAGCCGCTATCAGCTGTTTTAGAAGCGAGGCCGCAAAAAACACAAATCATATAAATGAGTGTTGGTTGTTTAGAGCGGGAACAGTATACATGCTGACACCTCTGACACATCTGCCACATCTCTTCATAATTACATTTAAAATATCTGCTGCCAGGGTGGAAACAATCTGCTCATTTCTATTTTATTTGTGACTAAATATTTCTGTATTATAGCTGCTCTCAACAAGGCAGACTGAATATGTCCATATGAATAATAAAGTTATATACAAAGAGGCTATCTTGGGCTCACAGGCCGTTTTGGATGAGTGAATATTGTCCAGGATCAACTCAATCTACACTGACTGCTATTAAAAGTGACGCTAAATGCAAACAGAATGCATCTCAATGAGTGATCAAATAAGCTGTCAAAGATAGGAAGAAAACAGGAGGGTTGACTCCTCACTATAATGCGACACAAGTATTATAAAATAAAAATAAAAATCCATAATATTAGTATTTCACACATTTTTACAATAATAATAGTGGTTTTGATTTTATACATAGTGTCCAATTTTGAGGTTTTTTTTCTTTTTTAAACTGACACGTAAAAAGTGAAGTTTCTATGTTTATGGCTCTATTTATATTTCTAACAATCGAGTACAAACAATCACTTTATTAGATGAATCAATAGCGCCTGTAGTCATAATGCAAACAGCTTCCACTCAGACACAAAACCCGGTGTTATTCTGTTAGTCTGGCTGCTCTGTCTGACCTTGTAGTGCAACACACACACACGCACGCACACACACACACTGAGAAACACACGTCATGTCAGAGTTCACAGCCAGGCTCTATCAAACCTGAACCTGAGGTCACATGAGGTCAAACGAATCCCGCATAGAAACCCAGGTGCCTCCTCGTCTACAAGCGCTCTGACACACTCCTGAAGCAATGGTCAACTTCATAGAGCTGCGCAGAGTTTAGTCTCCTAAATGCTCCCCAATAGATGAATTAACAGTTTTCCATCATGGAGGAACAGTGTGTGAGCGTGTGTGTGTGTGTGTGTGTGCGCGCGCGTGTGTCCCTCAAATATCAGAAATACTACACATCTTGAATTAGAAATACTCCACATATATAACCACGTGGAATGAAAAGCCCGTGAATGTCAGTGGGCTCCTTTTAAAATGAGCTGTGTCACATTTATTTTACACCCTTAATTTATGCTCACACCACAATTTTATAAGGATGTTTGGAGGTCTAATTAAACCAAAGCTCGTTAAGTTTTTTTTTTTTTATATGAAAGTGAAATAATATTTTTCCAATTAGGGTTTTTTCCCCTCCGACCCTCTCCTCAACGCGTATAGCTACTTAATCTGTGGAAACGAATAAAAGAAATTAACTCCATCCATCTAACTTTCTCTCTTTTTTATTTCAGACTACATGTGAACATATTAAAATCTTTGGCTTGTCTGCGAACTGATGTGTTGAAGGAAATATGCGGGACAGGGACACCACAAAAAAACAAAAAAACCCTAAAGAGCCAATCAGACATCCTAAAAAAAGAAAACAAAAAAAACAATGAGCGACAGACGGAAAGGATGGAAATGTCCAGCAGGTAGTGACCTAATGAGAGATGAGCTCACACCTGAAATTAAATATACTGTATACAACATGATAACTGCAGTGGCTATATAAACTTTAATAACGATCGTTCATTTATATAATTATGTCCATATACTGTTACCATAAACAGAAATCTGTGTTTTTAAATAGCGTTTACTCCTCCAACTCCTCTTGTCCATTTTTTTTTCATTTTTTTATATTCTCATTATCTCCAAAAGAGTGAGACCCTCAGCAGGGAATGTCCGAGTCTCTATTCACTGTCCTCCTTCTCCTCCTGCACGGTGGTCGTTGAATGGTTGTAAAGTCCTTGAGCCATGAGCTGCATGGCCAGGCCGTTCTTGTAGCCGGTGGCCTTTTTAATCTTGGCCCTCTTATTCTGGAACCAGATTTTAATTTGGGACTCGTTGAGGTTGAGTTCCTGGGCCAGAGACTGTCTCCGCTGCTCCGTTATGTACCGGTTGGCCTGGAACTCGGTTTTCAGTCTCTGCAGCTGTTCGGCCGTGAAGGCTGTCCTGGGCCGCTTGTCTTCCTTGGTGCTCTTCTTCTTTTTCAGTTTCCTTGTCCTCGGGCCTGGTGTAGAAACAACAATGGCACGAACACGTAAATGTCAGAGCTGAACCCCTCACATGTGAAATATTTACTCCCGGCCTGCAGCACATGTTACATATGAGGCGCTAATATTTAGCATCAAAGCTGCTGCTTATATCTCTGATGACAGATGAAAGCGTCTTATTATCTGCTCAATATGATCAAATACATCAAAGTCTTTTCATATGAGTGATTGGGTCAGTGTGTACAGGGCGCAGGCGCTCTGTGTTACATTTTTAAAGAGAACTTCTCATTTGAATCATTTGATGATTTGTCTGTAATGTGATTGACTCCTCTCTACAATATATCACGTTACGTTTGGGCTCGCTGAGGTTACATGGTGCAGAGAGAAAGCCACACTTTGCTATTTGGGCCTCAACCCAAACCAGGGTTGAGTTCTAATGAGCTTTCAACATGAAAACGTAAATTTTAACAACACGAATAAATAGTGCAGCGTGATAACACACTCCTCTCTGGCTCGGTGCTATAAATAGTACTGCTTCACACACACGGCGGAATTACACTCATTTTAAACGGGACTTTATTATTATGTATTATTCTAGCCATGTGGATTTTTTACCCGCAAGTTACAAACAGTTAAAGCGGTGACACTATCACGCATGACCATTAATTACTGATCAACTAATATGAAGTCATATGTAATGAAAGATGAGGTGACAGGTGTGTGGAGGAGAACTCAGCCAATTAGCAGAGGACAGAAATGAGGTCTCTTCGTTTCATACAGGAAGTGTCCAACAATATGTTGTACCCTTCACACCTTAAAGTATTAAAACGTAGTTTATTTTTAAAGTGAAAGAATGGATCAAATATAGCTGCATAAATAGGATCATTGGGGGGAAAAAGTGTAAAATCTATATGAGTGTATATATGTGATATTAACATGGAATGCTGGTACATTAGAGGCAGGCGGGCCTTTGTGTGAAGTATATTCAGGCCCTGATATCTGACTTGTGATTGGGCCAAAATAAGCAGCAGCCCGCTGCCACGCTTCACGTCCAATAAACGGAGTCTCTGCGCAGACAACACAGGTTAACATTACCACTGTGTTCTCTGCAGAAAGCTTTAAGTCTGTGATAGAGTGAATGGAATCCATCCAGGTGTGATTCCTTCATATAAACATGTACATACAGCTGTGCTGAGGTACAATCTGTCCTCATTTAATAAAGCTCTATCAGGACAGTAATAGTGAGTTTATCACACAGCTAATTAGCATTAGAGCACAACGCGTGTTATGTTACTGTAGTTAGTCTCATAGTGATATATGTGAGTGAGAGCAGTAAATGCATTGTGCAGTCAGACCTGGCTCTCACACATTTTATCCAACAGCTTCACAGCACACAAGACTGAGAGAAAGCTTCAGAAATAATACAAAAGCACAACAAACCCCAAATAACTAACAACATATAACAAAATATATCCTAATAAAAAGTTAAAAAGGGGAGTGTGCCGTCATCTTTCATCAGCTCTAACTCATTACTATTATGATCATGAAAATGACCCGCTAAAAACAACGTGACATCATCACCTTCATGTATGTGTGATATGAAACTACAGCCGAGCAAACACACGTTACCAAACACTAAAAAAGCACTCTGATTCTTCATCGTCCACTTTAAACAACGTCGTTAGTGAATGAGGACTTGTTATTTTTACGATGATTATTTAAAAAGCCTTCATGTCGTGTAAAGAGCAGGCTTCTGCATCCCTTTAACCCCCAAACTTTACCCTCCTAACACTCAATGAATACTGTCTCACAACCAGCCAGCCTGCACAATTATAGACAATAAAGAACGAAATAAACAAACACACACAAAACTGGTCTAAACATGATTTTTATAGCATTGATCCATAATACACTTTTGTCTATTAAATAACATTTTGTGACTTTGTATTGTGTGTTTAACACTTTTAACACGTCAAATCTTCAATATAACATACACACTGAATTTAACCATCTTTAGATATATTTTATTTAATTTATATCCGTCAAATACGACTAAATAACAACCAAATGAGGCATTAAAAGAATAATCTTCTATTTTTTATTTGAACTTGAAATAAGTGGTCAGTGTAGTGTTGTGTAGCAAAACAATATTTTATATTCAGGTAACTGATTCGTTTTTTATATCATGTATACTATTTTGTAAATTAGCCTTTTGATATATTATTGTTGCAACACTCTAAATTATATTCTAATAGAATTACTATTTTTGAGCTATTTGAGTCTATCAATACTTTTACAAACCAAACAGAGCTGCACATAATATTTTAGCGATTACATTTTACACAACTGTCAACTTTTAACAGCTTATTAGATCACATTTAGTCAACACAACATGTGTTTACTGACAGGGAGAGATCATATTATTCTCTCCCAACACAAAGAAAGGCCAACATTTATTTGTATATATATATTGAAGGGAACTTTTTAGCGTCATGTTATCAAACTGCACTGAAAATGATTCCTCTGATTTTCCAGCACTTACTGTTCAGATCAATAGTAAATATATTGTAAGAAAAATCTTTATGGGACATAAAATCACTCATAATGCGCTTCATTGTGCGTAAATATGTGTGTATGCATGTGTGTGTGAAAGAGGGAGAGTTATAGCTATATATATAATTTTATTTTATTCAGTGATATTTTACTTTCCCTGCACACCTTATTTTATATTCATATTTTTAACGTCTGTTATTTTTGTCTTAGAAATGGCTTGAATAAAAGAGATTGGATGAGGAGCAAAAAAGGGGGAAATAAGCATTAAATATAGGCCAACCTTTACTGCCTGTCATTAGAGTAACTTTAGAGAAAGTGTGTCAGATACATGAAGGGTTTGATTCCATGACTGCTATGAGAAACACTCATACTATGTACTGTAGGTTATATACACATGGGACAATTAGCGCCTTACCAGATGAGGGCCGGTCCGAGTAGCGTGTACAGTAAACCCAAGCGGGCCACAACAGCGGCTGGCTTTCTTTCGTTTTGGGCGGAGGAGCTGCACTGCTGCCACTCACTATCACTATAGACGAGGGGCTGTCTGCATATCTCATAGTCCCGTTGCTCTCCGCTTCGCCTTGTTTCGACGAGTTCTGCTTGGAAGACGGCGAGGAAGACGACGACGACGAAGAGGAAGAAGAGGGCGAAGAAGAGGAAGAGGTGCTGTCGCTGCTACAGTTAGAGTCCAGGCAGAGGCTACCGGTATGCGGCCTCGCCACCAGCGGGTTGACGTTCTCTCTACCCGGCGTCTGGCTCCGCTCTCGGTAGCTCGCCTCCTTTTTGCAGCCGAAGTCCGGCCGGAGGATGTTGTCGATGAAAAAGTTGGTGGTTCTGTGGGCCTGCTGGGCGGCCTGGTGGGGTAAAATCATGGGAGGGGATGGGAGGTTCGGCGACAGGGACATGCTCTCCTCCTCGGTCGAGTCCCGGCCGCTGTTGGGCTCCTTTTGCTCTTCCATGTAGCCGGCGACGGTGACAAAATTTCAACCTCTCCACACTAAACTCCACTTGTTGCTCGCTCTCTCTCCCGCCCCCCGTCGGTATCCAATTTAGACGGTCAGCATGTAAAAAAAACAAAAAACACAAGCCTTCTCGCTGGAAATAAAAGGAATAAATACCTGTCTTAGTTTCTAATATCACCTACAGCGGCGACATGTCGTCTCCTAATATTCTTCCGAGACCTGGCATAGCGACCAGCTCCCCGTTAGAACCAGTGTCCGTGCCTCTCCCCGGTGCAGCATAATATCTGTGTATTCCTAAACTCTCCTAAACCGCGTTATCTCCCCTCTAACGTTTTTTTTTCCTCTTCTTTCTCATACACCCAGTGTGCGCGTACACACGTGCAGCGGACCAATCAGCTGCGGAGATCGTCCCTGTCACAATTGACGACGTCCAATTAGGGCTTTAGAAACGCAACGAGCTCTAGAACGCGCCCCTAGTAAGCCCGCGCGTATAGTTGGATCGATTTCGGGTGAGAGCGCACGTGCATACACATGTACACAACAAAACAAAAACAACAAAAACAAGAGCGAGAGAGCCGTCAGTGAGAATGCCACGCGGGAACACTGTAAGTTATGGAAAATGTGAATTTGAATTGAAATTCATGTGGTTAAATCACAGTTTTGCTTATGTAGACTATTGTTTTATTGCAAGAATAATACATTTAGAAAAACATATATAATTGAAATTACTTTAAACTATGATAATTTTTTTTAAGTGTACCTACAATCTTCTGGTGTTTCCTGTGTTGCTTTTTACAGGCATTATGTAAATATATAATTAATAATTTGGCATGTGCCCATTTATATTAGGCAAACACCTACAGCACAATTAATTCTCTTAAAATGTAGGTGACAGGGTGAAACGCATGAAACGTTATTTTAGAAAAAGAAAATAAAAGAGAACAAACCCTCTCATAAGCAAAACCCAATCATTCTCAGAAGGATCAACGATCAACGTATCCAAAATAGTTTATTTGGCAATTTTCAGCCCTTTTTTTCTCTTCATTGGCATTTTTCACGTCCTCTCGGCTCCCGTTTGACGCATCTAGGCCATGTTTATGATTCAGGTTTTGGATAATCCAGCTTTTGGCAGCACCACAAAAACACATCCCCTCAATAAAATAAAGGAAGAACATTAAATTGAACTTTATAAAAACAGAAAGAGGCATTGAAAGCAGGAATGTGTCGAGATTATAAACAGTGGTTTTGATTTTAAAAAAAAAATAAAAAAAAATCCAGAAAAAGAATAAAACGGCCATCAAGCTCTAATTGGCGAATTGAAATAATAGCATTAATAATGATAATAGCAACAGTGTGAAAGTGGGGACGTGTTGATGTTGAACACGGCCGCAGTGAAATCTTTATCCCACAGGCCGGAGTGGGAAGCCATGGCTACTTAATTAAATTCCAATTAGGACAGTATCAATATGCTGTTTAGCCGCAGCGCCATTGTGCCTAAATGAGCACTCAGTCTGCTCTTATCTGGCGCCGCAAAGAGAGGCTCCTTGAGAGGGACTGCAAGAGATAATTTATAGCTTTTAATTAGTCTTCATTCCGCCCGATCAGCCCGGTGTTCATCACGGGGAGAGGGCTGAATAAAACCCGAGTCAAAAACGCTGTCACCGGTCCCTGGCAGGGCCCTTAATCAAAGTGAAGCAGGGGCCCGCGCTATTTCCAAGGTGCTGATAAAGCTTGTTGAATAATAGCGGGGGCCCTCGGAGACACCATTTGCAGAAATGACTTTATTGACGGCTTAACGTTGGTGATTCATTTTACCTTTCATGTATTGGGAGTCGGATTTGTCGCCGTAATAGGATGATAAATGCACTGACGGATCGCAGCCCCGTTTTTATTGAGTAGCCTATATAGTACTGGGTGCTTCAGCACACACACACACACACACACACACACACACACACACACACACACACACACACACACACACACACACACACACACACACACACACACAAAGCTGATGTTCCGTCTAAGTAAAGTAAAGGCAGGGTGTGTGTGTGTGTGTGTGTGTGTGTGTGTGTGTGTGTGTGTGTGTGTGTGTGTGTGTGTGTGTGTGTGTGTGTATTGTACCTGAAATTACTTCTATGATACAAACAAGAAAATCATGTTTCCATGTTTTCAGGCGACTCAGCTGATTGTTTCCTTCCTGTGTGAAGGATTAAATGAAACAAACGCCAAACAAATATAAACTACACAACTGCCCCACATCCTAAATTAGTTTTCTTTTTATTGTCTTTAGATTATTCCAGCTTTATAACAGCCAACACTCTTATTACACCATGCAAACTATTTGCCTCCAATTATGAATTGAATTACTCCACAGCTGTTTGTTGTTTTATGACAGGACCTGTGATATTTATAGAAAATTGTCCCTTTTTTTTCCAAGTTAGTTTTTCATAAAGTAAAAAAAAAGTCTTTGAGATTCATCAATAAAAGTCATTAGGCCTATATTTGAAATTAAAAGGTGTGATGTGTCCACTGCAGTAAAATCAAATAATCAAACTCCCAAAATGAATTACTTAAAGGAGCTTGTAAAAAAGAAATAAAAAATAAAATAAATAAAATGTAATTTTGGTCACTCAAACTATTTCCGTCTTTAATTCAATTTTTATCCATATTGAAACATTAACAATAGCGTCACCGTCCCCATGCAACGTTATAGAAAATATTTGCTTTAATTAAATCTTAAGTGATCAAAGTGAATTCAGATTTCACCCCAAAAAAGGCTGCAGTAATGAATATAACAGTAATCTTCTCCACAACAGTGACCTATTAGCCTTGTGACTTTTTTTATGGCGACAAAGCATATTTTAATATTGGCTCATGTCCACTCCAAATATGCTTCTCTGAGTTGTCACACATTAAATTTTTTTTAATTTTACTTATTTATTTACTTCAGTTGAATCTCCTTTGTTTGAGCCACCAAAAAACAAAGAGAAAAATTCATCTTTTTCACGTGATCAGATGGATTAAAAATGTTTCAGATGACAGAGTTACTGTGATACTCAGAGAAAAGTTGTGAAGCTGTAGGTGGCTTCAGTCTGCAGCTGTATACTTGTGCTGTCACCCAGTGGAGGAAGAAGAACAAACAGGGCCCTGTTAAATCATTATCTCCATCTTAACAGGTTTCTGCATCCATTTGAACCAAGTGAGCAGTGTAATGTGATCTTGTATATTGTGTCTGAACAGTCAGTTAATTACAGCCAAAGGTGTGTATGTCTTAAAGGAGTCTATACAAGTCTTTAAGCTGTTTTAGTTTATTCTCCAAAATAAAAGAATGTATTAAGTTTACAGAGCAAAGGTTTAAATGATCACCTGCCCTCAGTATAAAGAAAGACCATCTTAACTTGTTCAAAAATGTGTATGGGGGGTGGTCCTGATAGGAAACACTATGGAGACTCATCCACATCTGGAAGGTCAATAGCAAACACAGGACTTTGGCGACATCTAGTGACAGATGTGTAAACGGCACATGCATGTTTGACCCTGTGTCAACTCTGTCATGGTTTAAGTCTATATTTAGACGTAGATATATTTAGATTATTAGATGTGTTTATTTTAAAAGATTTTTTCATAATCTTCTAAAGAAAGATATTATTTTGGTATGAATGATGGAGGCTGTAGACCAGCAGAAAAGCAGAAAATGAAGACTTAAATTCCTCCCATCGAGTTGGAATTTAATTTTCGGGCAACTATAAGAATGATGAAATAGTTAAAAATGTCCAAATCTCACTAAAAATATCCTTGAAACCTGCTTCTTAAGTAAGAAAGTATACACTGCTTGCATTAAATATTCCTTGAGGCAAAGCTACATGAGAACAACCTTTATGAACTAAAATAAGTTTGTTTTTTTAATGAATACGGTTAAAAAAAATAATATATATATATATACATTTTTGGCAAATTATTGATAACCCTAACCCTTATTTGTAATTTGTATAAGTAAAAACACCTAAAATACCTGAAAAATTAAGTTATAAAGTTAATAAAGTAATAAAGTTTTAATTAATTAATAAAAATATCAAAAACTATTAAACTTGGAATGTTTCAGGCCACTAAAAACAGCTGCTTTTTATGCTCAACATATTTTACACCATTTTTATTCCTGACAATGACACTCATATCTTAAAAAATGTTCAGTGGTAAGTTTAATGTTTTCAAATGCCTGTTGGAGATTTCCATGTATATCAACTGTTTTCAACAAATCAACAAATTCTTACTTGTAATTGCTGGCTTTGTCCACTAGATGTCAGAGTAAAGCAGCTGAAAGACACTGAACTGTTTCCATCATTTCACTATAAACAAACACCAACAAGAGTTAGAAAGAAATGACAGAGCATTAATCAATGACAATTAGTGACATTGAAACAAGATGAATGGTTCTATTCTTTCATAAAAGCCAGTGCAGCCCACACAAAAAGCATGTTTCATTTAAAATGTCTGAAAAACAATTTGTTAGATTAATATATATATATATATATATATATATATATATATATATATATATATATATATATATATATATATATTGATCATTTCAAATATCACATCTTGTCTCACAAATCTAAACACTTGGGGCTATAAAACCTAATGAAGAGCAGCCATCAGCTTCAAACTGTTGAATAAATCCTGTGTTTTCCATCTTTTCATTGTTTGACATTTCATAACTTTATGCCACAAGTGTCAAATTTGTAGTGATGTGAAACAAATGTTAAAGAGATTTCACAAACAAGAATGAGTTTTCAATTTAGAGTTTCTCCATCCCGCAGCTGTCTGCCATACAAGCACCTTCAACTATTGAAATGCCAGAAATGTACAGAGGGCATGTTTGCATACTAAACGGTGATTATCATTCACTGAGTTTCCTCTCTCTCTCTTTCTCTCTTTCTCTCTCTCTGTCTGTGTGTCTCTCTCTCTAAGGTCCAAGCTCTCTGCAGTAATAATACATGAAGGGCTCCTCTCACTCATCCATTAATCAGGAGGGAAGCTGAGGTAAAAGAAGGTTGATCTTTGGCCTTCACACACATACACACCCCCTCACCTATCATTAATAATTGAGCGTATATTAATGCAGATAAATAATTAAGCTTTAGGGGACCTCTTTAGAGTCCTAATGAGAAGTGGGCGACAGATAGCTCCTTAGTCTTATTACATCTTGCTGAAAAGTTTGTTGAAAGCTTCAGGTGAAGATAAATGGGCCCCATCTACTAATTGGCAAATTAAATCGATGCAGGCACTTTGCTGGGCTTGTGTTAACAAAATTACCCATCTGCACCTCTGCACGCTGTTGCTATAAAGCAGAAACTCAGATAATGTGTTAAAATGTCTGGTCAGCTAATGGATGGATTGAAATTTGGTAGAAAAGCAATTAATGGCCCCAGTTGGAATTACTTTAGTGATCCATTCACTTTTCTCCTTGCACCATCATCAGGTCATGGTTGTAAAGGCCTCTATAACTAATCCTTACATCTTTCTTTTGTGATCTTCTGTCTCTATGTTGAATTTTTTACAGTTAACGTCCTGTGAAAGTGTAATTAAAATCTAGTTCTAAGCTGTCGTAATATATTTTTGTGCACTCTTTGATTGGCAGTGTAATCTGACACATCTACCACACCCAGCAGTATATGAAGTACCTTATGAATGCATGACTGAAGGGGTCTCGGTATATGTGTGTGCGTGTTCATGTGTGTGTCCTCATCAGCCATGCTGCCTGGGGCCACTCTAACCTTTCAGTCGACTCTCTGAGGATCGCCTCTCTCATCTGGCATCCTCAGCCTGTCACTGTTATCAGCAAGAGGAGAGATAAAAGATATAGTCCTCATCGGCTTTGTTACAATAAAAGCTGTCCGCTCCAATGACTTATTTCCATAACCTTTACTCCACATATATTAGCAAAGATGGATTGCATGTCATGAGAGTACAAAAAAACCTCTTAAGAGACACACTGATAAATTAATGATATCTCGGATAAGTCATTATCAGATTGGAAAGCAGACAGTTTGAGTAGATTTCAGGAAATTATTATTAAGCAATTTATAGAAGAACATTTGTAAGTCATAAATCTGTATTTCATTGGAAAAGCAACAATGAGCTTAATAGCTTCATATTAGCAGCATGATTTTTACAACAAAAAGAGCATCGGATGGTGTACAGGATGAACGGTGGAACCATCTCGGCTGCTCTAAAAACTCCTGTCTGTCATGACAAAGCTGAGGGAGGAGGCAGGACATGAATAATGACAGGCTAAAAGGAGGGGAGGAGGAGAAGGCAGAGGTGGATGATGGTTGAAGGGATAAAGGAGGAAGTGTGTGCGTGTGATCGATCTATGCGTAGTCTCCTTTAGACTCCGATTATTACCCGGCCCGGAGAACAAGACAGAGATGTGCTTTTGACAGCTTTGCCATTTTCTTGCCTGCCTGCATATCATCAGTGTGCATGTGTGCGAGTTCTTGTATTTCCTTGTGTATAAATCAGCTGTCCTCAGAAATATAGAAATGTAATGGCTTAAAGCGAAGGTATTTTGGATATGATAGAGGAAGTCCTGGATATAATGTGTAAAATCAAAATTAAGGATTACATTTAGGATAAAAGGTAGTCAGTTTGAAGTTGTTTGGAACTACCGAAACAGCAAAGTATGTAGTTATATTTATTAACATAAAGGAAAAAGAAAATGGCATTTAAAACAATTCATTATTAAGCATAACTCTGTCAGTGATGTAAAGATCCTTCAAATAACAGCTTTAAGCAAATGAAACCACTTTTACTAGCTGCCACTGCTGCCATTAAGGTTTATGTCTTTTCAAGTGTGTCAAACAACAACAACAGCAATAAGCTGCGACATGGCATTATCCAAGAGTGACATCTCAGTGCATCTTAACGACTAATGAGGCGAGTGACGGATCAGTGGAAAATCCCAGAGGCCAGTGTTGCAGGTGACAAGTGTTGTGTGAAAATCATGTGCTGCATTTAACAGATGTTTTCATGAATCCGGATGCTAATGTCTCATGCTTAATATTAAACACTGTTTGTCTTGGCAGTCTTAGGCTGTGACCTCATTAAGGATCCTAGTGGCCCGAAGGTCGAAGCTGTTCCCTTAGCCTCTCATTGCTAGCCTGGTGTGTCTGGTACCTACTTCCTGACTGTAGCAGGGATAAAAGGCTGTTGTCTTGGTAGTTTGGGTCTTTAATATTTATCCTAGCCTCATTCTTGCAGCACCTGGTGTAAAGCACTGTCTATTGTATGTTCACCTGACCTAACCACAACCTAACTGTTCCTTGAAGGGTCTTGCGTCCCTGTTTGGTGCTGTTTCTGTATCGGGCAATGATGTTCACCGCCAGGATACTCTTGATGGTGCAGTAGTAGAAATGTCCTTGTTTTTGAATTCTCTGCCTTGCCTGCCTCACCACTGAGTTAATGTGCATCCCCAAAGTCAGTGATGTTGATACCAACGTACTTAATGCTGTCCACCCTCTCCACTGAAGACCTGTTGATGATTGGTGGGCACCAGTGGGTCATGTCCTTTTCTTCTTTCAAGAAGGCCTTTTCATTGGTATCTGTGATCAGGACCACTACAACTGTGTCGTCCGCTATCTTGATGATGGTGTTGGAGTCAAAAATGGAAACACAGTCATGTGTGTACAAGTCGGGAATCCACATGCACATTGAGATGTTAAAGTGGAGTGGTGCTATAGTGTCTACCATTGATCGGTTGGGACAGTAAGCAAACTTAAGTCTTGTGTGTGTAACTAACTGCTCAAAGCACTTAATCGCTACTGAGATGAGTGACATTTGGTGGTAGTCATTGAGGCAGGTTGGTCTGGTTTTCTTGAAGCATGTGGGTATGACAGATTGAGCCAGTGACAAGTTGAATATCATTGTGAACACCAGCACTAGTTGGTCAACACATAATTTAAGGTCCTACCCACTGATACCGTCTGGTCCTGCTAGTTTTTGGTGTTCACACGCTTGAAAACCCCCCTGCCGTCATGCTCAGAAACCACTAACCTCTGCTTGAACTGTTTTTGCTTGTTGGCAGCTGTTGACCTCAAAGCAAGCATAGGAGTTGTTTAGCTCACTTGCTCGAGACACATCAGCACTTGACAAGGGTGTGGGTGGGGGCGGGGTGCTTGTAATCGTCCATAGTTCATAGACCTTGCCACATGCTTCTGGGATTGTTCAAGGGGTTGTTGAGTCTTCGTGTCCTCTCACTGCTTTCCCAGTCCATCTTCTTTCCCCTCGTTTGGCCGATTAATGCACAGAGGAGATGTAATTTTCAGAGTACGGACTGACAGATCGAGTGAGTCATCATTTGGCTGAATCATTATTCAACACACAAACTGAAACACTGAGCATAAATTCCTTTGGGGCAAAATCTGCAGGAGTGTATCTGTCTCAGTTCTTGTGTTTATCTGAGTTCATTTGGAGTTTTTTTTTCATACGGTCATGAGATTAGATGCACATAATTTGATAATAAGAATAAGAATAATAGAAAATGTTGAATAATATTTTAGCATGCAATAATATGAAACATCATTTTGTCATTTCCCATATACTTTACAGTAATAGTTAATACACATTTACTTTATATAAAGTATATCAATATCAGACATGTGCAAAATGAGCCGTGTTGCACGTGCATGAAAGGGGTTGCTTGGGGCTGAAATAAAATATAAATCCAACATGGGAATAAACAAACACATTTGCTCTTCAAAAAAAGTCCAAACCACAATTCATCCATGAAACAACATGTTTGTTTGAAGTCCACACAAATGTTCACAATTGTCTAAATTACATTAAAACTTTTACTTGACTCAATCAATCGACCCATGTGAGCTCAAAAAGGTTTTGATTTTTAAACTGTAAGATTTATAAAGTTGATTTAGTTTGAATTTGTTTAGGATCAATTAACATTTTTATATAGTCTGTTACTTATACAATAACAGGCATCATTTTTGTTTGGGTTACATGACATTACAACAAATTGTATTGTTTGTGTGAGCAAAAAGAAAACCTACAATACTCTCCCCGTTTCCCTCCCCCTCTCCCCAACTAAAATCTCAGTGTGTTCCTTAAATAAATGATTAAATAAAGTTTAATCCAACCGACATCTTCTTATTTCAAAGATACACTGTGCTCAGACCGACATTGCTCCTCTGCACACTCTTCAGTTTAACCTTCTTTATTTAGTTTTCTAGCAAGGATATTCTTCTTTGCCAGTTGTGTGATTTGTGAACACATCAGCTTGAATCAGATTTATAAACCAAACAACATAGGAACATCAGAAGAAAGTTTTTAGGTGTGAGCTAATGTAAAAAGAAATCTCAGATTCTGCTTTTGCCTGCTCGGCAGCTCCCTTCAGATGTCCCTCTTTATATTTTGCTCATGCCACACTGGCATTTGCATCTCAGGCATGGACGATACTCGTGGATCAATCATCGCAGGGAGAAAATCGGTGGAGTGAAAGAAAGAGGAGAGGTTTTAAAAATGTCCTGATGATTGGCTGCCTGAGCTGGGAGCTTGTCAGCAGCGATTTTTCATGTCGATCTGGTAATCAGACACTTTGCTGAAATCAGCTCAGGCAGACTCCTCTTGACTGCTAGAGACGCACGTTTCAGCTAATGGTTAGCAGCAGCAGGCTGGTATGTTTGGACATGCTGAATTGTTATTAGATTATACTAGCATAATTGAATTAAAGTATAATCATAGTTTACATAATGAAGGTGTCAGATACACACAAACACAACACACACAAATACACACAGCTTGGCAGAGGCAGCAAGAGTGCCTGGCGACACATGCTATCATTACTCCAATACGATGCCTGTTGCTCAGCTGCCTGTCAAGCTGCATTCCCCTGAACCCAATATGTGTGTGTGTGTGTGTGTGTGTCTGTGTACATGCGCGTGTATGTGAGGCCTTGTCCCACTTATCTCATCTATCAGAGAATTTCACTACTCCGTCTGTCAGTCAGCAATCCCTCACTGTCACCTAGATTAGGGGGATGGAGCGGCCTGATCATCTATCGTGTTGTTGTATTTATATGTGTATGTGTGCGTGTGAGTGTGTGTGTGCGTGTGCGTGTTTGTGTGTGTGTGAGAGCATCCGTCTGGAAGCCAGTGACACATACTGCTGTTGATGTCTCAGTTGGTGTCAGCAGCTCCACTTTTCATCCTAAATGTGTCTGCAGTGGGGGTTGCGATCCTTTCCAAGACCATCATGCTTTGATCTTTAAACAGTTTAACAGGCCTCCGCTGGTGACGTCACATTTCCTGATCAATGATCTTTTCAAAAAGTGAGCCTGGTTAATGTTTCATAATATAAAATACTCAAATGATCTTGAAAGAATGTCAAACTTTAATCATCTTTAAACCTTGTTCATCGTCTTGAGGGGATCATTTGTTCAACTTTTGTCATGTAAAACAGTGACTCAACTTCTGAACAGCTAAACTTTATGTAGTGATTTTTAGGGGGGCGTTTAGCTGCTGCTTAAAAAAAACCCTTCATTGATTGTCTGCTTTTTTAGTGTCTAATATTTCTTTGGTCAGACATGGAATGCCTGTCTCCATCTTGATAAAGGTGGACTGTGAAAACAGCAGACTGACAATGATGCAATTGATGTCCAGGAGCCGGTTGCACAACCTCTTCATCAGAGATGGAAAGTAATTAAGTACATTTACTCAAGTACAATACTGGATATTTCTGTGTTCTTATACTTTTTGAATATTTTCCCTCTTACTCCCATCCATCCATCCATCCATCTATCCATCCATTATCTAGGACTGGGTAGCAGTGGTATTAGACTGCAATGACACCCAGATACCCTTGTCCCCAGCAACGCCCTCCAACTCCTCCTGGGGGATCCCAAGGTGTTCCCAGGCCAAGAGATATATGTAATCCTCCCAGCATGTTCTGGGTCTGCCTCAGGGTGTCCTACCAGTTGGACATGTCTGGAAAACCACCAGAGGGAGGCGTCCAGGAGGCATCCTGACCAGGTGCCCAAACCACCTCAACTGGCTCCTTTCGATGCGGAGGTACAGCAGCAGCTCTACTCCGAGCTCCCTCCTGATTTCTGAGCTCCTCACCCTATATTTCTAAGGCTGGTCTAGACAATTCCCACAAGAAGCTCATTTTGGCAGCTTGTATCCTCGATCTCATTCTTTCAGTCACTGCCCAAACCCTCTCACTCCACGACATTTATCTGTATTTTTATATAGATTAGACAAGTGGAAGTTTTTTGGCATGCGTCCCTTTACAGTAAAGCAGTGTCTGGTTGGGGCGCCTCACATTTCAGACGTCTCTGAGTTGTTAGTGGTTTCACCAGAGAGACATGTCCCCTCTAAACTTCTCAGATGGTTTCATTTAAAGAGATGTTTGGAGCTTAAAGAGGTCAAATTATCCAATATTTCGCAAAATAGGCAAAGAGAAATGTTTTTCTTCTTCTTTTCTTCACATTCATCATCTCACGACTCCTCAGATTCAGCTTGTGACCCCTTAGAGAAGGCTGGCTTGGAATTGAAGTTAAAGTACCTAAAACGAGCTAAACTTTGAACAGCTGTCACAGTAAAATGCTCATAATGCAATAGTTGCATCAGTAACAATCCAATAATGTCATAGTTGTCAATCACAGATGCAATTTTCTATACATTTTCTAACAAATGATTTAACTTTTGATACTTCAAGTGTGTTTCACTTAAGGTACTTTTTACTTACTTTCTTTGTTTTTTTAAAATTCATTAATTTATTTATTTATTTTTGCATTTTGAATATCTTAAGTAAAATATCTGAGTACTTTTTCCAGAACTACTCTATATAAGTTCAAACCTAGGTATAACTTAGACTTTACTAAGATTTAAATTTACACACCATACAAATGATTAGCTTTTATTGAACATTTACACTCAGTAACCGCTAGGTGTCACTATTTCAGCTAACTGACCAATCTGAGAGCTTGTAAATATAAGATCAGTTTAGATTGAAGTGTGGTTTAAACTTGATGAAATGCTGTTTAATAATGATGTTATTTGGGAAGATTTAAAGTTACATTTCTCAAAAAGAACTTAATCTTAAATCTTAATAACAGGCTAATATACCTCAAATTATAATGATGTTTGACCACCAAATGTAAGTTAGGTTAGCATAAATATGTATTTTTCCACTTATTCTAAACTGCATGGATAATACTTACTCTGAAACATTACATACATATGTTTAATACATAACTGCAAGAGCAATCAGGAATATACAGGCTCACACCTTCTTCTTGCAGAGCACCGTTCATCATTTGTGTTGCATACATGAACATGAACAACAAACTGTGCCATTTTCTGTTTTCTTTAAAGCAGTTTAAGAATAACACAACCCCTTCTGAGGTGGACAGAGTTAGTTTGTAGTGCAGGAAAAATAAACCAACAGCTTAATAGAGATTTATCTAACCAGACATGCTAATATTTGTTTCCATGATTTCCATTTAAATTGACAGGCATGGTGTGTAAACAGCTGTTTTGTGTGTGTTCCTGAGGCGATGGGATGGAGAGAGAAAGAGAAAAACAAAAAATCAACACACACACACACACACACACACACACACACACACACACACACACACACACACACACACACACACACACACACAACAGCCATCATCCTAATCAAGGCTTACAGCAATATTTCAGTCTAGGGAGGAATTTGTGAATCTCAATACAAGTTAATCAAAAGTGAAACACAGGAGCCGGCAGCCACCAGCTTCCACACAGTTTTATATCTGAAAATATCTAAGATGACTCATTGTAGAGAAAGACATAAAGCTTTTTATTTATGTTACATCACCACACCTCAAACTAGTAACTTTAAGAAAACTTAAAGAGACATACAGCATCAGCTTTCTGTCTTTCAAAATAACAGCAAGCGAGTTATAGAAGAAATGGCTGCTGTTGATAGATGCATAATAATTGTTCTTTTTTTAAAAGTTATATATTCTTAATTTTAGAGTTTCATTTATAGGATAAGATAACTTGGCACTAGAGATGCATTTTATTACTTTTCTTTCTCACTTAATCTATTCATTATTCAGTCTATGAAATGTCAAGAATGAGTGATAAAATGCACAAAGTTACAGTATCTCAGAACCAAAGGTGACATCATCTGGTGGCTTGTTTTGTACGACCAACACTCCAAAACTCATGTTATTCAGTTTGCTAACATATATAACAAAGAAAATATATTAAAAAGCCAGAATCATAACATTTCTTTGCATTGTTGTTTTATAAACCTGAAATTATTAATTCATAATGAACATAGTGGCCAGATAGTGGAAATGGAAGATTTTCTAACATTCAAACAACATGTGAGGTTACTAACACAGACCTCAGTGTAACCTTGTTAAATAAAAACACTGGAGAGCAGATTGGTGTGCTGACTAACAGTGGCTGCGAGCCACAGTGGAGCAGAGGACAATCAGGGAGGCACCTGGAACCTGTGAGCTGAGGCTCAGGACACGCTGTACATTCTCTAACAGGAGTCTGTAGGCTAATGCAACACATTCAGACAGGCAGCCTGGATCTAACAGTTTCTAGGCGAGCGTGGAATGAAATATATACAGACAGATTTCTTGCACGAACATGGAGCTGTGATATGAGATTAAACAAGGAACACCTGCAGGTCTGCAACTGTAGAAAATTACAATTGTTCCATCGACTTCTACAGACTGGTGGAGTCATTACTTTCTCTCACTTGTTCAGAGATTTCCAGACAAAGCAAACTTTTTGTCAAACAATATTTATTGGCATGTATGAGAAGAAAATAGAACAGATTCAGTATCAATGAGAGACATCCATTTGTATCTTTCGTGAATTGGTTATTGTGTGAGACATTGAACACTACTCAAAGCACAAAATGGTCCTTGCTCGCTTTACGCATTTAGATCATGAATGCCGTCAGCTTTGGTACCATTATGTTCTTTTATTAACCTCGTCAGACCATTTCTATTGATGCTATCCTCTAAAATAGGTCCAGCATAACAGGTGACTCAAGGATGTGCTGTATGTTTGCTTTTGTTGTTGATTCCATTTTGCCATGAATAAAGAAAGAAAGAAAGAAAAGAGAGTGGGCTTTAAAAAAAAACAAGTAATATTATTTGGCTAATAAGTCTCAGTATTGTAGTCATCACAGTATCCATGCGTCATTCCGACATAGCTCTAGAAGCTTAGTGACGTCAAAGCTCAGTGACGGAAAGTTATCTCAGTGTATTCAAAAGACTATTTTTACCAATGATGTGCATGTGGTGCAAACTTGTTTCAATTTGCACTCAATGGAGAAGTTTTGCTCAGGTTTGGTTCACCCCTGTAAAGGAATTCAATGTAATGCTTCTATTGAAATTAAGGCTCCAACTATCAATTATTTTTCAGTTGTTTGGGCCATATAATGTCAGAGCCTGAGATGAAGTCATCAAATGTCTCGTATTAGTCCGACCAACAGTCCACAACCCAAAAATATTCAGTTTATTGTCAAAGAAAACTAAACAAATGATATAATATTCACATTTGAGAAGCTGGAATAAGAAAAATGTGAATTTTTTTTCCCATAAAAAATGACTCAAAACAATTAATCAATCACCAAAATAGTTGCAGATGAATTAAATAGTTGGACACTTGTCAGTTAATTGACTAATCATTGCAACTGTAATTGTAATGAATTGATTTAAATATGAGATTTGACCATTTTAAGTGCTGGTGTGACCAGGCTTTAAGGCCAAACATTGTGGTCAAAGTGAATTCTTAAAACAGCTTTTCCATTATTGATTTTATACCTGTATTTGTTTTGAGATCACACACCGTTACACCAAGTGCTTCATCAGGATAAAATCATGCTTTTATAGTTCAGGTTATATATGGAGTGTTAGATGTGTGAGCTTTAACTGCTCTAAATAAACCTGAAACATCAGCTTTCTGAACATACAATAACAGATAAGCAGCTTGTGCAGTGTGGAATCTATACCTTCAAAAGGAGAGAAACATATTTGATGGTATACTTTGATGAAAACAGTTTTCAGTGATGATTACTGTTCGTGGCCCTGCTGTGATGTTTAGTCAGGGTATAAGATAAAGCCGGAGAAGGTGCTGTACTTGTTGTTGTTGCCTCCGTGAGCTTTGCCGCCGTCCAGTTTCACATATACCTCATCTCCAGAGTCCAAGTGCATCACGGCACTGTTGCTGGCGTAGTCGTAGTTCTGGTCTGCATCCTGAGCTATGGCACTGGCCCGAACCTGGAAAGAAGTGGACAAAACTCCTTGTGATAAGTTCTTTTTTTCTTTTACAAGAGAATGCAATATAAATAGAACCTGAGAAAAGTCACCTGAGAATCAAAATGAGAAAAGTTTAAGATATAGAAGAGAAAAGCTGAGGATATTAGGTTAAAAGAATGGTAGCGTCTATAAAGAACACTCATTGTTAAGACAAGACAGATCTGGTCACTCATCCAAACATTTACGCATGAGTGTTATTGCTAAGCAGGGCACGCAGACATGCTTAAATTTGACCAAAACGTCACTGATGTTACCTTCAGTTCATTAAAGATATGAACTGTGAGAATATGTAGTTATATTAATTGTGTTAGGAGAATATATTACCAACCCTCAGGCAGTGTTGTGCGCTTTCGGTGCGTAAAATGGGCATATAGACGGTTAATCTGGTAATGGAATATTGTATTGTCTTTTCATATTAAACCCAATTCAATTGAAATGTTTCTACTTTGTGGTAATCTTGCTGGAAGATTTCCCCAAAAATTCCAACGATATTTTAGATTTATTTGCACACTATTGTTCCTGTTGAATTCACACTTTACCTGTCCGTTTTTGCACAGGTCTGCCCACATGCTGGTCCCGTCTCCTCCCCGCATCAGCACATGGTAGGTAAAGAAATAGATCCCGGACACATGGCAGGTGAACTTCCCGGTGCTTGCATCGTAGTGGTTCCCCAAGTTTGTTATAACATCATCAAACTTTAACACCTCATATCCCTCGTGTGGATTCTTCAGACCGACATAAAAAGCGATCCTGAACCCGTTGGCCGAGGAGTTCACACCTTCTTCCCCGGTGACAGCCCCCGTAGGTCCGGGTAACACAGGGAAGCCGAGTTTACCATCGCCGCGTTCTCCCGGTGGCCCTCTCGGACCTGGGGGTCCTGGTTCTCCCGGCGGGCCCCTAATTCCCGGTTTACCCGGTCGCCCCGGCTCCCCGCGGCTCCCCTGCGCCACCGGGGGCTGCGGTTCAACACCGTTCACGTTCTGGATCACCTTCATGGCGGTGGCGCTTCCAGGTTTGGGGCTATACGGGTCGCAAACCATCCGACAGGTGCCCATCATCTCGTAGTAATGAGCCGAGGCTCCGGGGGTGCGCAGCAGCAGTAAGGGAACAGCCACGGCCAGAGCCAGCAAAACCATCACGACTGCTGTCACCACCAAGACCACCGACCACTTCCTCCGCGCGGTTCGGGGACCAATGCACGATAGAAAACCCGCGGAGCCGCTCTGTTGGGGAATAGTGACGGATGACTGAGTGGCGTCCAGAACGACAACACTAAAGGATAAAGTTCATTAAGAGCGCTTCCCCAGCGGCTCAGACTGGGGAGCAGCTGCGCGTCTTGGCTGGATGGATGGGAGCGCGCGGACAGCTGCGACCAGCTGCGTCCAGCTGTCAAAGTTAACAAAGAGACGACCGGAAGATAGAGGATGTCTCCTGCAAATTAAAGCAGGAGCTTATAGATGTGTTGTGTTTCACAAATATGGAAAAGACATAAATGAAGAACGCACTTTATAATACTATAGGTCTGTTTTAAAGAGAGAGAGAGGGATAGAGAGGTGTGGCCATGCAGGTCAGAACCAAAACAGCATGTAACCTCAAAATCTGAGGCTGCTGTCTGGATCTGATTCATAATATCTGCATTTCATTTGCAGTAAGATGTCAGCAGGCCAGTGGTGGAACGTCACTAGATATTGCTCAGTACTGTATTTTGATGTAGGCCTACTTGTTTACTTTAGTATTTCCATTTGGTGCTACTTCATTCATCTACTCCATTACTTTAGGGAACTTTTGCATTTTTTTCTCCATCACATTTATCTCCATTCATCTGTTTCTTTCCACATGAAGATTTTCCACATGAATCATCTGATCAGTTCATAACAAGTGCTACTTAACAAGACATCATTATTTTACATAACAAACCAGATGTTCAACATCTGCGTCAGTGAAGAGTTTTACTTTAAAATGTTTGACAGGAAGTGGTCTGTTTGGGTTTGACTGCCTTGACAACAGGAGGAAAGTAAAGCAGGTGCATCAAGTTGTTTACTTAAAAATGGCAATAAATATTTAAAATGTAAATTCTGAATATTTATATGGAGAAAAATATATTGTATCCCTGAATGTATCGATTCACGTGTATATTTATACATAACCTAAATGTCAAATTGCTGCATATTTACCTCCTTGACTCTCAGCGGTATAGAGCTGTTTATTTTAGTTTTAATGGGTGGAATACATTATAGGGTTAGTGCACAATCTATTTATACATATCCCCATTGGATATGATTGTTTCAGAGATAGATCTATTTATCCATATTATAAAGTTAGGCGTTTTAATTCATGTTAAACCCATCTAACATATTATGTGAGTCAGTGTTGAAGTTTCTTGTTTTTTAAAAATAATTTTGAGGTCATATTATCCATTTACATCCATGCTAGATGCTCTAGGTCAGAAGATGATGATGGTCAATGTCCAGATGTATCTCATCCATAATCACATCCCCAAATTAAAAATGTCAATAATCACACTTTAAACACTGACTTATACCTTCTTCACAATAATCCAATTTTATTAGTAGCTCAAACTTCACTGTGACTAAACGCACAACTCAATATTTGACTCAGACCACAAGGGGCTCTTTCAAAGTCAGGTCAGATGGCTAAAGGGCAGGTTCACTGTGGTGACATGAAATGACCAACTGCACTTCACTCACACACACACACACACACACACACACACACACACATAATATATGCAGGGAGCGGACCAGAGAAGTCTGACGGCTGTCGACGCCTTTCAGCTGCGAGCTCCCCCAGCTGCAGAGACATATTTGATGTCTTGTTTCATGAGGTGGAGAGAGCCGCTGGCCTTCAATTCAGTTCCTCCGACAAATTAACATTCAATTGCTGCTCGCAGACAATCATTACTCCATCGCATACAGATGTGTTTAAATGCCTCTTTTGTTTCCTTTTCCAGTGAGGCCGCTGCACACTTGTTCAACTAATGTGGTTGATGAGCACAACCTCTGATTATTTCTAAGGAGTACATCGTGAAAATAACAGCTGAATAAGACTATATTTAAAGCCTGTCATTGGTTACATGGTTAGGGCATGCTTTTGAGACACTCAATAATAAGAACCTTTGCTCATTGAAAATAAAAGTGCCTATTGATTTTGTCCTCGAGCTCCAAAATTCCCCCCAAAGAACCTAAAATACTTCAAAACTGTGTGCTGGGGAGTTAAGCAGCTGGAATTGGAGCACAGGCCCCCACATCCACGACGGAGGCTTTAAAGCTCAAAGGCGATGTGGAGAAATCTTCAGAGGCCAGAGACAAGGCTTAGCTGAAGCCCTGCGGTCATACTGCAACCCCCAACACCCCCCCTCCCACCCTCCCACCCCCCAGCTTCACCCCTTCCTCTCCCTCAAGCAATTTCAACTTCAGCTCAGCTTTTTTGACTCTCCAGAACATGGCTCCAGCTGTGCCGCTCACGTCTGAAGGTGAGAGCGAGCAGGACGAGTCATGAGAGCGATGGGAGGTTGGGATGGGGTGTGGGGGTCGAAGATGACACCTACGTCGAAATCTGACGAACCCGACAGCAGACGTCATAAAGTTTGTTATGTCACGTTTTTCTGGATGATTCACATGGGAAACAAAAGCCTTAAAAATAAGCATGCAGGAAGGCAAAGGGGAGCACAGTACACTGCTACATGACTGCAGAAATGACCTTTACTCAGGATTAGTACAGTGAACTGTGTCTTTAGGCCATGGAGAGCAACGCACGACACACTGTCCACAGTTATGCACTGCCGCTATTGAGCTTATCCCTCCCTGCGGCTCCATCACGCGTCTAATCACGCTGCCTGTTAGTAGGCTGCTTCGTCATACACACGAACAAATCTATTCATCGTTAGCTGCCTTCAGTCGTTAAACTGGGTGTAATTGAGTAGAAATCGAAATATGACGTATACTCCTTTTGTTTAATATCATAGAGGGAAACATGATATATTGATAGATTGCAATATAAGAAGATTAATTGTATCTCCTAAAATGTCAAAGTCTTCCTCTACATTCCCTATAACTTAAACCTACGTTTAACAGCTTCAAATCAAACCCTGATTTTTAGGTAAATTCTACTTTCTACCTTAAATCCTTAAAGCCTAATTTTTATAGCTGTTTCTCCATTTCCATATTTAGCATACAGACTCAAACGCTTCTTTAACAAAGGGGACAAAAAGGTTGACACCACTCTAATTCATCTCAAATGTAATCTATCTTTTAATAAAGCGTGTACAAAAGCATTGATGAAACTGTAATCAGTGTGGCTTCATTATTGGGTGAATCAGTCATTTCAGATGAACACACTGTATTTATTCAGGCCAGAATGTCAACGATGAGAACTTGCAACATCAGCTCCTGTCTCAACACGTGACCTCAATCCTTGATGAAGGGCGCTGAAGACACCTCGGTCCCTGAAAGCCCAGAGAGAAATGTCCTCCTGCATGTAACGTTTTGACAGTGAGATCTTTTCATTTGTTAACACGGATGTACCTGTCTGTTTAAGGCTAACCGTTTATGACCATGACTTTGCTCCTGTGCCACAGTAGTAATCATCCACGCCATTTAAATGATGTCAGTCATGATTAAATACGCCTATTAGAAGCCAGAAAAGGTTAAAACATCTTCTCGTCTGCTGATTGTTAGTTTAACATTTTCAATCCACATCAGCAGGCTTATTTTAGAGAGAGGGTTGTAAGCTGAAATGTGTCCCGCTGGATCAGAATAGCTCCAATTGATTTGACTTGTAAGATTAATGGGTTATCACAGCAGGAGACACCAACGATCAATACGCTTGAATGAAAAATCTCAAAAAATCAGATATGTGTGTCAGGGACTACGACCTTAAGCGTGGTAAACAAACACGAGGCTCATGACGGCTAGAGAGCGTGAAAGACAATGTAGGAGAGCATGTATGTATAAATGTGTGTGTATATGTGTGTGTATGTGTGTGATTTGAGTGTGGCACTGATGCAGCACTGCGAGCCAGCGGGATTCAACCTTTTGCAAGTGGCAAAGGCAGACATGATGAAGTCATGTTGACAGTGTGTAACCTGTGGTCAGACTTCTTTTTAACACGAGTTTGCTTTTGCTTTTTTGTTCTAATCCCAGGGCCAGTTTATCAAATACACCCGTTCAACAGCAGCAGATGCAGGGAAAAGGGGGGGGGGGGGGGGCTCTCAAAAAGCTGCTCGCAATGAGACAATATGAGTATGATTAAACTTCTTTTTTCAACACAATGCCAAATGGTTTGAAAGATAAACTAAACATATTGAAGTACTATTAAGACTAAGAATCTACAGCCATGGGAATGTCATTCATTTTGCTGGTATTTGATCATAAAGTAAAGTATTGGATACATTAACATCAGAATGAATGTTTGAACCAATCATCCAATATTTGTTGTTTTCACTTAAATCCACAAATGTCAACCTCATGGTGGCAGTAGAGGAAAGTTAATGTAACTGTAATCCATTACAGTTACTGAGAAAAAATGTGTAATTAAATTACAGTTACTGATGACTATATTGAGGATTACAAAGGGGTTCTGAAGTCACACCTTTAAGATTTTACTCAGGAGGGTTTTTTCCTCATTATCTTTAATATTTAACATATAACTGAATGCATACAGTACCAGTCAAAAGTTTGGACACACTTTCCCATGGTTGCTGTTTTTAATTCTTTAAAAACAATATTTTTTAATATGTTGTAAATTAATCATGACACAGACTAAAATGGTATCACAGTATTAATTAAGCCCATGCTAGACTTTTAATTTTCTTGATAAAATATCTTCATATCCACTCTTCCCACACTGTCTCTGCTTTATCTCCAGCACACACGTGGAGGCGTGGCGGAGGCGTGGCGAGGGCGTGAATTGGTCCGTTGCGTCATCTAATCAGGAAGAAGCGTAGCAGCTCAGAGAGCGGGGTGAGTGAGGAACAGTAAATAATAAGTCACAATATCGCTGTAAAAGCCAACACTACCTCAAATATGTAACGTGGGCTGCTATTTTACCTACAAAGGAGCTTCTTTACTCCTTCTCGGTCGTACTGTGTGTTTTAGAAAAGTAACTTTCTTCGGGGGTAAAAGTTTCCACGAGTTGAGCCAAGGACAACAAGCAAGGTGGCTGGAAAGCGCTTTTCTGCGTTTGAAGCGAAACTCAATGTGGATTTCTGGCAATTGAATGTTTTATCGCGTATCGTTCAGCTTCAGTACAGTATGAAACTTTACTTATGGTTGTTACTGAATAGTCATGTTGTTGGGGTTAATTCGGCATATAGCTGGATAACCTCCAAAGCAGCGTTTTTAATGAAGTCGACATTTTTAAATGTTTCCACTGCTAATGTAAGTACCATGTGTCAGGCGTGTAGGATGTGTGGAATTACTCCGCGAGTGAATGCCACAATTGTTTGTGCAGGAAATGATTAATAATATGGTGTTTTCTGTACTAGCTGTGCTGTATTTAGGGTATTTATACTAATGCTATTAATGGGTCACCCCTCACTGCTTTGACAATGCAGTGTTACTGATGTAGGACATGACAGCTGACACACAGATAATAGGAATCCTAGTTTTGGCTTCTAAAAATGTCTATTTCACAGTAATAGTGTTGTATCAAGAACAACAACATAAATGCAGATTTATGTCTTCAGAACAGTTTTTTTTTTTTTGCTTTTTAGTCTTGTTTCTATATCCTGACTGTACGTTATAGGAACCAGATGAAGGATGCAAACACACATAAAGCAAAAATAATAACCCTGTCTCCTTTCTCTATATTTGTCAGTGTACTATGCCTGATGAAATGTCACGGCCTTTAATCCAAGAAAGAAGTGACGGAGGGGGCTCCAGACGCCTTGAAGCCTCCATGAGTGAACCCAGCGATCCCGTGATTGGCATCCTGGGCACGGGCGACTTCTCCCGCTCGCTGGCCAGAAGGCTGGTGGCCTCCGGCTACCAAGTGGTGGTGGGGAGTCGGACCCCCACACGCTCCGTGGCTCTGTTCCCTGAAGAGGCCGAGGTGAGACACACACACACACACACATGCACACACATGCACACACATGCACACACGCTCACACAGAGTCAGCCTGTCTTCTGTAGTGATACTGACACACACATTCACACTCACCATGTAATTGGTGTTTTTGTTTGTCTCTCTCTGGTGATAATTATATACATGTATTTACTTTGACTTTAACCACAAGGGATAATAGCTGTTGTTGGTATCCTGAATATAAACACACACACTGTCTTATTCAAGTGAATGTGAAGGTGTGTCCTAACTGTTGACTGGGGCTGTACCTAAGAGATAGCCTAATCTTAGTTAAAGGTGAGAGTATAACAACATAAAGAAGTCTGGGAACAGTGGGAAACAGTGGTTTTACATTCTGGCCTTTGTATAGTCTAAACAAGCTAGATTTACAGTGATCAGTAATTAAAGAGCTTTCGAGTTTTGCCTTGGTTACTGTTTCCAGTCTTTATGCTAAGCTAAGCTAAGCCTGCTGGCTCTAGATTCATGTTTAACAAACACACTAAAGAGTGGTATTGATCTTCTCAGCTCACTCTTGGCAGCACAGTTCCTAAAATGTTTAACCTTTCCTTAACATAACAAATTGTACATTACAAGATTTTTATTAAGATGAATTAAGAGTTAATTATTGTTAGGGAGAATGCTTAACTTGAAGTGAAAGTAGGAATCGTAAGTATTTAATATTCAATTTCCAAAAAATGAGGAGTTTCATCATTTTTGGGATGATTATTTAGTTCATCACATGATACTGAACTACACACAACTATTTTAATGTCTAATAATATTCCCGTGATTATCGTACATACTTCTAATGTGCTCCATCATGACTCTTTCTCTCTCTGTCTTCCAGGTGACCTCCCAGATGGAGGTGGCCAGCCAGGCAGACCTGGTCTTTGTCGCTGTGTTCCCTGAGCACCACTCCACGCTGGTGGGCCTAAAGCCTGCGCTAGCTGGAAAGACTCTGGTGGACGTCAGCAACGGGCTGCGGATAAACCAAGATGGGCCTTCCAATGCCGAACAGCTGGCCGACCTGTTTCCAGAGAGTTGTGTAGTCAAAGGGTTTAACACTTTATCAGCCTGGACGCTCCAGGTTGGACCTCGGGATGGAAGCAGACAGGTAGGAAACATCAGCAGGTAGTTATAGTTTAAATTTGTACTTGTCAACAGCAGGAAAATTTAGCAAAATTGGTAGAGAGAGATATGGAGCGATAAAAGAAGAATAGTGGGAGATGCTGTAAGAAATCTAGTGAGGACTTTCGAGCTCACTCATCTTTTTGTTTTCTTTCTTCTTCAGGTTTTCTTGTGCAGTGACAGCAGTAAAGCCAAGAAATCGGTCATGCAGCTCTGTCGCAGAATGGGCTTCATCCCCGTCGATATGGGGCTCCTCTCCTCCTCTCTGGAGATCGAAAACCTCCCCCTTTATCTATTTCCCTCCTGGCGCGTCCCCGTCCTGTGCACCCTGTTCCTGTTCATCTTCTTCTACTCGTATAACTTCGTCCGTGACGTCCTGCACCCCGTCATCACAGGGGGGAAGAAAGCTTTCTACAAAATGCCCATTGAGACCGTGAACGTCACCCTTCCCTCCGTCGCCTTGGTGATGTTGGCGCTGGTCTACCTGCCCGGCTTGTGCGCCGCTTTCCTCCAGCTGCGGTTGGGCACTAAGTACAACCGCTTCCCCGCCTGGCTGGACCGCTGGCTCACCAGGAGGAAGCAGTTCGGGCTGTGCAGCTTCCTGTGTGCGGCTCTACACGCCATCTACAGCCTGTGTCTGCCCATGAGGAAGTCTGCCCGCTACAAAGTGATCAACGAGGCTTTGAAAAAGGTGAGAAGAGAAGCAGTAGAGGGGTCTCAGCACATGAATGATATAATGCATCAGTCTGTGAAGCCCAAGTTAAGGAATCATGTCAATTAGGTTCTGACTTTTATCTCATCTCCTCTTCAAGGTGCAAGAAAAAGAATGAACAAATCTTTTCTACTGAGACTTTTCAGTTCTGTATGTGCTGGTTCTGCACTGGAACATACTGCTTCCAGGAAGTAGCTACAACCTGACACACTGGGTCTGATATTAATTAGAGCCTGACCGATATTGGATTTTTTGATATTAGGGAAATTTAAAAATTCTGGTATCGATATATCGGCCAATACGTACAGGATATATACATAAACACATTTTTTTCCCCTTCAAATGTGGTTACCAAACACTTGTGACAAAGATATGTAATGGCTTTTTAAACTTGAATTAAGAACAATGATTAAATATACATAAAATGCAGCCTTTATAGCTTCTATATCGGCACATACTGGACAACATAAACACTGATACCGATATATCTGCAATAGGCTAATATCAGCCAATAATATGTGTTGACAGATGTATCGCTCAGGCTCTAATATTGACAAAGGTTCTCGACTTGTCCAACCTTTCTGGCTTTGATATAATGTCAAACTAACTACCAGCAATCAAAATGTAAGCATAACAACCTTAAATAGAGTTACAAACCCTGTGAAGGTGTGCAGTGACACTTTTCCTTCTAGTGCCAATTTATCTCTTAGCCTGGAGAGATAATTGACTTTGAATGACAGCATGATATCAGACTGAAGTTCGAGATATGATGTCCATACATCAGTACCATCTAGTCTGTAACTTACAGCATTTTTCATACAAATCCTAAAAAACTGGTGTGTGGATTTCATAAATGACTGAAACACTTTGACAACATAACTATGAGTCCACATGCATAGAATAGAATAGAAAGCCTTTATTGTCATTATACATCACTTTACAAACAGATTTGAAGAGGTGCTCCAGTTCAGTGCAAGCATAAAAAACACATTCAATGCATCAACTCAATAAATAAGTAAATACAAAGTAGCACAACAAACAACAATCCATATTTCATCCACCATGAAAGTGTCACCAATAAAACTGCACTTGGTGTTATTGCACATCAGTAAAAAATATAGGTATTAAATCAGCGTGCTTTTGTTCTGCTGTTATCTGTGTTTTTGTGCATCAGCCAGACATAATGTTGCAAAAGTTCCTGAATGTAATCCTGGGAAGTGACAGTCTAGTGACCGTAAAGCTGACCGCAGTCTCTCATGTGTTGTCCAGTTTAAGGATGGGGTGCAGGACGTGTGGGTTGACGAGGACGTGTGGAGGATGGAGCTGTACGTCTCTGTGGGCATCATGGCCCTCGGGCTGCTCTCTCTGCTGGCCGTCGCCTCGCTGCCTTCAGTGTCCAACACCATCAACTGGAGAGAGTTCAGCTTCGTTCAGGTACACACACACACACACACACGAACACGATATATACTGATATATATTGTGTATCGTACAGTCATCTTTGTTGTGATATATCATTATCGTGGGAAGAATATCGTGATTGTACTGTATTGAGTTTATCTGTCACTCCCACCCGTACACACAAGCACACACACAGATGCGATTAATGCAGAGTGACAGCCAAAGACTGGCACACATGACACTTGACACATACACATCCTGGCGTGCTACTTCTCCTATATGCTCACACTGGTTTGGAGTCACACACAAGTGTTTGTACTCCTGCAGCTGCCCCAGATTTCAGCGTTAAACTTGGGCTGTGACAAAGCCGTCAGGAGTGTGGAGACTCAGTACACACACAGTTCTCTCCTCTCCTCTCCTCTCCTCTCCTCTCCTCTCCTCTCCTCCCTCTCCTCTCCTCTCCTCTCATCTTCCATCCTCTCCTCATCCTCGTGCTCTGTCTGCTCTGTTTTCCCCCCTTTCATCTCTCCGTTAAACTAATCCGGTGGCCGTCAGATTAGTCATGTGCCGACAGCCGGCCGCGATGAAAGTCTCTGGCCGGCACGTCCAAGGTTGCTGCAGGACGCCGTGTTCATGTGCATCGTGTACTGCCTTGTATGTACCTGTGTGTGTGTGTGTGTGTGTGTGTGTGCGCGTATGTTTTTGTGTATAGAAGTAACTGTCAGTGTGAGGGATGATCACCATTACACACTACGGTTCTGCCTCAGGCCTTGAGGGCAGGATGTCGTCCACTTAATCTGCACATTTTGAATGAGTCAAATCTACCACTGATTCTTTTAAACATGAAAACATGCCATTTATAGGAAACTGGCCCACTGGTAAACTCTCTAGAAATAAGGAATGTCTGGATAATAATGTATAGTATGTATGTATAGTTTCAGTGTACCTTTAAACACACACTGCAAATCACTGCAAAATCACATATACTCAGAGTACAAACACCTCATATTGGCACAAGTTCCTATACTATACTTTTTACTGACAACGCCCCCCCCCCCCCCCCCCCCCCCCCCCAACTACCCAAACAGTGGCCCATACATTTAATAACATGGCACATATTCTCATCATATGGACAAGTTTTAGTAAGAAATGACAAATATGTACAGCAGATTAGTCTGAAGCTGTAATCTCTGAAGTATGTGTTCAGTGTTCTTAGATATTTGCCATTTTTGAATCTTATATTTTTTGTATTTCCTGCGTAGACTTTCACTGTATTTGTTGTACAGATAATAATCAAAAATCTCCTCGCGTCACGAGAGCGTTGTGATCTTTGTCCTCTGAATAATGACACATAATTACTGGTGTTCTTCTCTCAGTAATTTAAAAGCGGTGCGATTAAAAAGTCATTACTCATGTGAAGTGGAAGGAATTATAATCCATTCAGCCCACTTAGTGTGTGACTGAGGAAAAAACAAGACTGTCTAAACCCCCTGACCACTACCTGAATCAACCCTGGGAAGGTTTTCTAATTAGTGGGCACGTGTAGGTATCCGGCAGACACACACACACACACACACGCACACACACGTATACACTGGTGACATTCATTTAGGTCATGAGCTGGTAGGTCAGTGTGTGTCTGCAGGCTCTTTAGTAGCCTGTGATCTAATGTAGTGGATTGGCTGGACTGAAGAGGAGTCACTTTAAAATGAAAATTCACTCTCCTTCTTTTTTTAAACAATACAGGTCATATTTTTATGTATTTTTATAATCATGGCATGTAAATGTTGTAAATAAACCATCTGAATGAATAAGAATGATGGCCACCGCTATAAAAGTGTGATCCAGGTTGTATAAAAAAGGCTTGATGTATCTATCCGACACCTCTCTTCCACCTCCTGCAGTCCACTCTAGGTTACTGCGCCCTGTGCATGGCCACCCTCCACACCCTCCTCTTCGGCTGGGGCCGTGCCTTTGAAGCGTCCCGGTACCGCTTCTACCTGCCGCCCACCTTCACCCTGGTCCTGATTCTTCCTATGACGGTGCTGCTGGGTCGCCTGGCTCTCTTCGTGCCCTGCGTGGCCCTGCGGCTCCGACAGATCCGCCGCGGCTGGGAGAGGAACCGGAACATCCGCTTCACCCTGCCCGAGAACGACTGCCGCAACGGCCTGGAGGATGTCAGTAACGTGTGAGATGAGCCAGAGGTAAACACTCACACAGAAGATAGATGGTTTAAACAACTTTGGGATGTATTGAAAGCTCATTTTTGTGTCCCGTCTGAGTAATTTCAATGCTGTGTGTCCCTCACACAAATTATCAGGTAGTTTAATAGAATTGATCTTTCTTTAGAGATATTAGAAGAGTATTGTCTTCAACCTTTTTGCACTATGCTTCCTCAATAATGAGAATTTAGTTTGTCCTCATGACTTTTATTTAAATTATTATTTTTTGTTGTTACTCTGAAGCTTCAGCAGAGTGGAAGAAAAAAGATTTTAGTTTCTGGCTGTATTTATAAAAAAAGAAGTCACTGTTACAATAATGAAGCTGTAGAAGACTTCACTATCAGTGAAGCAGTAAATGTTCAGAACTGAGTCTTTTGAAGTAAGATCATCAGAGGTTACTTCAAAGACAGCATTCCTGTCCTTCAGAGATTTTGATGTTAAGACAAAAATATTTTCATCAGCCATCTTCCAAAATAGCCATACGTTCAAAATTCAATGTGCTTGTATTATATATAATGTGTATATTCATTGAAACATTAAGGGACTTTATGTCAATTATTTGGGTTGGGAAAAAGAAAGCATGAATCTCCTCTTGAACTGCATCAACCTCCTACAAATATCTCAAAAACAATAAAACAGTATTGGGTTGGTGTAAGTTCTTTAACCGTAAATCACTAAAAAAAGGCAAAGTGTAAATATTTTACAACCACCCATGATAAGGGGAGGGTTAATTAAAATACATATGTCAGACCACCTTCTCTTCAACAAAAATAAAAATCATATTATCTTACTGCTTTTTCACTACCACTCACCCCTAATCATTTTCATACAGTCCCTTGCTGAGCTTTTTTGTGCCAACTGGAAACCCAAAGTCTGAAGCACTGCAGCTGCTACGCTTTCCTGCTGTGTGTTGGCTGACATTGTCAAGCACACCACAAGTGTGTACAGAACTTATGGAAACTACATTTTCCTTTTTTTTATGTGACTAATTATTATTTTGTATGTTGTACTAAACTCACCTGCTGATATTTATCATCAGTATGTGTGAATTGACAGAAACCCCACAGCAGGCTCTTACTTTTCATTATGAACACAAAAGATGCTGTTCGTGTTTTCTTTTTCAAGTGAGTTTGTATTGTGTGTTCTTGCCAAAGATGATGTGTGTTATTCTGTTCTACTGTTACAGAGATATTTTATAAATCTAAATTAAAATATAGTATAGTAGTATACTAAAAATGTGAATCAGCACCTCTTACCATGAAGACATGAGTATTAAGATTTCAAACTGCACTCTATAGAACGAAGAATAAAGCATTTTTTCTACAAGTTATATTTTTTCTACTGTTGTGCTTATGTCATGTATTAATGATGATTGGGTTGTCAATGTTTTGATCAATGTCAGAAGAGGACAAGCAAGTCTAGAGACAGTCTGGTTCCTGTCTGTCCATTGACTGTGTATGTGCTGCCACACTGTGGTGAGTACTTATATTCTCTCCACATGAGACACAAAACCTTTTCTGTAACATGAATATTCACTTTAGGGAACACAAGATGAATGAAAATTGTTTTTCCAGGCAATCTTGTCACAAAATAAGTCATGTGGGAGGGAACAACCTAATGAAACATCTGGAAAAACATCCTGCAGGTGTTTTGGATAATCAATAACTCACTTTCTTTTACATTATGGAGACAAAATAGATCCATTGTTGTCCAATCTAAAGTTATTTAAACCAAAACTTCAATTGTCATATAAAATACTGTCAATACTGCTACAGTACCTTATTAGCACACATCTACATTTGCACATATATTCACAATCTCCTGTCTTCAGAGGCCGCCTCCCACTTTATTTTTCTCAGCGAATGTCTGACACTGTCACACAATGTTGCTGTATGATTGGACGAGCGCCCACATGAAAACCTGGCCATGAGTTCAGCTTCAGTAGCAAGGTGTGTCAGTTCCTCACTGCAACAATGACTGTAAGTACTATTACTTATTAATTTAAGCTTTCCCTACAAGGTTTAATTTAATTATGAAGTGAACTGTAAGGTATGCTTCACAGGAATTGTAGTGAGCTTGTTACATAACTTGGGAGTGGTTCTGCTTTGTTATTTTAATATGACTGATATTTCTTAGAGCTGCATCATTTGAGTTAAAAGTTTCATAAATACATTTCATCAACAGTTTGACAGATCTTTGTATCAGCTTGTATTTTCTGTCCCTACAAGGAAGCCTTTGAAAAAGCAGCAGAAGAAGCCAAAGTATTGAAACAGAGACCAACCCGTGAAGAACTGTCTGACCTTTATGGTTTATACAAACAAGCCACAGCTGGAGATGTTAACATAGGTGAGTGTTTTTAACATAGAGTTTCAGACAGAAACACTTAAAAGAGACTGTTGTGGCAGTTTGTGGGCTGTCTGGTACTTCGACTCACAGTGAGGTGTGGTGGAGTGAAAAAATGAGGTCCAACGAGTTTGGTGTCATACTGTGAACTGTGAATGAAAGCAAGACTGATAGGTTTACATAAAGCTCTCTGTTCTTTTTCACATTCTTAAAGGCATAAATGGAGGGAACATTATGGACTACATGTGCACATGACAAAAAACACTATTACTGATATTAATGTTCAAAGTGAGGACATAAAACATTAATATTGATGACTAAATGAGCTACAATTAAAGTAAAAACCTGGTTAAAAAAACCCTTTTAGTTCTTGTTCATAACCCTATTTGTGCTTGATAATAAGCTGAATGAGAAAATAGGTTTTTATGGACTTTAAAGTTCACCTGTGTTGCATTTGGATTGTTGTTTGGTGGTTTTAAGAGCAAATGTCAAAGTTTTGGAAATAGCTTTAACTATGGAAAACTATGGTTGCATTTACATCCACAGATCGTCCAGGGATGTTTGACATCATAGGAAAAGGAAAATGGGATGCGTGGAATGAAAAGAAAGGTCAGATTCATAGAACCTTTGTTTCAGTAGAGTATTTGTAAAGCATCTGATTATCTTGTTTTAAGGAAGACCATTCTTCCATAAAGCTTAATTTTAAACTCATGAATGAAATTATCTGTAAAAAAGAAAAAACATAAATTTGGGATTGGTTGAGTCAGGAAGAAGTCTAACTGGTGTTTCTGTTTCCAAACCTGCAGGTCTGTCAAAAGAAGAAGCAATGGCCCTTTATATTGAGTTGGTGGAGAAGCTGAAAGCAATATATGGAATCTAGAGTTCATTTCTCACAAATACTTTAGTATTTTCAGTGTCATATCTCCTTTTTTTATTGACACAAGAAAGCTTAGCCTGCATTAAGACTGGATTTAGATTTAGAAACAACTCATCTGGCAACGGTAAAAAAAACCAAAGCCAGACAGAGCTATGCTAACTTTAACCCTGTTTTTAGTCTTGATGCGAAGCTAAGCTATCAATCAGTCAGACTTAATTTGTATATCACTTTTTCCTTATACACACACACACACACACACACACAAACGTTACTTGACTACATGACTTTATTATTAATAAAGCATTTAATAATAACAGCTATTTATAAAAACCGGAACTGAGGAAACACTACTATAAATCCCATTACTTTGCAATGAGAAAACAGCAGAGGCAGAATCAGACATGAATAAAATAAGGTAATAATAGAACAGTGAGGTATGAAAAAAATTAAATAACAAAATAAAATTAAAAACTCGGAGCAGTATCTTCTTTTTTAAGGCAAAAAAGTGAATAAGTGAATTTCCTAAAATGCAAATAAACTTCCATATAAAAACTTTCATTACTGAGCGTCTGTATACATTAAAAAACTTGTTCTCATTTGTTTCTGTTCTTTGTTTCATGAAACAACATATCATTAGGGTCATCTCAGATTTAAAGTACTTATAATTTAAGGAAAGATGCTATTGAATTGCATCATGGGAATTGTAGGATCGAGTGTTTTTGGAGCTCGACTGATACAAAAAGTCAGGATAACTCAGTCTCTGCTCTTACAATTTTGACCCCTCTTTCTGAAATCCGTCTTTCCCAAGTCCTCCAACTTTATGGAGGTGTAATACTAAATAGCCCTTTAATATATTAAGATACTTTAGAATTCCTGCTATTTCCCCTTTGAGGCTCATTGGCATCGGAACAATTAAGTGCATCATTACAAGCTGTAGCTGTAACATTTTTCACTATAAACATTCCCATGTTAATTTTAAATATGTTTAATTCCTACAAAGGCTGGCAGCTTATGAACTGGGCATTTTACATCCTGACAATCTCAAATAAACGCACTTAAGGGATTATAAAAAAATATACATTTGACAGTATTAAACACTTAAGTTGCAGTGGTGGACTAATTAACAGTCAGCAGTAATACAGGATCGAATATGTATCAAGGAAAGAAAGAAAACAAGCCAGTCCCAACTTAGATCACGTCCAGAGTATCCACAGGGAGCCCACTGGTAGTCGGACTGCCTGGAGAGCAAGGCAGCAGAGAGACCTGTGTGTGAGGAGACCCGCTCTGGCTGATGGAGCTGCGATACTGCCTGGGTCGACTGGGCAGGTGCTGAGTCAGCTTCCACCTCCTCCATCTCCTCTGGATCTCAATCTGCACCTAAAAATGTACATAGATCCCCAATTAACTGCCTTTAATTTCTGAACTGAAAGGTTTCATCTCTAATTTGCCGATCGATTCTTACCTCTCCGTTCATGAAAGAGTAGAGGACCGCGACCACAAAACCCTTTTTATAGAAGAAATAAAGGAGAAAGGTGGATGTGTCAGTGACTGCAGTTAAAGCTGTCATTATTCGGAGCTCATTTGGTGCTCTGTCTGCCTCACATGTACATTTACCTGTGTGGATGACAGAGCCAGCTCAGCAGAGGTCCATATCTTAAACACTAAGCTGCTGACTTGAATTGGTAAGAAAACAAACAGGATGTACTGCAGACCAAACAGAGCCACCAGGAAAAATGTGGATTTGATCAGCCTCCTAGTGAAAGAAAATAAGAAGCATTTTTTTCATTTTACACATATATTAACACATTTCCATTTAAAACAAACCTGCCAGTGTGTACTCAAACCAAACTGCTTTTAAATTCCTTATCTATGCACATACAAAATCCATACCTCAAAGACATTTACATACATACACATCTACAGATTTCAAATTTACATAGAAACAGTATTCTGTTTTAACCGTACTACAGTGTGATCAGTGTACTACTCACTTATACTGGCTGAATTCATTCCTCTGTGAATCTGGCATTCTCAGTTTGCTCACCAGTATCCTCAAAATGCCCATGAAAAAGATGAGATTCATCTGAAATGATTCAAACCTGTTAGCACTGCTGTTATGCTGCTTTATAAAACACATCTCACATGTTTATGTTAAAATAAGAATGACATTTTAGTTAAAAAAAAGAAAGTTCTTACAAATATACTGAGCAAAACTGGAACTCGAAGTATCCACAATATCCATTCATGTATCCTGGTTTCCCAACAGCTTTGGCAATGACATAAAACATACAATTGCTTAATGATAATATTCTATATGTATGAATGAATGAATGAATGAATAAAGAAAACAGATTTTTAGCTCCTTACCCTTCATCCTCATAAAAATACTTGGCACAACCCCAGGAGAGAATAATGATCATTGGTATACCTGTGTGATGAAATACATTTTCATAAATCAAAAAAGGACAGAATCATATATGTGAAGGACAAAGGAAATTGTGATTCCCGTCAGTGATCGGTCTTCATACCCCAGCTGAGGATGATGTACCAGACGAAGTGTTTCTTCAGGGAGAAGAAGGAGCGGCTCACCAGCGTAAACAGGAAGTGACCTTCCACCAGCAGCCAGCTGTAGTTTGCCAGGATGGAGTAGTTTGAAAACATCACCACGACTTTGCATGCCACCTGCCGCACATAGTTACAGAAGCGGGGTTAGTGTTGAGGATAATGTGTAAGCCTTTTTAACCAGCAGAAATTTGTTGCAATGGTTTACTGACACCTAGTGGTCATATAATGTATTGTTCCCTGAAATGCACCGGTACAACAATTACATTTGAGTACTGTAACAAACACAAAAAGATGGTAGTATTGATACCGGGTAATAGTCACAGTGGTAGAGCTCTTCATCGGTGAATAGCAGAGAGTCTCTGATGAAGATGAAGATTGCTTTCAGGATAAAGGAGATGAACAGCTGGATGTGAATGTAGTTCCTGGTACAGTGTAGCTTCCTGAAGAAACATTAACATTCACAGTTTGAGATTTAGTTGCATAATGTGCCAGCTTTAAGGACAGGTTCACTTTAAAAACTGCATTTCATACGAGTTATTATGGAAGAAGGATGGACACAGAGATAAAAAAAAAAAAAAAGTTTCTCACCTAAACAGACAGAATATGGTGATGGCGATGGTGAGAGAGATGAGAGATATTGCATATCCAGCTGTATACATGGTCTTCACGTAGGAGAAATACAAATGAGAATCTGGTGGCTGATCAAGGAAGAGAGAACAAGCTCATCAGTTAATCACCTTCATCACAGCACAAATATAATTTGACAGTACAGTTTATCACCTCACATTATTAAAACAGCTCCTGTGATGGGACTGGGAACACGTTTGATAATGTTTATTGCTCAGAATATATGCATAAGTTAGTTATTACTACATTTCTCACAATACTTTTATTTATTTTGATTTTTAAGGGTTTTGGTTTCACAAGGAGTTCTCGGGACTATTTATTGGCTGGACCAGTAACCACTGTGCCTGGCAACCTCATAATGACAACAACAATACAATGTGATTTCTGTTAGTTTTAAACAGACTAGATATATCTAATTTATTTGTGAACTTTAGAAGTGTTTGTAGGAAGATTCTTAAACCTTTGGACAGAGCCAGGCCAGCTGTTTCCCCCTGGTTCCAGCCTTTATGCTTAAGTAAACTTAGAAAGACACTATGGGTATTTACGAGCTATTCCTTTAAAGGATAGAAGTTCACAATTTTTCAATTCAGTCATGTTCCGATATGAATGCTGAAAGGTATTCAAGGCTGAGATCATACTGCCTACTAAAACATCCCCTTCAAAATTTAGTCTGAAGCTTATATAAGGCTTCAGCAGTCTGAGTTAGTCATATTCCCTGTTGTTTTCCCGTTGAGGGAAGTATAGTAACAAAAAGAGGGACTTTGGCACTAAAAAGACTGTAATGTTGATTGATATCTACTTGATTTGACTCATTTGGATGGTTGAAACTTCATATTAGCTTCAGATCAACTTTTAAATAAATGTTTGCACAGAGGGAGGACTGTGTTTTTTCCGCCTATCCCCCCATAAGTTCATTATGAAGGGATCCTCTAATGGTCAGTATAAACTGGAGGAATGATTATGGCAAAATTTCAATTTTCCTGAGTAAAAGAAAAAATTGTGACCTGAATTGACCCTTAACAATACACAAAAATAATGATATACAGTTATATAAAATTATTTCAATTGACAGTGGCATTTTTTACTTTCTGGTTATATCGGATAAACTAAATGTACTGTATGTATATTAGATGCCACCAACCTCTGGGAGAAAGTGGAGTGTCTCATTGAAAGTGTAGCCACATGCGTCTTCATGCGGAACAAGCGGGTCTGTCCATCCATTGGCAGTGCAGTTACGATACACTTTACCTGCAAAATGGCAATACAATCCCAGGTCTGTCTCTGTCCTCTGAGTGTGTGTGTGTATGCATTTGAGCAAACTACGTCAGTGTCCTCTGATTTATTGGACAGTAAAGAGCTGCAAAGCCATCACTTTCCCTCTTCAAATGCTTCTATAAACATCTGCTTCTTCAGATAAATTATGATGACATCTATCATCCTCATCTCCCCATGTAAATGTTACACTCCAACATGTCACCAGGTGTCTCTATGTACACAAGCATTTTATGGTTGATTGTTTGTAGAAAGACCCTGAGAGGGAGAAGCTTTTCTCAGCTCCATTTCCTGGCAAATAATTAACCAGTGCAATGTGGTATAGATAATGGGTGTCTGTTTGTATTTGTGTGTCAGAGTGTGAGGAGTATCTCACCTTCCGCGTTGAAAAAGTCCGGACATGGCTGAGAGACAGTTTCCCCGAGAGAAGCAGGTGGCCAGCAGTTAAGGTCATCCCACATTCCCTTACAGTGTATACTATTGTTTTCTTCACAGATGAAGCAAATAAAAAAATAAATGTTTTGCCTTGATTTTATGGAATTCCAACCCATCAAAAAATGAACAATTTATAACATCATGATATAATATCAAATATAAAACATATTTGGTTTAATGTTCTCAAATGCAGGGTAAAAACCACAAAACTACCATGTTTGGATTAATCTGGACTCTTCAAAATACTTCCTGAAATTTCTGATCATAAACACAAGGTATGAACAAGGATCTCAGCGTGCATTATGTTGTATGACCACTAGGTGTCAGTAAAACATTGCTTCAAATTTCAGTAGGTAACACTGACAGGCCTATTCTATTATTTGTTTTTATGCATTTCAGAGCTCACTAATATAAAGTGGATTTTTAATGGAAATTTTCACAAAGCAGCACTCTTGACTAACTTCAAATTATAATTTTAAGAGTATCAGATGACATTTACCTCAAATAAACCATTTAAAAACTGTGCTGATTTACCTGTTGCGTGGTGTGACTGAAAATGCAGCAGATCTGTCATGCACTTTTCCTCCTCTCTGACGAGGTGACCATGAGGATGGCAACCTGATGACAGCTTTGCCTATAATAAACGCAGGTATTCATGCACTTTTTCTTCCATATATAAAATCATAGATTCAGATCAAACATGCATCTCTTTTTCTCACCTGGGCTGCCAGTAGCACTCCAATAAGTTCAAGTTTTCTCATTGTGTCAGACTAGTTCCTTGTTTTCCCATCAAGATAGGCTCCTACATCCAGACCTCAAGCTGCATATCTGATTAGAATGAAAGGTAAGCATCCTGCCATGCAGCAGATATATGAGCTCTGAAAATCAAACACAGGCCTGCTTACAGGGTCGATAATTATGCACGATATACTTCAGGTCACTCTGCTGAGCGCTCTATCAAGGTAGCAATAACAAAACCCCAACTTCCTGTTCTTACTTTCAAAATAATATCATTTTAAAAAAGTGGATCCCATCACCCCAGTTCTGATTGTTACACAGGCTTCCTTTCTGTGGGAGAATTGATTTTTTTAAAACACTGCTGTTGGTTTATAAAGCACTGAATTGTTTAGGGCCAAAAATGTGTGATCTGTTGTTACGTCATGAACTGTCCAGACCTCTCAGGCCAGCTGGGACAGGTCTGCTTTCTGTCCCCAGAGACTAAACTAAACATGGAGAAGCAGCATTCAGTTTTTATGCTCCACGTATCTGGAACACACTCTCAGAAAACTGCACGCCTGCTTTAACTCTTCTGTTCTTTTAACAGATCTGAAGACATTTCTTTTTGCCGCTACCTTTTATTAAATCAAATTTGAGGCTTACGCTGTATTGTAACTTTTTCAATGTTAGCTTGATTTTTATTTAATCTTTATTTAAATGTGTTTTTACATTTTATTATATGTACATGTATATATTGTATAGTGCATTAGTGTAAAAACCAAGTGTATTTGGAATCAATAAATTATGGTGCTATATCCATTCATTTGTATTATAGTACATACAACTCAAACAACAACAACAGCATATTTCTGTTCTGGTTTTTTATTTGGGAGATGAACTAGCTGGCTTCCGGTCTCATTTTGGCGGGGTTGACTCCGTTTAATGGAACGCGCAGCCAACAAATCGTATTCGCTCACAGGACGTTTGTCCCGCCCCCTTGAGAGTACAAATGTCACTATGGCAACGGTAGTGTTTGATGGCGGGGTCCTGTACAACAACAACAACGGGAGGCGTCGAAAATAAACGCGTCTGTTAGGAAAACAGAAGGAATATGAATGTTTTATCCAAAGTTCCACATTCAAGCGTGTATCTAAAACATAAGTAAGTCCTGAAGGTCGTTTGTTGAAAGAATATTTCATGAGAAGTTGATAAAACTCTTTCTATAAAACTTTAAATTGACGCAAGTAGCTGTCGTTAACCTTCTTGCTCACAACACAGCTTGCTTCTCTGATTAAAAAGTCCTAGCTTTACCAACATAGTATTTCCCCACAGGCTGCTGTCTCCTTGACTGTCCTACAGCCTGCTGTCATTTCTCTCAGGAGGAGTGAGAGCTAACCTTTTTTTGCCAGGATGGAGTTGGCCTTCTCTGGCCCGCACATAGTACCAGAGCCTCTCAGGAGAGGGACTCCTCTGCCTCTGAACCAGCTGGTGGAGGAGAGCAGAAGCAGAGCCAACATCCCCAATCATCTACTGGAATCAAGTATGAACTTTGAAAACCTCTGATATGATGCATAAATACTTTTTTTTTTTTTTAACTGTGAACACTGAGTGCTAATATTAACATCGTTGACACAGTATGCTCTCTCTCACACATGCACAGACTTTTAGGGAAATGACAGCTAATCTTAGACACAATTTCCTTCATGCAGACGCCACAAATTAACTGTGAAATGACCTTAATCACAACACTGAAATCTTTGTCGCCAGAGGGATGCTGCTGATGCACAGCACATTTAACCTTGACCTCCCTCTGGGAAGCAACAGAAATAAACATTTCCCCATTGCCTCTGTGATACGTCATAAAGTTTTTATTTGCAGTTGTTTGGCACACACACTGTTTTTTGGGGTTTTTTTTTTTTACATTCAAGTGACAAACAACTATCTATGTGTGATAAAAGCAGGAGGTACATCATCTTTATCATCTCTCGTTTATATTTGCATTATCTTGTCAGCCTAAAAATTCCTAAAACTTTTTATACTGTATGTATCTATTTGCAAATGCAAGTAAGCCTCCATTCAACCGGTTTTCTGTGGGTTTTTTTGTTCTTATAGAAATCTATACCAAAGTAAAAACCAACAGCCTGATCCAAGCAGAGCCCTCAATGCTTCACTTCAGTGGGTTTGAGCTGGGGAAGGATTACCTAAAGAGCCTGGTGAGGAAAAATACTGCTGAGGTTTGAATATTTGTGGTGCTTTCACCATTAGTTATTTCACTCTCCTATATACAAACACAGGACAGATAGCCTGCTTTGCACTGTGACAGATCTCATTAAACTTTACGCACCCACCAAAAGCAGATCATTTGGATTTTTACAAAACATTGCAGTGCATTATCAAAATAATAGTAAAAATCCAATCTCATCTTAAATTCCTTTCATTTGACTTCCATCAAGGATATTGGATATAATTGAATGGGCACTGATTTTACTCCCTTTATGCTTGATGAAACTGGATGTAAGCATCCAGAATATGGAAATAGTTGTCTCAAGTGCACATGATTGGATGGAAATGAATGATTTTTTTCTCTCCTCTTCCTCTCCCTCTCCCTCAGAAACTAATCAACATCTCATCCGAGGTAATGAATATTCATATCATCCCCACCCAAACCAAGCACTTCCAAACAACTTACACCAAAAAGGTACTTTTTTTCTTCTTCCATTATAAATCGTGACCTGAATATAAGATTTCAAGACTCTGCTTATCTGTAGTGTAATCAGTTGTTTTCTGATGATTTACCCTTGTTCTGTCTGATTTCTGTTAAGTACCGACTCATCCCCGGGCTCGCCTACACACTGAAGGTCCAGTTCTGTCCCGATGAGTGGCGTTACTTCTATGACTGCGTGCGGGTTCACTGCAAGGTTAGGATCCCACAGCCTGCTGCAGTGCACTAACGCTGTTTGTTTAACACTCAAATCAAACAGTTAATCACAAATGATTGATGTCAATAACAATCACGGAAAAGACATGCACGCCTTTTAAAGCTAGCTTATGTAATCTAGTTTATCTGACTCCACAACTGAGCACACAAGGAAAAACTCTCAAGAAAAACTAATGAAAGCTATAAGATAAGCTAATGCTGAAACCAAACATTGTTATTTGGGAGAAAACTGGTATTTCCTGTGTCATATATTTACTTTTAGATGTCGTCAGTAGTGCTTAATTTGAGATTAATATTATTATTCCATGCAAACAAATACATTATTGGTCACCGACCTATTATAGTCGCTGATCATACATGTCACGAAACAATCCATCAATGTTGTTGTCTCCATGTTTACTTGGAAACCTAATTTATGTTTTCTGCTCTGTCTTGCTCATTCAACCCACTTACACCCTTCCTAAGGGGGAGGAGAACCTATTAATTCCAGTTCATGCTTACCCTGTCATCGATGACCTGCGCATCCCTCCTCATATCAACCTACCAGCCGTACCACTTGGACAAAGGTGTGTAAGAGTGTGTGTGTGTAGTCGTGCAGGATCTACTGTGGGCTTTTTCTTGACCTCCTACCTGCCTGAGGGCTTTCCTGTCTCTTTGTATTCTTCCTGTACAACCAACCATGCTTCCATTCACCCGGTCGTGTCAAATCATAACGAAAAAAAATCTCTCATCTCTGTTTCCTTCTGTCTCCAGTGTGAGCCGCGCTATTCCTCTGAGATGCAGCTGCCCCATTGATTTTGAGGTTCAAGTGTTTGTTATTCAGCCCCATGAGGCCTTCTCCATCCATCCTCTAGCAGGTGAGAACAAGTGAAATCAATACATTTACCATCAAAATGATCTTTCTTTTGCATTACTTTGATTTCTACAGCACATATTAAGGCTTTTTAGTATTTTATAGGTAACATATTGGGTATTCCTCATGTTGTTATTTTTAGTTACAAAAAGGATCCTATTCAAAAATATCAGAATTTGCACTTAAGGTCAAATGGATGAATAAAGTTGTTTTCCTGCAATAGTTTTCATTTAGTCTACCAGATTAAGAATGCAATCCATCTGGAGAGCATTGACCTGTGTTTTCTCAAAACCTTGGACTGGTATGTATTGTGTATTGGATAAGTCATTGCAGAACTTGAAGGAGGCCTCCAGTTTCCAAACACTGACATTACACAGTATTCATGGTCTGGGAAGCATCATAACACATGGCGGAACCAGCACTTGGGATCTGAATTACAGCTGTGGTTTTAACTTGGTACAAGGACTGAAATGAAGAGACATCATTGGGTTTCTCAGCTTGGATATGCTTTTTACGTGTTGTCCTTTTTCCTCACTCTATATACACATTAAAACATGGCCACTTAAAAACATCAACAGTTTACAACGTTCAGTCACACAGCAGTTAACAGTAGTAATTCAACATTATATTGTTTTTCGGCGTGTTAATTATCGCTGTTAGGGATCAAGAGAGTAAGAACAACCTCTACAATCACACTTTCTCATCAGTCAGGCATCACCCATATTTAACCATGTATAGTTAATTTGTATTTGAAGTCATTACCCAATAATCAATGAGATTTCACATCACAGTTGGCTGGATAACCTACACCAGCTGTTCCCAGCCTTTCTTCTCTGACATACGCCCACAGCTGTATCTGATGAGCACAAATACCTCTTCAGAGACACCACCTGTTATATTGCAAATGTGTTCATTTCAAGTCAATCAAATGGATACTGTTTAAATGAGCCACAATTACCTTATTATTTAATTATTATTACCATTTTTTTCAAATAAACATTGTCTGCACTTATATTATTAGCACTTTGAGCTCACTACTTCACTTCAACTGTTATCTCTTACTTTTAACCATGTTAAGTGGTTGTGCAGTAAAATACTTTAAGCTAACTATTCCAACTGTTTATAAATTACTCTTAGATAAATCTTCCAAAGAGTTATCCAGCTATTTCATTTGTTTATAATTGACTTTAAGCTAACTTCTTTACCATTCATCCATTATTTGAAGCTCACTATTTACCCATTACTTTAAGCTACGGATTTTAACTATTTATCCATTACTTTAAGCTAATCATTTTAAACATTTACCCATTATTTTAAGGTAATTATTTTAACTATGTATCCATTATTTTAAGTTAACAATTTTAACCATTTCTCCATTACTATAAGCTAACTATTTCAACCATGTATCCTTTACTTTAAGCTACTTAATTTAAACATGTATCCATTACTTTAAACTAACTGCTTTAACCATTTATCCATTATTTTAAGCTATTTTAAATATGTAGCCATTATTTTAAGCTAACTATTTCAACCATGTATCTATTTTTAAGCTAACTATTTTAATTATGTATCCATTATTTTAAGCTAACTATTTCAACCATGTATCTATTTTTAAGCTAACTATTTTAATTATGTATCCATTATTTTAAGCTAACTATTTCAACCATGTATCTATTTTTAAGCTAACTATTTTAAATATGTATCCATTATTTTAAGCTAACTATTTCAACCATGTATCTATTTTTAAGCTAACTATTTTAATGATGTACCCATTATTTTAAGCTAACTATTTCAACCATGTATCCATTACTTTAAGCCATTTTAACTATGTTTCCATTATTTTAAGATAACTATTTTAACTATGTACTTTAAGCTATTTATTTCAACCATATGCATAATATGTCAACATATCCCCTAGCTTCTGCAGGAAAGTGTCCCTGGCTGGTAATCACTGACCTACGCAAGCAATGCACACACACACACACACACACACACACACACACACACACACACACACACACACACACACACACACATTCATCCGTCTTGTTTTCTTTTTGCTCTTCCAGGTATAATACCAGCCAACGGTGAGCTAAAGATCCTGGTGACCTTCACTCCTTTCCAGTATGAGACTTCTCAGGTCACCATCCAGCTGGTCATCTCCCAGTTCAACACCAAACCTTACCTCTGCACCATTACTGGGAGCTCGACCCCTCACCTAGCCCTCAGGTATTAAGAGCAGTTGATTGTATTGGGTAAAGTATTTTTACTCCACTGTAACACATCATACCGGTCTATCTTGTACTATGTTGTTACCTCCATCACCCGCAGCTGGTGCAACAAGTTCACACTAACCTCTCTGGATTTTATTAACATTCTGTTAGAAGAAACTCGGGCGAGACAGTTTAAAGATAACAACACTTAATCACAAAGATATACACCGTATTGTTGATATAAAACACATATTTAACATACATATCCTTGTACTATCCTCATTTTTCCCTGTAGTGTTTACTGTGGGTGAGCTAATAACCAGCTTGTCTTCTTGATCCATTTTTATAAGCAACAAAAATCATGAATGATGGGATAAAATCACCAAAAAGCACCTTTCCCTTCCTCCTCTTGCTGCTGTTGTGATGATTACAACTTGCAGGCTTTATGTACAAACTATAGCAAGCTAGATGGTTCATTTAGGGGGTAAAAACACCCCCCACTGTATTCAAACAAAATGGCCTTGTGTGCTCCCAGTTTTTTTTTTATTTTTAGCCAGTTTAAAACCTAATGTTTAATTCTGTTCCCATGAGAGAGAGAGAGAGAAAGAGAGAGAGAGAGAGAGAGAGAGGGAGAGAGAGAGAGGGAGAGGGGGGGTGCTATCCATCACGTAGCAGTAGCTCTATCCACTGCACTGTCTTGGTGTTATCTCGACCGAAAGTTAATAATTCATGAAAATAGCTTGGTAGCTGGTGCACTGATATCAAGATGGATATGCTTCCCATTGAATGTTTAGCATATAAAACATTCTCCCACTGTTTGTTGTTCCCTGCGGTGGCACCAAATAAAAGATGAGATATGTGCCAGTGAAAGAAATACATAGATATTAGCGAGGGTCACTGTTTTTCTAACTTACCACCAACACCTGACACTAGGTTGCTGCTGAGTGCCCCCTGCTCGGCTTATCTGACATAGATAGAGGCTATTTAAAAAAAATAAACATGTGTTAATTTCAATATATTAATATCTCTGCTTCGTTGTTGCATTTTCCATAAGTGTAGTGCAATCTAATGCAATTCAGTAAAATAGCCCTGCAATAAATATGTAAAATTAATCTTTGTGACGCTCATAATGTTCAGCTTTTGTTGACAATGCGTCAGAGAGGTGTTGAATCAATTTTGTGGCCACTTGCCTCTGTATATTGAAAGGAATTTTTAATATTTATCCAACCTGATTTACAAACATGAACAGGTACACTGATTTTGAAAATATTTGCCAGCTGGAAACATTTTAATATAATGGAAATTCATTATCTGGCTTCTGACCTCATTGCTCAGCCTCTCTGCCACCATGCCCCTTGAGTCTCTATGTGCCCATATATATTATTATATAAACATCCAATTAAGAGCTTGTTCTTTCACTGTTACGAAACTGATCCTGGAATGATTCCAGAAGTGAAGCTGGACCTCACAAACAAAACAAATATTATTTAGATTTGTCTTGTATTGTAACTTATTGCAAGAAAATATCAGTCGCAGTCAAATTAGTGATGAATCTACTATGGCCCTTATGACTGTGAGTCCAATATGAGTGCGTCCTTATTTATTTATTTATTTTTCTGGATGATAGTCAGCTGAAAAGAAAGCCGAGTCGGGGAGATGCAGCATCTGCAGAGTCCAAAGGATCTTCACCCACCACCCGAGTCCTACCTCGAAGTAAAAACAAATACAGATCAATCAAGGATGCAGACAAATCAAAGGTAGTGCATGTTTTACTGGGTGAGATTGTACAAAAATGTCAAATTGTCAAATTAGAGGGCTGATTGTGTCTCATCCATCACATCACTATTTTATCCTGATTGTAAATGCAGCAGTAGTTTAGCTGGCTGGTGTACCATGAAAAGGTTAATGAATTCATGCTTATGCTGAAAATAGTTATGAGAAACTCTCTTTCATGAAAAATGAAAAGGTCTTTATATAAGTACAGTGTAAGATGTGCATATTAGTCTTTTACCTTAATTAATTCATTTTCATTTTTCACTTTACATAAAAGAGGGAGTACAGAGAGACTCATTTTGTTGTAGCAGCCCCTGATTCACTTTTGGGAACATTTTTAGTTTTGGTTCCACATTTATCTTTTTTTGATAACAGTTTCAGAACAACTAAAACGTTTGTTGTTTAAATAAAAAGTCAAATTCACTCAAAACATCACGGCTACACTTAAATATTTTTTTTTCTTTCTTTCATTTCTTGCTGTTTTTTTCTTTTCCTGTCCTGTAGACAGTGAGAGATCAGACTGGGATTAAGCCTGGATTGAAGCCTCAGATGGATGTTTGTACCCCTGCAGGGGTGGCAAAGATGCTGATCAAAGACACCAATAAGCTGAGCTCTAAAGACCTGAGGGAAGGTGGATACAACCCATTGATGTATCTCTTTCACTTTTAGCATCACGCATATCAAACCATGAATGAACTGTGTGTCCTGTTCTCCTTTTTACACTCTTTTTCAAGTTGCTTCCATTGCATTCCATAATCTTGTTGGTGTCTCTTCACTTTAGTCATATCCAGCGGCGGTATGGTGGGTCTACAAAACAGGCAGATGAAGGAGGCCCTCTTCATAAAAAAGGTTCAACAGAATGTGAAGGAGGAGCAAGCCAACCAACACAGATGGTAGGTGAAACTCTTGAAATGGATAACCAACATTTCCTGGTACACTCCTATCAAGTTTTTTTTTTTTTTTTTACTTCCAAACAGGCAGATTCATCTGGGTAAGGATCCCATGTCAGAGCACACTAGGAGGCAAGTGGTGGAGGACAGAGAGATCGCACTACATGAATACATGGTAAGATTTTTCCCTCAGTTTGAACATCTGGTCATTGAATACAATAAAAAAGTGGGTAAAACCCTGCAGGACACTGACCCTCAATGACCAGAACTGAGTATTTTTTACAGACTTTGCGTTGGTCTCTCAATTTAATTCATACTAGACGTGTCGATGACTAATCCCTTAAGCAGGACGTTTACTCCGAGGCACCATATGCATGCCGATGTCATAACCTGATTCTTTTGTAGCAGTATTGGATCGCACCACAATTTTCATCCTCTGAAACAAACAAGCTGCCTCCGTGATTGATTTTATTGAGGAAATATGCCGACTCAGCCAAAGTCAAATCACTTTTGAATTATGAGTCTGCGTGTGTGTCTGAGTTCCCTCTGAAAAGTTATTTGAATAGTTTACAGAACTCTCACAGACACTTAACAGTACTTCCTCCCCCCCCCGTCTCCCCTCCACCTGCACTGTTTATAATGCACACACACGCATTTACAGCCTCATATCTTTCGCCACAGTTTGATAATTTATGGGAACCCTGTTGTTTTTGTGGTAGGAAGAAGAGCTATTATCTTCCTCTATAGGTCCTCTTTTGAATCTTGTCTATTTAAGGCCAGATTAACCCTCCTCCTCTGTTTGCATTAGAGTAAAATGATTCACAGCTTTGCTACACAGTGTTTTCATCACCCAGACTACGTTGGGTAAACATACATGTTGACCTTTTTTGTTGAAATCAATTAGTTGGACAAGAATTTGTGAAGCTCCTTGGTCTCCAAAGCATTGATAGCTATTGTTTCACAAAAAGAAGACACACCCCATCAAGCCCATTTCTTCCTGTGCCTCTTCAGCCAAAGGATTTCAAGTTGTCCTTTAAAAACAAAGCATAAACACACATTTCAATATTTTTTTTCCACCAGCCCTCCAACATCTGTCATTGCCAGAACTCTGAAGTGCTGAGCAAAAATAGAAAAGAAGAAGAAAAGCGAATACATTCACTTTTATGCCACGTACAAATCTTCCCTTGTATTGCAGCTTCTTTTAGCACATTTCTTGACAAGGTGACACACTGTACTATAAACTGCTTTGATAGTTAAGTTACTTCTTGTTGAACTAAAAGCAGTAATGTGTCACAGCTGCTGTCAAGGTAGCAGGATTTTGACATTCTTTCCGCATTGTGGATGCCGTTTATGTTTTTAACAACTGTCTCATCTCTTCGCCTTGGTTAAACTGACTGCCAACTGATTTTTATTGTAGGTAAAAAGGGGGGATGTAAAGCAGGAGAAAGACTTTGCCAGTGGACCCGCTAAACTTTCCTCTATACGGGTGCTTTGTGAAGCAGGACAGGTAAACCTCTATGTTTATAGACCCACATACACAACTGTCACATTTCACTTGGTTTGCTTTGCTGATAACAAGTTAGAGGTTAAATGTTTTATGTTTATACTGTCAATAAATGCCACAAGGAGACAAAACCAAAAACAAATTGTCTTGTATTATCTGTGTAGCCAAAGCCTGATATAGCTTAAGCTTAATGAACCTTTTTTTTTTTATAGAGAAAGAATGAAACAATATAATTATGAGCAGTTTAAATGATTTACATCTTCAGTTGGACTGAATGCTCTTTCGACTTCAAACTATATACATTGTGGAGAAGTAGGAAGGAAATAAAGCAGCTTAATGCAGTGTTAGTTTTAGACTGTGTCCCTTGTTCAGGATTCCTTATAAAATAGCCAGTATATAAGGCACTATATAAAACATTTACATCTGAAACTTAAATGAATTCTTAGTAGGACCATATCTTGCCTTGGTTTTTATTATTCAGTACCAGCACAGCACATGCAGATTAAACATTTTCTCCTACTCGCTTTTGTAGAAGAGATCAAATCCAATCTAACATTCATTCTGACTATTCTGCTATCTTTTGTCATTTAAAAACTCCAAGCTCAGACCTCATGAAATTTCACTTTTTGGTTCTGCTCAATGTAACGAGGCTAAATGAGCATATGGAAGTCAGCAATAAATGTCTTTTTTAACCTCCTCAAGGCCCCAGAGGGAGTCCCATCCTTCCAGTATTACTCCAGCTTTCACTGGGAGCTGAGACAGAGAGCCCTGAGGCTGTTCCAGCAGGCAGCACGCAAGGTACACACATCCATGTAAACACACGGTGAAGTCATCAGGGGTTATATGTTCAAATGCACACATGCATGAGCATTTGCTTTGATGCACATCACACATACACACACACACCTTCCTCTTCCCTCAGGAGAAGGCCGGTGGTCCTGCAGCTACCCCTCCTTCCCTTTAGTTCAACCATGTGTACATTCCACACACTAAATGTATAATATTCATTCCTGGGTAGAACGCATTCCAGTAAAACAGAGTAATCCCACATGGCCTCTTAAAGCCACAGGACGAGCATGCATCGCTTTCCCAACTGCTGGTTGATCTAATAGATTTGAACAGTGGTTCCCAACTTACGGATGGCCTATATGTTGCTGGATTAATCTGAGGGGTTGTGAGATGACAGCACAGGACAGGAAAATAAAAACAAAGTTATTTCTGACATTCATTTTATTCCTTAAATTTGCTTTATTTTACTTTATTTTTTGTAGATTACTGTGATTTACCTCTTTAAGCCTCTAAAAGTTATTCAAATAAAACAGAATAAGGCCTCATGTGAAATATCTCAGCAACAATTTGATGCATTGCTATATTCACATCAGGAAAATTTGTGATCCCTTCACTTTTCATCTCGTGCCATCATGTTAACACGCTAAATTAAAACAGTGAGCATGGTAAACATTAAACATTAGCCAGTTAGCATTGGGAGCATGTTATCATGCTGACATTAGCATTTAGCTCAGTTGAATATGTTTTATTTAGTCTATTAACTGATAATCTTAAATAGCTGGTGTATTTTAGCAGCCAATCCAGATTGGATTTGCCTTCATGAACATATGCTATCAGAAACTTTCTAAACCTCCAGAGATTGGGAGTCACATGAATAACAAACGTGCCTAAAACAGTAACACGCTGTACTCTTCTCTCACAGGTTGTGATCCGATGTCTCATGAACCGGAGATTGGCCTCATTGAGGAAACTGTGTGACAGTATGATGAACCTGCCCTCGGCACAGAAAGGTTCAGTTTATCGCGTGATCTCTTGATTCAGAAATAATTTCATCATGCCATGCCAATAAAGCATACTTAATTGAATTTATTCTTAGAGGTAAAATTGAGATGAAATCCCCCTCCGGTTATTATGAGGTTCTTGAAACATACAGTACATGCATGCCTCAAGGAGCGTGGCTATTTGTGTTGTTGTGTTTATTTAGTCATACGCTGAATATTGCCACATTTACCACTGACCCTGAATGTAACATGTAGAAATGCACTTTTTTCCTTTTTTTTCACACAACCTTTGGTATGTTTATTTCAGCTGAAGAAGATAAGACATGTGATCTGAAGATCTCCTCAGAGAGAATCTTTCCATTTTCTTTCCCCGTTTTCTCTGAAGAAGCTGACCAGCTGGTGGGTACATTACATAACCATGCAGAATGTAAATATCAGACAATCCCACTGCAGATTAGAAGTTGCTGTTTATGTTTGAAGTACACCTACACGTTAATGTCTGCCAGCAAAACAACTTCTTTGCAAATCAGCTCTAGCCTATTTATTCAAAACCTTAAACTACAGTAAATGAGAGCTGACACACAAAGGATGAGATACCACTGAAAAGTGAGCGAGTGAGAGCTGATTATTTACCTCCAGATGAAACCATTTCCATTCATTATTTCACTTAAAAGACATCTTTGATCTAACAGCGAAATCAAAGAGGAAGTTCGCTTTCCCCGCACTTTGATTAAATCTTCCATTTTTCCTGATGCCCTGCAGAGAAGAGGCCTGAGTGCTCAATTGGACAAATAATGCCATTTGTCTCCTTGATATTTCCAGGCTCCCAGTAATTTAGCCTCAGTGCCTGTGGATCCTATTGATGTGACTGTGACAGCGCGTATCCCTTTCTTCAAGCTTCAAGTATGTATTTACTGCAGCGGGTACTCTGCATGAACACCATACTTATAAATCAATAGATGTATCCAGCAGGCATAGTTAATAGAAAATGCGACAATGTAAAATATATACAATGTATTCTCTGTCTGTGTGTTTGTGTGTGTGTGATTACACTTTACAAAAATGGATATGACAAGAGATTGAAATTATAATTAGCCTGCATTCTGTATCTCTGCTCTGTTGCTTCCAATAAATCATCCCACAAATCATATCTCTTATCTGTGTCCATGCCGTGTTGTTGTTATAACCTTATTATCTGTTGGGATTGTTTTGCTACTCTAGGTTCCTCAGCACTATAAGCTTATGGGATACCAGCCTGTATCAGCCTGGGAGGCATTTAACTTTTATAAACCCTCTAATTTGGCCAGACCGCTTCGTACTGGAGCTCCGGTAACTACACAGCACCCAGATTTAGCCAGTATCACTCATTCATTCATAATATATCATCTAGATATTGTTTGACTCATTCATTCAGAGATATTTACTCATTTGTTCTTTGGTTTCTGTGTTAACACTTTTCAGAATGAGCTGGTACCACAGTCTCCCAGAGCAGAGGAGGAACAGCAGCATGAAAATGAAGAGGCGGATGTAGAAGTAAAGGAGGCTCCAGATAATCTGACCTTCAGAGCCCCCGAAGCTCTGCTCAGACCTGTTCCGGCCAACCCACTCAGAATCTTTGTAAGGCTTTTCATTCATTTTCTATAATCTAAAGTTAAAGTATGAAAAACTGAAAGACATGACATGTGACAGTATATTTACACCAGTGTTGTGTCCATATGTGTCTCATCATGTTGTGCTTTAGAACCCAGCTCCAGGCCTCCAGACTTACAAACCGACTCCTAAATACCTAGAGAGTGATTTGGAGTTCCACCTCTGCCCTTTGCCCAGGTACAAGGACTCATCTTCAATGACATTATCCATTTCTATTGAATATCAAACCAATTCTAATAATTCTGTTTTATAAAGTAATCTATCTGAATATAAGACCAGTACTGTGAGGAATGTATGTTATGATTAGTAAATAAATGTTTATGGCACGAACACTTTTACTTTGTTTTAGTGAAAAAATGTAAGAAAAGGAATTTACTTAATAGTGCCAGGCTTTACACCTGAATATATTGATTATTATCTGACCAAACCCAGATATTAAGAAAAAAAGTGCTTTCTGTATGCAGGTATACAAAACCTGAGATCAACATGTGTGGCGTCAATACACAAACTCAACACACTCAGAGGAAGTTTCTGGACCGCAAGGTGAGACTTGTAACGTTTGTGAGTTTCTTTGCTTCTAGTCTTATCCTAAAATCACTATCAAGCCCTTGACAAGCTTCAGCTGCCTGATAACGATATAATACTTAGAATCAGGTGTGTGATTGAGAGAGTGTGGAGACACCTAAAACATGCAGAGCAGTAGCTCTCCAGGAGCAGGGTTAGTGATAACTGCTGTATACTGTATGTTTGGATTTAACCACCAGCTCCTAACACATCAGTGATTCATTAAATGTTTTATTTTAATGCAGGGAGTGATCAAAGGAGTCATGACATGGACAAATTTTGATTCTGTCGCCTTGAACTGTCTGTCCAAGCAGCCAACTCTCACCAGTGACTTTGCTCCACGCAGGTAGGTCCAAACTTAAATGGGTACAAGCTTTGTTTAGTCCAATTATTGTAGAACAGATTTTAGTTCCCCTGTAGCTATTCCAGTTCCTATTTTTTCTCTTATCCATGTAACAAGGCAAAAGGGTAGTTGAGTCCCAGAAGTTGAGGGAGAGTGTCACATTCACCCAGAGATTCCCATGTAAAACCACTGAGAATCTCCAACTGGAGCATCCCGGGGTCAAAAAGCACGAGTACATATTTATTATACTTGTTTACAGAGTGGAAAGTGGCAACTCTTCATTTCCTCTGTTCATAGCTTTCTAGCCTGTGGAGGAATTTGAACTCATGACCCTCTGGTAGCAAGATCCGTCATTGCTATGTTACTGATACTTTCGAGACATTTAAATGCAATAAATAAAAATGAGAACTGGGAGTAGCAATATCACGTGTAGCTCCAAATACATCAATCAGTGTTTGAATTTGTACCTTATGTTTATCTGTAGATATAACGAGATCCACTCAGGTAGGTTATAGTACATTAGAAAGGTTAGGCAAAATAAAAGTAGTTTAATCTAGTTTAATTTTTAAACGTTTTATTACATTTATAGGTATTACCAAATACAAAATATGTCCAAAACATGCAGCTTTTTTTTGTCCGCCTGTCTCCTTCCCTACACTTTATAGAGACATTTATCCTCTCTAAGCCCTGTGTCATGTTGCCAAAGCGAGGTATCAGTATTTTATAGCTCGGGATTCCATTCATCATCTCACAAACAGTATTTCAAGAACATGACATCCGACTGTCCACACATCCTCCAGCACCTGCCAGGTTGCAGGATGTCAAACGGTCTGCTTGTTACATATCGAGCAGAACTCTTTCCTTATTCATGGAACTGGTGGATAGCAGCTGTATTTTTCCCCTACAGCAGTTGTCATTTTGGGATTTTTAATTATTGATGCTGATTCTATTTAGTTGTGAAATTAGCTTTTATTTACATCCCCTTAGGGTTTGTTAAGGACATGAAAATGGTGTGCGTTCTCCTTGTATTCATCAGTTCTACTGTTGCATTTACCAAAATAAGCCTTAAGTGTTGAGATTAGTTTTCTCCCTCAGGTTACAGAACCTCTGATTTGAATTAAAACACTGTCAAAAACACACAATTTAATTACTTTCATTTGTTTTGGATTGATAGCTTCTTCTTTTTTTAAAGAAAAATCACAAAGCATGGGCCAACTTCTTTAAAACATTCATCTCTTCTCTCTCATTTTAATAAAACTGATTTTAAGATTTAGTGTTACACTACATATATAATTTTGAAGGATAGGCAGAAACATACTCTTATTAAACCATTCTTTCCTCCAGTACTACTATACACCTCTAATTTAATACTTCCTGCGTGCAGAATGTAGGCCATATGGATGGGAAAAGACCCAAACTGTGTTTCCACATACACAGTGAAATAATGATTTATTCAGTTTTTAGCCTAAATGGACAGTGAATAAATTATGATATTTTGATGTAGTATATTGGTGAACACAGCACAGGGCTGTCCTGTTCTATTTGTGGTGCACGCTACTCTATGCACCCTGTCACAACTGATACCAATCAGGTGTGCAAAACCGTTTCTGGCCCTATTCAAGAAACTTATCTCATGTGTAATGTGTCTTGCATGACAGGATTTATTGTTTAAAGTCTATTTAAGCTGCAGAGCTAATGAAGCCAAAGGAAGTAATTTGGGCAACCTCTATTAACATGATGTACTCATGAATGCATGGGGTTGGATCTTATTTTCTCTCTTTTTTTCCCTCCTCACCTTCCTCGTTATGTTACATAATCAGGTGCCTAGCAAAAGAAGGAATTCTCTTCATGACGTCAACGCTGATCTGCAGGATAAGTTTAGAAATGTTCTCTTTTTTTTTACGCAAATGATGACTTTCCTCCAGCCTTCTTCCTCCGTCTTATTATCACTGCCTCAATTCAGTATCTCCAGTTATCATACGAACACAAACAATATAATTAATGTCAGATGACCGTAAGAGAAGACGAGTATTAACCTGACAGCAGCTTGACAGTAAGACAGTGTGTTTTCTTTTATGTAGTGAGTCGTCGTCTTCTTCTGTTGATTACACCCATTAGAGGAGCATCTTCCTCTGTCACGTCAACCACTTGCATGTCCTCCCTCACCCTATCAATAAACCTCCTCTTTTGCCTTCTTCTTTTCCTCTTGCCTTGTAGCTCCATCTTCAGCATCCTTCTCCCAATATAACCAGCACATGTTCAAACCACGTGTGTGTTTCCAAACTGAGCTTTTCATCCTCATCACTCCTAAAGAAAATCTTAACATATTCAGCCACGTCCAGCTCTGCCTCCTGTATTTTCCTCAGTGCTACTGCTTCTTAACCATACAACATAGCTGGTCTCACTACCTTCTTGTAAACCATTCCTTTCACTCTTATTGGTACCCTTCTGTCACAGATCATTCTTGACACTCTTCTCCACATACTCCATCCACTCTCTTCCATTACTAAAGTTCTTACACAGATTCCTAGCTCCTCCAGTCCACATGTCAGTGTGTCCTTGGGCAAGATACTTAACCCCAAATTGCTCCCGATGGCTGTGCCAACGGTGTATGAATGTGTGTGAATGGGTGAATGTGACATATAGTGTAAAAGTGCTTTGTAAGTACAGTCCTTTAAGAAAAAAAATGTAAATGTTGCAACCCAATTAAACCACTCACTAGTCTAAAACTAGCTAATAGTTCCTACTACTTTTGAATAATGGATTTACACATAACAGGTGCCACCCAGTCCAGGCCATGACTCCTTCATTTACACAATGTGACTGTTTAGCTGTGTACTTGTATTGTGTATGTATTCCCATGATCCTACTATTTTTAAAATGTTCTGTTGGGTCTCATATCACATTCTAAGCATGGTCACTTTCAAAAGCAAACCCTCAGGTTATCAGTGTTTGGATTCTATTTTGCCCGTAAAGTGGTATCAACTTTACTCAGGGGCACTTTTATCATTCCTGTTCAAACTGAGATTTCAAACAACCCTTAGCCGTCCTTTCATCTAGGTAAGATGGAGTAGTTACATTAATCTCAATCTAATATGTGGACTGGCTCTTCAGGGGAAAATGCACTTTGTGTTTTCCAGGTCTGTCGACTACAGCACCGATATACTTCCACTCACAGCACCTCCTCCTCTCACCGGCCCTCCTGATGATCTGACAGCACCAACGGACAAACCGTAAGCACTTAGAACATTGACGCTATTGATCTTCTCGTCGGAAGCCTTTTTCTTAGAAAATGTACGTTTGCCTGTGTGCAGGTGCGAAGGCTCGGGAGTCCAGCTGACACCAGAGATGATCAGAGCAGAATTCCTCTCTGCAGAAGTGCTGGTCTCCAATAGCAACACAGGAGTGACAGCTAGGTAAGTGTACTCGCATGATGAATTGTACGGATATATCACGAAGACGGAGATGCAAGTGGAGATGCAAGAGATAAGCTGTTGAGGTTTAGGCACAACGGATGCTTATTCACACAAAGGAAGCACTTCCCATGCAATAAATAGGATGAATGTTTAAGTACAGGCAGACACATTCTACAGAAAGGGCTTCTGAGAATGGACGATAAACATATTGTACTTTAGTTTGAAGAGAGGAAGTGTTCAGGATAAACTAAACATGAAGTTAATGAATGTGCAAATCGTGTTCCCGGGGTTCCTTCCAACAAATGCTTCCTGGGAGCTGGAACACGCAGGATGATGCTACGTTTTAAACTGTGTCATAGTAGGCAAACAAATCCATCAAAAGATTTCCAAGTTTGAACACTAATCGAAATGGTGTCGTTGGAAGAAGTTTCAGCATCTCAGCGTAATTACAGCAAAGACTCATAAGTGAGGATGTATTAGAACTTAACCCTTGAGTTTCCTTTTTTCATGAGCTAACGAATCACAAAAATGTACAATATACATCATCTTTAATATGTGTATTTACATTATATTGACGAAAATAGATAACATCTTGTAACAAATGGTAATCCAACCGCAAGATATTGTAACAGCTACTCATAATGTGACTGAAAATGAACCTGTTGGGTCTGACTAGTGACCAAATTTTCATGATAAAATTGACACATTGTCATTTTTATTTCTTTTCGTTTTAAGGAATTTCTTACATTCAGGTTTATTTTTAATTATTTCCTGATATGACAGAAATACATCATACTTGATTTTGAAGTCCCAATTTTATTACATTTTCTACATTTCAATGTGTTTTTTCTGTCATATTTCTCTATTTTTAATGCTGCATTTTTACACAATACTAAATTCAACAATATTGCTTAGCATTGCTCAATTTAATAGTGTTTTTAACGCCTATGATGCCAACTGGAGTCTTTCTATTCTATCTCATCCAGTTTTAAATCCTCAGCTTTTTTTCATTGGTAATGTTAAACTGCTCTGTCACAGGCACCAGAGAGAGCGTCAGATAGAAGCGACCTACACGTCCGAGTTCAGCCAGATGGAAAAAAGAGTGATGGGCAAGCTGAAGCGTCTTGGAGTCAATAAGAGAACTTCTCATCCACCAGGAGAGGACCTTGAATAGGCAAAACACCCCACATACACTCCCCGGAAACACACAAGAACGTATACACAAGCAAACAGGTCTAAAAATAAATATTATACCCATCCTGCTCACCCATACGATACTCTACATTGTCTGCTTTGCCACTTCTGTAAAATAAAAACCTGGTTACCTTCTCGCCCACCTATAAGCCTTCCCTCCCACCCACTCAAAATTACCAGTAAGCTCCCCTCCTATGCTCTTACAAAGCCTGGAAATTTGTTATCCCTCCACCCACACAGACCTGTGTATATAAGCACAGCTACAGTATACTCAAGCTACATCACATTTCTGACAGCTGAATTACATTAAAAATTATAATTCTGCTATTTTTATACACAAAGCAAAATGTAAATACGACGTCAGGAGCAACACACAACACGTATCACTATTAAACTGTATTATATTGAAAACAACAGTGTCATACTTGATCTTTGGTGACAGTCAAATAGTAGATATAATGTTGTTGTTGCATTAAGAAGTAATTCATGCTTTCCATTGATATGACGGTAAGTCTTGATTGCAGTTTTAGAAGAGATTTTCATTGCCAGAAATGCTCACAGTTCTTATTCAACTTCTAATATGATTTGTAAGCTATCCCATCATTTCTACACATATTCATTTGAAACATCAATTCAACATTTAACAGTACATATTTATGTGGTTGTAAAAAGAAAGCAGCTTACAGTAGGTCATAATTTAATTTTCAAAATAGCTGACAGCCTGTGATCACACTGGGATGGAGTCCAATCCACTGTCTACTCCCACCTCTAGAGGGAGCTCCAACTCTTTGATGAATTAGAGGGGGTTTCCACATGTGTTTGTCCTTCAGTTAGCGTGTTTGTGTGTGTGTGTGTGTGTGTGTAGTCGCTTAATGGCAGTGTGCTTTAGAAAAGTACAGTACACTAAACCCAATTTTACAGACACACACTAGCACACTCATACATAATTAAAAACAGGGTCACATTGCTTGGATGTGGGGTTGGACGCCTTTAGCCATACTGCTTTACTGTCAGAATACATCGTGATGACAGTAGAAGGTGTTATTTAAAAGACAGTGATCTCACTTTCACTGCAGCTTGGAGAAGAAAATTCCATTGAGAAATTCATTGTGTTGTGAATGTTCATGCAGTTATATTATTGCTCATTTGTATAGGTTGAGACATGCATGCGATATGCTTTGAGGGAAGCAATACTATAGCTACATATATAATTGAAGCCACTGCAATGATACACATTTAATAAGTAATAGACAGTGTAATAATAGTAACAGAAATGTGAGAGATACTCCTGACGAAAAGAGGAGATACAGGTCAGCAGCAGTCAAGTCTGTATAATTCATACACCCAGCAGTCAGCATCTACAGTTTCTAGTGTATATTCTGTGTTTTTTTCACTGTTCACTTTATCTTAACATTAGAAGATAGGACTGTTTATCCACTCAGGTGTCCTCATCCAGAGGACAGCACTGAAAAAGCTTTCATCTCGTGAATAAAGGTGCTATTATTTTTTTCTCCATACTGATTGAAAAATGAAATGGAAATTCCAACAGACACAACAGTGAAAACAGGAGCATGTTCGCTTTAGTCGGCCCAATTTGTGTGGCGCCCCACGGCAAGGAAATAGCCTTGTCCAGTTGACATGTTCGCCACCGTGAGCTGACTTTCCTCAAAACTCTTAAAAGATACATAACAGACAGATAATGAGAAGTCATTTGTGAGACAGAATCTTCCTCTCTCGCTTTTTTGTACTCCATTGGCAGCTATTTCCAACTCCTGTTACAAACCAGCAATAACCTGAAGCAACCTGATGATGATGGTAACTTTTAACAGCAGCCTTTTTTCTGTCTCTCTCTTTCTTCGTCTGCTTGCTCTTTCTCACGACAGTTTTTCACTTCACACATTCCACTGAATTACTCCCTAACACTTCCTGGGTGAGAAATTGTGTTGTGGTTTTGGTCAGTTTTGCTACAGAGTAATGGCCCCTCAGAGATACTATGCTCCCCCTGAAATTCTTTGACTTGAAACCCAGCAACGTCTGTCAAAAGCTGAAATAAATTTGGTTTGACTTTGAACAAAGTCTTTGGCGTAGTCTGTGGTTGGAATGGCTTCAAGTAAGGCTTTGAATGGCTACAAGACCTGAGGCATGCCAGGTTTGTTTTATTTTGCCTCAAATATAAATCAATAGCTCCTCAGGCTATTAAAATAAATACAGCTTATTTCTTAGTTTGTTAAAATCATTTTGGATTGAAATAGTTTCATTCATGTCTCCAACCAAAGAAAAATGCAGTGAGTGCTTTATACTGTAGTATGTAGATGATGGTGAGACAGAGTGGGAGCCAGAAAATAAACTCAGCTTTAATGCCATGTCAGATGTTTATCCACCATAAACATCTTTGCTCTAAATAAAAGTCCTGACATCCTTGCTGTCTGTTTCTGACGTTCAGTTGTGGGTCATGCAAATCGGGACTGCTGTACACCTTGTCCTTGATGATAAAGAGGCGTAATGGTTGAAGCAGTGGCAAGGTGCCCTGAACCATCTGTAGGGTGAAATCACTGAAAGGCCTATCTAAATTAAGCAATGGCACTCCTGTACTTTGGTCAAAATTGAGTGCATTTAAGTGGGAGGAACAACCGAGACCGCACAACATGGACGAGTCAGTGAGCTGCCCTCTTCAGCGAGCTTATAATGGGAGCAAATCAGGGAAGTAACAATAGGTGAGCTACTGTACATCTTTTGGTCATGCAATTGCGGCTGCTTTTACACCTACTCAAAGTCTGACGAACAAAGGTGTTCAGTGGATTTCCTATACATATAATATACTCCATCTAAAAGGCCCTTCAATGTTCTCATTACAGATATTAAATTACTTTTTGCATTGGAGTTTGGAGTATATTCATACATATTCAACTAATGGTCAATATAATTGAATCTAACAGTCCTTTACAAAGCCAAAATGTAGTCACTACATATTAGTTCAAAATTGAATTAAGTCCCAATTATGACGTTCTCAGTTTTATCGTATAGGAGATTATTATGCTATGGAAATCTATGATTGATATTAAAACACTGTCAAATTTGCAGATCTCAATTCATCCAAAGCACACCGGGCTATGGTAGCTGTTTAGCTTAGACTTACAGAGTAAGCCTTGTAGTTGGGTCAGATGAGGTTCCCATCACAAATGAACCACTTCAGACATTGTTTGGGAAATTTAAAAAAAGAGCTTGATTGATTTCAGTTTAGAGGAGATTGGGTTCGGATGTGTTCTTTTCTTGTTAAGTACCTGTGTGGTAGAAAGATACTGTAAAATAAAGGAAAGATAGACTGAGCTTGTTTTTTGAGGGCACTCAACCTTGATTGATTTTGTTGTCTTTTTCATTGATTGATCCTTTTAATAAACTATTTGACAATGATAAAAGGTAGAAACGGTTCTAGGAATTCAGTAGTTTCATAGTTTTGAGTGGTTGCTCATTACCTTGTTACTTACGTTAAAACTGTGAGTCGCTTTCTAAACCTGAAGTAGTTTTGTGATCTTGTGCCAGATTGCTGAGTCATTCAGAAAATGACAATTTAGAGTCTTTCTCACTCACTCGCACACTTATCATTGTGCAAAAATGCCAGTGTTGTCATCTCTCCATAGCCTGCAGCTTTTTATTCTCATAAACTTGCGAAAATTATGAGTCACCTTTTAGTGAGAGATACAGTGTGGAGATGCTTTGGTTTCTTTCTTTGATATAGTTAAGCTCAAATTATTATGCGTTGAATGAAAAAGTAAAATGAATGATGTCCTGTTTTTCCTGTTTCCTTTAAATGACACATTTTTTTACTCATACACATAAAAAAAGGCAACTGAATATCTAAACTTTTTCTACATTATGTCTTGATTAGTGCAGAGAGAAATAACACTTTACCACTTTACCTTTTACCACTGACTGATTTTGCAGTGTTAAAATGTATCTGTTATTATGTATTTTGAAATATCTGTTCTGCAACCCTTGACATAGCCTCAAGTAATGTGAAGCTGCTGTATTCTGAGTCATCTGAGTGGTGTTGTTGCAATACTGCCTTTGCTGTATGTCTCTGTTAACGGAATAAAACGATTATTCCTTACTTTTAGTCCTTACAAAATGGTATCAGACTGTGGAATATGCAAAAGCTACAAATATATTGGCTGACTAATAATTGCAATGGGGATGTTTAAAGAGTCACTATGGATATTGAAATGCCTGAATAGATGAAATCCATAGCTGATTGGACTGAGCTCATAGCAGTCGCTGTGCTTCTTTATCCACAATGGATTTGGCACATTAACAGCTCCCCATCTCTCATCGAGGAAATATGTCCCCCTGTCATTACATTAAAATGTTGTCCTAGCTTCATGGCCTTAAGGCAGAGAACCAGAGATGTGATGGAATAGATTCCTTACTCAGCCATGCTCCTAGATGTCTTTGGGGGCTGGAAACTGAGAAAAGACCCCATCAAGTGTGTAATTCATTTTCCTGAAAAGATTGGTATACATTTAGCTGCGATTAGCTCAATCGAAGTAGTGCAGAATAGAGCTGAGCCAATGGGGGAAAAGCTCATCTCATGGTGAACAATGACCTGCAGGTGTCAGTTCAGTGAACTCATTCAAACTATGTTTTGCTATGCGTGGGTGAGCTGGTACATATGAGTTTACCTTCTGTGAAAAACACTTCTTTCAAATCCAATCTTTGCTATGTGTACACATTCAGTGCAATGGATTTTAAGCTATCGTAAAGTTCTCTAAAAAAAAAAGAAGTGCCATAGAAGACACTTTGGTGAGTAGTTGCATGCAAACTTGTCCACCAAGTGGCACTACAGACCTCAGATCTACTTATGCCACACAGGTGAGGACTGAGTCCCATTTTTTAAGATACATTTTACATCATGTTTTCTATTGTTGCTTTCTTTGTGGGTCTAATTCAAGACATGACAGACTGGAAATACTATTTATATCAATACCTGGAAATGCTTTTCTAAAGATCCACTAACCAAAATTCGGTACACTTGTCACTTTGATTGGCATTGAAAATGGCTGGCTACATGAAAGAGCCATGCTTTCATTTCACATTGTGAGGTGTGTGCACTGTAGCATTAAATAGGCCACCGACACAAAATGGGGACCACATAAATCCCCCTGACATTCCTGCGGATGGAAATACAAATGTTTATTTTTGATGGGGGAAAAAACAAACGGCAAATAAAATCCTTTTTTTTGTCAAGGAGAGTGGGCAGGCCTTACCTTGGATTGGGTATTTCTGGAGCCTGGTTAAAAGCAGTGACTGAGTCGAGGATGGCTACAGATCCAGAGGCTTTCAAAACTGTATCACTTGCTGAAGAAAATGTTTCTTAGTATCTCATTCAAGTTGTTTTATATGTCTGAATGTTCACTATATTTTCCCTCAGGACAACGTTCATTAAGCAATCTGCATTTCTTAATATCAGCAGTGCATCTTTATCAAAACACCTGTCCTTGAAAAAGAAATTGGAGCTATTTTAAGCTGTTTTTTTATAAATGTATTTTGTTCTTCAGTTTTATATTTAAGTTGAGTTACAAGATGTCGGGGCCAAGACCCAAATCACTGCTCCTTGTGGACATGTGCGGTAGTTCTTGCTACCCTATTAGAGAATTTCCTGTCCTCACATCATATGTCATTACTCTTGTGAAATTTGAGGTTTCTCAAAATATCTGCACCTTACGCCCATGAGACAATTTGCTATCTATTTCCTACACTCAGCAAATGAAGTGATTGTGATTCAGAGTGGGACTTTCAGAGTGCTTTCTTTTAAATGTTTCATTAAGGCAGTTAAGAGGGCGACAGGGAGGAGCACTGTGAGGGATACAGTGGAGATGCATACAAACACGTACTTTTAACATAAAATATTTTAAAATTGAAAGGGTTTTTAAATAGTATTAATTTTTCTTACAAAGTTCTTTACCAACAGATAAGCACCAAATATAATAAAGGCAGAGATAGAGGATAAAAATGGTATACATGCAAGCTGACTTAAAATTCATGTAGTTTGCAAGTATTTGCACCTGCGAAGCATTAAAAACATCATAGTGTCAGCAGATGCTTCATTGGCAGTCAGTGTACAGCCAGTTAAAGGTTCTGTGAGATCTGACATTGATTTAAATCAATATTAAAACTGTAGGGTATTTATTTTTAAATGGGATCCAAAGGTTCATTGTCTGAATCTGTGCAAGTGTCATTGAAGTGGAAATCCCAAAAGAAATTAGTGTGAGTTGAAGTGTATAAGCTGAAAGATGGTGTCAATTAAAATGTCGGATAAAGTGTGATCGTTGGAAGCGGTTGTGGTAATTTGTGTAGGAATAGTTGAAGCGGTCAGAGTTGGAAGAGGTGAAGATGTTTTTTATTGTTGTAATTATGTGGTGAATTGTTGTTTGAACAGTAAGACATGAAAACAGTTAAATCTTCATTTGTCATTACAAGAGAAAGATGAAAGGAGTGAAAATGTCCGTTAAAGGCGGAGATGAAACCAGAAATGCAAGTTGATGAAAGCAGTTGAAATGTCAGTTGAAGAAAGAGATAAAAGCAGTTGAAATGTCAGTTGAAGAAAGAGATGAAAAGAGTTGAAAATGTCAGTTGAAGAAAGAGATGAAAGCAGTTGAAATGTCAGTTGAAGAAAGAGATGAAAGCAGTTGAAATGTCAGTTGAAGAAAGAGATGAAAGCAGTTGAAATGTCAGTTGAAGAAAGAGATGAAAAGAGTTGAAAATGTCAGTTGAAGAAAGAGATGAAAGCAGTTGAAATGTCAGTTGAAGAAAGAGATGAAAAGAGTTGAAAATGTCAGTTGCAGAAAGAGATGAAAGGATTTGAAATGTGTTAGTTGAGATGGACATATAAATAAGCGTTTAAGACTGTTCGTCACTGAAAGTGAGCGCCCTAATTATAATATACAGTGTTTTTGTTCTCCATTGCCACAGTATGATTGTCATGTTTCTGTAATATTCTTGATGGTTCTTTTTAATTTGGGTCATTAGAGAGACGTGAACCTGCATTCTTGGCACAAATCCTTTACTACTGTCAGGGTTAATCCTTTCAGAAGACAGGAAGGAAAGTAAGACGATGTACTGCTCTTACATCACGCTTTGTGTGAAAAGACTGCCTTTAGTGCCATTGCAGTGTAAGATAATTAGAAACACTAAGTGGTCTGAACATTGGTAGACTTCTTTCAATTACAGCCACCCCTCAGTAACTGATCTTGACTCCATACACCATTCAGCCACATGACTTTAGCACTCACACATGTTCAACAATAATACCCCAGAGAATCACCATCACTTAAGGCCTCACTTCGCTTCAGTGGAGAGCATAGGCGGGAGTATTGCTTTCAACAATAGTTACCAATGCATGAGTGCTGAAGGAAATGCTCTTTTTTTATGTAAGACACAAAACAACATAACAGAATCAGAAAGGTGGTTACTAGCTGCTTGTTTACCGCTAATTAGCTTAGTAACCACCGCACAAACACAGCGAAGTAGGCTTTACAGGCTCTAAGCAATCTTTCCAATTACTGAGCAAGAAAAGCCCATTGTAGCCAATGTATTCCCAGTGAGTGTTTGTAGTACTACACCGCTGTTACTTTGTAAAGTCGGTCTTCATTCTCATTTGATTTCATTGTATGCAGGTTAGTTCCTTTGAGATCTGGATCGCTTTCAAAGGAGATGTGGTCAAGACAGCAGAAACATATTCAGCTGTATGCAGAAAAGTCATTAAAACCGAGAGGAACGAGGAGAGCAGTCTGTAGTTTTGAGATATTCTTTCTCCTGGTTTCATTATCAAACACCTGAATAAAACTTTTAAACCATTCTTGTAGCTCGAAAATCATCCAGCTTGACTTGTGATGTCCTTGTAATTAAAGAATACCCAACAACTATTCCAGGTTGTTATCCAGCTAGGTCTTCTCAACACTCATAATTACATTGCACTGTACACCTAAATGTTCCTGCTTATCAGATACCATGGCATCTGTGGAAGCCTTTCAATTAAACTGCCTGGGCTCCAGAGTTTCTACTGTTGTAGCATTTACCCTCTGTACAGTCCAGTCTTTACAACCATAGTTGCTGCTGCAGATGTTTGAATTTCTCAGAGTATGCTTGTTGCTGCTCCTTTTTGATTCCGCCTTAAGAAACCATTCTGTGTTAAGCCGATCTGTTTGTTTTTTTTTCCCACAACAACATGCATTTTCTGGAGGAAATGCGTGTGATTGCTGCCAGATGTTGCCGCTTCCAGCTGCTTCTGTACATGTTGACAAGATTAATTAAGCTTCTTGACATAAGCAGATGAATCTTAAAGGCATATTTGTTGGTAAAATGCAGAAAGATGGTTTTTTTTTCTTTCAAAAGTTGAATATCTAAGGTGTAACCACAGTACTCATAGTGACTGATTGCTCCCAAACCTTCTTCCACTAACCGTGTTTTAGCTGCATAACCCTACCCCCATACCATAAAGGACATGTTTTTCTTATTATCAACAAATCTCATGTGAAGAGCCAAGCCAATAATGAATTGATCCTACTTTCAAATATTGTGTGTGTATCCAAATCCTGACATATCGTATTCCTCTGTGCTGACCTCTATTGTTTTCCAAAAACTTAAACAATCAATGAGCTACACCGCTACACTGGGTTCCCTATTAAAATGATGGTCACGTAGGTTTGTTAAGAAGCAGCTTAAAGACTAATAACAGTGTTTGCATTTTCAGTCTTCGGAGATTACCTCCCTTGTAATGGGGCTTGTTGCGGTACCTATCACAACCTCTTGACTTTGACCTACATTGTAAATTTCTCAAACTTCTAACATGATTGCTTGTTAATCTAAGCCATTTCTAAACAAACTAACATGCCCCAAAACTCTTGGCAGTGAAGGTACATGTCACCTAGTGCAATGATTTGGCTCACTGTGCCTTGTAGGATGGAGCAGAAATGCAGATACTGTAACAACAAAGTCTTTGTTTGCTTGAGCAGGCAGAGATGTTGAGATGGAGGCTGGCTGGTGTCAGGGCTGAAGTGAGGGGGAGGAATCTGGGAAAAGGCTTGGTAGAGGGAATCTTGAGGATGACAGCTGACTTGGCGTGCTCGGCAGGCAGACGAGGCAACCAAGCAAGCAGGTAATCTTGGAGACAGGGAGAACAGGTGTAAGGCAAGCTGCAGGCAGGCAAACAAACTAACTAGCAGGCTAAGGCAGACAGGCAGGCAAATTGAATTATCTCACAGGCAAAGCAGGCAGGGAAATTAACTGAAAACCAAACCAAAAGCACGCACGTCAACAAACCGTGACATGGCAGGGACCGGCTCTGTGTCTGAAGCCTCCTTGTTGTGGTGTGGTGATGGCTTGATGGCAGGGCAGGTGAGCTGTTTGCAGAATAAGTAGCAGGTGTGAAGGGAACGAGAGCCAGAAAACAAAAACGCCCACAACATACACACAGAAACAGACTGCGAGGTTGAGGAAAAACATCAGGAAGACACGAGGGTTAGGCTGGGATCATGACACATTGACATGAAAGTCTTGTGAGTAGATGAGTTCATTGTTGATTTGGCTCTGCACATGAGAAAACTAAAGAAAATCGATAGCCTTGTCCTTAACCATAATTTATTTGCCATAGCAAGCTTTCCCTAACCTCACACATACTTGTTCAAACCACGGAATTGCCTCAGAGGCTTTAGATGACACCTTCTACCCTTAGACCCTTGATTCTTGTTGCACGTACTCCAAACATTTGAGCATTTCTGACCTTGTTAAACTGATGCTGAAAGCTGGGAACATAAAATCCTGTTAGATGACATTATACTGCTGTACACATAATGAAATGTGCAGAAGTAAATCAGTGTAATGATCACAAAATTGTATTCATTATAAGGGGAAATAGTAGGTAAAATTGTGTGAAATCATATCGCTAAATATAATCATTCAATTATTACAAATGCAGAATGGGTCCAGGGATTATTGCATTGTATGTCAAGTGGGGAGGAGAGGAGAAGACTTTTGGCTTGCAGTTATATAAAAAAAGGACAGAATATTAAAAAAAAACTAAACAAAATGATGGCTGGCTCATCCAAATATGTTATGTGCCAAGTTGGGCCGAAAATTAAAAGCAAAGGCGTTCATAACTGGCTGTACAATGGCACTCCTGGTAACTTATCTGAATATATTGAACAGCTGACCAGGGGGATAGTATGGTTTCGTCAGCATGTGTAATAATCAAGATTTACGTCTTCATAAACAGTCATAAACCTTTGTACACTCCTTAGGCAGCAATTACATTAATAAACACAATCAAGTTGTCATCTTTTCATTTGCACCCCAGCCATGGTCTATTAGCTTTTTTCTGTGTTTTGTCAGGTTATTAAGATAAAATGTTTCTTTTCAATCACACCTTACTGACAGTTAATCTTCAATACATTTTTGAATGCTAAAATTAAACATTAAGTACGCTTCAGTGCACATACACAATATACGAAATGCAAAGAATATTAATGACAATCACTCACTTTGCCCTACTTTAATTCATATACTATTTTCTTCCACCCTATGTAAGACAGACAATCACATTCCCAAAATTAATGCACCATCGTCGAGAATGCACAAGGTCAAATCCCTCGCAGTAATGATTGTCATTGCAATCACTGAACCTTAAAATGATGTGGAAAACAAAACCCTTGTCAGCTCAGGCATCTTGGTTGCATGCCTGGTGCTAAAATGACTATTTGCTATCTGTTTTTTCGCCTGGCCCCGTTCCTCTCCATCTGACACTTTTTTTGAGTGAGAGAGCTTCACTTTAAGCAGTGCCAGATTTGTGTATCCTGCTATGCACTGGGCGTTCTGTTGAATCAGAGTTCATAGTGTGTTTGGTGAACATCAGAGACATTTGTGACTATTCTATGCTACTCTGAGAACAAGTTGTGATTTTTCTCAGAGTACAGGCACAGGCGCGTGTTAAAACATCATCCCTATCGTCGAGTGTATACTCAACTTGATTTTCCTCATTTTCCTTGATTTTTCCTCATTCACGACTCCTGTTTCTACTGTATAATTGATTTTACAATAAGCAAAGCAATTTGATTAATAGGCAGATTTCCTCATTTTGAGTTGCAGCAGTAGAAGCAAAAAATGATCCAGCTATCAAAACTGCCAAAAATGATAGGAGTCTGAGCACACTGTGGTTCCAGAGGGGAGATAGAGCGAGGCCAAAGTTTAATTTGAGTTTTATTGTTTAAACATTACAGCAGTGTAGTCGTGTCAAACTGTGTTTCCTCACAGATTTAGCAAAGTGCAGCACTGATTATGTTTGTAGAAAATCTAAATTGAAAGCAGGAAATAAGATTGTAGATTCTGTTTAACTGTAAAGTTTAAACACAAAGCAGAACATGTAATAACACAAGCTCTTTTCATACTGAGATCCTGCAATATTACCATAATAATAATAGGTGGGATTTATATAGCGCCTTTCACAAACCCAAGCAGAAGACCCATCATTATGCTGACTTGGCTTTTTTACACACATAAACAGATATAATGCCACCCTTGTGTGTTATTTTAGATAGTTTGCCAGTGTTCCAGAATCAGAGTCGTGATGTGTGCTACCACTTGATCCCCCCCCTTTCCATGTTCGTACCTTTCACACAGAATTGGCACAACATTCCCACCTTGAACAGGCTGTGTATAAGAAGCTATAGATTAGATGTGTTGCTCACTTTGTAGCTGTTCAACTGAAGCTAGTTTTGTAGACAGATAAAAGTCTAAAAGTGTGATCAAACATACACTCACACAAAGTTTAACTGTCTTCAACCCACATAAAACATCGTAGTGTTCCTTGAAGACTTAGTGTGACATTAAAATGCAGTTAACTGAGAAATGACAAGCATTCTTTCCTTATTTGTGTAAATATTACATTATAGATCATTGCATTTTTAATGTAGAGAGAGTTTTTCTTTCATTTGTGAGACAGACAGACTGAAAGATGTACACAATATAGACCAGGCCTGATTGTCCCTCTGCTGATTTCATCTTGAAGGGCAATTACGCCTGTGCATTATCATCTTAGGATACCATCAGGAAGCCAGGTGTGAACTCCTCTCACTTAAATTATGCCTGGTCTCTGTCTGTGCTGCAGCATTTTACTTATGCTCTCATGGCAGCTAAACAAAACAAACCTCTATAATTATAATGACATTTTCCAACCTGGAGTCTTCAACCCTGACTTAGTAAGAAAGTAGAGACTTAACTTTAAAATCAGTGGGGATGATGTCTGAACATCCACTCTTTAATATGTATGAAACACTTCTGTACACAAGGCAGTTTATAAGCTTAACAGACAAGTACAGCGAAGTATCATCAACATATAATAAAAGGGGATGCTACGTAAGTCATTTAGAAAAACTTATATAGGTGCATTGTCCTCACTTCCTAGAATCTCTGTATCAGAGATGGCGAGTGCAAACTTAGCCTGACCCATGGAACCACAATATCCACATATAGGAGAAATATGTTACATTGAAATAAACCGGATTGATCCTTTAAGTCAGAGAGCATTAACAATGAGCGCTTTCGTAACAATGAGGTTTGTTGGAACACTTTGAGCAGGAAACGGTTTAAAAGCTGCTTTAAGAAATGAAGGATCAGAACCAAATCTATTTTTGAAGAGACAGAAGAGAGAGAACTCTTGACTGCTGAGCACAAATTAGAGTTTATCGATTTTTACAGACGTGTTAGAGAAATTTGGCTGGTACAATGTCACTGTGGCTGGCAGAGAGATGTATGTGTGAAATTGCACTAAAGCTGTACTTCTTTTCAGCTTTTCTACACTCATTTCTTGGCAATATATTATTTATTTAAAGGGACGTATTGATTGATGGTATTTTTTTGTGGGGGGGATTATTATGGGATTGTATTAGGCGACAGAATCACCAGGACCTCTACAATACAGTTTATAAATGAGAATGAAATACTTAATACTATTTTACTACTTTTAAAAACAAGATACAAAATTTCCAAGGTATCGCTTAAAACATTTCCTAAGTGGTAAATTGCTCATAATAGCTAACCACAGGTCACTACCATTTTTGCTGCTTGTATAACTGTGAAATCATTGCCCATCATAGTTGTCACACCTCAACAAGGCTGTCACATGCTACTAACCAGCATCCAGTGTGACAGACCAACCTTCACAATTATGATGTAATTTCAGAGTGGATGCTGGATGCTGAATCCTGATGTTTGGGGTTGTACCTCTATTATGTTCCCTACCCCACCGTGTATTAAATCCCATTCTGCTCTCAGCGGTTTTCTGATTTATTTAAAGATACAGCGGTGTTACTCACAGGCTCCGTCTCCATCGCCTCAGGTGCGTGTCGCCCAGTTACAAACAAGATCAACCAGCCTACAACTTGATTTAACCCTGGCACTCAATTTCACTATCGTCTAATCCGAGGAGTCAGGTGATGACGGGAGGCTCAATCTTGTGAAGCTACACGCTTAATGGTACATTTCACTGTTGGCACACGTGCTCGCAGACGTTACCTTGGGCAAACTAGTTAAAGAGGCCATGGAAAGGTCAAATAAGAGTGTATTAAAGGGCAGAAAAGATGTTTATACAATTTCGGAGCTTCATGTGTTAAATCTCAATCATGAGCGCTGTAGCTTGAGTGCTAAAAAAAACCCAAAAAACTAATGTACACAACACAACTGTGCATGCATGTCACGTACCAGTACAGTACAGTAACAGTTACTGAGCCTGCAGTATGACAGCCACCTTTTTAAATATGTGGAATGCTTTCAATTAAAGCGTGCTCCAGAGCCGCCTAAGTGGGATTTATGGTGCTGGGCTTCATCAGTGTGTGTGTGCACTCCGAGGAAGGATTAAGGCCCGTAGCACAGTTTTAATCTCAGATACAGATTATGACATGGGGTTTTCTACGAAAGGCTTCACTACTGTAGCTTTCACATACTGTATCTCTGCTGCATTCAGGATTGTATGTGCATACCTTTCATTCGTCTCCGGTGCATGTGACGTACAAAAAAATAGGGATTTAAAAAAAAAGCAGAGTACTAGATTTCCCTAAATCTTCCTAATTTCACTAATTCTGAGAGTTTGCATGTGCAACCTTTTTCCTATCTGGTTAAGGGCCTCGTGCACTGTGAAAATGAGAGAAATATCTGAATAGAAGGAATTTCATGTTCTTTTCTTCTTTTCCCTCACTAGCAAACACCTAGAGAGGAGGTGACAAACACAGTAGAGGAGTGGAATAAGAGGAGTGAAAGACATCATCAACTTCAGCTCTTATTTAACCCTTATTAACACGTCCTTGTTAGCACACTCTTGCAGCAGCCTCGGGGAGGATGTTTTCACACTTTCACACCCTCACAGCTGGCAGCTTCGCTGTATAACCAACCGCTTTCCTATAAAATCCTGAAATGATTTTGACATTTTATCGAGTTTTCAAAACTTTGCTTCTTTACTTTTTTTTTTTTATAACTATACATCATTGTGTCGAACCAGTCTTACTATTATTGTTGTATAATTTGATGTATTCCTCTTACTTTGCCAAGCTGCTCTTGCATTATATTGTACCTGCTGTTCTTACTGTTTTTCTGCGCAGTTCAGTCAGTCTTTTGACTTGCTGAAAAGTGCGGCAGAAGTCATTTAAAGCTGTAGAGAGAGAGTGTTACTCATTGTGTCCACCTGCTTCGGTTTCACCTGCCATTCCGGCGCTCTAGACCAGCAATCGTGCTGTCACAAGCCCACGTTTTGAACCCTCAGGATCCCGAGTCACGGCCTATTTCCTGACCACTTACACAGATTTGCTGGTTGGATGGAAGTGTACTCAACAGGCTTTCAGTGCAGTCTGACCTACTGGCTCCCATAGCATGGGCAGAAAGCTTAGCTAATGGTCTGTTTGCTAAGCCAAAGCTTGGATGACATGTTTATTGATTACCTTACCTGGTTATTAATTAGCATTATATTTTATTTTGAATATAAGTTTTATACTGTAGTTGTAGATCATTTTTCTTTGCAGCATTGTTTATTTTGTTGTAATTTTATGTTTTTTTATTTTGGTGTTGTGAAATAGATACAATACATAATTATGTTCATATTTTCAACATACAAATTTGGGTCCACTTTCAAATTTTAAATACATAGTATATGTACTGTCTTAAATATATATTTTAACCACAGTAGTGCTGTTGTTGTGCCCTATCTTTAATATCCAGTGCAGGATATAACATACTAACACCTAGATATTGTCCAATGTATTGTATGTAAAGTAGCCTATGTGTATATATACAACTGTATACATGCAAACTTAATACAATGAAATACAGACTTGAACACGAGCCCAGGCTCCTTCTGCACATCCTCTCCATTCCCACTGCACCCACTGCACTTGTCAATGCAAGAGTATACTGCTTGACTTTTTTTTTTATTCCACTCACATCCCTTCAGTCACTCCTACACACACAGACACACACACACACACACACACACACACACACACAGACACACACACACACACACACACACACACACACACACACACACACACACACTCCCAGGTTGTTTATAATCATAGTACAATCGGAGTCAGCTTCATTTCAATTCGTAAGGCGATTTATAAAAAAAACCAACAACTGCTCAAAAGCCTTTTACCATCAGAAATTTTGGAAAATCTGCCGACAAATTGCTAAAAATCGATTTCACCCCTCTCAGGTAGTCTGAGGCAACCCTCTTTATCTGAAGGGTAAAGGCACACAGTGGGTCGCTTTAGCCTATATATGTGTACATGAGTGCACAGAGCTAGTAATAATCTGTCGACTATGATCACTGTCAGCTATGCTGTTGCGGAATCCCTCTGGGATCACACACATGCACACACACACACATGTGTGTGTACACACACTCAAAGGCACTAGGGATGAACGCCACAGCTGCTTGGGAGAGACAGAGAAGACCGGGGATTACTAAGGGTTACCCTCTGCCATTACAGTATGTATGTGTTTGTGTGAGAGAGTGTGAGTGTGTTTCTGTCTTTATGAGGATCTTATGTCCTCACAAGAATAGAAAAATTCAGTTTGTCAATTTTGCCAGTCCTCGCCTCCCTCCCTTCCTCCTTCTCTCTTTCACTCTCTGCATGCGTGTGTGTGTGCATTATGTGTGAAAAAACCATGACCTGTTAGTGTAATGTGCATTCTTCCAAACAACCTCTAACCATCCATCAGTGATATTTATTGCATGGCCCTTCAGATAAACACCTGATGAGATGAAATATTGATTTCCCCACCACATTCACGCTCACTCTCACACACCTACAGTACACACACTGCCCTCCCACCTAATAAAAGTCCAACCTCTATGCCTATATCATAGATTCTGTGTACTTTAGAGATGGAGAGTACACAGTTAAAATGATTTGTTGGTTGACGAAGTCATTAACGGTTTATTTCTAGTTTCCATATTTCTCATAGAGCAGAGCAGACAAATATACAGTTGAAGATGCATTTTACCTGAGGAGTTTAAAAGTACTTGAACAATTTTAAGATTATTTTTATGTATATTTACCAAAAACAATATTGATTCAGTCCTGGCTAGCTTTTAAACCCTCTCACAAAAAGTCAGAGGCCCGCAGAATTTCTCAACTTTATGTATATTTGTAGATCTGGAAAAAGATTTTTGACTGTGCTGCTTAAAATATTCTATTGGGAGTATCGACTGCCAATCTCACTGCTGGACACCATGTGGTCCCTCCAAGCTCTGAGTTACAGTTGAGTCTCCTTGGCATGAAAGCAAAGCCTGTTTAAGGCCAGCTTGTCTTTTCCTCTTTTCTACTTGTGACATTCAAACATACAGCTGAGGTACGGAGAAAGCCAAATTCACTGACAGGTGGTATCTGCTCTATGCCGAAGCCACCGTCCTTCTGGCTTCAATGAACCGTGATCGCTCGATGTGCACTGGAGCCATCTTTTGTTTGACTGAATGTGATGTGGATGAGCACCTCCAGGTCTGAAGTCCTGACTCGCTCTGAAAACCGTAGTGATAGTTCAGGTATCTTTGGGGTTCTGGTAATGTGGATGTAGTACAGGAGTGCGGTAGAGTAATAAGAGATTATTTCATTGCACCTACTTTTGTAGATGTTCTTCAAATGGTGATCCATGACATACTGGTGGATCTCCCAGCTGACCTGGGACTCTTCTGGGACACGGTGGAAAAAGTTAGACCTTTCAAGGTTTGCCTGTTCTGCTAACCCCATTTCACTGCAGTCAGGATCTAAAAAAGAACCTAGAATGGACTAAAAGGGTGCACTATATTATCATAAAGTTATTTGAACAAAACGCTACCCATCTCTCTTCTTGGTACTTCAAGCAAGCAAGATTGTTAATTGTTGGACATTTAGGGAGTGGTTGTATTTGCTCACTATTTGATGTTCCAGTGTCTCTCTTACTCTGTGTCATAGTCCTTTCTGTTTTAAGTTAATCACAGTCCTTTGGCTGGTGGTGTTGGCTTGTGGCGGAAGATGATGTAATTTTGGGTGTGAACTCACCAATACGTTGGCTCCCGACACCAGCGCTGGTGTGATAAGTCCATAAGTAACACCAAGACATCAGATTACCCTTGGAGCAGTTCATTGACCTAAATGAACCACTATGCTGTTTTAGTGAGTATCTTTAAGGGACAGAAAATTCTATTATCGATATTCCCATATATAGCGTTCATAAAAGTAGATACACACACATTGATTTATTATGTAAAGTGGCATTGAGCACACTGCACTTCTCCACTGTTGCCTTTTTAAATGCATGGCTGTACTACATCCAGTATTGACACTCAAGACGGATACTCATTGCTTACCACGCGCTGCTTACATGGCACCTCTCAACCCTTGTCTCATGCTGTGTCCAACAGCTCACTTCTTGCTAATGTGAAAATGATTCATTCAGCTAGATTCTAACTGCCGTAGCTCACACTTATGCTCAGATTTAGAAAACAACAGGCTGTACCAAACAGGCTGTACTAAACAGACCTGTTTATCCTCATTATTATCCTTTTTAGATTGCCTGTGCTACTCAGAGCACCGCAAATTGCCTTGCACCTTAGAGACCCCACGGAGACCTTGGAGTCTATCCTCTGTACTATACTTTTAGAAGAAGGGTGTGTTTCACATGCCGGCTGCAAAATTAATTGCTGCAAACTCTGTGTTCCCAATTTGTGTGGGGGAAATGAAAAGTGAATCAAAGCTACAGTTGAACAAGAATACCCTTGTGGATTAATATGGGATACACATGATACACACTACACCTCAGCTCCCAGGGGTACTATTCTGTACCCACCCTCCTGCTACCTGCTAAAAAGGTGCATGAGAACATTTTGAGAATCTTGTAACAGGAAGCAATTAAATATATACCTTTTTGATTATTTCCACCACAAGAAATTTTAAATTAAAGATACTCCGGGGAGATTTCTGATGAGTGGCATTATAGAGCAGTGTTTTGAGGAGAGGGTATCTAATACTCTATTAGAACAAAAGAGCGGATATGCACATACAAAAACTAGAAAGTGACAAACTTCATTTTGGCAAGAAAAAATGTTTTCTCAAGTGTGTCTTTTCCTCCCAAGGGAGCAGAAACAATTAGCAAACACAATGCTCACATATTATCACCTTTCAAGTGATTTAGCCAACTTGTGAATTGTTTATCTGCACACTAAGTAGGCACGGAGCGGCATTAGCATTCATTTAGAGTTGGGTTTCTTGACACCTAATGAATGCACATCCAATATTCAATCTTCTGTTAGTCCTTGAAAAACATATTTGGCCTCCTAGTTGCTAACTTTGTCTGCTGTGTGGTGCCGGGTAATAGCTCCAAACCAGTTAAAGTCATGGGCTGTGAAGCCAAAACAATGAGCCAAATGATTCTGAAATGCTTTGTAGAGTCATTTGATTAATTTTTCATTTAAAAATATTAAATAGGTTTAAACTCCATTGTTGTATCCTCAAAAGCTGCGGTTTAAACTAGGGTCTAAAATGCTTTGTCCTGGAGAAATGAGGTGAATGCCACCAGAAGTGCTTGTCAGATTCAATTTAAACCTGCTGCACATGTGGTTTCACTGAGTTTTGCGGTCACAGCATCGAGTAAACTCAACTGAACCCATTCTTAACTGCATCTGAGCTAGATAGATGCCGAGTGACACAGCAACATCGCTGAATGGTTTTAGCGAGAAATCCTGAATATAAACACAGCTGTTGACAAGAAAATTACAAGAAGCCTTCTTCTTAGGACTATTTGCAGCAGTGGCAGACCATCATGTTACTTTCTGCTTTGCTACAGAACTTATACATAGGTCATTTTAAGCTGTTTAAAGAAATGATCAGTAAGCCTGGGAGCAGAGTAGAAGAGTTCTGTTGAATTATAGAAGCACCTAAAACAAACCCCTTACTTGGATCAATGCAAACTTTAAATGAATGTATACTTTGCAAACTCCTAGATAGTGATGTTGTTTATGGTCCAAGCTCTCCAAGGTGTTGATTTGTGACACCAATAGACCAGACTGTTTCTCGGTAATGAGCTGAGAAACTGCATCCCCCTTGTTGGTTCTCCGGTGGCTGGAGTGTAACAGGCCTTGTGCTTCTTTTAGAAGAGAACTGACAGTACATGTCCTCTCTGGGAGGAAGGGAGAGGACAACAGAGTAACCGGACTGTGTTCTGGCAAAGCTCATAGCTCGGATTAGTGTTTTTCTCAGACAACATTCCCTGTGAACATTTTATTTATTTTCACGCAGATGTTCCAGGCATGACAAATCCAGTCGCTCGCTGTTAACGGTCTTGTATTTTTCAATAACGCATTATTGTTCGGAGGATTCAGTTGCACCTAGTCAATTATCTTCAAGTGGACTTGACAGAGAGGTTTATATTTATAGTATGGCCAGTATTTGGTATTATTGCCTCATTACATTATGAAGGGAGAGTGTTTGATTAGTCCTAACACCTGCCGATATCCATTTGAAGCTACTGTGCAGATTGAACAGTGAGATTTATTTTATAAACTGGTCACGTTATGTGCGAAACCAGGCATCTATACAAAAGTAATTTGTGTCCTGAATGTCAGCCAGAAGGTTGTTTTTTTTTTCTTTACCTTTTTTTCTCCACATTGACTCATTTTTGGACATTTTGCCACTTATTATTTATGGTTTGGCTGCATTCGTGGTCACACAAACCTTGGCAAAAAATAGGTGTTTCAGCCATGCCCGAAAAACACTATCGAGTTTTTTAGAAAATCGCTCCTGCAGACGTGAGGCCCCGCGTATAAGTAATGACTGCAATCTGTCTTTCCACTGTTGTTCGCTGGCTACATATCAGCAGCTCGTGGCGGCTGGTGGAATCTGGTGGGCGAGTGAAGCGCAACAGCTGATGTTTTCATGATGCAATCCCAGCATAAAGTGGGTAAGCACATCATCAGCAGCTCAACATAGTCTCTTTTATTCGGTTGTTATTTACTCAGCACTTCAGCCTGTGGGCGCATGTGCATGACTCTACAGCTCAGACGAGGAATGCTCTACAAATGTTATCTGCAGAGGCATCGTAGGCAGCTCTAACCTGTCACATCAAGATCCAAACAAAGAAATCCCAGATCCCAAATGTTCTTTTAAAAATGATTGCTGATATGAATGAAAACCTAAAACAAATGGTTACTTTCTTTTTGTCTGTGTACTTGTAAGCAGCGGCGGTTGTTGCTGTACATTTTGTTCCATGTTTTATTCATTCAAAACAAACTGCAAATGCAAAATGCATCACTTCTTGCAAGCTAGAGGACACTTTGCTAGAAAAGAGTGACCAGACGCAGGGAGTTTTAAACACTGACCGCCAAGGCTTTTATGAACTGGATATAGACAAAATCATTATTGTTTTATATCAGGGGGCAGACAAAAGTTACAGAGTAGCAAAATGAAAAGGTTTTCTCATAAAAGTTAAAGCTGCTGTTATCAATATTAGTATATTAGCTCAAATAGCTAGTGACATGAAAGGGGTTGCTGGAAGGTTAACCCACAGAAGAATGTCACCCCAGGATATATTTCCCTTCACCTCTGCGGAGCATTTTAGTCTATTTGAGCTGTTGTACTGGTTTTATGGCCCCCAACTGACTGCTTTGGTTCACTCTCAGTTAGCTGTTTTCAGCACAAAAAAAAACCTCTGAAAAACCTTGTGAACACTACTGATCCAAAAACTAAGAAATAATAGTGAAGAATTAATCATTTGGACACAAACACTCCATGTTTTTTTAGATGTAGAACTGTTTCCTCATACGTTTGCCATATAATCTTTATACGGTGATAATATGTCAATGCCCCCAAGAGGCTGAAAAATGAATGAAGTATGTTTAAGTGGTAACTACGTGTGCGAAGTGTCGAAGTACCTTAAAGTGCAATGACGCCAACAGTTACTCAGTGCTGGCTCCAACTGACCCCAATTCAAAAGGCTTCAACTTCTCTCATGAAATACTGAGTCAGTAATTCAAAAGCCATTAGGATCTCAAACCCTAAATTCGGACCCTTTTACAAATGTGCTGGTGTTCATTATTGCTCCAATAATAAGATTTGAAGATACATAGTAGCTTTGATTGACAGCTGTGATTGACAGTCGCTCCCTGGCTCCAAGGCTTGTGCTGAGTCAGACTTCTGTTACAATATTTCTGTAAGTTTAATATTACTTCATTATGATACTTGCCATATAAGCATAATTTAGCTGAAGTAGCAGGGCGTGTGTGAAAGGCAACTCCTCACACTCCTTATTTGGAAGGTCCTGGCTCCAAACGGAAAAGATGGCGGCAACCATAAGCTGCAACTCTAAGCTTCAAACCAGCTCCAATGAAAACCAACAGGTGACATCACATCTCGCTATGTCCGTCTTCATATACAGTCTATGGTTTCTTACCTTAAATTGACAAATGTTTTTACATCATACCTCGGAGTGTAACTGCACAAATCCAAAGTGGTGTTGGGGTTCATAAATATTCTGGGTCGGTCCTGCAAAAATACAAAAACAAGCTTTAGCAAGGCGAGCAGCACACTGGAAACAAAATTAATTGGCATTTACTTTTCCTCCAGGACCAAAGCAGCATATGACAGAAACATGGAGTGCACCCAGTCATTGCACCGTATTCCAAAGGTTTCCAAATGGCATTCTGATTTGCATGTCTCCTCCTGCCAACAAGAATGACCAATTAAGGCATGTTGCACTCAAGGAGAAGACAGGCAGTATTTGGCAAAAATCACACACTGTGGCTCAACCCTCAGAAAATAAGCAATTAACACCTGCTCTCCTACCCTCTCTCACCCTTCCTGGCTGCCCATAATTATTTTCAAAGCTCTTGGTACCCCATTAAAACCAAAAATACAAGCATGTTAATGTGCATATATGTGTGCTCTGTCTGTCTGTCTGTCATGACCCTGGAGCACACACACACACAGCAGGTCATAGGCACTTTTGGGGACATTACATAGACTTATATTCATTTCCTGAAGATGTACCTGAACCCTAACCACAACCACTACTTGCCTAACCCTAAGCGTTACCCTGATCTTAACCACTGACCCAAAGATTTGCATTTTACCAATTTGTGTCACAGATTTCTTCCCAAATGGAAAAGTCAACCCCAATTAACTAATCTAAAGTCCGAAATTTGTCCCCAAAAGTAGCCTTTGGCCGACTATAAGAACTGGATAAATAAAAAAAAAACCTTTCGGCTCATGTTCTGACACATTTCAACAGGCCAACAACACAGAACATGTTACAGTTATATGTTCTGTCCCTTATTTTATTTATACTCTGAAAATTCCTCGAGCCCTCCAACAGTCTCACACACACACACACACACACACACACACACACACACACACACACACACACACACACACACACACACACACACACACACACACACACACACACACACACACACAACCACAGTGTAGGAAGGCCTCTTAGCTATTCCTGCTCCTTCCATTACGGAGCAGAAACATGGTGCATTTGCTGATGCACTACACTTAGGGGCAGAAAGGTATACACTCGCTCTGTTTCGGGGTGAAGTTTGGCGAAGACGTAGAACCAGGGCTCACAGAATGGACCATTACAATAGAGAGTCTGAAGTATATCAGTGTGCTGTATATGGAACATGTTTGATGTTGTTGTGTGGGTAAAAAGGCGGAAAGTGCATTAGGATAATGAAATATACCTGAAACCAAAGTAACCATCAGCCCTTTGAATATAATGTACCCTCCTGCACTAATGCTGTCTTAATTTAGCTCCTGTTATACATTACCTGTCCTTTTTTTGTCACAATGCACACAACACGGAATCTTCAGACATACATTAGTAAACTTATGTAGCTGGTGAGTGAGATAGTGGTAAGCCCCGTCACAATAGCTCTCAGAGGCACTTTGTGGTATGACAGTCTGCACCCTTCAGGTGTTTTTCACGGATTCTACAAACAGGATATAACATGTTAATTTGTGAGCTTTAGAGGTGCTGATAGGTGGATTTTTTTACTTATTTAACAGACAGAGTAGTGTCCTTATCTAAAACCTACGAGTAGAAAAGAAGCATTTTTCTCTATGTATCAAACTGTTCCTTCTAATGGTTTGCTTTTTGCGAAAGTCTCCTGCTTTAACCTTTTGTACAAACCTCCACTAATACATATTTGTGGCATTGGCAGAATCACACAAATCAGGCAGTCTGATTGAAAGTCTTTTGTGGATTACTGGCCTGAAAGCTGGTGTGTTGCAGTTGATTTAACACCATCCACCGTCCTTAAACACAGAAGCCGTAAGTGTCAGGCATGAAACTTTCAAAAGGAACATGAAAACTGTCCTCCATTTGGCCTCAGCTATTAAGTTGCCTTTGACTTCAGTAAGCTTGCTCGCTGGCCATTCTTTTCATTTTGATTGTGATGTTTTGGGCAGCTTGTTGCCAATGCTCCATTGAAGAATTCCCTAATTTCTTCTCTGCTGGGAGCGTAAGCAGATATGGCCAGAAAAGTGGACACAGACAGGAAAATAAGGAGGAAGGGGGCATTGCACCACATTTTTGTCTTTTCTGCTTAACAGTAATGATAATATGACGTGGAGATAGACAGATAGATATAGTTGTTAGATCTAGACAGAGAGACAATAAGAAAATAAGAGAGGCCTGCCATTCTCTGTCCAGATGAGGCTTGGGTAATAGCATGAAGCCTTTCAGAGGAGACATGATTTATTTAAAGCAGTTTACATGAGGGAGCAACACTTTTGCCATTTTCTAATTCTTCCTTTCTTCAAAAGTAGGGATACCCCTCCCCTTAGGAAAAAATGTACTGAAAATAAAGATGTACAAGCCCTACTTTTTTTTAAAATGTCTGTCCTGCACTGCAGCTATGGCATTACTCTGTGGCCAGAAAATGTGTTCTGTTTCAGTTGCTGTGCATGATTCAATTAATTTGGCCTTCCAGCCAGGAATACAATGAAAACATGCATCAAATACTGGTGTAGTTGCAGACGGATGGAGGTTTGTTTGTTTTTCTTTCTTTTTCTTTTTCTTTTTCTTTTTCTTTTTTTCTTTTCTTTTTATGGTTGACTCTTGTGTTAAAATTTCCAAATGTCTCATCATCCAGCGTGGATTTTATTTTTCTTGCTAATTAAAAAAGTAATATGCTCCGCAACAGATGTCAGCGTCAAACTTGGCAAACATGAATCCATCTGCTCACAAAGTTTACTTCTTCACATTCAAATTGTGCTTAATTTGCATATTTATCAAAATTAAAGGAAAAATCCATCTTTATAAAGGACTTAAAGAGGCACACCACCAATTTGACCTATAAAGGTCTGAAAACAGCTGTATAATATCTTCTATGGCTCTGGAGGGAGCTCTCTAAAGTCTGAGAAAATAACCCAGATGATATCATCAGGATTATTATGAGTTATAGCTTGACAGTTTTTGGCAGAAACCTGCTGTATTAACTGGTGGGATGGAGTTTTAAAGAGGAGGGCATTATTGGAATTATAGGATGCAGTGTTATTTATTCATGACTCGTACAAGGGACTAAAAGTCAGCATATTTCAGCCTCTATTTCATTAGTTTTGACAGTTCTTTTAATTATTGGTTTTTATCTACCTGTCTTTTGCAAGTACAAGAAAAAAACGATGTCAACACAAATAATTACTGAGATGTAACAAATATGATTGAACAAATACAGTGTGCCGAGTTGTTGAGTCTAAACATGCCAATAAACACACAATAGGCTTTCCCACTAATTACATTTTTTTTTGTATCAGTGCCACTTAGAAGCTGAGCTTGATTGCACCTCTGCATGATAAATGGTGCTGTCTAAAATGTCTCCATTTAACTGCTCTAGCTGCTTTAACCTTGCACCTATATCAACTGGCTTAAACAAAGAATTTGGTGTGGCTTGTGGATGAAGGTAGTTATCCTTAAACTGCAAAGAATATTATCACAAAGTGGTTAGTGGCTAGTATTTAGCCTTAAAATGACTTTAATCAATATTCTTATTATAGGCAAGGTTTTTTTATGTACAGTATGTATGTAGCACTTTTCATTACAGGTAAGCTCAATGGGCTTTACATTAAGTCATCTTAGAAGTGGACTTATGCGTTTAGTTGTTGTGTGAACACTAGAATCAGCCTCTTAAAGTGATAAAACGTTGTCCTGGTTACTGACATGACTTTCAAAGTTAAAATCACGTCCAAAATAACTCAGATCACAAGCTTGCTTATAGGACTATGATCATCAGAAGACAAGTACATTTGTGTGTCTTTTGCCCATAAATGATATAACATACTGTTTCTTTACAATGTTAAGTGAGAGCATGTAAAAAATAAAACGGCAAAGGTCCCAGAATTGACCCTTGTGGAACCCCTGTAAACATATTAGGTTCGTGTCATTGAGGAAAGTCATTTAAGAACATGATCTGTTAGACCAACTGATTCTTAATTAGTGTCCCATTCTGCACTTACAGTAGATCAAGCAAAAAAACATATAAATCAAATCATTTTTAATTGGTTGGCTGGTGAAAAAATTTTAGGTGAAAAAGTTCTGATGAACCTATTATACAAAACCTGCCTAACACCAAACAGGCAGGTAGGTAGGTAAATTAACTAGCTGGTGAACCAAATTCAGAACTAAAACGAGAGTGAATGTCGGACTTGGATATTCACAATATGGCCAGAAACACAACTCCAAATGAATGCTAATGTTTCTCCATAGTTGGTGGATATGGAAATAAGCAACACCTCACAAACAAATTCGCCATATTATATCAGTTTTGCGCTTATAGTTTGTTTCTACTGCCTCCATGTAGCCAAAAACAGTTTCTTTTTAGAATTCATGCGTTCAGCTCTTTAATTTTCCTGTAATATCTACTTTTTAAAAAGTGCCAAAAAGCTTTTTGATGGTTCCAGTACTCAACCAATCAGCCTTCAACCACTACAGAGCAAAAAGTCTCAAGACACCGTAATAGTCTACTTTTGCGAGCTCTACTGGCACTGAGTCCAATTGAATTTAAAAAGCAATTAAAAACATGTCGGGGACAAGCACCTCTTTCCTTCCTGAATGACTCTGCTGTCTAGTGCTATTTATTCCCTTTTGTTTTCCCCCAACTTTTTTGCCAACTTTTCCATCTCAGCCAAGCATAAAATATAGTGATTTTCAATAATTAGGCCTTTCTTCTATTTAAAAAAAAAATCTTTCTGTAATTGATACAGTATTTCAACCTTATGAAGGATGTTTTTTTTTCTTCGTATTTCCAGCTACTTTATGTGCAAATTTACAGTAAGCATGAAAACAGATAGAAACCCTTTTGGTGCCAAGGCTTCACAAACGGGCCCCTGCTGGGTTAAGGGAGTAGTCAAGATGGCTTAAGCACATTTATCTGTCAGTCACTTATATGATAAATAGCTCTGAGGGGATAACATCTTTTATCTTTTAGTGACTAGATTTGCTATCACAGGAAAGAGAAAAATCGTCTTGTTTTGGTTAAAAGCATACAATTTGTTTTGGATAAAGAAAGTCAGTACTGGCAATTTTTTTGTACCTTTTTTGATATGGCTACCCTGCTAAGGATGGATGAGTTTTTCTGGAAATAATTTACCTCAAGCAGGGGAGTTGCTGCGTTTAGATTTTGCTTTCCCCAAGCTATCCACATCAGCAGGCTGCTTCTGTTAACTGCCAGTCCTTATCTCTCTTTTTCCGTCCTTCCTCCTCTCTCCATCTCCACCTCCCCCTCGTTCTGTCTCTCCCTCCCTTATCTCCCACTAAGCCTTTTCTCTGTCTCTCTCCCCATCGCCCTCGCAACTCTCCTGTCTCCCTGGCTACTCTCTTCCGCTCTATTTTGGCTTCTCCCCCATCCTACTCCCTCCTGTTTCCCCTTTCTTGCTTCCACCTCAATCATCCCATTTACCCTCTCATTTAACCCCCACCACTTTCTCTAAATCCACACGCAGAAATACAAACACGCGTATTCCTCTATTGTGTCGCGTGTCAGTCATTTCTGTCACAGCTGGAGACGTTTGATCCGACACTCCTCCATTCATACCAAAACTTTCTGACATCCAACTTTCAATGATATGATAGGAGCCCTCTAATTCTTGATAAATACAATGAAAGATCCTCATTTTTCATGCAAATGACTTGTGACTAGCAATTAATTACTGAAACGTCACGCTGTTTCCATCAATCAAAGGCAGAAAAAAAAAGGTTTCATTACTTGGGAGTTTGGGGTAGAATATCAAACAAGAAATCTATCGCTTCATAGTTGTAACATATTTTATTGAATTAAAGGGAAGCATTTATCAAGAATGAACAAAGCGTAAACAATAGGCTTAGTCAGTAGGCTGTTAGTCAAAAATCTGTTTTTCATGCAATCTTACTGTGTGCCACAGATGTGATATTGTGATGATAACAACAACTCTGCTCATTCCCCACTTATTCATATTTCACAACGACACACTTTAGCATCATTCTGCAAAGATCAGCAGTGTTTAACCCTTAAGCTCTACAGGATAGCACATCTCTCAACTAAATATTTAACATAACAGAGACGACGAGGGCCTGCTGTGTGATGTTACCATTACACCAAAAAGATTCTACTTGTCAAAGCACATTAATTATATGAATAATAACTTTAATGTATTCTTATATAAGCTGTTGTATATGAGTGCATCCATGCATAAAGAAACAGGGTGACATTTTGAGAAATAAACTTATTTCCTTTCTTGCAGAGAGTTAGATAAGACGATTAACACCACTCTTGTATCTGTATATGGTTAAAAATGCAGCTACAGTTAGCAGCTGGTTAGCTTAGCTTAGCATAAAGACTGGGAGCAGGTGGAAAGTGCTAGCCTGACTTTGTCCAAAAATAACATAATCTGCCTACATCATTTAACATTTAGTTTTGCAGTAGTAGTAATTTGTTTAAAGGGACCATGTAAAGTGTTAAAAATAAACGTTACCATTTGATGTACTGTGTAGTGACCCACCAGAGTCTCGTTGTCAGCATGAGGTTTCAAGGCAAGAAGTTGTGAATGTCGGATTGTCAGTTTTTTACAAAAATTGTCTAGTCTTGATGTTTCAGACGCTGTTCAACAATCTTGGAGTACATGCCTTTCTTTTTCCTTTCTTTTTGGCAACTCAGCAACTCTACTGAATCAGCTGAGAGTCTTATTTCAGGGCCTTGTGGCAGTATATTTGCCAAATGACAGAATAGTATTACTCATTCATCTTCTCCTCTCTATTTTTAGGGGATGTAAAAAGTGTCCTTCCAGGCACTACTCTGCCTCTGTAACCTCTGGGTTACTACAAAGCTAGAAATATTAATTTGGATTATTTTTGTCTAATTTATAAAGCCGTGGGTATGCTTGCTGGTTTTTTATAAATCTTGCTTATTGTTGAACTAAGCTCATGTGCACAAGCCTCATTTCCACTCCCACAATGAACCATAAATGGATGAAAACACGCCATGAACCAGCTGTTTTCATATCAATTCACTGCCTGTTCTAACAGTCTTTACACCTGTCAATAAAACAAACGGGTAATAAAATGCGCCATTTTCACCATCAGTGAGGTTCTCCAACTACAGAACACCTGTCACTACGTGCAGCTGTGCAGCTCTTTACACAATGTATGTCATCAGTTCATGACATGGACCTGTCAACCATCATCGGCAATGATGGTATGATCGTAATCTCTGGTTGGTTTTTTGCGCTCATATCTAAACCAGCTTTATAGGTGTGACACAACTAGGGATAAAATAAATTTAAAAAAATTAACAGCAAAATAAAATGTTGATTCACGTAAATACACACACAAATAATTAATATCATGTTCGTAAATGTTCATTTGGCATTTTACTCTGCGTAACATAACCCCCCCCCCCCCTGTTTATTTACCTAAAAAATGTTTAACTAAAGATCACTTCAACATCACTTGAGTAAGACATATACAGAATGTATGCTGGTCTGAAGAATGCGTGATGTGTGCACATTCCCATTGCACATTTTATGTTTATAAAAAACAGTTTATGTGTGGGAAATGGCATAAGCATGGTTTCTGCATGTTGACCCTGGATTGCTGGCACTGGAAATGAATAAATCCAAACTTAAAACACATTGATAGGACAGGACATGTGGATAGTTTGTATTGAGCTAACTAGACCAGGTCATCCAGTAACACCTCACTGATGAGCATTGGTTCACATTATTGAGTGTAAGAAACACTGCAGGGTTTATTGGATTAACCCTTTCACCTCTGTCTGTTCAGGTATAGCTCAGATCTACATCTTCAACCAAGTCAGAGACAAATCGCACAGCCAGAGTTTGTTTTTGGATTTAAAAGAAAGCTCAATTTTACCAGCTGGAAACCCCCACTCTTCTCCATGATTTTTATTGTTTGGCATTCTGGGAAATCACAAAATAACTTAGAAGACACAACATGACAGACTGATCAAGAGTAACCGAGTCTGGATTTTGTGCTAGCTACTTTGAGGACAGAAGTTCATGTCATATTGCCTGCACTTAGAGGTCGACCTTGAGTGAAGAAAGCTGTCAACCCTCGGGGCTGATTCCATCGAACCATAAAAGAAATACCTTTACTAAAAGGCAACTTGTCTCGTTCTAGTACCTCCTCAACATTTATGGACTATAGTCAATTCTACTATCAGCCATGAAAAATAAGATGATGTGAGAAAGAGAAGCACCTCTGAAGATTAAACTGCAAGTCCTGTGGGGGTAATCAGCCTTTAGAAGGGCTCAATCTTTACAGCTCTTTACAGGAGAAGTAAAGCTGTCAAGGCTTTGATGCAAAAGTTTCGAGCTATACAAGCTAGATTTAGTCCGAATTCTATACACATTTAATCAATACACATCAAATTTACTTCATTCATTTATTTAATCTCTTTAAACCTTTAATTAAGCATTCCTGTAGCATTTAAGTCATGTTAAATTATGTTTTGACCTATCATTAGGCCCCACAGTCGGGGTCAGGCTGTGCCATCATAAATCCACTACTGTGACAGGTGACATCATTGTCTAACCCTGACCTAACGTAACTTTAAGCTGCCTTTAAATCCTCCTCTCACACAAGCAAAATACACATACTTAGTGGCTTAACGAAGCCTTTGTTGTATCTGCTTAGGCTACACTACAATGACCTACCCAACTGATTTGACAGTCGGTATCATCTGAATGCCACGGCCCTCTCTGCAGTCCAGCCATCATCCCTGCTTATCTAAATCCACTAATTCAATTCAAATTGACCAGGCTTTAGATGACTACACATGTGGGTTTGACATTGTGTGCTGAGCTAAATAATATGTTTCAGGCAGCGTGAAGTATATGCATGAAGAACCCTTTTGTTTCTGACCTGTCGTGCCTAAAAACAGACCCTTCTTTAACAGACAAATTTGTAAACCGTAACGGATAATTGTGGCTTCTAAAAGTCAGCAAGACCTCTGCTCGCCCCAAGCAAGCAGAAGCACATTCTAAAGCACCGTTTTTTTTACAATGGTTATATGTGAAATGAATCAGTTTGTAATATTAGTGAGTCAAACATTAATGTGAAGATAGAATAAACAAAAGTCTTCAAACACCCTCCTCAAAGTTGATGGGGAAAAAACTGATCTTAACCAATGCAACAAGGCCACAAGGAATCTTATATCCTCTTATATTCATTATTGAAAGGACGTGAATGTCATTTAGGTGAAATTTAGATGAAGAGTCTAAATTACACACACACACCTGACATTACAAATCCCTTTAGACTATAATGGTCCACATAATATCACGGCATTCATTTTCATTATAGTTAAAGCAGACAAGCAGAAACTGTAAATGTAGATCATATGAATTATGGATTGAAGAGTCTGCCTGAAACAAGGAAGCATGTTGTTCTTTATGTTTGACTGCTGGGGGTTCAGTCAAATTTTGAAAAGGTGAACGAATCACAGTAGGACTCTAACATGAAGATAGAGGAGCTATGTAGAACAGGATCGCTCTTGAAATAACTGTACATGCTTTGTGGCATTTGTTTGATCTTTACATCACATGAGTTCCCATAAAAAAGAAATAATTGTACTTTCTGTGCCTCAAAATGATATTTGCTTTGTAGTATGATTGCTTCACTGTAGAAACTAATCTAACTTTATTTTCCCAAGTTGCTAGAAAGGGGAATATGTAATATTTGCTAAACCAAAGATGCATTGAGTATGACCATTTATGGGCATAGAGTATTCGTGGTACTATCTGTGAAGGCTTACAGACTTTCCACGGAGGACAGTTTCCTCAGAATTGTGGTGGCATCAGACGGGTGTATTGATAATACTTTGATTTTCCTTGGCCAAACTTCAATAAACACTGTCAGCGTAAGACAATCCTCGACTCCTGTACACTTTCCTCTACTGCTTAGGTTAACCATTGACAAACAAATTCTCCATAACAATAAGTATGTTTTAAGTAGTTTGTAATCACCTGAAAATAAGAATCGTTGTGTTTTTGTTACCCTAGAATCAACCTTTATATCTACAGTGGGAGTGGGCCATGTTTCCTCAGTAGCCCAGAATGGACAAACCAAAGAGATGATCTAGGTTTGCCTACATACTTGGAAAGGGGGGGTATTCATTTGGTTGCAATCTGCAACTTGACCACTAGATGTCACTAAATCCAACACACTGCTCCTTTAAAAGGCTAAACAGTTGAACCAGACCATGTTAGGATGTAGCTGCACACTCCCTGATAGTATTGAATTAAGCTACACAACCTCTCTTTAACTAATTTAAGTGGTGAAACAGTTTAGTTTCAGTAAAGAACATGAAGTTCTTTACTGAAACAGAACTTTTAGAAAGTGTTGTAGCTACAGATTAGAGTATGAATTATTTATAAAGATAAGCATTTCATCATGGAACATTTGAGGAGCATCTGCACCACGATATGTTGCAAACAACTCCACATGACGTCCATGCAAACCATGACAGCAGCAAGCACTTAAACACTGATGATTGAATGAAAACAGCTCAGCTGGTCCCAGCAGAAAGTCTTGACCTTTTGCCATATGTCATCTGTTTAATCTCCCATCTTGTTTTGCGCCATCAGAAATGCAATGAGTATTAAAATATTCAACATTCAAACAAGCAGCATCTCCGACAAGAAAACGTGAAATTGGTTTGGAATATCAAGAAGGTAAAAGAGGCAATTCCTCTCTCCTCCCTTGTTTTTCATTTTTCATTTTCATTATTTATTTTTTACATTCACCGTTACGCATTTTTATAGATTGCTATTTGTCAAGTACAGTATAACCAGTTTCAGCCCTTGCTATGTTTTCCTGTATGTCTTCCCTTCAATATTCCTGTCTCATTCAATTTTAATTACAGCTCCTAGAATTTATACTAGACTCTGTACTTCAGATCAGCTATAAACACCTTGTTTACGACCACATTTTTAGACGCTGCTCGGGATCGAAATCACGCCGCATTTCCATAAACAACATCCTGTCATGTTATTTGTATGATTTATTGACAAAAAGAAGAAGAAGTCTCTCTCGCACATGACAAGCCTTATCTGAGATTGTTAATCATGGGCATCACCCGCACCTTCTGACCCTCAGATACATGTATACATTGTCCCATTCTCCTTGTAGCGTTCCAGCACATTCTCCACAGGGATATTTGTAACATGCGAAGCCCACCAATCAGTGTGAGATTGATGTGCGGTCTTGCATTGCAGGAACTAAAGCGAATGATTGATGCGGCATGCCAAAGAGGAAACAGTGGGGTGTTGATGAGGTGTGTCAACAACATTGAATTTTGTTGTCATAAAATAGAAAGGATGGCTCCGTGTCTCGGGCAGAAGAGAGTGACCGTCTTTTCTTTTTAGTTCGGGATCTGATATGAGAATGAAACTATGGACAAAAAGTAGGAAAAATGACTGAAATTCAAATCTCTTTAGAAATGGTGTGCTGGTTTTTGTCTCTGTAATTTCCCAGCCTGTGACGGGCGTATTAACATGTAATCATGGCGCCATTAGCCACTGCTGATGACAGTGGTCAACCTTGATGCATGGTTTTCACAATGTAAAACCCATTTTCCTCCCCCTCTTTCTGTCTCACACACACACTTGCTTTATTTCTTTCACCCATACTATCGATTTATCTAATAGGGATGCAGCACATTCAAGGAGAGGAAAGCCATTCTGCAGCCCCTCCACCACTTTCACTGTGATTTGTAATTTACTAATGATCACAGAACTGAGCTAAACAACTCTTCAGTCTAGAGTTGATGTTTCTTATGATGCAGGTGCACACTTGGGCAACAGGAGGCGTGTGTCACTCGTGACCTGCCCTAGTAAATCACACGATGTACACGAAAGGAAGTCGAACTTGATTACCCTGTGCTCACGTCGATAAGAGCGCCCTTGTTTTCTTACTTTCCTGCTATCGTTTCAGTCCCCTGATCACATAAAACATTTTTTTTTTTATCTCTCTAGCAATTCCTCCTCTCCAAAATGTTCATCCCCTGAAATACTTTTGCAGTAAACAAAGTCAACGGATCAGATTCCAGAGAAAAACCAAACTTGACACTTTCAGGACACTTAAATTCTTATGACGGCCGTCTGGCTTGGGCAGTGAGTTAGCAAATAACCTGAGGCATCGGACACAGTTGCTGTATACCTACTCAGTTATTGTAACGCTGTGGGGAAATATGTGCTGTATTATAAGCAGTATAATCACTGTGTTTTTTGTATTTGTTTGTTACATAATGGGTTATTACAAACAATTTTGTGTGCCTAATAAAGTAACACATTCACATAAACAAAGGTACAGACTAGAACCCAACTGATACTGGAATTCTGGGGCTGATGCCGATACTGATATTAGGGAGTTAAAAAAAACAGATTTTGGTCCGATACTCTCATAGAATACATATATAGAACACATTTTTGTGGTTATCAAACCCATGATAAAGATATGTAATGGAGGCATGATATTTTACAGATTAACTATAAACTTTATTGTATGAACTCGCATCAGTGCACCGAAACAGTAAACTTCACTGAGAATTGAATAATTATAAATTTCTATAAATAATAAAACACACACAACAAAAAGCATATGTATGTATACATTAAACTTGAATGAAGAAAAATGATCAAATATACATACAATTCTGCCTATATAACAATGTTGGTGCATATTAGACAACATATATGCTGATACCCATATATCTGTGATAGGCCAATATCGGCGGACTGATAAATTGGTGTGGCTCTCGTACAGATTATTCTCATAGAGCTCTTTACTGCAAAAACATTTTTTATTTTTGTACATTAAAAACACTCATTTTTCATGCTGACACACTATTTCCTGAATCAGTCATCTGTCTTAAAACATACTTTAATCTATCTTTCTATCATTCTTTCCTTTCGCTAATAGCCTGAGGCATTAGACAACCTTGTCCCATACTTCCTCCACTGTAGTTGTTTTTTTCTCTTCTTGAACAACTGTGATTATTGGTGTGGGAAGGCATTCTGGGGTAAGCTGAAAGAGGCTTATTTCAGTTAATCAACTCTGTCCGCTGGGAAAAGGGAGGTTCTGTGTGCTTATGGCTTCAAATACCTAGGTGCCGATTTATAGATTGTGTACACATGGTGTAATACTGGAGTTTTTGCTTATTAATTCTCAAATTACTACCACAGAAGTATGAAGATTATGTATGTATTTTCACTTCATTTTATCTTATGTTCAGTAATATTATCAACTGGCTTTTATTTTCCATCATATGCATGTTTTTATGTTAATTTTACATCTTTGTTTTGATGTGAAGCATGTGTTGCTTGTAATTTCTTTTGTTGTAAAACACTTTGAGCTGCTTTTTTTTTTTAATGAAAGCTGCTATACAAAGAAAGTTATTATTATTATTGGCTGAAAGAGCCAAAAAAAAAGACACGTGCACGTACATATGTGCACACACAGCTTTTTCATCTCTCGTGCATTTGTGTGGTTGTAGTTAATTAAGTGACGAGTTAGTTTTGGTGGAGGCAATAATTACTTTTTAATGAAAATTTTCTTTTGAGAGTCACCACCGGCTGCCACGTAAACATACAGGATACGCACACACAGTCTGTGCACGCATATGCAGGCTAGGCCAGTGTGGATCTCTAGTCGGTGTGTTGATTTAGTAGCTTTAACATTAACACATCTGCAAGGGTAGAAACAGAGGAAAGAGGAGAAGAAAAGGCTGAATACCCATCTGATTGGGTTATAAATACTCTCAATGGGGTCTCTGCCTCATAAAGATTATCTGTAGCACAGAGCACATAGACAAACAGTGTATGTTTGTGGCATTGGAGGGGGTGTTCAGTGGATGTGTGTGTGTGTGTGTTATGGAGATATAGAGAGACAGAGAGAGAGAAAAAAAAGGCAGAGTGTGCATTCAGAAAAAAATCCATCCGGAGTGTCTTCAGCTTGCAGGGAAGAAGCCTGAATATTTTATTTGACTCGAGCGAGCTCAAAAGGAAACATGCAAAAAAAAAGTAAAAGAAGCAGCTTTTAATCGAGCCGGTGTGTCTAAAGGTTCTCCACTTCACATGATTGCACCTTTCACACGTCTTGTATGGCGTCAGGCCAATTATGCAATCGTTTATGTGCCTGGAATAAAGCCTTTTAAAAGAGCACTCCAATCAATACGCTGACCATCGTAGGCCAAATCCCAGTGCAGGAGGAGTGTGTCTCCAAGATAAGTTACAAAAGAGTTTGCTTACATAAATATATCTAGCAAAACATGCCAACTGGTACTTTCACTGACACATCTTGTGATGGAGGTTTTGGCGATTTTCCAGCGAACAGAAGGTGCACAGGTCAGGTGTGTTGGATCGGTGTCTCCTCACATCAATAAAGGTCTAGTGGCTTCCTGGCTAGAGTACTTTTTGTGTTGAGTTTTTCATTTTTAACTGACCTGAGGTGCAGCTTTAATTCACTAAACTGCCTATGGCTTAGCCTTAGAACAGGCATGTCCAAACTATTCCATACAGGACTATGTGCCTGCAGGTTTTTGTTCCAGCCAATCAAGAGTGCACAATTCGACCAATCAACTGGCCTGGTGTGTTCCTGCTTGGTTGGAATAAATACCTGCAGCCACATGGAACTTTATGGAATAGTTTGGACACCTCTGTTTTAAATCCATGTTTGTTGATACTGTACTATAATACCAGGGTTGCCAACTCTTATGTTTTTTAGTGACACCAGCTTTCCAACCAATAAGAGCAATCACAAAACAACTCCTTGCAGAAATGTCATAACTGGTGTTTGTTTCCCAAAATAGTTAAAAGAGGGCTTCATGACATTTGCAGAGCTAATAGAATTATTTGGACAATTGACCCAATGCTATACTGCAATGTAAAAAGTCCTCTTAAAAATTACCCATGTTAACATTATTCTAAATATACTGACAGTGGCAGACAGTATATGTTTTAATTAGATGAGTGCCTAGGCTACAAATAGCTACATACCCTTTTCACTGAACCAATTTCTTGCTCAGCCTGTTTTGTCTGTCTGCATTGTTCCCATCGTCTGGACAGCGCGTCCCACTGGGAGTGTGATATAAGTTCAATATATCTGCCCTGTTCTGTTCTGTTATGTATACTCCCCACATCCTCCAATGTCTATGCTTTCCCCACTGCATGCTGGGAAAAGCTTTCAGCCCCCCCACAACCCTGAAAATGATAAAGCAGGTATTTTCAATGTTGCTCTAGAAGCATTTTAAGTTTCACAGCCTCTTTCAGTGAAATCAAAACCTGTGAACACCGTCCGAAGTATGACAATATGATACCATGAGATTAAATAGTGTTCTTGAGTGCACAGAAGAAACTGTCACCCTTTGGTTCAGTTGGAGCACCTCTGAACAATATACCTCAGTCAGTACTCTGACAGTGTTTTTGTCTCAGGCTTCTCCTCTCGCATCTGCCCTCTACTGAATCCAGTGAGAGAACTCTGCGAGGCAACAGCTGCTAGAAGATTGGTGTTGATTCTGCCTCGGGTTTATTTTTTTGCAGTTTGCTATTTCAAATGCAAATACAAACCTCAGCGTGGTGAGAGAAACATAACAGCGTATATCGGCATCCCACCTGACTATTTACAAGTACATTTCTAAAGGTGTTTATGTGAAGGCGTTGCAGAGACAAAGAATGACATGTAACAGAGGTTGGGTATACAGACTGAAAACATTCTTTCTTTTTTTTTGCCTCACATTGGTTATCCATCAAGATACCCAGCGGAGTAGCTTGTATGCTGCTTCTTCAAGGTCTATTGTATGATTCAGATAAAAGCAAAACAACATGTGCACTTTAAATTATTTCATTTCAACGCCATAAAAAAACAGGCGCATTGAGTGTACAGATGTAAAGGCAAAGTAAGACCCTGAGCACTGCTTGTTTTTTAGCTGGGCTGATTTTTAATCTGCCTCTGAACAGCCAATTGGGATATCTTGTTTTAAATCCTGACTTCGTAAAGGCTTATTGTATTGTGGTGTTATACTACAAGATGTTTGCAGTCGTGCCAGTTTGTGTTTAAACGTGGAGCTAGATGCTTTAAAGGTGAAACCATGACAAAAAAATCCAACCGAGTAGCTAAAACCAGGTTAAAATTAGAGTTTCATTTGAGGTACAGGCACCAATAATGGTGTCAATAATCTCACAAAGCTCATGAGTGTGTGCGTGCCCACTGGTGACAGCTGGTGGACGTGATGACTTTGACTCAGGTTCCCCCTCGCAGGATCCAAAAAGGCTAACGGAGCTGTCACAGATGTTTGGGGCGACGGCTGCTCAGTTCTCTTAATCACTTTCTAGTAATGACTGTGATGGTCAAAGGATTTCCCCTGAGTCGCCGTGTTGTGTACAGAATGAAAAGGGAAATCAAAGTGAGGGAATGAAAGTGTGATATGAAGTGTCTGGGCACTTGTGGAGGTTTAACTATCCAATATGCTTACAATGTCTTTGACTTTTAGCTGTTTGTTAATCAACAGCATTTTTGGAACACTGCATATATGTTAACACTGAGCAGGGTTGGTGACCACTGGTCTAGACATGACTTAAAGCTTCTGTTTAGATTCAGTGTTGCTGTCTAAAGCACATTGTATGAACTATTGAGGCATAGCAGTCATGTTGGATGCATTTCCCTCTGCATAATACAGTACTTTTTTAAAAAAACCCACATTTTTTATATCCATGTTTACTTGCTCTTTATTTTCACTGTGGGTGCAATACCACCAGTTGTAGATCAGTGGCATACTCTGAAACCACTGGCAGGGATGTGAAGCGCATCACCATGCGTTTGAACGTGTGCAAAACAAAAAACTAAACTGAGACCCACTTGGTGAAACGTTGCCCCATAGTGTCACTGACGGTCAAAAAGTCCACAGGGTACCTTTTAAGTTCTTGTTTTGAACTTTAAAGCAAAGTGAGTTCTTGTGTTTAGGAATTCTCAATGGAATTCTTTTTTAAGGAAAACTATGATTGATCCGCTCTTCTTTTCAGAGTGCTTGGGTTTTCTCCTTATAGTGAATGACAGTTTTTCCACAGACAGCTAAAAACACCTTATAAACAATGGTTCTGAGATGGTTTTAGTGGGTTATTCCAACACACAGCAGTTGTATGGTTATTGTATTGTATTATACTATACTATCCTCCTCCCTATATTTCATGCACTGGTCTGAGATGTTTGGACTGAACTTTTAACAAACATGTAGGTCCATACAGTATTATCCATTAAAATTTATACACAGTATTAATAGTTCAAACTTGAGAGTGTAAACAAATAAGTTTGCACCGTGCCTTTATTACTTCCCTATTTCCTCCGAGCTATTATTGTAGCTAATTAGTTTTACTGCTAATTAGTAGGATATAATTACCATAAAATTGGTCTTTCATTTTTTTTAGATTTAAGCTATGCGTTGGCTGTGAAATTCCTTATTTGTAGATGTTTCAGAAAGAGGGATACTTTTCTTGTAACTCCTCTAAGTAATTCCCATTTTTCTAAATCCAGGATTGGAAGTGCCAGGTTTGAAGTGCTCATTCGTCCAGTGCCCACTTTAAACCTGTCAGTGGGACAGACTGGAACAAATCTAGATTTTGGCCAACTTTATTGCCTTTTTTAAAAAAGTACTTAACATATCTGTTGTCATAATTAGAGCAGCGGGATAGGAGATGATCCAGTCAGATTCCTGTTTTGATCAGAAGATTTCCCCACAGGAAACAGCAAGATGCAACTGACATATACAACTGTTTTGGTCAGATTTCCCCAGAGCTACTAGTTGATACTTTAGGCACCCCGACCGAAACAGGATGCATCTTTTAATGAAGTCGTCAATAGAGGGCATCGAGAGATGGAACCCAACACACACAACCCTTCCCATCTCGCTCTTTCTCCACCGCTGAGTTGTAAACATTTCTGCATATGGTTGAAAGTAATACAAACCTCGCCAACAAACAGATTTCCCTTGAGTTTCCATTAATGAAAACCCGTCAGATGAGACCCAAATGTTTTGCGAGTTGTTGTAGACACAAAAAAATATGCCTTCATTTCACTATCCAATTTGCAACTGTAATGAAACCAACATACTCACTTTTCATTTTTAAACTCTTTGGAATATCACATTGCTTGATCAAATTCACATTAATGGTCATTTTTAAAGTGGTGTCTTTCACTTTAACTTTCACATTTAGTCTCTATTAACAATTAAATGTACTTTGCCCAGATCAAACTACTTTGAGCCTTTGAAGCAATACATTTTCTGCGTCTGTATCCCTCAGGCTGCCTTTCAACCACTTAACCTTTATTGTTTTTTATTTATTTCAGCACCAGACAGTGTAGATAATTCATATTACAGGCCAGGTACGTGTACCCATGCAAAAACAACAACAACAACAAAAAAAACAATTACTGATGCTGTCATTTGAGTACTTTTAATATTAACCCTGCTCAACAGTCTAGTGCTTCAAGTCATTTAAAAACACTAAGATTTAAAAAACAACAACTATTTGACACATCAGGTCACATATTGGTATAAAATTGCTGTGAAGTATCCATTAACGCTGGCAGTAATAAAGGAGTGCAACAACAATGATGCAGCAAACTACACAATTTACTTCACCAATTATTGATATAGATGAGTATATTGAGAGACAGATGTTTTTCAGTAACATAAAGTGTTGTTTTTGTTCTATGTTGCGATTGAAAATGATGTGCTTTGCATCTATTTTTGGATTCGTGCTGTGGAGTACACACTGCGGCCTCCCAGCAACTTGATTCCTGTGTTGCCGCAGTATGAAAAGACTCCAGAGAAATGCAGCAAAGTGTTGAAATCACACACATTAACGTCCAAGGAAGCAACTTGTTACTAATAAATGATTAAAAGCTAGCGAGGGATGCACTGCCAGCTGAGTTAAAGGAATAACTCCAGTGTGAGTTTATTTATTTATTTTTTATCACAAAATGCAAAAAAAAAAAAATCTCTTAAAGAAACAGTTTGATATTTTGAGAACGAGTAACAGAAGGAAATTGAGTTGGATGCAAGAAAGTGATTATTTCTTTATTATTTTGTTCCCCAAAATAATCTGAAAGGTTCCTATAGTGATGACAAACATTTACATGCACAGGAATTAACATTTACAACTCGGATATTACAACTTTTACAGTCTTTCACATACAGAGTACAGATTTTTCTTTTATGCACAGCGATATTAAAGTCTAATTTCTGTTCTGCTGAGCAGGTTTTATTACAGACTTTTCCTTGTTGCAGTTCATGAATGAATATCTTGTTGAATTAATTTGATACTGTCACTGATCAAGACTCAATCACAATTCAGTGTTGCATGACCGTAATCATTTAATCCGTCTAGATACAGTACTGACAAAAGGAGGTTGCTAACACAGATTTTCTATTCATTCTGCTTTGATCATGAGTCAACTGGATGTTGAAGCATACTGATTTAGACTATTCTTATTGGAGACCATGAGGAGTGGATTGTTATTCAGGTTGTTACTGATCCACATATTCATTTCACACACTATCCCCTAACATATGCTAATGTTACCTCATCTTTATTAACACTGAAAATTAGATTTTTTCCCCCCCTTGCTGTTCCTATTAAAATCATATGACTAAGAGAGAGTGTGAAAATTGATAAGGACCCCTACCCAATTTTTACCATTATCATGAGGAAGGATATAACACACCCCATTATTAATTTTGGGCATCCAGCAGAGGCTTGGTAGAGACATGCAGCAGTCTTCAATGGTATACAGGGCTCAGTTACTCACCTAAGTCTCACTAAAATATGTTTTAAGAAGAAAGGAAACACAGTACATTCTCACTATGCACCATCAGAAAGGAGACACTCCATTAAAACAATATTTTAGTCATACTTTCCAGGCTAGATGAAAGTTTTAAAACTAAATATCTCTTTGACCTCTGACAGAAAATCAGGAAATTGGCAGAACTTTACAGACTTCACTTTTTAAAATGATAAAAAGTTAATATGACTTGTGACCGGATTTGTAAATCCAGCTGTACTCTCAGAAAGGGAGGAAGAACGATGGAATGGAAAAGAAAGGTTAACAGCAGGTTTACCAGCAGACACGGTTGAATAAGAGTATAGTCATCTTAAATTAAATGTTAGATCTCAAGCTTGAGATTCATAAAAGTGAGATATGAGGTTGATCTGTTTGAATTGAGCGCAGTGCAAACAGTATATCAAACATAAGCTGAGACAGAGATATGGTGAAGAAAACAAGATACAAGTACAATAGTTACATTTTGATACATTTTCCATTGTACAGTACAATTGTTTTTCTGTTATTGACTTCAGTGTACTTAAAGATTTAGATTCAGTGTTTTTACCAGTCTTTAAACCTCTATTATATTTACCTTTGTTCTCCTGGATAAATCACCTAAATGCCGTTATACGTCACTGTATCTGAGGTTTAAGGTTAGATTTCAGGGCAGATTTATACAGCTTAAATAATGTTATTTATTTCTGAAAGTTAAATCTTTGACCTTATGTGATGTTAGGAAGGAAAAGTCATTGTGTAATTCCATTTAAATAGTGTCACATCTGCCTTGGTTTAATTTTGATGACAGAAAGGTGGTTACTGATGATCTGACAGAGGTTAATTATATATCAGCTATGTATTAATTAATACACCAGCAAGGACAACAAGAGTTTGGTTTGTCAATAAGGTTGTGTGTGAATTCTTTATTTACCTGACACTAATGAATCACAGAAAAAGTCACTTTCGAAGTCAGAGAGCCTTAACTACCAAACAGCTGACATATAGAGAGAAGATTTCATGCTGATGTGTAACAGATGGACAGGATTCATTTTATAGACCTATTATCTCTTGACAAACTAAACAAGCTCACTTTGCCTTTTTGAATTATTTCAAGGAATGTGACAGACCATCACAGTGTCAGCAAACAAACTGTCCTTCCAGCTTTCCATCAAACATTTGCTCAGTTACCTTGAAATCAATATTTAAAGGTAGCTTAACCACAACGAATTGAGTCAAAAGCTGTGATGACAGTTACTGCTGCTTTGCTAAGCTAGGCAGGCGTAATTTATCTGTTTTAGCTACTGTATTTAAATGTTCTATTACAGTAAAAGGGATAAAGGTAGATTTTCGCATTTGCTACAGCTAGCCAAAGCCATCTCTGGTCTGGATTGCACAGAGACAGATATAGTTATTGCATTTGGCTTTGTTGGGCAGTACTGTGAGGCTTCCATCATTGTAATTGTGTAATTGTGACTTTTGAATTGCCTTTTTGTTGATACTGAAGTGAAGTGTAATGACGTGGTTTGTGCATCTATTGCTAGCTATCTAAAAGCTAATGTACAGCTAGTATTTTTGGCTGTTTGGGGCGATTAAACAGAAAAGGCCCAGCAATCAAAAATATGCAAAATATGTGAGGCAATACTCCACGACCTGGCTAAACTGAACCCACCATAAGGATAAAGTATTTGATATGATTTGTATTTATTTGAAGAGACTTTAGCTGGGGTTTAGCTGAATCTGTTCTGAACAGCAGCCAAGCCAGTCAGATGCCAAGCGACACAACAAATAGGTAATGAGTGGCTTTTTATGCACCACTGTGAGATCGGCTGAAAAGACCCAACTGTGCAAATAGTCTCACAAAAGTTACATTCGGATTTGATGCTGCAATTTTAGTAAATTGTCGATTTCTACTCAGAAAGCAGCCTAGAATTTCACCACGCTTATTTAAAATGTGTGAGTTGAAGATTTGCAGATGCATTCACATGATGTTTCCCAAGACATCATGCTGCTTGAAGAAGTTTTGTTACACCTGAAAGTGTTTTATTATCACTTTGACTGTGTCATCTCAAGGCAACATATGCACTTAAGTGCCACAAAACACATCAAGGTATTCCTGGAACAGATCAAAGTGTGGCCAGTTCCAAGAATTAAAGGTGGTAATACCAGGCTATAAAATGTTCAGTTTTACATGTGTTTGACATATTTACTGAAATGGATTTTTTGATTCATGTTCACATTTCCTTCCAGAAATAAGTTACAGTCATAGATTAACACGGAATATGAGATCAATTGGCACAAAAGCCCAGAAACACACAACAAACAACATATGTGATCCATACATCTGTCAGCATTATATACTGTATATCATATATCTATATTATTAATTGTTCATTGTGATGTACTGTGGGCTATACACAAGTACACAAATATACACAAAAGTGGCAAAAGTCAGTACACTTGTGTCCTTAATGAGCATAGTGCCTCTAAATTCGGTACACTGTTTAATTCCCATGTCAATGTGTTTCCTGGTTTCTCCTACACCAATGATTTGGTTAATTCATTTAATTCTCTATGTTCATTAACCTTAAACCTCATAGCTCCTTTGAAGAGTAAAACAGCCTTTGTTAAATGACAGTACTCGAGGCTGTAAAAGGAAATGCAGACAAGCAGAATGTAGATGGAAGATATCAGGTCTCCAGGTCCACTTTGTGGCGATGAAAGAGATATTGTTCCTTTATAATAGGATGGTGAAAGATGCAAGAACATGCTATTTTTATCAACTTATTTCTGCCGGGTCAGCACAACCCCAGATTTCAATTTAAGTGTTGATCAATTAGTAAACCCAGCCTCTCTTTTTTACCTCTGCTGATTGTGATGCTGCCTTTGAAACGTTTTTATTGCACTTTGCTGGAAAGGTATTGTCAATAAGTCTTGGCATTATCCCCAATCCTACCTTTTTAAAAGTTGACCGCCCACACTGGGATACTGAGCTATTTTTCTCTTTTTCCTCTGCCTAAATTTCAAGAAATCATGTCTCATATGAGAGTATCCTCCAGCCTTCCTGACTTAATTCCAAGTTTTTATTGGAAGTAATGAAATGCATTGGGCCCCATTTGCTTTCTATTTTGAACAGCTTGCTGTCTACTTGTTGTGCCCCAGATTACTTTAAAACTGCTTGTGTCCAACCAGTCCCAAAAGGCCTGGGCTTGAACTTACCCTTGCTAGATAATTATTGCAATATTTCTAAACTAACTTTCTTTCTAAACGACCTTTTAATGAATGCTGACAGGCATGTGTTCAGTTCTTGTCACTTCACTTAAGTGCTGCCACAATTTATCGAGGTGTTCTTTTAGATACATTAAATTAGACTGGATCTCATAATACTTGTTATATAGGAAGTTTTGTGCCTCTGTTAACAACTTCTTATTGTCATTTTCCCTTATGAAGTATGATGTGCCTCAAGACTCAATTCCAGGAATGATTTAGTTCTCCCTATATATGCTCTCCCTGGGCGATGTCATCTGTTGACATGGTATTTCATTGCTATGGAGATGAGTCACAGTTGTACGTCCCTGTTATACCTACTGACCTCAGTATGCTGAGCTCTCTACAGGATTGTCTTATTGATATATTTAAAAAAGTGGACGTCAATAACATTTCTTCAGCTCAATTCGAGTAGAGATGTAGAAACATGCCTTCATCTCCTCGCGTCTTGATTATTGCACCAGCCTTTTTTTCTTTTGTGTTTATCAAAAAGCTTTTAAATGACTACAGACTGTAAAGAACTCAGCCTCCAGACTTTTATCTGGAACTACAGTAAGAGGGGCATGATCACATCACACCTGCTTTAACCTCTTCATATTGGCTGCCTGTTTAAGGATTGATTTCAAGATCTTATTGATTACCTTTATGGCTCTGCATGACCTAGATCAATATTATATTTTAGACCTTTTAATCCCTTATGAACCTTTGCGTATAGTTTTAGCTCATTTTAATGTGTTTTATTTAAGCATAACTGTGTTCATTCTTAAGTTTATTATTATTCTTATTGTTATTATTAATAAAAGTAAAGGAAAGTAGGGTAGAGGGGATGTGTGTGTGTGTGTGTGTGTGTGTGTGTGTGTGTGTGTGTGTGTGTGTGTGTGTGTGTGTGTGTGTGTGTGTGTGTGTGCGTGTGTGTGTGTGTGTGTGTGTGTGTGTGTTGGTCCCTGATCTTGCAGGAGAAAGTCATCGCATTGTGGGAAAAAGGGAATTCAGAGAAACCCCCCACATACCTTGGAACACTACACATACACACACACACACACACATACCTACAGAGATGAACACAGTATTACACACATACAGTAACTGTACACACCCACACACTACTAACATGAGTCTATGCATGCACCCACACACCAACAAAGAGTCCCCTCTCGCTGAGGCATGCATGCAGTCAAGCGTGAACACATACTGTATGAATGTATTCACACACACGTACACACACACACACACACACACACACACACACACACACACACACACACACACACACACACACGTACAAATGCATCGATTCCCCACGGAAAGGTTACTCTTAAGGGGGTGTCCATTCCTGCAAGTAAAGCTGTCACTTTACAGGCATGAGCAGGTTCATGAGTTAAATCTATGCGTGCACACACACACACACACACAAACACAGACACAGACACACACATAGACAGCTCAATTTTCCACTGTATAAGTGATTTTTCCTCTCCATATCCATTGTGTTAGCATGCCATCCTGCTTTTGCCTTGCGTAGGTGGCAGGAGAGTCTTCGGTTTTGACGGTACTGTAACATCCACCCTTTGACTCCACTTATTTGTCTGTCTCTCGCTTGTACTGTGTTCATGCCGCTTACTTCAAACTAGGTCAACAAACTGAGGGTAAAGCAATGACGTGCTCGCGCATCTGTCACTGGATATTAGTCGTATCATTGTTATTACGCAGGCACACTGCCTTAGGACAATTGTAACTCATTCCATTGTATGTTGGGAGCTTAATTTGTCAACTTGCCGATCAGTACATTGAATCAGAGAACTTTTTTTGTTTGATTAATGAAAGCAATGAATGCACAATGGCCAAATATATTGCTTCTAAATTCTGAAACTAATCATTTTGTGGCTGTAAATGAAACCACCTGAGGCTGCATCAAGTGAAAGTGACTTGGGATCATTTAAATACATGATTGCGCACCAATTTTGTACACCTAGACATCCCCATAAACTACAATAATCAATGGTACTGGGGATTCTGTCTACTCTGGATATAATAGTGTGTCTTTTCATCCTGAAGAACAGAACCTTCCTGAGGTTTATCCCTTTGTTTTTTCTTGTTAAATGACATTTTTGGCACATATTTGGGATTTCGAGCTAATCTTCTGGCGGATTTATATGTTGTGTCCTCTAGCGATGCTACCATTACAACAATGACACAGTCAAACTATACTAAATAAACTGCACAGTGAAAGCAAGGATGTTTTTGGTTGATCACAGTTGGCACTCACGCCTTTCGAGAGATTAAGGTTGCGTATACAAATGTGGAGGTTATTTAGGTTCAAAGCACTGATCTGAAATTAGTTTCGACAATATCATATCACTTTGTCTGACCCGCACAGCATATTGTAGATGTCTAGTTGTGTGTTGTAAAACCCAAGCATTTGCTAGCTTATAATCACACTTAAGATCAATACTTTTTTGCTTTGTAATAAGATGAAACACATACCTGGAATGCATGAAATTGGAAAAGTACCCAGTTAGCAAGAGAAAGGTTTGTGGATTTTGTGAGGAAGTTTAAGTGTCACAGTCCAGTAAGTGTAGTTGGTGATTTGCAAGTGAAAGGACATAAAAACGACTATTAAACTGGACTAAATTTTGTTGGTAGTTTATGGGCTTTTATATTATATCCATTATTTCAATGACATTTTAATGTCTTTTTCTATGAGGATCATATTTTGTACAGACTGTGAATCACTATAAAGCAATTTTGTGATTTCTGGCTCTACAAATAATACTGACTTGACTAGACATCGCTAGTTCTTAACAAAAGTTGTTAGAAGTGGTTAAACGTTACAGTGTATTACATGAATTTACACATGAAATGATGGCACCAGTAACCACAGTATGTGTACCTTGTCTTTGCTAATAAAGCAGTACAGATGTACTGTATCAACACTTATGGCAAAAACTGACAGTCTAGCCTAATATTCTAGCATTTATAATACTACACAAGGTACCTCTTATTTCTTGCATTATTGTCTTAATTATATAACAATCATAGCAGTATTTGAATTTAGATAGTGGCTTTGAGGGGGCTTATTGTTGGGTCACTTTTTGGCAGGAGTCTCAGTATACAATCCTGTTTAAATTGGTGATGATTCACAGGGATCAAAGCTATGATAGTACTGACACTGAAGTCCAAAAAAAAAGGATATTACCAAGGATATTGACTAGATAGGCTTTTGTCAAGAGCCTAAACCCCAAGTGATGAAATTTCTCATGAAGTAATGGTGTTGCCTTCTCTAAACGAGTCCCAGATACTTTCAGATCTGTGTCTTCGCGACTTAACACACAACTCATCTCCTGTAGTTATGAATCAGCGTTAAACAACAGGGAGTAACACCCATAAAGAGTTTCATTCTCACACAAAAAGACTTCACAGTAGCACTTGACCAAAACATTATTTATTAATATAAGCAATGTACCACACACTAGAAAAAAGATACCTATTTTCACTCTAGATCCCATTTTCATAAAATATTTCCCCCGGGAGTGCTGATCCAAGATCAGAATGGACTTTTTTTTGTGTTACAGCCCCGCCCTTCCAGAGTCCTCACCGACAATCAAGACAAAATTGGTTTGCAGGGTAAAGTAGGAATAATACATGATTTCTGACACTGCGGCGCGACTCGTGCATGTAACCCTTTTTCAGAGGAGCTCGGGAAATTTTGATGAGGGTGATGAGGTCTCCGGAAGAGGCTCTTGAGCGAGTTCATTATGCTCGCCGATGCTGATCCTGGGTTAGCACTCAAATTCCAAAGAGGCTTTATAAATACAGGTCCCAGTCAGTTGAAACACACAGGTGATTTTCATTTAAGACGTAGAAAATAGTGATTTTTGTTTTATTGAAGTATCTCAACGGACTAAGACACTTATAAAGTGTAGTAGAAATATAAGAGGTGAGGAGAGTTTACTGCGGTGTTGGCCAAGCTCTGCTCAATTCAGTCAGTTCAGATAGATAGATGTTCAAATTTGAATGAAATTTCACTGTCTGATGTCAGCTAATGTATTACATCAGCAGAGTTAGTAATGGCCTACAGGGTAACAGCCCTTCTGCTGTTTCTCTAGCATTACTTGAGGCGATGTGATTTGTAATTACAAACCTCTGGACAGGACACAAATGTGACTTGAGGCTTTATGAATATGTAGAAGCCCTAAAGATAAACTCATTTAGGCTGCATGAACTGACTGAAGTGGAACCAGATTGACTCCGGCCTCGCTACTGGCCTAACATACATTCCATATATAACTGTATGAAAATAGAAACATTAATTAGATACATCTTACATAAAAGCGTTTCTCTGAACATACAAATACTGGGGGAAAAAGTGTACGTGTGTGTTTGGGGAGGAGGAAGGGGGGGGGTCGAGGGAAAAGGAGGAGGGGGGGGGGGGGGGGGGTTGATTGTTCTACAAAGCCAAACAACTGCAAAAAACACCATAGAACAGTAAACAAAACCAAAATGTCTCAAACACCGTCGGTCCCGTCTGTCCCCCGTGGTTTTGTGTGAATGGTATGTCCGTACGCCTCCATATATGGCATCAATTTTACATGTTTGAGGAGGGTATGTGTAGGACTCCATCAAGAGCCATCTTGGATCATCCATTTTTCAACACTGTTCTGTGTACTATATGTGTGTAGTATCACAATATATAGAACCTATTTTACAGCACCTGTGATCATTGCCAGCTGGGCACAAGAGATTGCGCCTTTATGTCCTGCACACAGCAGGTCATCAGGAATTCCTTTCATTTTTCATGAAAAAAAAAATAAGAAAAAGGAGCAAAATTGAAGCTTTCAACAAGGCTCCAATTTTATGTACCCGAGCTCTACTTCTAAAACCCAAGGAAATGACTCTAAAGCAAATAGGCCATGTACAGTATGTGTGTGTTCGTATTGTATGTGCTTTAGGGTTCAAGTGATTTTAAGTTCTGGCCACCTCCATAGGCTCATTCTTTGCCAATATCCAACATATTTGTCATGAACCACCTTCATGCCAAAACAATAAGATTGTTTTTTTTTTATTACATCACCTGCAGCTCAAAACCCTAAAATGAAACCAATGCAGATGAAATTACTAAATTCTTAACCTAAGGTAATCCACAGGTCATATTAATAATAAAACAAAGTAGAAACAAGACGAAAAATGTGTGTAATATAAAATATGCAGCTGTTTTCATATAGTAGTTGTCGGGAAGAAGCCACCGTTGGTCCAACCTTAATCTGTATATGCGTTCACTATTCATGCACATAATATGCTCGAGGATGAGATTAGCATGTTTAGTACTAGATTTGTATGTATTTATGCAGTTCTTTTACATTTGGTGTGTATGAATGTAACCCAGCATTCATTTAAAACACCCAAATCTTGGCATCTACTGTAAACTGCATCGCCTGGTCATAAAGCATCATGAACAAAAGCCCACTGACTTAATCAACAATATTCTATCAGACAACCACTGGCCCTTCACACTAACTCATATTAAACAGTTAACAACTGATGTCAGAGCTAGTTGACTTCTGCAAAAGTACAACTAATCCTAAGAAGAAGAAAACTTTACTATTATTAGAAAGTAGAACTAATTCTAAAGTACAACTAAAACTAATGTGCTACAAAATGAATGATGAGTGTTAGTTTCTTAAACATCTCCAGTGGTGAGAACTGTGTGTTACGGGTTTGTTTCTTCAAAGAATAAACAGCTCAGCATGCGGCGGTGTGATGGATGAGGTAATAAAGATAATGGAGGGAACTCTGAAGCTGCGTCTCTCGGTGCCGCACCCTTTCTAAAGAAGGCACTATGGGTGCTTCGCCGTCTCGTCGACCATGATTCAACAACGCAAGTCCCGTCCTCAAACGTCTCTGAAGTCACAGCGGTCTGTTGTCTGGGAGACTGTCATGTGAGAGCTGTCTGAGAGGGTCATAAACGGGACCTTATCCATTTAAGTTAATGTTGGCGGCTTGATGTTCTACAAGCTGAGCGTTTTATTCTGCTTGGAGTGCCACAATCTTCAACTGCACAAAGTATCATGTTCTTTTTTCACTTTGCATCACAGCGCACATGTATTTTTAAAGTCACATCCCTCCATAACGTCTTCCACAATCCCCCACAGATCGGATCCACCTCGTGTCCTTCTCCCACGCTTAGTTTTTATATACCCTCAAATCTCGAGCCGCGGTGCAAAGTGGCGGGAACTGTGGCTGTTTCAGCCGGCCCGCGGACCACGGCCCGAGGGCGACTAGAGGTAGAGGTAGCTGACCCAGTAGACGATGTTGAAAAGCAAGAAGGAAGTCGGGAAGAAAACCCGGGAGTAGGAATCCAACTCGCCGATGTTGACGTGGATCCGTCCTTTCCTCCAGCCGCCTTCTTTACACTCCTCGTAGCAGCAGAAGAAGCTCTTGCAGTCTTTCCCGTCCAGGCACTCGTACATGCAGCTGTCGTCGTAGTCGTGCCAAAAGAGGGAGTTGCCCATCGGCATCATGGGCCGAGGGGTGCGACCCATGTTGAAAGATGAATAGGCCTGTGTAGGATGACAGAGATAGAAAGAGAGATAGTTATTGTGGATGAAGTAGAAGTAAAACAAGACTAGTTGATGAAAAATATGAGTGTGGTTATAATTGTGGCTGCACGCCGTTCTCCAATTCCAGTAAGTCATTTTCCTGTATTATTTTCTAGCTCACTGAAGCTGCTGTGGGGAAATTGTATGTCTTTCAGTGGCTCACTGTGTGAATAATCATTAGTACAAAATAGGGAGTCTATAAAGAACATGACATGTCTTTATTGATGTTTCTGATTGCTGACAAACTCCATCAAACTCCACTACTGATGCACTCAATAAATCTCAGAGTGATGTACCATTTTCTTTATTTGTCCAGTTCAACAGCAAACAAATCCCAATACCAAACAACAAAATGCAAAAAGCATCTGAATCGATTATACGATTAACGCTCCTATTGTCCTCGGGTCAAATTTGTTTTCATATCAGGAATATGGATTTATTTTGTATAATTGCCTGAAAATTACATGTTTCCACATTACCATCTTTGCAAGTATAATAATAACTACTTTCATTGAATTGAGTGACAATTTGCACTTTATGCTTTATATAAACAGTCAAACCACTTAATTTTGACCCAGAGGGAAAACAGGTGAGATTAAGTGTTGTTGTTCAAATATTTTAAAAGGTATCCTGACTAAACTTTATCAGTTTGTGATAATCCATCAACATATTTTCCTCTGATCTTAAATTTAATAGAATAATTCATAGTTTGATTAAACTCATAAATGAGGTTTGTTGACCATAAATTCCCAAAAATATGTGGAAAACTTAAAATTAAAATAAGTTGGAATGAGTTGGGGTGATTACGTCTGCCTTGTGCTTTATTACCGGTCAAACAAAACCGGGTCACTTTTGACCCAGTCGGACAACAGGGGAGGGTTAAGTGAAAAGCTCAATATAATGTACCACAATACTTCAGTTTAAACACATTTAATTGAAAGTAGTAACTACTTTAAGAACATACAAATATATATGAACAAGAATAACTGTTATTTGTTATTTTCCTCCTTTTTATAGTCATATAATGTGGCTAAAGCTTGAATTTTTAGACTGGAAAGTTAAAAAAAAAAGTGCCTTGTGAGAAAATTAATTATGTGACTTTCTCCCTCATGTTTATAAATCGTGTGGGACAGCCTAATTGGGGTAAAATCCTTAGACATTTTCGCAATCCTCTACTCTTAAAAGGAGAGTGGGAGGCGAGCGAGGCACAGAGTTAGATGTGTCTTGTGGAGTAAGAGAATTGACTGAGTGGGTGGCACAAAGGGGCCACACGGAGGGAGGGGACGGGGAGGGAGGGGAAATGTGAGGCTTCCCCGCAGACATACCGTGCGGGAAAAAAATACAGTAGAGAGCCAGAAATATAGAGGAGGGGACTAAATGTAACATAACTTAATTGTTCAGCCCGAGCTGACAGTCTTTTTAGCCCTAAGACACATTCAGCAGAACTCTTCTACACAGGGAGGAAATAATGAAGAGGGAGGGGATCTGGAGAGAGAGAGAGAAATGACAGAAGCGGTGGCTGACTCAGTTCTAGTAGATGTGTGACTCCGCCATTAAAGCGTTCGCGGCAGGTGCAGCCTTGAGAGTGGAGTGATTGTTTTCACCAGCGCACGTGCACATACAGTAAAGACACATGTCAGACACTTGGTAAGACACTGTGCACTTGATATATATATATAGCTTGCCGCCCTATGGACACAATCAATAGGAGTTTCTGAAAGCTGATAGTACTACATAGAAGATAGCTTTTTTTTTCTCTCTGTTCATTTTCCCTTAAAAGATCACAAGAATTTCAGAGTTTCAGGGTTGAAACAGCTTTGAAGCAGATCATCGTGTGACACCAAGCTTCCAGCTTAGCTCATGTGCAAACACATGCTGCACACTTTCCAGTAATATTCTCAGCTCATCAGGTGGCAGGATTGTGAATATGCACAAAATTTCAAGCTTTTGACGCCTTTTTATTGTTTTGTTTTTTTCTTATTGGACAGCTAGATCAGGATAGGTGCTGACCCCATTGGGTGATGGTGGTCTTGAGAGCTCCTAAGGTTGCTATAGCACCCGTGGATCTTGTCGTGTCCTGAAACCAATGAGATATTTGTCTGAATCTGAATTTGTTCTGAGATTAGCTCTAATAATGGCTTCACTATAAAAACAACATCTGCCATATTTTGCAGGTCACGTCCTTAAATTGTTGTTGTACATTACTGTGAACATTACATGAAAGAGACACTCTTTACAGGCTCTTTTATACAGCATGTGCTCAGAGAGGAACCGTGGCTTTGGCAGAGGTGGATGTTACGCAAATAAAAGGCAAACGCTGAGCTAATTTACAGTGTCAGCCTTTTACCCACACAGTCACCGCAGGCTTACCATTCTCTGTGTCTTGGCGGGCGGTCTGCGTATACTGTAGGAGTAGTAGTTGAGCATGGCGTACTCGATCATGGCAGCGAAGACGAACAGGAAGCAGACGGTGACAAAGAGGTCCATGGCCGTCACGTAGGACACTCTGGGTAGAGAGTTCCTGGCCACTGTGCTCAGGGTGGTCATGGTCAGGACCGTGGTGATACCTGGGGAGGGAAGGCATGTGTGAAGAATGCAGAAGCAATACTTTAATTCATAATGAAGAGCTGGTTGGTCAGCGCTGGGGTGACCCGTGTAGAAGTCTGTGATTATATAACATGTGGGCAGAGGTTTATTAATCAGCGTTAATAATGCATATGGGGTATTCTGGGTAGATGTCCCCATTCTTGCTCTTGTTTTATATTAAAGAGATTTGTTTTGAGTGTGGCGCAGCAGAGTAGTTCAGATTATCAAAGAATTTAATTTTTTTCTTTTTCTCTCTCCAGTCTCCACCATAATGTGATAAAATCATCTATCAGAAAATGGATTTGCAGGTTATGGACCTCTATTATACAATGGAGCCACATTAGAATTAAGAGGCACATCCTCATGACTGAAACATGACTTGTCTCTGAAGTGGCTCAGTAAGCATGCGGGAAAAAGTCGGCCCTGTATTCCTGTATATCTGCGATGGTAATGAATTCAATAAAGTTTTCAAATGTGAGCCACGGTGGAAACTTTCTTCACAAAGCAAAGATAGAAAAGGAGATTTTCTAAAATGACACAATAAGCTGCAAGAGGCAGAAACCCCAAAAATGTCAGCTGAGGATTTTTTGATAGTTTTCACTCTGGTTGTATTTGCCTTTATGAACCTTTTTCATTTTCTTGTCTCAGAGTCAAATTGAGTGCAATCGTGCCATTATTGTTTTAGCTTAAAATAGTTACTATACCATTTTATACTATTTAAAATATGAAAATCTGTAAACGTAGTATTACTGTACAACTTTTACTTCTGAGTGATGGTAACTGTAGATTTAGGTCTTGGATACAGATCATATTACCATGGAAACTAACTCTAACAAGTACAATTTTACCCAAGGTCCCGGTTTCTTCTGAACATGAGAAACGGTTCAGATGTTACACAATTCAAATAAAATGTATCCTTCAGTTAAATCAACAAGTCTCTGCAAAGTGCTGCTTGAACATCTACATTTTTATTTATAATACAAGTAGATGTGCTGCTGTCATGAGCGTCATGTGATAGAGATTGTTCAGGTTTTTAAATACATAAAAGTGTATTCTTTTTAAAAAACCCAATTTACTTGTGGATTATTGCAAGATAAAGAATAAACAGGCAACTATTTAGTTGTTTGATTTTTTCATGTAAAACAGGATTATTATCAAAGATTTAAACCTATAACAAAATGTTAGAGATAAAAACCATATGACACTCAAAAAAATTGTAAACTATTATGCAGAAACGTGATGATTAATGGATCAATGTGTCCTGAAAGGTAAATTCAACTTAAAGAGTTATCATCTGCTCCTGGTAGAATGTTTGAGCTTCTGTGTTTATATTTGAAACTCTTCCCAGACAACAGTGAGGAAAAATAAATATACTCCACAAGATTCAAATTGTCAGTGTGTTCTAACAAGCAAAGCCTGGTGTTTAAAGGGGATGAAAGTAGTGAAATGCGATTGGCTGCGATTGTCACAGCCTCTAACACGCTATAACACCTCTGTCTTATAATGTATTCTTTTTCTGTGTGTGAAATCTAATTCTGGAAGATAACTCACAACTATTATTACACCAATTTTACTACTCCCTAAGACTAAATTACGAGATTCAAACTTGTACAATTTAAAAAGTTTGAGTAAGTCAAAAAAATTAAAATACAAACTTCCAACTAACTGACTTACAACACAATAAATTAGGATCTTGTGATTCTGACTCACTTTGTCAAAGTTTTCATTTGTCTTTATTGATCATTTGGTCTCTAGACACATGTGCTAAAGACACAATTGATTTTTTGTTTTGGCCTCCTAAATGAAAAGCAGTGTGTTAAAACCAGCTGGGACATTAACTACCAGTCACCTGTCAACTGCTCGTGATCAGAGGATAACTGACAACCCTTTCTTAAATAATAAAATGTAAAATTGTGACAGCAGCCATTAACATCAATTATTACCCCTCTCACTGGTCAATAGATTATAACGACTTAAATTGACCATAACTGTTAATTGTTTCATCAGTTCCATTGTCTGAGAAATTACTCCCCATGGTGTTTTAAAGGAGAATACTGTGTTCGCTTGGTGAAATAAAAATCAATTCTCTCAAAGAGAGATGAACCCAGTGACATTAATGCCCACTGGGGGCATCGATATCTACTGCTCTGACACACACACATCATCCTCGTAAGCGCTGCAACTCGCCTTCTTTCCCTCTCATCCTCTCCCGTTTCTCTCCATGCCGCGTCTCACCCTTCCTCTCCCTCTCCGTCCCTTTTTCCCCTCCCTCTCTCCTCTCTGTCTCTTTCATCCTCATCTCCTACATGTCTTTCATGGCAGTGTGTGCCACTGTTTTCGCCTGCGGTTTCCATAGAGACGAGTTGCTCCCATCTATTTCAAGCTACCTCCTCTGGTAGTGCTCGTCTAGACTTTCTCTTTTTCCTCGCTCATTAGATTTAAGTGCCAGACTAGGTAAATGAACAAGTCCGTGCTCCCAGCACCTTGAATCTAAGTATCTGTTCAGATCCCAATGACTGTACCCGATATTATCTCAATAAAACAGCAAGTGCATTGACACAACTGTTATTTGTTTTTGGGTGAGGGTATTTTTTAAAAATTTCAAGCTACCCACCGGCTGCTCACAGTTTGGTTGCTCTTTCAAATCAAGGTCACAAGTTTTCTTTGCACAGTTTAATTCGTTCTGTGGGAATTGCGGCTACATGATGCCATAGCAACTGGGTGTTTCCTGTCTGCGCAGGCGATCTGAACAACACAAAATCTCACATCTACCGACAGAAAACAAGGGCCGTCACACAGAAGTGAGAAAAGCTCCAGTGCATATGCCTGTATAAAAAAAATCTGCACGCATCTTCAGAGTGCAAAATCATCACATAGTGTGATCACAGCAACAAGAGAGGCCATATTTTCCTTTTTTTTTTTTCTTTTTTTTTTTTACATGCAAGATAATATAAAAGATGGGATTTTAATGGCAGCAGTTGGCATTAAATAGTGTCATACATGTCTAGTGGTGATGGGGTGTTGTCACAATATGGTAACAAATATCAGATGTTGACCTTTGTTATGTGTCCAGGAGTAAATCAGGTGGAACAGACCACAGCTTGTGTGCATGGAGCGTCTATAAATAGTACAGAGGAGTACCAGTTAGGGATCAGTGGCCAGGTCACAAGACTGCATTATGACTACAGACTTCATCTGCTCCAAGATCAGTGTTTTTTCCTAGTTAGTGCTTTTTCATACTAAATGTATAGATGTGTTGCTATTAAAGCTCCAATTTATATCTTTCCACATGTTCAAATGTTTGCCAAATTGTATGTAACATACATTGTTGTGTTTATGATTGTGCCTGATTCAGTGGAGTAAAAGGCAACCAATCAAAGCTTTGGAGGCGGGATTAAAGGGGACACATCATTCGATTCTCCAGGTCTATATTTATATTCTGGGGCTGTTCTGGAATATATTTGCATGATTTACAGTCCAAAAAAAATCCTTATTTGTCTTATACTGGCTCTTTGTGCAGCCCCTTAGTTCAGCCCCTGTTTAAAACAGGCCGTTTTTAGCTACAACGCCCCCACACGATGAGCCCACTCTGCTCTGATTGGTTAGATTCTAGAAGCTGCCCCTTAGTAGATATCTGGGTGATTTTGGAGGCTACATCAACAAACTATCAAACAAATATAGTACAGAAACTTTTAGAATACATCTATATATGTTAGAGCCTGATTCTGATTAGAAATGTGCATGCTGAGAATATGAACACATGGAACAACCTTGGCAACCCTGGATTTTGACTGTCAAGGAGCATTTGAGCATGTTTGACATTTACATCCAACATAATCCTGGTATAAAAATGACAGAAAATCACAGAAAGTATCATATATGCCCTTTAAGAATCACTAACTGTATGTTTGTTTTGAAGAGCAGAGATCACAGCAGCCCCAAAATAACCGTGAATATATATGTTCTGACAAAGTAGGTTAATGTAAAGTTGAAATTGCGCAGTCAGAATATTTGAAGTGGAAATATTATTTGCAAAAGTGAAGGCGTGCCTGTTTTGAACTGCCAAGCACTCCAGCAGATATTTCCACCTCATCAACACAAAGTAAAATGTAGCGTTCATTGGAGCCGACAGTCTCCGCGGTGAGAGCCTTGTTTGTTTATGGCAATTATGCTGATGTTTTCAAATTAATGTGCTAGTGATTGAGGTTAAAATGCTACACGTAGCAACTTCAGTCTAATCTGATTAAAAGGTGTTTGACGCGGTGTAGAGGCCCTCACTTGAAGCCACGTCTCCCATGCTCGTAATCAGTCAGATGGCCTCACATTAGTCCCCTCTGACCAAGGAGACACTTGGCATTAAACAGCTTGGATTAAGTGTGCTCTCCTCTATAATTAATTTACTCAGCTGTGCATTTTCTAATATCTATAGACAGATGATAGGCAGATTCAAGGGCAGGAAACCCTTTAATAATAAAAACTTCTTTGTGTGAGGCATCTGAAAATTTGTGGCTAACTCCAGTTGTTGGAAGTGGTGACTATACCACAATGAAAGCCAATCATGTGTCCCAGAAAGAAACCGCCCAGGGGGAAAAGATAGCTGATCACAGCGCAGGTTTGTCCCTGTGGTGAACATAGCACCCAGTTTAGATTCCCCTATCTCTTTCACCGCACAGTTTAAGTGACTGATGTCTCTGTACTACTACCTATCTTTAACTCACTGCCTAGGTGGTAGGGTTCCCATGAGGAACGTATTCAGCTCTTCCGCCCACGCTGACATATCACCATTGACAAGCATTTGTGTGAATGATGGCTCTCACAGGGAAACCTTGGGTTTTAAAATGTTACTTCTTTTTATTCCCACCGCACCAATATCATGAGAAATAAGCTTCTTTTGGTGACTGCCTGGCCTCACTTTTCGAGATTAATGCATTCTTCCAAACAAGGTGCTGTTTGTTAATTGTGGTTAAAAAAATAGAAAATAAACGATGAAAACTGTCCACAATCAAGGCTGTAAATAAACATCCAAAAATGATATAGTTATATGTAAGTGACACAGCCTAAAGGAATTAGGACTCTTGTGTCTAGTAGCAAAAGAGGAAATGGAGTGATGTTGAGACTGAGCCTCAGAGTCTGCTTAGCGAGGCTGTCTGATTGGTTAGCTGGGTCAACTTAACATCAGACTTTGACATGGCAGACTGGTATTCGCTTCCCATTTAGTTTCTTTCAACCCATGATCTCAATTGTCCCTTAAACTGTCACTTAAACTTAACCCTGATCTTTCTTTGCAACATAGTTTGATTTGCAATGGTTTTGGAAGGCACTGACAAAAGATACCGCCCTGCTGATATGGAGTGTCAGATCGGAAAATGCTTCTATGTGTTATTCTGGAAGACAATTACATACAAAATAATTTGTCATTTTATTTTGAGGACTTAATTATGCAGTGCAAGGGCTAAACCAGTATTTATAACAGCCAAAAAATGGGCCACAATCAATCAGTTTCAATAGAAGTACCATGATCTGAAGTTTTCATAGAGTTCAATGCATCTATTTCAACGACTCCTGATAAACTGCTAAATTTCTAAAAAGGGCTAATAATGTAATATATTCAGACAAATAAGATGCAACATCAATAGAACCTTTTTCTTCGTCTCTATCTTATGACAAACAAACTATCCACGACCAAAAGTCGACATTGTAGCCACTTCGTCACCAAGCTTCCGACATTGCCTATGTTGTGAGAGTGTTGTGCCACCGCTTTCTGGTGTGATGGAACCAGCAGATTAATTATCTTAAGACGTATCGAAACATTTCATTCATGATGCTTTTTTATAATGTGAAAATCTCACATTACATTGAAAATATCAGTATGGCTTAATAATTGAAGATCCTTTGAATTAGGATAAATTGGTCCTTGAAATGAACTTAAAGGATGGGATATTCTGTTTTACTCTGTAGCATGATGATGGATGTAACCACCCACTTCAATTAACTCCAGTGCCACAGTTCGCTTTTACCCTCTACAGCTCTACATTCTCAACTTGTGCCTTTGGGGGTGGATTTATTCCCCATCAACAATCCCTCGTATCTCTGTCAAGATCCATCTGAGCTGCAGAGATTGAGGTCTAATGGGAATCAACCTGAGCTCAGCTCTCTTACTTCTAGCCCGCTGCTTTCAGCCGAAGGTGTAGCAGGTGAGTGACAGCTCTTTGGAAATACCACCTGGAACATGTTAGCAGGTTGTCAAGGCACACTGCCTCCAGGGGGCGGGGTTGCAGGGGGGGGGGAGAGGAGAGTCAGTGGCATCACCTGCCTTTTCCTTGGACCTCTCCACTGATCCCCCTCCCTCACTGTGACATTTCTCCCTGCTGATACGTGTCAGAGGCCTTCACTTTGCTTTACACTCTTGTTTTGTCCCTTTCTAGCACCTAGCTTTTCTTCCTCTTATCTCTCTTCTCCCCCTTTCAGCCTTGGGATCAGGTCTCAGGCCGACCTTAAAACAGGGGCGATGTACTAGAAAATAAAAGGCTAAATGACTTTCTGTTGGTGAGCTGAATGTGGATGTTTATCAGGCCTGGGACAGCTTGCTTCACTGTGATACCTGTTGTCTGGGGGAGATCACAAGCCTTTTACTGCCTTTGGTCATGTATCACACCACCACCCACGTACTGTGAGCATTCACTGCCTTTGGTTGTTGTCGACAAGCAGGCAAGACAGACTGATGGACAGACAGGCAGACACCTTGTGAGCACATTGAATAACAGTTTCAGTATCAAGGTGAAAGCTGGGAGGACTGAATATATTGAATAAAACCACACATGGTTACATACATACCCCAGTAGCTACAGCTGTTATGAAATTACACTAAATCTTTGCTACACTGGTAAAAAGCTGTTGTCATCAAGCCAAATTAATTTGAAGTAAAACCTCTCCATTGTATGTTAATCTAATACTAATGAGACATTTAGTAGATTAAAAAAAAAAAAAAAAATCTAATTATCTTTTGGTGAAGAGCAAGAGAGCAGTGGTATTTCAAGACACATCTGCAGCTCCTATTAGCATCTCTTAACACTCACAGTGAAAATAAACATTTGTGTTGTTGTCTCTCCTGAGCTTATCTGGTCTCACGCTGTTTTGATGCTCAACTGTCATCGTGTCAGCTTTCATCAAGCTAACAGTAGAAGCTAAGCTGAGAGGAGCTGAACACAATCTCTTATTATGATCAACTTTCATTAACAGCAGAAAGCAGAAAGGCTCCATTTGGCCCAGCATATGCTTGAGTAATACTGTTACGCTAGCTTATTGAATTTGATACAACACGAGGCGACTTTATTGTTTGACTATCAGCAAAGTTTTTTTTCTTCGGGCTTGATAACGACTGGGGACAAAACTCTAATATAACTTCTTTATTACCACAGAGACATTCCAGATGACCTTCTGTGATATTGTCTGACTGGCAGGCTGATGAAGGGCAGCGGGGACCGAGCGGAATTAAAACACTTCAGAGTTGTGAGTACTGTCCCAACGCAAGTGACATTGGGGCGGGTGCAGAAGTCGGCTAGGGTTGAGTTCTTGGGTCAAGAGAGACCACTTGGGTGGTGGAGGTTAAGTAGTTAGGTCTGGTGGAGGTAGCACTACCACCGACTCCCTGGGCAAAGTAAGAGGAATGTGAACATTGGGGAAGGGTGTTTATTTGCAGTCCAGTTGACACAATGAATAAATGAGGTGGAGACTTTGGCATCTGCAGGGAAGTGTCAGAAAGAACTGTGAAAAATTTCAGCGGGCCTGGTGGGGAGTCTACCAAAATAACATGTATATGTTCTGTGTAGGTGGCCAATGTTAAGTAGTCAGTGTGACAAATTATTGGACAGAATTCAGTTGGTACATTTTAAAAAGGCTTGGCTGTCTCAAACTTTCATTTTAGCATTAGATGCCCATCTTATAGCCATTAAACTGTATCAAATCAATTTAATTTAATTTAAACATCTATTTATTTGCCAGTAAATGTAATTAGCATGATAATACATTACCAAATGGTGTACAGGGCAGTCAAGTCATGGAATAAAGAGGTAGAATTATAAGGTAAAATATATGTTGCCATGTCTGTGATGATGAGAAAAAGGCAGAAGAGGCAGGGAGACAGATGATGTAGGTCAAGATTTTCTTTAGGTTACAGAGTTCCATTTAGGGTTTACAATTTTTTTCCCCCCAGGAACTTGAGTGTTTTTAGTTGATTTGAGGCATTAAATTAGGGATTTTCTGTTTAACAGTTTAACCTCTAAATATACAGTTTTCACCTTTTTCCCCCATTAAGTAGCTTCAAAATTGGACAAAATCACACCCTGATAGTATCATGTATCACTATCACATTTCAGCTGTTCCAACTCATTGAAGATATATAATGTTGAAACTAAATGGCCAATTGAAACTCGATGGCTGCACCATCCCAAAATTATAATATTTTAAATGTCTGTGTTTAGATGAGTCATTTCTTCAACACATTTCTCCAAATTTACATTTACTTAAGCCTGAAAGGAAAATAAAATTCAAAACTTTTAAGAGATAGTTATTGGGAACTATACTGTAGGTGGATACTGTGTGACTTAAATCTTTGATGGCATAACATACAGTATATATCTATTTATTTGGGCATCAACTTGTCAGACACTTACCTCCAATTTCACCCTCAAACACGAAACCAATCACCTTGCACAAAGACCATCATCCACAGGAAAGCAAATGAACTAATGGCAGGCATGCAGTGGAGGAGGAAAATAATTCAAAAACAATCATCAAGTCATGCAAAGAAAAATAAGATTAGTGCTACAATCAAGGATGAAAGAGGAACAAGCAACACTGATGGGGCATACATTCTCAAGATGGCTTAATGCCCAACTAAAGTTACAGTGAAACATGCATATTCATTTGACACACATGAACACACAGAGATACACAACAGCTTTTTCTTCATTTGTCATCTTCTCTCATTCCACAGGCATGTTGACTGATTTACTGTAACTATTCCAGTAATACGATTGCTTTAGCTGGTAATAACTACTGTGACAAAGACAAAGAGTTATAATACTGCGGCTACCAATCAAAAAAAAGAGATTATTGCTTTTGCTATCAAGCTGTCTAAAATTTAGATTAAAGGGACATTTTTAAAAAGAAGCTTTAAATCCTGATACTAACTTCTAATTCATTTTCCTCATATTAGACTCACACAGCTACAGATTGAACAAGCAATAGCAAGGAGAGGTAGAGGTATTCTAATCACTTCAATAAAGCAAAAGCATGACAAAATGTTGGACATCAACCCTATTCCCCACTGCTGATCTTTCACAGGCAAGAAAGGAGTGATCTGCCAATAGGTGGGTGTAGCAGAGAAGCAATATAAAGAAAAAAGTGTAGCTCTCAAGGAGGATTAAGTTACACCAGACCTTTTGAATTGAACTCTTTTGATTTAACAAGCTACATGGGTGGTGTTGTTTGTATACCTAGGGCCGTCCTCGCAGGCGTGGCGTCGCTCTTAATCCAGAAGGAGACCCAGGAGAGGACCACAGTCAGGATACAGGGGATGTAGGTCTGGATGGTGAAGTAGCCCATCCTTCTGCTGAGGTCAAAGTACACCGTCATCAACACGTAGTCACCTGTTGAGGGAGCGAAAACAGGACTGTCACTTCACTACAACTTCAATGCAAGAAAGTAAGACTCCAAACACAAATACTTCCATTTGAATTGTTTTCTTATATAAGAATTTTAGTTTGTAGTATGGTTATATATTAAAGGTCAACTTTTATTCTCAACCTCATTGCTATAATTCTAATATGGGAAGTCCATATTAAATTTCCCTCTCTGTTCCCTGTATTGAAATATCCCTCTGCTTCAAAGGAGTGGCAAACAGGTGCATTCAAACTTAGGCATCAATATAATTTTCTCATCAGTGATAGAGAAAAGGGAATATTGGAATACCAGTATATAAAAAAGGCTTTTCATTAGTTAGTGCTGTATGGCTCAGAAGGCTGACGAGTGGTTTAGAGAGCCTTGTAAAAGGTCAATGCATTCCACAATGGTGGCATCAATTGACTAGAATAGATCTCCAATTAGGACCTGTACAAAATCACAAACTGTCACAATGTGCAACCCAGTCTCACATCAATGTATTATAGCTACGTTGGTCTACAACACAAAACATATTAATTTCACAAAAACGGCTCAACATTTGTGAGATGCCTACGTTTGAGAAAAGAATAGGCCAGAACAATGTGATAATAGAAATTAAATATCAGCAGCTTCAATGCCTTGGACATGTCTTCAGAATGGACCATGGCCACCGTTCTTGAGGTGGACTCCACCTGGAACGAGGAATCAAGGGCGGCCAAAAACATCCTGGCAAAGAACTGTGACCTTGGAACTGAAAATGGCTAATCTAACTTAGGACGAGGCTCAACAGGCTGCCCAGAATAAGACCAGATGGAAGCAGACAGTCTTGGCCTTATGTTCCAAGTAAGTAAGTTTCATGATGTCATCTGATATTCAGGGCTACTTTTATGAACCCAAATATAATGTTGTGCAATGAAGGCCAGCAGCGTGTGGAGGAGGAAGAGGCTTCTGAGGCCAACAGCCAGATAGTTAATGGCGAACAGTACTGTTGTTTTGCCAAGTGTACACCAATGGAGACAGAACTGATATCACCACACTCCAACCAACATTAGCAAAATGTGTGAGTGGATCTGTGATCAAAATGTTCTGGCAGATAACCCTGCATCCTTTTACTGAATAAATAATAAGTCACTCCAGCTCATTTCTTTTGTTCTTACACACAAGAACGACACAACTGGACATCATATTAAGAGGAAAAAACTCTTTGTCAATCTCTAGCTTTCCACTACATAGACAGCCTAGTTTTGAAAAATGGCTACTTTTCTGAGGTGTCATTGCTCTAAAGGTGAACCTGCTATATTGTAAGTTACACTTTTTTATCCAGCCATGAACCACAGGCCGTCATCCCTGAGGATGTAAATCTGAGCACACTGGCTCATGAGTAATTAAAAAGCTCTGATATGTAGCTGGGGGCGACATCGTGCTGTGCTCTTAACTCAGGTCATCAGAACAGTCCAGAGTCCAAACCAAATTATAGAGAGAGATTATTGGTGGCAGGCTGTACTAACTTGAATATGCTTGCTGAATATGATCAGAACAGCTGTTATAGTCAGATTATTAATAGATTTTAGTCTAGGTGAAGCATTTACTAAACAGACAGGGACCGAGAACTGACCCCAGGGGAACTCCACACAAAAAGTTAGGCATTATTTATCAGTGAAGTTTAACTGAAACCATTTCAGAGTGATGACAGCCCAACTTTCCAATAAGATCGTCAGAAGTGTCTGAAGCTGTGCCATGATCTAAGCTCTTCTGTAACTTCAATTAAGATCATTTCTGTGCAGTGAAGAGCTGATAAACGTCACTGAAATTTGGCAAAGTTGTCATTAGTCTCACAAGACATCAGAAAATGTTCAGTTCCTTCTCTGACAGTTTGGAGTGAGGTCTATAATTGGCTGAAAGTAAGATACTCTGGATCGAATGGGAAGGCAGGCAGCCAGAGAGAAGAAGACAAGGACGGAGAGAGACAGGAGGAGGGAAGGTAGCTGGGAAAAAGTGAGCAGGACAGAAAGAGGGAAAAAGTTTAATGAAGCCCAGAAAACACATAAACTTCTTTCTAACTTGAGCTGCTATACAATGGCACTGACAGTGTGAAAGGAAGAAAAATGAAGAGAGTGACACAATTTATTCTGCTGCTTCTTTAATGGGATGCTTGTTATTGCCAGCATACAGAGATATTGACCTACAACATTTTTTGAACAAAAGTCATCGTTCTCTAACCTTGACAAAGTTCTGTACATCAGAAAAAATATTAATTAAGAAAGCTGTTTGATAGTCTGCCGCCACTCAGGCATATGAAAGGATGTCGGATTGAATAAAACATCTGTACAGATGTCCTTAACCTACAGCTGAATCTGAATCTCACCTCCCCATCTCTACACAGAATTGAAATAATTATATATTTTATTGCCAGGTGCAATGAATAAAGAGCACTGTATCACGGTGGCACCTGTGCAGATGACTGTTTATCACTTAAACAGTTGCAAAGTGCATATGCATGTATGTGCACACATTACTGGATGTAAATGATAGACGTGGAAGTAGTGGTGATTTGCAGTTCTTCCAGGGTTTGAGCTCTTTATTTGATTTTTTGCTTAATTTGTGTTCAGTTTTCACAAATCCTGCACAAAGATTACCGGATTTGTGTCCAGTCATAAGACTTAGTTAACACTATACCACGAATAGCAGTAGGGATGTTTTTGTAACACAAAGCTACAAAAACTGTATCCGTCGCCAAAATAGCCGTTAGCTGAAAGTTGTTAAATTCATTTTTTATTGTTAGATATTTATGCATATATGAATAAGTTTAGCTGCTCACAGAACCAAATTGCATATAAAGAAACACCTTTCCCATATACATATTTAGTGAAATCAGTGGGATTCAATTTCTACTATCCATCAATAAATTATCTCAATCGTTATTAATGTAGACTTTTGACTATAAGAGCAACACATATGGCATATGGAATAAAAAAAAGATAGTTTAAGCACACAACTGCGTTTATTCAGTGATATGGATTTAGTTGAAGATTGGTTATTACTGCAGTTTGAATCACCTGTTGCATTGGTGTGTGATGCCACTTTAAGATGTGCTTTATAGGACCTAGTGAATTCTCTTGATGATAGGACTCAGTCTACGTATTGGAGAAGGAATATCTCATAGGATTTAGATGCAGATTATGAATATCCTTGTAAGGATCAATATAACTCTAGTGTAAATTGTCTGGTCTTCTATTTTTGGTGACTTGAAAAAAGCATTAACAATATATAAAACTTACCATCTAGGAAAACTGGATATTAAAACAAGCATATTTCAATGTATTCTGAAAATAATTAAATGGACAAGAATGTTCTCTTCAATTAAACTGCCCCAGACAAATTCCTTATGCATATAATTAAATGGACGAATAGAAAACCCAACTTCACTCTCTTTCTTATTGATATTCAGCTGTATTGCAACTCTTTAGTTAAGCAGCAAAAATCCAAACAAAACCCTTTTTTTAATTCTTAAATTAAAGTTTTCACTATTTTTCTCCATTCTTGTATGTATTCCTTGATGAATTCTTGTCTATTTGTGAAAACACAAAACAAGCTTTATTCCACTCATTTTTCACAAGTAGAATAAAGCTTTCACAAATCTGTAACTATTTTAATGAGTCTCTGGAGTCTCCCTGGTAATATAGTCCAGATTTCTACAGATCTAAATATAGTGGTTTTTGATCTGGCTCTAATATGTAACACATGTCCTGATAGAAGAACCAGATTCAAGTTCATGCAAGAGTGTCTGGCTTTTCAGTGCTGACCAATATCTTGTCCAATCACTCAAAATCAGAGCCATAGCAATATCCATATAGCTGCAACAACATCCATTAGCCACAGTAATGGCTACATCCACAGCACCAGAAATGGTTGGTGGTTGCAGCCAGTGGTGATGGGTGCAATTGGAGCTGTGCTTTCCACCTAATTTGATGTAATGCACGTTGTTATCACACCTAAATGGTTTGTTAATGGTGACTGTGTGGAGGTAATCTAATCTGAATTGAAAGTAATGTTCTTACAAGGGGCATTTTTATTTTGTAGTTTGTACCAGTTTCTCTGCCTGTTGTAGATGCTTTTTTTCATTTTTCCTGGCACTGAACAGCCTACAATGAAGTGCTAAATGGCAGCATATTTAAAGGTAGTTAATATGTATAACTGTGTACATATGTTCTCATGCCATGTTGGTTATGGGCTAATTTTTACTGTTGTTATTTCTTAGATAAGATGATCTGAATGGCAGGAAGGTCTCAACTTTGACAGCTGTTATATTGAATTTTGAACTATGCCTATATCTGACTTACAAGTAGGTATAATGCACCTGCAGTGGTAAAAAAAAAAAAAAAAACAAGCTCAAAAGTTTGTCCTGTGGCTTAGAACTCACTTCTAAAGTAAATATAGCAGATTTTTTGAATTTTTTCTTTTCTTATTTTTAGAATCATGTTTGTGTCAGAGAATTGGTAATTCAAAAGAAAGCCTCAGGAAAAAATTGTTCTCTGCCAGATGCACTTTCCTCCATGCATGTTGCCACTTTGAGACATTGACAAGCTATAATAATTCATATTCTTGCTTGTTGCTGCTACTATCCACCAGTAGTCGTGATAGACCTGCACAAAAAGGAGTATTGAACTTTCCCGGTATGTCACTGTCTAATGTGTGTTTGGTGTTTGGAGAAAAAAAAGGCTTGTTAAGATTCAGTGGTGAAGTCAACATTGAAGATTCAAGGATTCTGTTCAGCTTCAAATGATTTCTTGTGATTGCATGCTTTCAAATTCCTCCAAATGGGCAATTACCTTTATTTAATGCTATGGTGCAATTACCAAATGATTAAAACCTTTCCAACAGCTTATCTGTAAATCCCAGCTTTGATCAGTGGGATAGATTGGGAGGGATACAACTTTAAAACACAGTTTGACAAAGTTTCTCCGCTTAAGTCAGCAGAAGCAGAATTTACCATGGCTTTGCTGGCTTTTGCATTGCTAAGTTCCAAAAAAAGCATGTGATATATGTGCTGCTGTCTTCCCTATTTTTCTCTATCTCAAAGGTTCTTTTCTGTGGGCAAGATATGCAAGGATGTGCAAGAATATATATGATCAAGACGCATATAACAAGATATCCGTAAAAAAGTATGAGGATATCTGGTAATGGTCACATACAGTATAATCATTAAAAGATCATAGACTATTTTAGATTGTCCACTTGACTGTTTTACACCTTTCCTTCAAAGATGGGTTTTCAGTAATTTTGTGCTTCCAGCTGTGAGGTCTACCATTTGAAGTTCAACCTAAGAACAGAGTCTCCAAGAGATTTGCTGTTGATCTTCTTTCCTGGAACCACCTCTCAGATGTCCATGAAGCCAGCACCAGAGGGATCAACCGAACTTCACTACCTGAGTAGCCAAGTCGTTGAGCAGGTAAACCTCTACCTCCTTAATAACATGGAACCATCAACATTGATGAGAAAGATGGTACATCACAGAAACAATGATATAACCTCAACTACCAGGACCCCCAACACAGCAATGGAGCACACACTGACACAGACAAAGATAGGACATTGTCATCTACAAAACTACATGGAATTGTTTTCTACATTTCTTTATCCAATGTACAGGTAGATGTATCGTAGACGTCCACATTGACATTTTAGAAAAAGATTTATATTTTTCTTGAAACCTAGCCACAACCCATTAATTTCCTCTGTAAGGCTTTCGAAGAACCTTATATTTAGAGTAAAATGACTTTTATTCAGATTTTTTTTTTGCTCATCAGCTCAACTACATTTAAATATCTAGAAGCCAGTGCCTGATACATGGCGACTTTTGGATCTTGAATAATGAAATGAAATGAACCGTGGGTAACAGCTGATGAATGTTATTTGGTTGACAGTTGATAAAGTATGTAATTTAGGCTGCTTTGTCCCTAGAAGTATACTTTTCTCTGTGTGAGCTCACAGACATTTTTTTGTTCTTACATGATGACTCATAAATATTTCACGCTAAATGCAGCTGTCTTTACCATTTTAAGAACTTTGTCTACTACTGTTTTGTCCTGTTTTTGACATAGGGGTAATCAAATACTTGTATACTTGACAGCAGTATATAACCATAATTAACCACTAACTTCTTTATGACATGCCTGGATTTTTCGAGACAACTTGAAAGAAATAACTGTAGTATCTTCATGTTGATTGTGACTGTACTGATTTCATTATTGTAAACTGTCAAAGTAAGGTCAAAATCCCCGAAAAACACCCGTTTTATCCTATTGAGCTTACTGCTTTATGGAACTGGTGGTGTGTTCATGCTCATGGAAAAAATTGACTTTGACATCATATAAATTATGACATGTGACTGTCCAGAATTGTTTACACAGGATTGTGTTGCTGTTAAACATATTACATTTATGTTTTCTTTGTTTGCCTACTGAACAGATGCATCAAGAGTCGTCCTGTAAGATGAAGTGCAACTAGTGTTCCTACAGCAGACATGAAAGTTTGACGACATCTCTGAGGTCAGAATTTTTAGTTGTGTATTTATCTTAAAGGACTGGTGTGTTGGATTTAGTGACATCTAGTGGTCAGGTTGCAGATTACAGCTAAATAAATACGCGGCTCATCCCCCTTCCCTTCCAGTTGTGTAGGAGAACTTGCACTGGCCGTGAAACTTGCGAAAAATCCAAAAGGCCCTCCCTGGAGTCAGTGTTTAGTTTGTCCGTTAAGGGCTACTGTAGAAACATGGTGCAACATGGTGGGCCCCATATGTAGGGCTCATTCTAAAGTAACAAAAACACAAAACTTCTACATTTCATGGGATTATACACTCATTTAAACATATTTATGAAAATGATATTCTATTTATGCCAAGTTTATTCCTCTTGATGCCACTAAATTGTACACACTGCACCTTTAAGCTTATGATTGAGTTATATATGTATATTTGCTTCATGCTCAGTAGTGAGTGTCACTATTGGGAGCAAATACTATTTTCACTGTGAGTTCCATGGCCTCATTTTTCTGAATAAATTTGATTGGCACATTGACATAAAGCTTAAAATCTGGCTGTTATTCAAACAAGTCCTTACTGTAAATCTGTTTTAAGTTTACTCCTTCTGTGCAGTTTTTGCAGCCATTCAGAAGTGCTCATCCGAGACTCACTTTGTTGCCTTTAATTATAAGTAGATTGTGCTGCCTTTCTAGATAATGTACAATGGATAAGTTAATAATTTACAGGTGCTAAATATAAATTAATCAAATTGTCTTGTCAGTAATTTAGTTGAAGAGTTGTCCCTGGCGGATATTTCTTGTATTTGAGCTATGCAGAAAATTTAAAATAATACTGCCTGTTTTTTTGAAGACAGAAGATGAACTACAGCCTCTTAGGGGACGACTCAAGCTCAAAAGACGCAAGGATAACATCAGAGGGGGTACGTTTAAAGAAAAACCTACACCACACATCTTGGCAGCCAAGGTAGATTTGGCCTGGTAGTCCATTGGACAAGAATTACGAGCAAGCAAGTGAAGTCCTGGACATTACAGATCGAAGTGTATATTTGGCATACTGTGAAGAACTGCCGCTGTCTGCCATTTGTCTTACAGTGTTGTCAAATAAATGGCAATAATACAAGCCACGACTGTATGTGGAACGCTGTTAGTAGTTTTACTATGGCCATAAGGTATTGTCAGTATTTGGACAGACACTTAAGGGGCAGGGCTGTTTTTATTTGTTGCCTGACTGTGCCATTATAAATCCAATGGAGGAAGGGTGGAATTGGGGGAGAGAGTAGAAATGAAAGGGCAGGTTCACAAAATTTGAAGTCTGTCTTAAAACAATAGTCAGTTGCCCATTGTTGTGCTCTCTGTAATGCCTCTTGCTCATACTTACAATTAGAAAATTGTTTCCTAATGCGCTTTCAAAGCATGTTTTGGCAAATAAGTTTAGTGAGGCTTCAAATGTCCAAATGAGTCAAATCAACTGGAAATCCTCCACAACACAAAAATCTGTCTCAAGTGTTTCCTTGTGAGCTGCAGCTGCAAAGGCTGTAACTTTCCATCTGCTGAGGCTAAAATGCTGTGGCTGGTCACACTGGCTTTGATGGGCAGTCTCATTTTAAATGTTAGGTATGCATATAACCACTGGAACAGGTTTTCTTGCTGTCATCATTTCTCTATACTGACAATTTCTTCTTAGTGTGCTTTCAATGTAAGTGATGGGGAGATAAAATCTAGTCTTTCTATGCAAAAATGTATACCCACGCTTATCTGAAGTTGAGTCTTTGGCAGTCTGAGTCAGTAAAACCAAGTGATTATCTTTTCACTTAAGTTTTTCTGTTCACAGTTCCCTCTGTGTTATCCTGCCACCACAGGTCAGCATCTTTAAAACATCCTTTCATACGATCCTCACCCAAGCAAAGAGCAGATACTCAGTGGCATGTCTGAGTCCTATATCTACATTACATCTGCTCAGGCTAAACTGCAGTGGCTGGCCCAGCTGGCTTAATCTGAATGTCTTGTCCTACTTGCCCAGTTATCCAACCTCCATCAATAACTGTTTCCACTTATCTTGACAGCAACTAATTACCAACCCCACTGGTATTAAAGTCTTCTTGAATTATATCTCTTTTCCCATCTTAACAAAAAAAACAAAATCTTTACTAACTACAACCAGCCAGTACTCTGCTCAGTCCACCAAGCAAACCAACTAAACCTCTTCAGCTGCCTCATTTTTTGCAAGAAGCACAACCTACACTTCTGTCTATAGCATCACAAGTTCACGCTTCAAGTTCTTCATTTTGGTCTCTCAGCTTTCTTCTCACCAACAACTTTTCACTGCTGTGGGTGCATCTCAAGTCTCATCCACATTTCCTTCACTTGAGTCTTAGTCCCTCCCATAAGGGTTGCATGAAGAGAAACAAGGAAACCATGCAGGGAGAGAGGAAATGAGGAAATACTGTGTGTTTTTATAGACATTCTCTGAAGCGGCGTCTGTTTCTGATGATGGCGGCAGCTGATCACAGCTGGATCAGCTGTCAGTGGCTTTAACAGCTGTAAAGACTTTTAATGGAATTTGTGTCTGCACACATGTGCACTGTGCTAATACTAATAAAGGCTCACAGTTATCACTGACAGAACAGATGTTTTCTCTCTGCAGCCAAACACCTGCACATGAATAAAAACCTGTATTCTGTATTTAAACTGTGTATCCTGTCCTGCTTAGAGGCACAGAAACCATTTCTACTGGCAGAATGTTTTTGCATTATTTATTCATATTTTGCATCTGTATTATTGATATTCTGATTGAAAATTCATTATTTGATAACTCAGAATATGATTAAGGTGTCTTTTGAACACTGGAAATTATTTATCAGGCAAAATGTTTCAGAGGATCAAGGATCTTATGTAACTCATATCAAACCAGACGATGAGGAAGTTTCAGCCTGACATGTGACTGAATGGAAATGATGACAAATGACAGACTCTCTCTGACTTTAATTTTACCCATAATAACAGTTAATGGGGGGAAATAATAGATCATGAAAAGAAAAAACTTTAGATAAATAAATGTGAATCTGCAGGGATGTTGTGATGTATTAGATCAGTCTGATCAGCTGCAGTGTCCAATCAATAACTGATATCCAAAAAGGGGGGCATATCAGCTGATTAAAGACGTCTATGAAGGCTGCACTCGTCTATCTTCACTCATGGCTCCTCAGATATCCCTCCTCACTCCTCAGAGCAGGAGTAAGAAACTTGAGACAGCCTTCAAAAGTCTTCAGTTTCAAGCGAGTATCAAGGAGTGAGGAAATATAAAATAAGAGACTTGAGATATACCCAGTGTTTGTCATGCTTTACACAGCCTGCTTTAGGCTCTGTCCTTTTATACCTAGCTCAATAAACAGGGACAAAGCTGATTAGCCAATAAAATCCTACAGCTTCCACTAGGCGGGCCTCAGGTTTCCAACCACACCCCTCTGCATCTGCAGCCCTCCTCCTCCTCCTCCTCTTTTCCAAGCTTTTTCCCTCTCATACACTATTTCTGTTGCATCATGTTACTGTCAACTCCACTTAATGTGCTGTGTATTTTGGTCTTAGGTTAGTAGCAGTAAAAAAATCTCCTCTCGTCTTTTTTGGCTTTCCTAAATCATGTTTATTTAAAATTGCTCACAGCAGATTCAGGCAATTGTTCTTTATCATTCACGTCACACACGTCAAAAAATCGAACTTATATACAAAATGTTTTGATCATCATCTAACTTCATTTGTTGCTGCTGGTGTCATATTTCCAGCTGAGCGAGACCCCGGCAGCTTGTCACAAACCACATAATGGACAGTCCAACACATGATGTCATCATGATGCAATATAAACCAGGCAGTGTGAAAGAGACAGTGACAAGAATGACATTAAAGGGTTTGGAATTGATCTTACAAATATTAAATAGACCCTCCAATCTACTGCAACCACTATCTATCATTGTATCTATGTATCTGTCTATGTATCTGTGTATCTACATATCTATTCATTTCAGTCCCTAGAAAACAGATCTTAAGAATGGACTCATTTAGAAGAAATATGTGACTGCTACAACAAGGGGCGTAATAAAAATGGAGATATGATTATGGTGCATTTAATCACTTTTTATTCATACAGTAAAGAGAAGCATCCCTGATTTTCAATTCAGTAAATCCCATGACTGCCTATATAAAAAGGGGAATTTTATAACTATGGCCCATTAAGGAAGGATGAATGTAATCAGATGCTGTAATAAAAAAGCTTTAGTTGACAGTATATCACAAAGACTACAGCTAATAATCTAGTTAATTTTCTCTACAGCAACGTAGAAACCAAAGAAAAGCTTAATCACAACAGTGGACTTTTCATAAAAATCTGTGTATTTTGCTATTTCACCCAAATAAAAGTGTCGACTTGCAAATTATGTACCTATTTATGTCCGAGATGGACTGCGTGTTCTCCCAAAGCTTGTTAGAAATGGAAGATAATGCAGGTTAGATTAAAAAAAGTAACAGTTGCACATTTTATATGCCATCAGGGGTAAATAAAACATCTATTCATTGTTTCCTGCCCTATTCTCCATTTCCTCCCTCTCAGCAACTCCAGGCAAGACAGTGTTTTAATATGACAGTTTAATGCATTCAGGATAAACACAAGTTATTCTTTTGCAGGATAATGCTGTTTAACTCCCATGAATGACTGTATGGAGGCTACAAAAATATACATCCCTAGATTATCTATAGCTATCTATAACACACACACACATTCACAGAGATGTGGTGATTGCTGTGCTCTAACTCTGCATAGTAGCAAACAACCCCTCTGTTTACAGTCTTCTAGGACAGTAACAACCCCTCTGTTTACAGGCTGCAGCAGAATACTTATTAGTCCGATTTGCCCGCTCCACACTTGTCTACATACTGTCAGACCATGCAGTCAGGTCGACTTTCTGCTTGGAAGCTCCGAGGAAAATTCTTGGGAAGAGTCTTTCATTAATGAGGTCAAGTGAGCTGGAATGTTATTGTGCCGGCTTTCTCCCTCACCAAACTGACACACCATTTATGTGATATAAAGAAAACAACATATTTTCTCAAATATTTCTCCTCTTGTACAATGTTTTATACAAATACTTGCAGGGGTCGGGGACTCGAGTCACATGACTTGACTCACGAATTTGAGGATTTGAGTCTTGCGTGACCAACATTGACAAAAGACTCAGCTTCAACTTGTTATTTATGACTTCAGATTTGACATAGACTTGAGACAGATGACGTCTATCTATAAACATTTGCATTTTTCTGGATATTTAGAAGCTACATTTTTTAAAACACGACTGGGTGATTTCTAGTGAAATGTGCACGAACTTGGCAACCCACTAGGATGCAGCAAACCAGCAGAGGTTTAAGCACAGGACATCTATCATGGAGGGGGCTAGTCCAAATATAATCAAATTTGGATTCAAGGATTATGTTGTTGATGATGGTATTAAGAAGAGAACAGCTGCAAAGTCTGCAGCTCAAAATCAGAACATCCAACTTCACCTGTCACTATAAAACCCACTAAGAAAGGTACATGAGTGTGTCTTTTTACTTAACTTATTGGCTGGTTTGTCTCCTACTTCTGTTTTCATTTTAGAGCACTTTGGAGATGTAGGGCCATAATATCATTTAAGAGCCCTTTAGAGATGTAGGGCTATAATATAATTCCAGAGCCCTTTAGAGATGTAGGGCTATAATATCATTTCAGAGCCCTTTGGAGTTGTTGTTCATTTAGGAAGCTTGTTATTGATTGCCACAAAATGTCAAATATCATTAAGATTTATTAGGTGTAAGCAGGCTGCAACAGGTTTCATTAATGTTGAAAATAAAACAGCTTTTCAAGACCACTGTCTATGAACTGATTTAAATGTGGAAACTGGGGTAGACCACCACAATCTCATACAACTTCAATTGCGGCTTGCTTGACGTATAGCAGGGACTCAAATTGCTTGAGATTCAAAGGTTAAGACTTGAGACTTGCACATGTGTGACTTACTTCCACATCTGCTTAATTGTAAGAACTAAGTCATTGTAGTTAATAGTTTAGGAATGCTTTAAATACCCTCATTTGACTCAATAAACCATGATGTGAAGGCAGCTCAGTCAGAAACTCGTTTGTTTCGCATAAAGTGAGTATAAGCAATGTTAGTGATGCATTAGGTAAAGTTTGGATGAGGTTCGTTAAGGAGCTGGTTGTGGTTGGGACAACATTTATAATTTTTTAAACATTTGTTCATACATAACATTTGACATAGACCAATACTTTTTCAATACTTTTTTTCTACTCACATACATAGTTCCAGATATTGACCATTGGATCATTGGAAGTTGCCCAGTCCAACAAAAGGTTGATCGATTGTCTACTGGGCAGCTCCGATGATGCAGGTTGGGGGTTGCTCAAGGGCACCTCATTATCACTCTTACTACAACTCCATGCACATCACTATTACTACAACTTGTGGACCAATCTAAAGCTTGACACAGTTGCCAAGTTCAATATGGACAATCGCTGCTCAAGGGAGTCTTCTGCGTGCCTATTCATGTCTTTTCCTTAAGCACTAATACTTTCATTATAGTTTGATGATTTCCAGCTGTGATTTGAATGTGATTCGTGGTCAGCTGTGGGTTAGGAGTCACACTCAAGAGGATGTATGAGAGATAAAGCAGAAGGGGAACATCAAATGGAATATAAGTATTGTGATCCGTGATGCAATCGCCGAACAGGGCATGAGATTGTCAGCGATTTCATTGCAGATTCTTCAAGAAAAAGACATTTGAAGAATTTCTACAGTGGACATGTAAAGAAAGAAAAGGAAGAACATCAGCATTTCTGCAATATACCCACAGAAAAGGGCATAATGGAAGCTTTTGGGGAATTTGCGATGGGATCATAGAACAAAGCGCCGAAGTGTCTGGGATTCCGCATTGGGGCCTTTTGAAGAGGACGCTGCTGAATTGATAACGATGGTGGATTTGCGGCGGGGGTCCCCAGTGGCTCTGTGGCCGGGGATCTGTCCACTCTGTTCTCATTAAAACAGCCCCATACCTCATGTGTTTATGAGGGATGAAGGATGAAGCGGGGGAGAGAGGGAGACAGAGGGAGAGAGGGAAATAAGGGAGAGGAAGAGAAACGCAGCACTTTCGAAGTTTGTCATGATGTAAATTAATGATAGGTATTTTTAGCCGGGGATCTAATCATCATGCGTGTAGAGATGGAGCTCCAGCAAGTGAAACAGGAAAAAGAAACGAGGTAATAAATGAGAAAACGGCTAATTTTCTTGAGCAGCATGAGGTAGATGTGTAGGTTTGCTGTCGCTTTTGAGCATCTCAGCAGAAAATTAGTTTGACTGTGTTTTTGACGATACAGCGGGAGTCCAGGAAAACATATAATTTATAAGCCCATCAATGTGTCTCGAGATGAGAGTGCTCATCAGTCACATCTTTTCTTTTGTGATCAGAAACACAAAAACGAAATGGCGGTTTCTCATTAGATAAACAGGATGCTTGATCAGTTTCTCCTAATGGGTGATAAAAACAGGCAAAAAAAGAAATGGTTTCCTGCAAAAAGTTGTTAAGAATACTTGATGTAGCCGTGGCATGTGTGGGCATTGGGACAAAAACACATTTAGCACAACAAAATAGAGCTGTTCAACCAATTTACAATGAGCTCCTTGATAATTTGATGCCACTCCCAGTTATCTCTCTCCTAATTATGCCAAGTGCTCCTGTTCTTCGAATATTCATGAACAGAGGTTCAGCTCTTAGAAAGCTGAATCAGGTCACATTATGCAGATGTCTCCAAAGACAAAAGACCGTATGGCACCAAGTAGATGGAACATATGCAACTCATAAACAAGGTTAAGAGAGGTTAACAATCACTGTCACGTCTCTATCTTCCCTCATTCATAATTCTTTGCTGATGACGCCATTCAAATCTGTTATTATCTGCAAGGGTCACGTGTCAGCATTAAAAATGTATTAAGAACTTCCTCAGTCCATGCCAATCGTGGGTATAATTACTGGCACCTGTTGGAGCAGCAATATTTCTACAGCTGCCACTGCAGCCAAACAACAACCCTAAATTGAATCATCAAAGAACACAAAGCCTAATAACCACACTGAAAGCATGGGAAGAGAAAAGGAAAAGGAGTGAATAATTAAACTTCCTTTTTAATCTTTAATCTTGGTGATTAATGTCAGTGGAAAAACCTATTTGCCCCTTACACCCGAGGGGAATACTTATGAGCTTTCAGCTTGTAGTTATATGATTACATTTATGGGCATGGTGCTAATGTTAACCTGCGCAAAGCTCGGGGCACCAAGGTAGTCAAGCGGCTCGAGAGGCTGGGTGTTATTTTGAAACAAGGTGAAGCATTCTTGAGCAAGATTGAGCTAGTCTGGAGCCAAAACTGACCTTTTGACCTCCTCAGAAGGCTCAATAAAGTTCTGTAGAATTATAAGGCTTTAAATACTGTTCAGCATGTTTTTTCGTGACTTTTTCCCGACCTTTGTTGGCGTCTCTCTTACCCGCTGTCGTCGCGAGCACATCTGTGGTGTTTCTAAGCCCCATGAAATCAAACTGGTAAAGCCTCCAGTATTTCTGGTCCGACGTCTCCACTGAGTTCCGCCTCCACTTGTACACGATTTCATCTCGCGGGTAGCCGTCTAGGAAGCACACAGACGCTCGGTTAGGTGTGTGGAAGAATGAGGTGGAAGACAAAAGACAAGAGAGAAAAAGTTGAAAGCAGAGAATACAGGAGAGATTAATGCAGCAATGCACTTTTTACTGTATGCATGATTAATACAAATTTATACAGTAACTTTTCATGGGCAGTTCAGTGGACTGCGACCAACGAAGCAATTACTGTTAACTTGTTTGCTTGGAATGTACTCTTGTGCACTCAAGGTGAACAAATACCACTCTGCTATGATATTTAATGTTTTATTTAGTGCTAAAATCTTAATTTCATTGGAATCACCACGCAGGTTTCTACACATAGAAGTCAAAACTATGCTGCTGCATATTTTACTGGTAAAAACTGAGCAGTCTGCTTTATTGCAAGATACTGTCATCTTGGAAGAAAAGGTAGCTAGGGCTACTTCAGATAAAAGTGAAATGAAATTGCTTGACTTTTTCCATAAATGGGTTTTTTTTGTAGTGTAAGATTATAGGCTATGTATCTTTCATATACTTCTGTGACAACAAGCCTATTGTTACACTTCAGTGACGTGTGAAAGTGCTTTCCCGTAGAGGAGCCAAGTGGTTCTCGGAAATGCTTTGAAGTGTCTGCTACATGTTAAGCATTAAAACGGAAGGATTCCACATAGGCTGCAGATCCGTGCTGGGTGGAGCAGTTAATAAACTCGAGCACCAGCGCACGAGAAGTTGGTTCTTTTTAACGATGTATGCATGTAAAAAAATAAGGATGAGCTCATTTGACAAGTTGAAGCAATTTTACACGAATGATTGACAGCAATAATGAACAAGTGGTAGGCCTTGTTGTACCACTGTTGAAACCACACTAATTATGTAAATGATCTCATTTAGAGGATAGTCATCTATAACCAAGAAGAGCAATCACCATGATGTAAGAGGGGTGTTTTTTTTAAATCACTAATATTGATGGCAAACATTATTACCACCATATTTCTCTTGGTGTGTTTGGACAATTATCTTAACTGCAAACAGTATTACTATTGAGTTACCAGTGTATCTTCATAGCTACAAAATGTTTGTCATATTTCATGCCCTGAAAAGCCTACTGAAGCCACATGTTCTCACACAGTGTTATAAATCACAATCTGCTCTGGCCTTGGCTCTTATATTCTCTGTTTCTGTCCCTCAAGTGAAGAAGACAAGGAATGTCCACTTCTAACATATTTATGTAAACGCCTACAGTTATATGTGAGGGTTTCTGCTCATGAAAACAATATCATGTGAGTATAGCACTTTGGGGAAATAAAATAAAGTTCCCATACCAGTAAGACACAATATAGTTCATTTTTTTCCTGCCAAGTCATCCAGTCTTGCAATACAATGTCCACTGGTTGTAACAACAATATTTAACTTCTGAATAGCTACTTTTGCTATTGCTGAAGCTATTGTGGTTATGTTTAGGCACTGTCAGCACTTGGTAAAGGTTAGTGAAAGTTAATGGTCTTGGTATAAGACAGATGCAAAGTCTACAGTGACATTTAAGCTACACCAAGATCTCTCATTAACCTTACCCACAGGCCTTTTTTTTTCCTAACCCTTTGTTGCCACTGTCATCAAAATTCGTCCATTGACTACGTTTGCGGACGCTGTAATGTGAACATTTAGTAGGGTTGGCAAGATGCCCAATGTAAAGGGCATAGACACTGCAAAAAAAACAACTTAAATTTCTCCTTTTTGGCTTTTTTGACTGAATAAATATAGCCAAAAAACACATACAATGAAATATACTAGGTTCATTTCAAAAGTATATTTTAATTATTTTTTTTTATGCAACTACTAAAGCTCAGAGTTTAAATAGTTTTCTGTGATTTTCCAAGTTCTCTAAAGCTCATTTTATTGTCTTATGTAGAAAACTCATATCTACCTACAGTATGTGTGCATATGAGTGTAAGTGGAGTTCTTTCTAAAATGTCAGTCCCCCCCTTGTCTGAAGTACAGTGTGCTTAGTAAAGATAACTTATCATAAACTGAGGGAAAAGAAAACAGCACACTCTAAGCACAATTTCTTCTTTTCTTTTCATTCCCTTATTACAGAGCAGCCAATCTTTTCAACAGCCATACAGTTTATTTCCAGCGTCAGCTGCTTTGGGAGTATGTTTAAATTGTACGAATCATAAGGATCATATCCCTTGTTCTTTACACTGACATTCAAAAGTTTATCACAAATCCATTTTTTTGATGAGGTTTTTGAAATGAAATCAGGAAAGTTTTGTGAACAACACCAAATCTGATTGACAGCTTCTGATGATTGACCACCCCTGCTGAGGGCTTTCAAATAATGCAACATGGGCTGTGGCAGTTTTTATAGAGGTCTCTGGCTCGTTTGAGCATGACTGAGAACTGCTGATTACATCTATAAATGTATGACTTGTCCTGTTTCAACAGCTGGTTAATGCTGCATTTTTGATGTAACTGGGAAATGTGTATTTAAATAGTAAAGAATAGCATCTAGTCTGGTAGAATATAATCAATACATCTGATTTGTCATCACTCATGTATCATGTACAGTAAAGTCTTATATTTCTCTACTTATGCTGCTTGCATTTTAAGATTCTATTAAATGTACAGCACAGTTCTTTAGCGATATTAAGTTTTTAAAGTAACTTATCCACAGTGAACAAAGACATACTAACACATGGAGCTTGTAAAATGACAGTTTTGAGGAAATGTGTTATGACTTTCATTTATTTCAGTGGCGGTCAGCTGATTGGTAAAAAAAATATGTTAAAGTAGTAAAAAGTAATGAAAATGTCATATTGTGCCATTTCTGCCACATTGAAAATGACCTCCCTATGAATATATGTAACCAATATACAGTAGCACCACAGAGGGTGTTCTTCACACCGGGATTGTGGCCATGCCTGTAATGTGGATAACTGCATGTGGCATGTGGCATACAAACTTCTTGTAATCATAGCTAAAAATGCCTTTCTAGACTTTTAATGGCTTTGGTAGTTGTCGAAAAAATGAAATTTTTTCTCAAATGTATTATGCACTAAAAAGAAAGCCTAAAAGCTCCCAAAAACCAAGGCATGAGTTCAAAACATGTTGGCAAGGTTGCATAATCGACACGTGCTATTAAAAAAGTGAAATAATAAGAAACATTAGTGAAGGCCATCAACGCATTCATCAGGTTTATAATGTTCAATCTCAATAAACGAAATTGATTGCAGCCATAATAGGGAGACTTCTAACATGCTTCAAGATGAAGAGAGAACATTTGAAAAGCCTAGTACATTACAGTATCATAATACATTAAAAGGCCTTGAGTGGTAAGGTTTCTTCTGAGTGGGAATTAAAGAGGTTGGTAGCAGTGAAAGTTAAAGTAATGGATTGGGTGTTTGGACATTGGATTAAAGCGAGCGCCAAATTCGGCGTCATTATCAGGTGTCATCCTGATGTACAACGAGGGAGAGACACTATAAGTCACCTCTGGTCTGCTTCACCTCCCTCCTCCTCTGCAGCAGATCTTCGTCTTACAAACCATCTGCCATGCAATGTGTAATTTGTAGGCCGGCAACATGTTTATGCAAAAAAACAGACGGAGCCGACCTGAGTGAGACACTTGCTGCTCGGTTTATGTGCTTTCTCTGGTGTCTAAAAAGCATCTTGTGTTCCGTTTTGTAACATTAAGATTGATGGAAACGCTTTCTTTATCGGAGTCATATGAGGAGTCTGGAGAGCAGCTTTTCATTTTCCAAAAGAGTTGACATATGTGCAGCCATGTCTCCAAAAATTACCCCTAATAAGACTCCACGGATATAAACTTCTGGACATTTTAAACCAGGAAAAGACCAGATGTTATAAAAGTTATTTGTTATTCTTATGAAGAAACCTGGAGAGGTAATTAAACCGCTTAAACTCAAGCACAAGCACATGGGCCAATTTGTAATCTCCACATGTAATTTCCATTGTTCCTTAATTATCAAGTAATCTCGCACTAATCAGAAAATCCTGAGTAAAGTACAGTTATACAAGTTTTAAGTCTTTATTTAGCAAAAAAACTGACATTGTTCTGCTATTTAAGCTTGCATTTGTAGTGGAATGAATGAAATCTAAAAAATACAAAAAATATCTCTATATATATTTGAGCAGTTATGATTAGCTCTCAACAGGTTGGGACAATAGCAGCATTCAGCACAACATTCAGCTCGAGTGAATATAATCATTTAGACTTCAAGGCTTTAATTCAGTGCTTTTGAAGGCACTTGCTGCTCATCCATTGCGGCCACAGACAAGAAAATGTCCATCCACATGGTCATGTACTGAGCCTGGAAAAAGGGTCATTATTGCAGAATCCTTTCACTGAGAGCAGACACATAATGGAAGCCCATTTGCGGTCAATAGCTCTTTCGCTACCTCCAGTACTGTTAACATCTGGTCTCATCACACTGCGAACAAATTGTATATGCTCAAAAATACTCAATTGATTATCTGAATTCAATGCTGAGAGGAGGTTTATAATGGCCAGTGACAAATACTGCCATCTGTAGTTGCATCAGGTAATGGTTATTACCACAATTCAATCATATCTACCAGTGAAGGATGTCTGATCCAACAGAATAGCCCGTCATACAAAATCAAATTGGATTAGTCATGCCTTTTAGGTGGTGGGTAACTTAATAAGAGACGGGTTAATAGAGCAATAAATGTAGGGGGGCAAATCTTCAGGTAGCCATAATGCCTTGTACATTGTCCATGTCCATTCTTTAATGGTACAAATAAAATGTATTACTGTTATTTTATATGTATTATAATGATGATGATAGTGTCAAATTCTAGTGTCACTTTTGCACTTTTGATTTTTTGTGTGAAATTCGTGTCATAATGAAAAATTCATTTTTTACTTTTTTAAAAAGACAAGCAACTTAATAAAACAGAAAATGCATTTATTAACTAGAAATGCATATATCTATGTATTGTATTTCACTTTTTTCCATGTTTAATATATTTAAATGTAGGCATTTTAAATCTTCCATACATTTTATCCTTCCTATTTATAGCTAAATATACTGTTTTCCGGTTCTCCCACTTCTGACTTATTATTACTAATTCAAGTTCATCCTCTTCATCTTCCTCAATGATCCTCATGATCCCTCATCTGCTAATTCTGATGAGCCTTTGGGAGAGAAAATCTCTCTGCCTTCTACTACAGAGAAGATAATGACAGAAATTCCCAGAAAAGACTCAAGCATTGATAACCTACTGATTAAGTATTTGTAATTGATTTATAATTTAGCATAATAAAAAAAATCAGTAGAACTTATAATTAAGGGGAAAAATTCATGAGTAAAGCAATACTTGAGCTTAAGTCTGTATTTATTCCCTGGCTGTAAAATAATGCTGAGGATCCTTGTTATTTTGGATTGAGACATTAAATTCAAATTTCACCTCACTATAAATGTTATTCTGATTTAATATGCACAATTTGGGGAAGTCACATGACTATGGTACTTGTACTGAAGTGGGTTGGCAGCTGAAGTTGTGTTATGGCTGATCAGGTGGCACAGGGAAATGTTGATATTCATTTTGGCATAAAAATCATTTCATTACTATCTGTTGCTTAACATCTCCCTGCTGTAATTTTCCGAAACTTTAAATGTCACCTTAAAACTTGTAATTGTTTTTTTTTTTTTTTTATCTGTATCTGTCAATACTTATTTAGTCTCTGCTGTTTCTTTTTTGTGTCTACCTCAATATTACAAGGTGCTGTACAGCAGGTATTATGAGTATAGATGTCACTATGCATTAATATGTGTAAATGTATTTGTGTGTGCATGTGTATGTTCATGCTATTGCCAATATTCACAGCTGGAGAAGACGAGAGGACAGGAGTGTTCGTCCATTGGGAAATTATGAAGTTGCAGCTGGCATTCTGCGTTGATGGTCATCCTGAAGAGGAAGGCAGAGAGACAGAAAGAGAGAGAGAGAGAGTGAGACACTATCAAACAAAGACATTCAAGGTATTAAATATGCTTCATATCCCTCATTTTCCGGTCAATGAAGCACATGGTGTGAATGCACGGTACTCATCGTAGCTTATATCATATAATGCACTTTTGCACCAGAGTATATGAAACGCTGGCTTCAAAACAGATGGTGGAGGATCACACTCGATTGCTTTGTTGATGTGTGAAATCTTTCAAAATGACAGAACTGTTTTATCATCAGCCTTTGACATGTTTTTCCCCAAGATGGCATTAATTTATAGGTCAGAGTCCAAAGGCAATGTAACCTTTTAAAAACAGGAGCATTTAGCTCTGATCACTGGACAAGTCAATACAACAGATGTTCTGGGAAGGCAACAGTGATCACAAATCGTCCATATCAAGACACAGTTTCATGTTTTACAAGCAGCATATGAAACTGAATATGAATTTATAGTCTTAATTAATCCTTAAATTCATTTTCCATGTGTAAGATAATGTCTGTAAAAGTGAGACAATGGTAAAATGTGTCTCTTTCTTTGAGTTATTTGGTACTTTTGTGTCTTTGTTCCTGGTAAAAATGTCTCATTTAAGTGCTCCAACATTTTCCACAGACTCAAGAGCACAAAAAGAACAGCCTCAATCAAAGCAAGAATAGGACTGCCTCACTTGTCTTGTTTGTAGGTGAACAAAGTGCAAAGTGCTGTACGCGCTCGTTTTTTTATCCTTGTCATTAGGAGGCAGGAAATCCAAATTTGGGCAAGAGAGTGCGCCGCTGATGCGGGGAGCGACAAACAGCAAAAAAAAAAGATGTGAGTGAGCGTGTCAGTCAACGCCCCCAAACATACGCCTCTTAAAGACTTAATATCCTTTTAATGAAACAATAATTTTCGAATCCATCAGCGAGACACGCATTAGCAGAAGTGAAATTAGCTATTAAAAGCTCCCAACGATTTTGGGAGGAAGTTTGTGATTGTGGAGAAGAAATTCTAGAGAGGATACTGTGCTCCCTTTGAGACTACACAATGAGTAATGAAAGAAGAGTATATATAAAAGTATTGTTGTCACGGTTACTAAAGCCTGCTACTGCCAGTGAAGATTCTCACTGTCTACAATATGGGAGCATTGTAACTACTGTACAGTCTGGTTAGGGTAAGGGATAGATTGTGTTTGTGGCACACAAGTTATGCTTAATGAGGACATATTTCTGCACATTTCTACATTTTTAAAGCACAGGTCTATATTTCTCTGCTCTGGGGCTCCATTGGTATATCTCTGCATGATTTAACCCATCAGTTAAACCCATACCTGCAAACATTTACGTCTCAAAATATGAGATGTTATCGGTGGCAGTTTGGAGGTATGAAGTGAAAGATACCTCTTTATTCAAGTTGACAACAATGTATATTTTACGTATCTTAAAATTTGGCATATTCTTGTAAATTTAGCTGCCCGTTGAGATAAAACCAGCCCCTCCTCTGTACCAGCAGTACCTGCAGGCAGTGAATCATATCAGCAGCAGAGGGAGGAGGACAGAGGATAGGATAGAAGGAAAGACTGTCTGTGCAGAGAGCAGCTGTGCGCCACACCACTTGAATCCAATTGTGGTGACAGATGGGTTGAAATTATATGTTGTGCATGGGTTTTGTGTAGCGTCAGACAGACATACAAAACTTGGGGATCCATGTCTATGATGATTATTCATAATGAAGGTTGAGGGCCATGGATATTAGTTTTCTAGGAGAAACAACAACCTGGGAAAAATGGGATTGTTGGGCAGCTTTGTCTGAAATACGAGGCTCTTAGCTCCTCTCTCTTTAAGACCCCTCTACTGATGAGCCCACTCTTACTTCTGAGGCTACGCCAACAAATAGTAGTCGCCAGATTGTGCTTCTTTTTCCTGTTCTTGATTCCAAATATAAATGTCAGTTCATGTTCTAATCATGTTCTAATTCGAGCTGAAATACGCGACTGTAAAACGTGCACAACCTTAGCAACAACCTTAGCAACAAAGGCTATAGGAACGGATGGCTGTTTTTAGGCGTGTGTGAACAATCTGACGCCACTGATGGGGGAGGTAGATGTAACTTTGCAACAGTATATTGTAACAATACTTTATAACAATATATACATGACTGAAAATGACAAAAAGCATGTTATGTCCACTTTCAGGTATGGTTAGCGTATTGCATTAAAGGTGCAGTGTGTAGAATGTAGTGGCATCTAGTGGAACAGATTTGGCAGAAATGGAATATAATATTCAAGTATATTTTAGTTAAAATAAAATCGCCTGAAAATAAGAACCATTGTGTTTTTTTTTCTTAGCTTAGAATGAACCCTTTATATCTACATAGGGAGTGGGTCCTCTCCTATGGAAGACACCATTTTGCACCATCATGTTTCTACAGTAGCCCAGAATGGACAAACCAAACAGTGGCTCTAGAGAGGGCTTTTTGTGTTTTTCACAGGTTTCCCACCCAACAAAGGTTCTCCTACATGCTTGGAAGAGGAGGGAGAGGGGTAGATGCCACTAAATCTTACACACTGGACCTTTAAGTTTGGGGGTCTACTGGAAGAGAGTCTAATGGGGCACCTAACTCCACCCTCTTACTTGCTGCCTCTATACTCAGAGCCAACTACATTCTGCTTTGACACTGATATCATTAAGTGCAGAATCATCCAATATGGACACAATTCCTTGGGATACTGTGCCTGTACCTGTTAAATGCTATACTTGTAGGAACATGTGAAAGCACAAATGTATCTGCAATTTGCAAATGACAGTCATTTATGAAATTTCACTTTTGTAACCTAAGCCCCTGTTTGTTTGATGACATAAAAAAGTAACCTAAATTATCTGTTTATACTCTCTTTCAAAACCTCCTCTGTAGAAAACTGACGAAGCAGCTGAAAACACCACATTGACATGTCATCCAGCATACATCGAGTTCCATTAGCATTCATTTGGAGTCTTGTTTCTATCCACCTGACAGATATAAGTCAGTTCACTCGCCTTTTAGTTCTAAAGCTTGCTAATTGCTCCGCTATGATTCACCAGATCAGTCTGCCATGTGTTGCCGGGCAAAGAGTTCACTGAACAGCTTCCTGCTGCGGCTGCGAACGAGGTTGATGAGAGTGCTAGTTTGCAGGCCAGAAAACCGAAACAATGACCGGAATTGACACTAAAACGTTCAGTAACTGAGGGAACCCACAGAGTTCTGACACTATAAGTGACCCCTTTCACATTGCACATAATCATTTGATCCACTGTTATGATTAAAGCATTGATTAGTGCAGCTTTAAACTTGGCAGTGTAATTAGAGGAGATAACTTGGATTTTGAATTTAGAGTTAGATTTTAGGTCAGATTCAATTAAATTATGGCCTTTTTTGTTTTTCCTAAGTGCAGAAATAGAGCCACACCCTTTCTTTTCTCTCTGTGAAGCAGTATTTTCACACAATTTACTCAGCAAACTGATATTTGTCATTTGATAAAAACTGGAGGCTGAATTCCCGGACAGGAACCTTGCAGTCACCTTTATTGATTTGCCTCTTCATGACAGGATTTGAGCTATCCTGATGTGTGTACCTGTCCTCGAGGAGGTTGAAAACAAACCCTCATGATGCAATTTGCTATTTGGCAAAAGTCTTGATTGAAATCCTTGATACACAGGTGGAATTGGATCCTCAAGACAGAAAGGCACACGTCAGAGCTGGAGGATTCATAAACCCAGATGCCACTCGACTCTGAAAGAACCTGTCCACTCCAATCCTGAGTGGTGTTTTTCTTTTTTTTGTTTTAGAGACACAGATACACTGAAGGTTATTTTTCTCTCCCTGTATCATCTCTCTACCACTGAGAAGCTGTCAGAGGAAACAGAACAAAATGAACTGAAAGACATGACATGTTGACACGTTCAAAGATAAGCTTCTATATTTCCGTGCCGAAGGTGAAGCACAGATATTATAATTTGAATACTGAAAAAAAGCAACTGATTGCACCGAGACTAGGGAGACGATGCTTGTTTGTGTCTTCCAAAATGCGTATTTTTATAAAACATGATTCATATTGTGGTGAAGTCGCATGCATTGTTGGCCTAACCATCCATTCCTCCCCCACAGGTTTTGCAGTCGTTATAAAAATGTCACGCTACTTTGCCTGCAAATGATGACAACTGTGAGAATTTTCACAGCGACAAGAGGTTCCTGTCAGGGAATGTAAACATGGGTTGTTGTAGGCATTTGAACCATGACTGTGTTATAAAGCTAGGATAGGGCAATGCCGCTCAGCTTGCAGCAAGGTTTTGACAATGGTCACTCGTCCTATGGCAGCAAAAAATACCTCTGAGAGGACCCTCTTGGTCACCTGGACCTGCAAACAAGGTCAATTATGGTTCTATCTGCTATGCATTGAACTCTGTAAAACCCCCTCAAAGACCCTGAGGGTGCCCAGATCCCACTTTGAGAACCAATCTAAATCACCCCTGAGGCCAGTCAGCTAATTTTTGTTTGTTTATTATTCCAGAGGGAAGTCCAACATTTCACTTGTGGTTCCAACAACTTCATCCTAGAGGTGTATGCCAGGGTGTTGGAGGAGAAGGCCATGTAAGGTTAGTATGCTTTGTTTATTCATTTAATGCTTTCTTGAACACTTAAGGAACAGGAACTGTGACTCTGAATGATAGTTTGTTTCACAGAGGGCAGAATGTTGTGCATAGGTAATGTGTATGTGCATATGACCCAAGCATATTGGAGCAATGAGTTAAACTTGATTTTGTTTGCAGGTGAAAGTGCTCAGAGAGAAGATATGAACGTGATGTTGAGTGTTACCTCATGAATCACAGTGATAAATGTTCAACGTGCAGTGCAATAAAAAGACACAATTTTAGCACGGTGTCTCAATACATTATAATTATGCTTCCCACTACTCACTCAAGTAGTGGATTTTCCCCTTCCCTTTTGTCTCTTATTTTTAGGTTCCATAGTTGGCCAAGTAACTGAACCTGATCAGTTGAGGTTATGACAAGTTCCCATATTTGTTGTAATTATGTTTTTGGGAACTTTATCTCCTCATTTCTCTTCATGAAGAAAAAGCATTCACCCACAATCACATCAAATCCATCAAAAAGTAAACAACTCACCCATAAAAACTTTAACTAAACTAATGGGAAACCGTCACTAGAGAAAAGTAATGAAAGAAGCTATCTTGGACCCGAAAACTCGAAGCGTACAGTCTCATCTTTTCCAGCATTCCCAAAACTGCACCCGATAAAGATTAAAGACTTGAAACATGAAATGAAGAGTCGCCTTAAACTCCCACCAGACACAGCAAACAGCATAACCTTTCATTGAGTGCACTGCATATACCATCAACCAGAGGACCAATACCAATCTTCACAAAATCTTCAGCAGAAAGGTTTTTCCTATTTTTATATATTTTAATTCTTTTCCCTATCCTTCTCTCTCCTCACTCCACACCAATGTGTGCACTGCCTCCGCTCACTGCATACATGCATACACTCACATGTGTGAGCAGACATGCTCAGACATCACACTCCTGCCCCCATTCCTTACATCTCTCCCTTCCCTCTTGCTCTTTTTCCTCTCTGTAATTTTTTTCTTACGCTCACTCCTTCATTTTATGTCCTTCTACCAATTCCCCTTTGCATTATGTCTGTGAGTTGTCATTGTATTGTGTTCCCTTGTAACATTGTTATACTGTCAATGTAAAGTATACACACGCACACACGAATCAATCTTAACAGAGGTTCACTCACATTAACACAACAGAAACGCAACTTAATAACATGGAGTGAGTGCCGCATTCATACTCAGACAAAGAGAACAACATCTTAAACCATCTTATTAAACTAAAGGCAGACATGTTTGCTGCAGGAGACCTATTTATCACATTCAGAATTATATAACCTCAAATCTCAACAATTTAATCAAGTGCTCTCAGCAACTTGCAACAGTAGACAAAGAGGTGTCTCTATTTGAATAAACAAAGGAATCCCTCTAATTCACCACTCCGCCATAATTACTGCATCCATCTATGACAAAGAGTTCACAATTGCTAACATATACGGTCCCAACAGTGACGATCAATCTTTCTGTAACACATTTTCTCTTCATTTCTACATCACAAAAACCTACATTATACGGTATGTAGGTTCAGTATCATAATAAAGTAAATAATGCAGTTATTGGTCAAGCACAGCTGGCAATTGAAGAAGTAGAAATAAAACAATACATTTAAAAAAATAGATGAGATATTATGGTCTTGGTGACAGTTGGATTAGGCTTCTTTTTGATCAGTAAATACACTTCTAACCAAGGTATTTGAAACCATCATACATCCGATCATTATTAGTGACCTTGTACCAGTGTTCCACACTGATAATGATCGGATAATTAACAATGAATCCTCTACGAAAAACTCCCTGCTGGCGCTTCAGTACCTCACTGCTTAAACTTTGATTTTACTGCCTTTATATAGAGAGAGTGGGCATCCTTTATGGAGTTGAATGACACCCTGTGAATCTTGTCATCAGTACTATGTGAAACAGACAAGGCAGCAATTAGAGGACAGATAATATACTCATCAAACAAACAAAAAAGAAGGAACAGGAACTAGACAAAATCTGGAGCTGGAGATTAAGTACTCAGCAAACCCAGTAAACAAATACAAAATGAGCTACAAAACAATACATTCCAGTTACACAAAACTACAAACAAAAAAACACAATTTCTGATTCAACAACTTACAAACAAACAAATTAGTCAAGTAAATATTTAGCCAAACAGGTACAACGCAAAAAAGAAAGCAATAATTCCAGCCATAAAGAATTGTACAGGCAAAACCACCCCAAACCAACAAGAAATAAATACATTTTTTAGATATTTTACAGTAATTTATATTATTGGAACACAGACCCTGACCCATCAGACATAGTCTTCCCAAAACAACCTGAACCTACCAAAATTATCGAAGCAGACACCCTAGACATGCCATTGACATCAAACTCTTGAAAGCCCTAATCCAGATGCCAAATAATACATTACCAGGACCTGATGGCTTCCCTCCTGAATTCTATAAGCACCTCTGGCTCACACTTTCCCCACTATTAAACTGTCTAATACCAGTAATGCAAAATAAACCCAATAAAGATCCAATTCCACCAACCAGCTACCACCCTCTGTCACTAATAAACACTGTCTTAAATCATTACAAAATTATCCAATTAACTGGACTTCCTTATTAAACACACTGTAAAAGTATGGCTTTTACCCACTGACACAATACACCTTACCCAAAGCCAAAGTCACCACAAATGGCAAGGATGCCCACTCTCTCCATCTTCATAAATGCAGCTATATGTTAAAACAATGCCATTAAAAGAGTCCACACCACAAACCGCCAATATAAAATTAGCCTATATGCAGACGATATTTTATTGTACTTACAGGACCCCTTACCTTTCCTAAAATATTTTTTTAATCCTATCAACACCTTCTCTAAAAGCTCTAATCACACAATAAACTGGAACAAGTCCACTATACTCCCACTTTCAGAAGATGGGATTCAGCAGAACTGAACTCATCACTCCCACTTCGCACTAGTGATATCAGAAAATTTGATATTGACATTTCCCCCAGGTCGGGTTGTTTCATCTTAACTACACCTCTGAGTTAAAAACAGGATAACCCCCAGTGCTTGATAAATTTACCTCTCCCACTCATAGGACAAATTGAAAATGATACCCCACATTAACTACATTTTTCAAAGCTGCCTGTCATAACAACAGATAAATGGTTTAAGTCTATTTACTCTCTCATTATACCAAAAAGCAAAGATGAAACTATCAACTCTAAAAAAAAAAAAAAGCACGAAGCACGCTTGAGGCTCCAAACTTCTTCTTCTACCTCAAGTCAAATACAATACCTTGTGAAATGGATCCATCAAACCGACCATTAGGACATGACTTCAACATGACCATCAAACAACATACCTGCTTTAAAAATACAGCCATCTCCGCAACTCTGACAGCCTGGTAGAAAGTCATTAAGATTTTCAATTCGACTCTAGCTCTGTGTAAATACACTCCTATTTGGCACAATCCACACTTCCATCTCCACAACACTGCTCTTCACTTTCACACATCTTCACAATCTTTTTCATAACTATCAGGTCATACACTTCAGAGACCATGTAGAATTGGGAGCTGTGGGAGTCCTTTCTACAATACCTAACACTTAAATCCATAATCAAAACAAAAATTAACATATAACCCCATTGAACTGAATTCAATTTTAAAATGTTAATGAACTAACCTCAATACTCTTACCATCTCTCTCTCAACCAATTTCTGGATAAAAATAAATAAAAATATTTTTATTATCACACCCAATACAAATCTATAGCTAATCCAATACAAAATAATCCACAGAATACATTTTACTGAATATAAAATGTACAATATGGGACTTGCAAACACAGGCGCTTGCCCACAATGCACAATAGGCACGGTAATTATTTTCATGCACTCTAGGCCTGCCAACTGGTTCACTCTTTTTGGGAATCTGTAGCACAAAAACTCTCCACCATCTTGGACTGTGCAGAATCCTCCCATCCCCCATAGCTATATTTGCTGTGAGACACTTCAGCAATTAACATGCCAAACAAATAAAAGAACAGCTTGTTCGTTTTTGTAGCTGTTGTCAAGAAAACGATTTTCTTAAAATCAATAAACATTAGTCATTGGACCAACCTCCTTTCAGAATATATATCTGTGGAAAAATCACTGCACAGACTGGGTTGGCTGAGGGGAGGTAGGGGGGATGGTAGTGATAAATGTGAAGATCTACATAAAACTAAAAACTTAAACTAACAAACAGGTATGGGTGGGGTGGTCCTTTACTGAACTTCCCTGTCTTTTTCTCAGTTGTGGCTTCCTCTTGCTTGCCTCTCCGGTGCCCCAGTCTGGCCTCAGTCTTCTAATTGCTATGCAAATGTAATGTTAATTATTATAATGGTTATAATTACATTATATCTAATGATAGTATTATATAATTATCATATTATTATCCTTTTATTCTTATGATATTGCTGTTACATCATATATATTTATTATCATATTTATCACATTATTTGTATTGTGTGAAATCATGATAATGATAAAGTTATACTTTAAAAAAATATAATTGATCATTTTTTATTACAGTGACATCGCTGTTACATCATATATTTATTATCACTATAACATTTACACTATGTTTTTTTCTTTCTCTCAGCCACACATGCCATACTCCTTATTCCACACACCAACCTGTCCAGGATGACTAATCACTGATACATATCACTGCCTCTCATACAAAAATCATAGACACACATTAGCAACGCACCCTAATTAATCTAATCTCTACTCTAATCTCTACTCGTGGACTCTTATCATATCATGACATCATCGTAACTGCTTTATGTTATTGTCTGTATGTTTATGAATTAGGTCTATATTGTATATCTACAGTATATCTTATATTTCCTGGATCCTGATTTATTTCATTGAATGCTAGCTGAAGACTCAAGACCCCACTCGTCCGTATCTAAGTAAATTTGGTCACAAAGACATTTCTTTGAGATAAAAAAGATTCCACTTAATTCAACTTTTACGTATGCACCACCCTGTGGTTTCTACCACAAAGGTCTGTGTTTACCATGCATCGTCATAGCTGATTTTAGAGAATATTCCAAATACTTCTTTTTGCTGCGCCAGAATTAATGTCACCTATGGTAAGTAAAATATCAAGCAGGTGTGCTTTATAATACCACTTTAAAACCATGGTGCTTTGTTTGATCCTTCTTAAAGGCCTTTTCATTTCACCGCAAAGGAGTAGTTTACTCAAAATTAAAAAAAGAAAAATCCAACTAACCGGGATAGCAATCTATCCATCTAGATCATTTTGGAGATATCTGTGGTCTCTTCAATACAACAGAGCTCAAGGACACAACAGATTGTGGCACTCAAAGCACCAAAAAAATACAATGGAAAAACTCAATGTCTCTATACAGAAACCATGACCTGGTCACTCAAGATAATCCACAGCCCAGGTTGTGGGCAGTTCTAAATTCCTCATTACGTCCTCAAAACTATGAGTACAACCTGACAATATACTGAAAAGCTGGAAACTTACGTCCTCAGATGATCAGGTTTAGGTACTTGGCCAACAATGGAACCTTAAGATGTGCTTTGATCCTTGATTGTGCACACCATATTTTTCTTATAGATTTCATTAAGATATAGAATTATTAATTTAAATGAAATTACTCTTCTTCAGTCAGCAAAAATCTTCAATCTTATACCATGGCAAACAAAGGGAAGGGTCTAAGAGTCACTACTTAAAGAAAGAAGCATTATTATAATGTGTTGAGACAGTGAGTCAAAATTGGGTCTTTTTAATGCACTGCACATTGTAAAATTATTACTGTGTTTTCCATAAAAGTATTCATGAGATAAAACTAACAACATGTTCATACTTTCTCTCTGAGCACAATCATCTGCAACAAAATCAAGTTTAGCTCCCTGCTCCAATATGCTTGGGTCATACTTAATAACACCTTATCTATGAACAACATTCTGCTCTCTGTGATACAAGACAAAGTATTTTATTCATTAAAAATATAAACAAAGCATATACCTTATAAACCATATAACCTTACATGGCCTCTTCCTTCTACAACATAGATTATACCTTTAGGATGGAGTTGTTGGATCCACAAACAAACAACAAACTAAATGAGCTGACTGGCCTCAAGGGTGATTTAGATTGGTCAAAGCCATTGGTTCTCACAGTGGGGTCTGGGGACCTCCAGGGGTTGTTGAGGGTGTTCCAAGAGTCCCCATATGAATGGGGAGTAGGTTAGTGCAATATAAAAGAATGACTATTCTGATCAGAGGTTTCAGTCTCTCCACAGTGACCTATGAAATTCTCTAATACATCATATCATATAACTTCTCAGAATAGGGTCCTTGGGACAAAAATCTCATCAAATGGGTGTCCATGGGTTGTTACATATCAATTTGGGTGTCCTTTATATGAAAAGGTTTGAGAATCAAGTACCAGTGGTTCAACTGTCAATTGAAAGACTGATAAAGAATAAGTATCACACTATAATTGCAATATTCAATACAAAGCACCCATTTTTAATGATAAATATGAATAATAACCATATTAATTTAAATTGCCAAAATCAAATTGTATTACTTATTCTGTTGTGTGTAGCCATCATTAAATGCACACAATTATCCTATTTGCATAGCAAGTGTCCAAATATCCCACTAATGGGTATTTTTTAATCTTTATTGGTTTACGGCTGATTAGAGTTGATTAAAAGGAATTTCTGGCTAAAAGAAAGACATGACAGTAATGTTACATAACATGCTAACACACAATTTATGAACCTTGTGCTAACTCCCATGGAAGAAATCTTGATTGTCGGGTAGTGGTGTGATTCAGCCTCGAGTGGCCCAAATGAGAATTACAACAACAAACACTCACAAAAAAAGTCACCTACCAAAACTGTATTTCCCACCCATTTTCACAGATGAAAAAGATCATGAAAGACCTTACAAAGATGATCCTGGCAAATACTTTTTTTCACCTGTTCTACATTCATGAATACAGGAGAGAAAACTTGCCTATCAGGGCCTCCGCACTGTTTTCAAGTGTTTTCAAGCTTTTTACCTCAGTGTGTAAAGTATTTTTCCATTGTTCCAGATCCGGAGCAGTTGATTAGGCGTCGTTATCCAGTGAGAGTCAGCGTTCTTGGAATTCCTAAAGATGGTGTCGGGGAGCCAGATTAGGCCGACCATATTGCTGGTTGAAGAGGAAGACAAAGACAGAGGAAGAGTGAGAGAGAGAGAGAGAGAGAGGGAGAGGAAGCCAGAAGGTATGAGATGATTGCTGTTTGAATTCCTTCAGATTTCTCTGAAATGCATGAGGCAGCTCTACTTCCCAGTAAGAGGATAATAAAATAGCCGGGCGACATGGGGAAAACAAAGGACATCAATCAATTTGTTCCATTAATTACAGGCTTCTCCCCAAGAGAGAGAAGAATATTGTTCTCAAATGAGATATGCACAGTATGAAATGTTGAAACACAATAGTTGCTGCAATGGAAACAGAAAGAAAATCAGCAGTTTCTTGGAGTTCAAGTTCATTTAAAGATACCAGATATCGATGCCTCTACATCCCTGACATATTCAGGAGTTCAGAATAAAGCTGTCTGTGTATTTGTTCTACATCCTCATTAAATCCACTATACCTGTTGAGGGTTAGAATCTTCATGCTGCTGCTGTTATAACGCAGACGGGTGTCCACCCAGGTCTGGGCGAAGATAATATCGATCTGGTACTCCTGGGGAGAGAAAAGTAGAGTCAATACAGTGATCTTTTTATAGTTGTGTAGAGACAGAGATGTGCTGGATGATTTCAGTGTGCCGCTATAAGCAGTCTGGGTCTATTCCTTCTGGAGGAGCTGATAATGTGTTTGTTTGAACACAAAATGTGTCCACATCAAAGAAAATACCGAAACAGCGCAGCACTCACTGGAAACACTCAAATACGCATTATGCTTTTGATATGGAAATTAAATTACACCATCTCATAAATTGTTTACTTCAGCACTTTTTTTCACCTCTGCAATGACCCCTCTTCTAATTGTGAGAAGTTTCAGTGGAAGAATATTGACTGTGAATTTTCTTTCTTAAGCAGGTAAAATAAAAGTCAAAGTATTTGTCTTGCTGGCATTGACCTTTGTATGTAATGTAGTGTAGTGGCAAACAGTCTCTTTTTTTCTTTTTTTTTCTCTGCATGAATGTGGTGTATTTGTCACAGTTGAGTACATTCTCTTAATCCACCAACACAGATAGGCTTATTTAAAGTGAGACATGTCTGAAAAATGTTGTTGACAAGATGCTTTGTTTGCTTTGAGGTTTATCTAGTTGTACTGCAGCTGCTGCTTGACCAGAGCTTAAAGCGTTGCAGTGAAAAGTGTCAAATCGAAAAACTGCTCATTCAGTCTAGCCAAAGAGCAAACAGTGACATGACATGAATGGAACCCCTTTGCCACGGAAACTTTTGGCAAATGTCAAATCGACCACGGCTGGAGCTTGCTAAGTCCTCTACTTGCATGCAAATAATAGCAGGCGAAATATAGCTGACAAAGAGTGCAAGTCATTGATTTTTACTATCTTTGACCCTTTAAGCAATAACATTAGCCTTGACTTTGGATATATGTAGGTTCTGCTGACAGATGTGCCTCTCAGCTGCCAGACAATAGCATATAGCCTTGATAACACAATATTGTTGAAGTGAAAATTTGAGCTAAGCATACAGGCATTATGGTTGCAGTCAGCAGTTATAAGTCATCGTTCTTTCTTGACAAACAGACCCTCCGTTAAAGCCTGACATGATGTAGTATGCCAAACGGTCTCCACTAACCTATTTAGGATGCCTGTAGTGAAGCTCCCATTTATTAGATTCTGTTTGATGACTAAACAACCATTATTTGAAGCGTGACATATTCTAGTGTTGACACTAATTCAACACTGTTTGACAAAGAGTTTATAGTAACACCTGAACAGAAATGTATTATATAGCACTTATATAGCTGGAACCCTCCAAAGTGTTGTTTCTTCATTTTTAATCAGTAATTATCAGTAGGATCTTGTTTTTTTTCTCTCTTCATCTTCCACATGGTGTGTAAAATAGTGCCAAACTTGACACCCACTGCCCAGACTTTAGGGTCAAGCTAGGACTGTAGCATTATTGAACATGTTTCTCTAATTACGGAGTGTCTGAGTGTGCTTGTATGAGGCGACAGAGACTGGATCTGTTTCCCTGAATTTCACGATCTCCGAGGAATAGACTGATCAACACCTTTATCCCAATTAGCTTCCATGGCACAGCAAACTGTTTTACCACTAGTCTCTATTCACTCAAATATTCTAGAAAATACCAGCAAGCTAACAAGCTTTTAGGCTATTTTGGCAAAGCAAATGACGAAGATGCCTTCTCTGCCTGCTCTTTTGCAGCCATGTCTGCTGCCCCATCACTCATGTAAATAAGTAAGTTACAGGTGCATAGATAATAAGACAGGATTTAAGAAAGTGGTCAAACATATGAAAGTAACCTTAACCCTAACCCTAACCCTAATCACCTGTTGTTACTACTGCCAGCATCTCTGGTGTTGGTGTTCATATAGTGTTTTAAAAGCCCCACTTTAACCCAACATCCACCTGTAGTCTACTTTCCAATAGGGGTTGAAGTTATTAACCCTGTTGTGCTGGAGAGTGACAAGGTCAGAGCTTTACTAGCAAACATCAACACTGAACATTGTCTACATCCACAAAATACTGTATGTGAGTTTGTTATTTTATGTTCCCTGAGCGTCGAATTAAGAATTTGTATTGAATCTACCAACTACTACAAATGCTGATATTATATAACTAATCAAATCAAATCATAATCAGGTCTTAAGTCCCACTTACACTGAAATCTCATTTTCAAGGGTCACCTGAGTACATACAAATATTATTGATACATTATTTCAAAAGACCTTTCATTTGTTATTTGAGGATAAAGAAGATTGTATGATGGAAATATATGAATGGTTAATCTGAGACAGCCCAGTGAGTAATTACATTTTAATACCCTTCTGTTAAACAGTTTAGAAACCTTCCCTTTGCTATAAGGCTGAGGACCTCCAACATGGTCTGCAGAAGGTCAGTACATCAGCTGGAAGTCTTTTATAGGAAGTAAACTAGGCAGACTGAAACTTCAATGGTAAGATCAGACAGTGAGAAGTCATAAGGAGAAGTAAGAGGCTATCCAAAACCAAAATATTGGTATTCCAGAGTCTATCATGTGAGAAAGTCTCAGAGTGGTAAAAAGCTGATTTGGATTTCTGGGAAAATGTGCAATTACAGGAGGATTCAGTCTAGAGGACATAGTTTCATTTTTAAACTTTTGTCATTTATCTTCATCAAAAGTTACTAAGGTGACCCAACAAATGACACATCGCAGATTTTGATTTCCTGTGGCTTTAACAAAAGTGCCTACAGACATACTGTAAGTTAAGTACACACGGGCAAACTCGTAACAAACATTTCAGTTTCACACACTGTAAAACTACTTTCTGACTTTTTTGACCTTTTCCAAAAAACAGACAGATGAAGCCTGACCTTCCTGATACATCTGTCACAAAAATCACCATTGTTACTGTCAGCCTGCCTGACCTTTGAAGGATAATGATAGGGAGACATGCACTGATGGTACCTATAGTTCAGACAGCAAGAGCAAACCACACAGTGCTACATGTTACGCGCCTGGCGCAGATGAATTCCCACAGCACTCCCCAAATGGGATTTTCTGCGCCCACGGGGTCCTGATGGGGACTACACCTACAAGACAAGGCACCGAGGCAGGCCCATTATTCATGGACATTATGCAAAACAATGAAGAGGATTGTTGGGAGATATCTGACTGAAATTAACTACAGAGGCTTGCATAATGCCCCTAGGGATGCTTTTCAAAGTCAGAAAACAAAGGTGTTAAGGGAGTCCATTACTCAAAGCTATTGACGAAAAAACAATGAAGCAAAGACCTGTAGGTGAGATAATCATGGGTGGCTTGAATATTCTCTATTAGTGAATTCGACATAAAGTCACCAACTGAAAGTACCAAGTTCATTAATTAGGAGTATATTTCCCTATTTAATTCCCTATTTAATTAATGTTGGATATGCTATGGAACCCATCACATGACCAAAAATGAATAATATATCCTATGAGTTGTGAATCCAGATGCAGATGACAAATTTCCATATATATGATGAAACAATTGCCAACAGTGGACGGCAGTAAATGAACTTGCTTACAAAGGTTACTAAGGTGCCCTCTTTGGGAATGCAACTACCCAACAGAATGTGATAAAATGAAATACATTATTAAAGCCGAAGGATGTTGACAGCAAAGCACGTCTGACTGAAATTAATTAGCTCGACTTGAACAGCGTCAGAACAAATAGCTTCGTCCTTATCCAGCCTCATCATTTTTGCATGCGGGCAGATCTCTCCTCACCAATTACAGATGTCGCTCAACTCCGATTTTTTTCCACATCCATGTACCGAAACATGTTTCCCCAAGAGGGCAAGATATACTGTCTTTATAAGTTTGTGTTAAGTGGGAGCTTGATTGACATCTTTACACTCACTGAGCCGGAAAATGTTGTTCTTGACTGAAAGTTTCAGATTGCAAACTTTTGATAAATAGAAGTACGCCTTGATGGCAATGGAAAGGTTTTCAGGTATCAACATCTTCAAATCTATAATTAAAATGAGTCATTCACTGCTTATCGCTCATTTATCCCTTTATTACCAGATGGCAGGGCAGGAGGTAGGTAGGTAGGGGGTCAAGTAGAGAGCAAAATAACCAAATGAAAGAAAAATTCAGACTAATAGAAATAAACCCTCAGGGTTATGTCAGGGTCTAAAAGAATGTAAATACAGACATTTAGTATTTAAGAGCACTTTTTCCTCCACTGCATATATTTTACATCTGTTACAGTTGTTTGTTGTTGCCTCGGGGCACAAAAGTGTCCACTGTTACCACCCCAGCACCTCTTCATTATATGCCTGTAACCAAGAAACCAACCAATACCCCTATAAGTACAAAATAATCTAAGTTAGGTCTTCCTTGACCTGTTACATTGTTAAAATTAATGCGTTTTTCATTCAGTAATTATTTCCAATTGCTTCCATTTTACAGTTTATTGATTACTGTTAAGGCCTGGTCACACTGAAGTAACACAGTGAAAGTGTTATTTGTACCTTTTCAAGACTGTTATGTAACTGTGTGCAAGCCTTTTGTTGAACATTTTATTCTGAAAGAGGAGGTTAAATAAAAGTGGATGGTGACACACAGCTAATCATCGTCTTTTCTCTTCTTTAGCTCTGCAATCCTTCAAATGTCAACGCTGTTAAGACGGCTCGCTGTTGGCCAACGATTTACAGTTACAGGTCAGTGTACACCAAAGTTGAACTTGACACAAAAAATATGAGTTAACACTGCGTTCCATTTAACTAGAAAGTTGGAAGTTGGAGCTGGGAATGACGTCACACCTGAATTTCGTTCCAGTTTAGAAGTCAGAAAACCAGTTGTAGCCAGGTTAGCCAATGTTAGCAATACCACTTGATAAAAATGCATTTTGCTGTATTTCGCACCTACAATCACCGTAGCAACATGTCCGCAGATAGAAGTTGGACAGTGCTGTGTGTGCGACTGATTTAATGAGACACAAATAAGGCAAAAGTGCGAATAAACAGTATATTACTACAACTTTCACACTGTTGATTCATGGGGCAGAACATCTTGGATTTTGAGTTTGGGGCTGGTGAGGTTTGTCCGACTTTCTGATTCAGAGATCTGACTTCAGGGGGCGTTTCAGTTCAAATTTCCGACTGGGAACTCGTAAATTGTGACTTCCAAGTACAACTGGAAGGCATCATAATTCCAGCAATTCCTCTGAAATTAAAACGTAGCTGTAGTTGTTATAAACGCCCAATGCCGATGTGTTTTTTTTCCAACATCTACAATAACTGATCATAGTATATGTATGGTTCTGACACATTAATACATCAGCAGTAATTATTAATTCATAGATTGCTTAATGATATTTATGCAGACTTTAAAATCCAGTTTGTTGATTATACTTTGATACTAATTTTGAATGCAGGACTTGTTTGTAATGTTGTGCTACTTTTACTTCAGGATTTGAATAGCCTACTTATTATATCACCGGTGATACAGCCAATTTGGCTTGCCATAAATATTTCACCATCGCAAATAACTCATAATGGACTGTACTCTTTATGCTTTGCAATGAAGAGAGTCTCAAACTTAAGCACAGATCACTGACTAATGCATTTCTAGAGGCAAAACCAATGCGGCATAGTTGGTATAAATATTTATAAGTGAAACATTTATATCTCTCAGACCTTGAAAAATTGGTGGCTGGACTACATTTTCAATCCCTCAAGAAGATGATGAGCATTCGATTTATATAAGTCGCGGGTTGTTTTTTTTTTCAGCTGGGGTGGTCGTTGTGTTACCTCATCATGGCGAATGATGTTTGAATATTCAGTTTTTATTCTCAGAGAGTTCCACATCCACATGCACCAGCAGAATGCATTGCTGTTGCTTTGTCCTGCGGGCAGCCTCACGGCGAGGCAGAATGAGGGTAAACACCATTCAAACCAGCGCTTAGGGGGGAGGATGAACTTCTGTCATATGTGTAATAAACAAAACTGTGCAGCACCTGCAGATACAAATGGCATTTTAAAGATTGCTTTGGTGTGTGCCTCCTTCGTTTGTGTGCGGAGCTAATTTCATAAACATTCTTTTGTCTTGTTCATTCCCACGAATCAAACAGAGACCTTTTGAAAGAAACAAAAGGAGATAATTTGCATGCCTGGCTGTTTACCTGAAGTCTGTTTGTGAAGGAGGAAGAAAGACAAAATGAGAAACTGTTGGCTGTGCTTCACTGGGCATTTGGTCGGAGGTACAATCAACACCTGTGTGTCTCTGTCTCTAAGACAAATGATTTACTTTTGCTTGGATTGGTAATAGTTGTAGTAGCAATAGTGGAGTAGAGGCAGCAGTAGTTTGGATGAATAGGCATAGATTTGGGTATGACTAGTGACACATATTTCTCTATCTGCTTGAGTTCCATTAAAGCAGTAAAGCCAGGATTGTGTGTTTTCATCAAAAGAAAGTGAGCTTTTTTACAGTTATAGGGAAGTTTTGGGGAGGGATGCCAGACCTGATGATCTGGAAACTCCCAGACTCTGCTATAAATTCTACATTTATGAAGTTTATACAGTTTCCGTTTTTGTTAACATTGTGAGGAAGGTGATAATTCTACTTTATGTTTATTACTGAGGTCATAATGGGTGATGATGGTGTATTAGCATGCATGATATCGAATGGTGTTTCTAATATTTTGTCCACTCCATTAACATACATGAGGAGGGCAAAATATTAGGAACACCAGACAATATAATGCACCTCAGTAAGCCACCACCACTTAGTACAAACTCAGTAATAAACATAAGGCAGAATTATCACCTTTTTGACAATGATAACAAAAACCTCAAAATAATTTTAATTCATAATTATAATGAATTAATTATTAATAATTACAAACTTGAAAAAAGTAGAAAGACCTGTTGCATTGGATTGAATTAGAATGCACAAGTGAACCTAATAAAGTGGCGGGTGACTGTATGTATTTTCAGCTGTGGTGATAGTCATTCAAACCTCACAGAATATATATGTTTATTTTTAAATTGCTTAAAATTGAATTTCAGGTGATGGCTTATTTGTGTTCATTGTTGTAACATTTTAACATAAACCAATTTTTATTACTTTAGGTGAAAATGCCTCCAAAGAGTTGAAGATGGAGGTTGATGAGGAGCTTAAATGGTGCTAAAAGCTAATAACTAAGAGTTTTAGGTATTTAAAGCAACTTTCATTGAGGAACTGAGAGAACACCTAAGCAATGAGAAGATGTATGGATATTTAATTTTAAAATACAGCCTTAATCTTTTGTTTACTGCAGTTGATCATTATTTAATTTACACTTAACCAGTTGTCAGCTACAGAGTGCACTTTTAGTTTGATGAATAATTCTAACAGACGGCTGAGATATTTAAAGTTCATCAATACTGCAAAGTGTGTTTTTCTAGAGTTGTGCAAACCATCATGTCTGCTGTTTTTTAATTGTCTCTATATACTGATGAGCTGATGTGATCCGTCGTAGCTCACTTGCCATCTGATTAAACTGAAGAGAACAGGCTGTCAGGTGAGATCTGTGAGTTCACGAGGAAAATAAATACAAGTGGGATTTTTTGGACATGATTTATCGGTCTGCTGTGGCTCTGCGGTGATAAATGCACCATTTTATCCTCAAATCAGCTCAAATCAAGACGAAACAGACTAAAATAGACTGAGCTACAATCACAGGTGAAGTTAGAAAATGACTCACAGCAGGACAGTATATTATACTGGCTGTTTTTAAAATACATCACACATACATTTTTAATGTTAGTTATGGTCTGACATTTAAATGAAAGAAACAAATCCATTTATTACAGTCAAGTTCAGAAAGTTATACAAGCATACACATTGAATAAAGCAAACAAAAAGACGTAATATGTCTAAGGAGCAACATACCTTAATAATCTGTCTTTTTCAAACGAGCAAAATGCCCTTAAACCTTTTCTGATACCATCAAGATTTGTTTTAGTCTCTTTGAAAAAGTCATGTTTTTTTTTCTCCCATGCTTTAGGAATAGTGGATCAACTACAAACTGCTCATAATTCATTTATATACCAATAAGAGTTTCACTTCAAACGCTAAATTTCAGTTTGCATTGATTTTGAGGGCGAAACAAGCCAAAGAAGAGACGGTAAAAGTAGAAGAATTAGATTAGAGAAGAAACAGTTGGATGGAATGGAAAGTGAAGGGGGACAGTAATGAGGAGAGGAGGACATGCTGGAGGAGGAGGAGGAAGAAAGTGGAAACAAAAATGCGATTCATTGATCCTGTAGTTATTAATCAATACGAGCCTTTATAATCTCACAAGCTGCCGCAGCTGCTGCTTGTTCTTTGTTCCACCTGCTACTGTCTCTGATTATTGATATCTACCTCCAACTCCCAACTCCACCTGTTCTACTTTCTTATTACCATACTGGCTGATGGAATCGACTGCCTTTGCTGCATTTTGTGTATCTGTTCTGCTCTGCACTGTACAGCCCTGGAGGGGTTTTTATCGTTTTCACCGCTCGACTCCGACTTGGATTAATTGGGGAGCTTTCTCAAGAGTACAACCGCTTCACAAACCTGCCACCAGATAAGAACGTCAATATTGGATGATTCTGCACCCTGGATTACATCCAATGAATGTTTTTTTCTTCTTCTCATTTTCTATAATATATCCTAACACCTGTGGCTCAGCTCATTTAGTCTGAACCAAGGGGGGAAAAATGGTGCATTGTTGTCTGGCTCACACATGGAGGGCTGTAAACATGGAGTCATATGGACTAATGGGTGACTCATTGATTGGAGAGTGTTGGTGATATCATCATGCATCATCAGTGCCACATGGAGCCACATGGGGGGGGAATCAAAATCTGATGACTGGCAGTGAGTTTGTGTAACAAAGGACACATTTACACTTGGAATTAACACGTGATCTGTATCTGGATAATAATATCTGATCTGTGGATCTTTGCATTTGCGTCCGGTATTAAAATGTATTCTCGTTTTCTTAATTGGATTTGATTGGCTTTGATTGGATCTTGATATGCAAATTAGCCAGGCGGGTTTCTCGACATAATGTTGGAGCTGTTCTCCAATTATAACACATCTCTGTTTAACTCCTCTTCACTTTCTGATTGAGCAAGGACAACGTTGCATAAATATACTTAAAGTTGCAAACAACAATTTTGATAAACTAATAATCATTCAAGCTTCTTTTTTATAGCGGATTTTCATTGGTTCTAGCTTCCCAAATGTGAATATTTAATCATCTGTGTTATTATAAGGTAATTAGCCTTCAGTTTTGGACTATGGTTGAACAAAATTAGACATTTTGAAGAGATAACATGGACTCTCGGAACTTGGAAAAGACATATTTCCAAATTTTACTGTCATTTGTTAGTTGCAGATTCATGCTGAAATCACATATCTACCATCACAGGTTAGGTGTGAAGGCATTCTAAAGCACTTGAAGTTCGGGAGATTTTACACGGTAAACCTTCTTGCAGGCTCAGATGAAACTAACACATAAAGAATATTATAGTCTGGAGATCAGGTTTTCATTGATAGCTGTCCACTGTTTTTGCAAGAAGTATGAAACAAGCACAGAAAGCTGAAGAAATACCAGTTGAAGCACTGTTTGTGGAGGTTTGCCTCATCTGAGCGCCCTCAACAGGTATCATCCTTTCAAAAGATCACATGTAACAGTTATGTAAGAGGAAAATACATCTTTAATTTTTATTGCCAGTGTTGCAAGACCACCGCAGTGTTTCATCTACCTCAGGGAATGTCATTAGGAACACTGAGAATGCCATTTCATTTTTATTATTTTTGAGAATTAACTCATGAAGCCGTCTTAATGCCGTCTTGGTGCAAGAGGCGAAGGATTCTGACCTGCCGCACTGCAATCAGCTAACCTTTTCTTATGAATTTCCAGCCTCGCTCTCCCAGCACCTAAATGAGTCACATCATTGAAGGTCAAGCGTAGAAAAGCTATAGAAAAAAACAAACCGGCACACACACACACACTCAGATGCACACCCACACGCTGAGACTACATTAAAAGGCACTTTTAAAGTGATGTTTGACATCTGGGGAAAAAAAGCACAAATTCTCTGCTATACACGAGGATAAAGAATTGTCAGCCTGAGCGCTTCCTGTGAATTGTATCAAATGCACAAGTGCGGTTCAAGCTGTCACCTTCTACCCTGTTAAATCCAGTCAAAACTGAGCGGAGACGGCAATCGCTGTCTTCCCTGGTCGGCCTGGTGGAAATAAAGCTACGTTTATACCGGATGAGTCTGAATTCATGTAAAAACTACACATTTTCCCACAAAACGCAACAGAATCAGAATTTGAAATATTAGAGCAAAAGAATTGAAGGATCCTCACAGGAGCTTCTTTATATTCAGCCCAACAAGTAGGCTCTAAATGAGTGGACCGTATTATAGTTCTTGTGGGTGTCGAGGGTCATCAAACAAATACACAGACATCTTTCTCATCTTGAAAGCCCTCGTCATCGTCTCTTGAATTGATTTACAATGTGAGTGATGTTAAAATGATTACAGCGTCGGGGATCTTGAGGCAGACTGATTGAGAAGCTGTCTGTGGCTTTGTTCGGATTATTCAGAGCAGGTCCCGCTGATGTTTCTCACATGGCACATAGCTTTTATTGTGATATAATGAATGTACGCGCCACAAAATTTGCATTAAGTAGCCAACGTGGACTCGAATCATCATCTATTTCTGCTCAGAGGGAACTACGGCAACACAGACACACCAATAATACACACATTTTGCACACTTTGGGCACATTTATCATAGAAATTTAGAAAAATAACATCAACAGAGGAAGGAGAGTAGAGGATAATATTCTAATAAGTTCTAACCCACTTTTTGTGGTTTAATATATTCTGCCACAGCACCTTTGCCCCCAACTTACTAATTAGACTAATTAAAGTCCCCCCTGTGCACAGTTTGACACTAGAAAGCTGTTTTTAACATTCAACTAATGGAAGTGGAAAGTTTCTCTGTGCTCACCTTACAACTGAGTTATAGGCGTGTAGCTATGAGCAGGATTTGTGATGTCACAACTATTTTGTAGCCAATCGTATTACAGTATTCAAGTAGGAGACATCTCACTCTTGTCCAACAATTAAACTTTTAAAACTAAAAATCTGTGTATATTTTGAGATTAATTGCACTTTTATGTAGATTAAAAAAACTTGCAAATTGTTTTAAATGTATTGTTAAATTAGATTTTTCCATGCTGTAGTTTGGGGCTTAATTTGGTGTACATGAATAAATAGAGCAAGGTGCAGATGTTCATTTCACGCATCATATAGAAACATTTCTGTTGAATCAGAAGTATGACGCACTAACAATAACAACCCCCCCCCCCCCCCCACCACCACCACCCCCTAACCAGCACTGGAGCTTGTCACAAGCGGTCTTCCCCTGCTGTTCTACCTGTTCATGTGCAAAATAAATATGTGGAAGGCACAAATATTTAAAGCATCTACTGAAATATTACTGTAAATATGACCATTGTAAATCAGTTCTCATTGTCACAAGAAATCTAACTAGACAAAGTGAGAGCATGAGCAAATTCTGATGTATAGTTTCACTATTTTATGCCTATTAGTGGCCTTTGGAGTCATTGTAGTGTCTTGAAATTCCTAAAACACTGGCCTAAAAGTTAGTTAAAGCCACAGATCTCAATATAGAGAACAAATCTTCCTTTATTCTTCCTGAATAAATCAAATAATCCTGATATTAAAAATATCTGTACCATGAAATAAAACAGTCTTTAACACTGGTGTACTGCTAAGTAGCCCATAACAGATTTACTAACATTATCAGCAGTGCATAAAGCTAAAATGAGCACAGAATATTGAACAGAAATGAAAGGAGCAGCAGAGGGAGGGAAGCACAGTGCCCCTTTTTTAAAGAGGGTCGGAGCTTTTGATATACGATCCCCACATGTGTGTGTGTGTGTGTGTGTGTGTGTGTGGTGTGTGCACCTGTTCACATTTACACATAATAGATAGAGAGATAAGACAAGATAGATAGATTGATAGAAGTTTGGATGGAAGTTTGTGTGTATATCAGAGCCTGCTGTGTGTGTGTGTGTGTGTGTGTGTGTGTGTGTGTGTGTGTGTGTGTGTGTGTGTGTGTGTGTGTGTGTGTGTGTGTGTGTGTGTGTGTGTGTGTGTGTGTGTGTGTGTGTGTGTGTGTGTGTGTGTGTGTGTGTGTGTGTTTGTGTTCCTTGTAAGTGTTCTTGAAACAAAAATAGCTTCCACTTCTGTTCCGAGTGAAAGGGTCAGGATGTCCTTCAATCTCTATGGACTCAATTATTCAGTGAGGCCGTCCCTTGTTTGTGTTTGAACCAAGGTTGCACCCCTTTTTCTTTCATTCTGCTTTAAGTGCATGCGCTACAGATTGAGGCCGTTTGTCGGGAAAACCAAAATTACCTTGGATGAGTAAAACAAGAATGAGAATTCCTGAGTCAAGGGTCCATCGTACACCGTTATTTAATTTACTTTTTCTCTACCTGTTCTCACACTCTCTCGTTCTTTTTGACACCCATGGAATGATTTCAGCTGATTTATGATTAGCATGCGCTGACAGCCTATGAAATGCATTTCAAAGCAGCATTAAAGTAAGGTTTTATGCAAAAAGCACACCTGTTTTTATCAACCTTAATCACATAAGTGGAGCTGCAGGATATATAGAGCATCCCATCAGCTCTGATTGAGATGCCAGGAGTTCAACCTGTCTGCCAAAATTAGATCCAGGAAACGATCGTTCCTATTACGGTATTACAGTAAAAGTACTGCAGTGTTATGAGTGATGTAGTATGCAGTATTATGAGCGATGTAGTATGCAGTATTACAGTAAAAGTACTGCAGTATTATGAGCGATGTAGTATGCAGTATTACAGTAAAAGTACTGCAGTATTATGAGTGATGTAGTACGCAGTATTACAGTAAAAGTACTGCAGTATTATGAGTGATGTAGTATGCAGTATTACAGTAATAGTACTGCAGTATTATGAGTGATGTAGTATGCAGTATTACAGTAAAAGTAGTGGTTTGGTCCTCTGACTGATATATTATTATATATGACATCATTAGATTATTAATAGTGAAGCATCAGTGTTAGAGCAGCATGTTACTGTTGTAGCTGCTGGAGGTGGAGCTAGTTTACACTACTTTATATACAGTTAGCTAGTTTAGTCCAGTGGTTCCCAACCTAGGGGTGGGGCCCCTCCAAAGGGTCAGCAGATACATGTGAGGGGTGGTGAGATGATTAATAGGAGAGGAAAAAAGAAAAAAAAAGTTCTGATACACAAATGTTTTTTTAGTTTTTGGACTTTTTCTCTAATCTTTGATTTTTGCTGAAATATTGAATCATTTGAACATTTATTGAAATGAAATTATTTGGTAACAACTCATAGACATCTGAAATGTGAGCCTGACTACACACTGCTTTTTGTAAGAAAACCACTGGTTTCATCTTTAACAACAACTACGTTTACATGCACATTATATTCCAGTTTTTGTTCTTATTCCAAAAGAGACAATATTCTTACTAAGCTGTTCACATGGCTAATGAAAATGAATATTCCACTAATGTAAATGCAGAGTTTTCAGGGTTTCCCTATGCTCCAGTGGGAATGGGAATCCCAAAATCCCCACAGGCACTGAAGTAAACCAGCGAGGTGAAAACCATTAGTGAGCTGCTGCTTGATATTTATAAGTGATATTGATAAGACTGATATTATACATTTATAGACACAGGCACATCCAGTATCTAGGTTGTTCAATGCTTCCTACAAGTGATTTTGCTGCATCACACCGAGTCGTCAGTCAGGATAATAACCAATCCCCCTACGTCCCTGTCATGGAGAAGGCGCACTCTTTTTTTTCCCCGACTCTCCATTATCCTCTCATTCCTCTCCTCTGTCTGCCTCCCTTCTCTAGGGGAAAACAGGAAAGAGGTTGTGTGTCACAAACTGCGGTAAAAACCCCAATTGAGATGCATATTCCGAATGCTCCTAAAACCTGAATAATATAATATCTGCATGTTCCATATCTTAAATGGAAAATGCTACATTAGAAATAAAGCCTAATTCAGAGAACCCAAACAGAATATCCTGTTTCCTGCTATTTGAAATATTGTCATACATATACAGTATGATAACAGTGGAATATAAGGTATTTTTAAAGCTTGTTATATTATCCTTTGTGTCAAATCTTCATCTGAAAAGTAACTAAAGCTGTCAAATAAATGTAATGGAGTAGAAAGTATAGTAGTTCCCTCTGAAATGTAGTGAAATATAAAGTAGCATCAAATGGAAAAATACTCAAATAAAGTGCACACAATTTGTACTTCAGCACTTTGTAATTACTTACTTAACACCACTGATTAAGAGTAAAAAGCAACAAAATAAATGAATAAACTTTGTCCTCAAACCAAGAGAGAGAAAGGAGGATCACATTGCCTCACACAGATAAGACTTTTTTTTAATATAGCAGGGATTTCATATCCCATAAAACCCAAAAAGGCTTTTTCTTTTTCTTGTAAAATAATCTTCATTTCGCAACATTAAGAAATATTTGAATGAAGACAATTCATTTAAAAAAGTCCTGTTTTTTTGTTTTAACTAGAGGCAATTAAAAATAATTACAGTGTTGATTTCTTATCACAGTCTGCAGAAAAGTGAAAACAAACTAAAACATTTTCTGTGAGCTGACAGCATTCCATCACAGCAAATTAAAGCAGCTTCTGTGCCGCATCGCCGTGACCTGCTCGCGTTTTGGGTCTGTAATGACATCTTTAAAATGTGCACGCTGACTAATAGATGCAGGATTCTGTGTGCCAAGAAGACTGAAGGCTACGCTCGATTGATGGCGCGCCAATCAGAATAATAATCTCCATTCCTGACTCACTGTCGCTCTCTTTTGTCTGTCTTTTTTTCTATTAATTATGGGAATGATAAATGTGTTCATTGTCGATATGTCAGAGACTCAAGTGTCGGCTAATTTGGTTGGCTCCTGTTTGCAGTAGACAACCTTGATCTCGGGATGAGTTAGGATTCGATAAATGACTTTCTGCCTCCGTCAGCAGAGCTTCAACCAACAAAATGTTAGAAGTAGAAACAAAATAACAACGAGAAAAAGATCTTTATATGCAGAAGTGATCAGAGGAAAGGGAAGAGAAGCAGAAAAAACAGAACTTCAGTCCAAATAGTAAAAAGCGCAAAAGCTGTTCACGCTCACACACTCGCAGAAAATACACACTGACACAGCGTGCATGTGGAGACGGCTTTTTTTTGTCTCGGACTGTAAAATCAAACAGCCCAGACGCACACACACACTCACACGTACGCACACAGCTGCTTTGAAAAATTGCATCTGTCAGACAGGGACGTTTTCTGTAGGCACAGGATGACATCTCTTCAAAGATTATTCATGTAAACACATTTATGTGGACTAATGTAGATCGCTGTCTGCGCTGGATGGATCAATCCTTTTCAACTCACCAGAGATGTATACAGACTGACGTGTTAGGAGAAAGACAGGAAAATAAATAGAAAGAGAGAATGATGCTTTCTTTTTCTTCTTCTTCATGCTTCATTTCCAGGTTAAGTAAGGTTAAGTATTCCGAGGTTAATGTGTTGTGTCATGGAAACGATATTTCTGCAGTTTAAGTAGTAAAATTATTGTATCCATAGTTACTGAGTTTTTCAGGTAGATCTTAATGAAACCATAATGATGTATATAAAAAAACAACAGTTGTAATTAGTGTGAATGAGAATATTTGTGTTGCTAGATTTGGTCTGTAATTGAAACAACATGGATCAATAGCTTTGTAGAGAGGGATAATTGCTGCAAATCTCAAGTCAGCATCACTAGGAGCAGTCCATTTGTTTTGTGTGTGTGGGTACGGTTTGAGAATGTGCACACCAGACCAAGCTGTGGGGGTGGGGGTGTCTGTTTTTTACCTGACAGAGTTAAATATGAATTAGAACATACAGCAAAATGTATATGTTCTACTATGTCTCTATTACAGACTGTTTATGTAAGTAAACTTTCCGCAGCCCCCTTTTAAAGTAAGAGTTACACGCTGCTTCACCGATTCACAGAAACTACAACAGTGCAGAGTACAGGAGGAATTTCAGGGAGCACTCAGAGAAATCGAATGACATTTTAAAGAACAACCATCGAGTAGAAATCGCACAGAGGTCATAAAAATGGCAGTCCAAGTTGGTTTTTAAAAGCTTTTTAAAATGTGGCACTGAAATGACAGATTTGACACTCAGATTTGAAGAGTAATCACCACAAATTTGAAGAGGATCTTCATTTAAGAGAGAAATATTGGAAGCTAAAGTAATGCCAGTATTTTTTTTTATTAATTACACCTTTGAGCTATTTCGTACAGATTAATTAAATAATTCCTACCATTGAATAAAGTTGAGGTTTCTAAGCTTAACTGTCCCCTGTTATATTATTTATTTCTTTTCACAACTATATTTAGATTCATTCTTTTTTTTTTGGGCCATATTGTGCATACATTATGGTGTGTAAAGATGCTATGCTACACATAAAAGGGCTGCCAGATACATGTTTCAATTTCAACTTCAACCTGCCCGTCAAGCCTTTCATAAGCCGTCATTACACTCATTTACAATCAAAATTAGGGCACTACATTATGCTTGATAAGTGTAGGCGTCTTCCTGCATATAGATGAGCTTTGTGTCATGCGTGTGTCTGCTTTTTTCCAACCCTGCTCAGCTGTGGCCTTCAATAGCCGGCCATTTCACCTTTGAAAAGAGGGTCATATCACATCCTTTCATCTTTACATCCCCCTTAATTTGCTACTGGAGTGCAGCAATAAATAAAACATCAACATGGGATTTACATAGTAAGGTGATGACCAATTAAGCCTTGAGCGATTTCCAGTAGAAGTGTTTCTGTATAAATGGATGTAGTACGCTGTGAATGTGATAATAAAAAAAGAAGAAAAAAAAGTTGATTTCCAACACAACTGTCACACGGCTGCAAATAGCTGACTGACACTTCCTCGTAGGTGAAAATGATCTGCTTTGACACTTCAGTCAGTTGTAGGCTGTGAAGAGCTTTAACCGATGTTTAAAGGACGTATTATTTTCGTTTTTGGCTCATGGCAAAGATTCATGTCCAGTATCTGCATTGGAGCTAATAGCTGTCTATTCCAGTCCGGCCTGATATGTGTCTTGTTGGAAACGTGATGCCTTTTGGATTACTTGTCTTTGTGAACACATTGAGGAAAAGTCTAAAGCAAAATTTAGTATTTAAAGAATCTGCAAAACATTCACTATCACTGTATTGCATATGTTTTCTACACAATATCTGCTATTAGCAACTGAAGCATAAGTAGCATTTTCGTGGCAACTCAGCAGTCAATAATGAGATGAAGCACAAGAGGCTTCATGTTGACATTTTCCATATTTAAAGGACAAGGCTGGCAGTAATCTGTATTTCTGTTATAAGCAGAAAATTGCATGAAATAACACATTTTCTATCGCAGCTGTGTACTGTAGTTTTTACATAGTTGAGACGTAGCAAGTCGTAGCATCACCCATCGTTTGCATTGGAGCCAATTCGAAGCCTGGAGTTGTAGTTAATGGTCCGCGCCTTATTTTCCATTTGGAGCCAGGACCTTCCAAATAAGGAGTGTGAGGTGTTGCAACATTAGCTCCTTTAGCTAAATTCTTCTAACAGTGAAAGTATGTAATCAAGTAACATTGAACTCGCCAATATATTGCAACAATAGTCCAAATCAGGGAGATTCCCGGAGCCGTCAATCACAGCTGTCACTCAACGCCCACACAGCAGACATCAAAGCTACTACAGTTTAAGTCTTCCACAAGCACATGAATGTAGTGATTGAGACTATAATGGTTTGTATCCAAAAATATATTGACTTAGTATTTTTAGAGAAGTTGATGCTTTTTGAATGGGCGTCAATTGGAGCCAAAGATTTTTTTGGAGCCAGCAAATGTTTCAACACATGTTGTTCAAATGGGAGGAAATAGTGTGTTTGGTGGGCTACTTTCAAGAAATGCCAAAATTATTATCAAAATTAAACAAGACCTTGCTTATGAACGCAAATGTGTTCCCTTCAAAACATGTTTGATAAAGCAAATGAGTAGTATATAAATGTTTGTGGATACCAAACACAAATTGCTAAAGCTGAAACTACTAATCAGTTAATCAAACATCAGAAAAATAACTTTGATAATCAAGTTATGTATTAAGAGAGGATTTTCTGCATTTCTGTTTGATCTGATTGTAGACCAAGACACATCTTGGGGTTTGAGAAACCCCACTGTATGTGGGGCATTTGTCACAATTTTCTTATATTACAGACTAAAAAATTATCAAAAAAACTGCTAGTTGTGGCTTAATAAATCACACATGGTAGTTTTTAAGATGAATTCTGATATTTTATTTGACTCAATATGTTAAAATGTGATTGAATTTGGGCAAAAGCGTGTAAAGAGGGCTTTGCAGCAGCACATGTTCTTTTCCTTGTCATGCTTGTCTCAAGACTTGACCATCCGTAACCCATCTCCTCCATTTCATTTCTCAGGTAGGTTCAGTATTGGTGATATTAATGCGCAATCATCGCTTCTGCTTGGTCTCACATACTCAGTGTATTTCATGGACAGAGCAGGTGTTCCTTATAATTTCTACGCTTGGTGGGTACACATTGGCATGGACAATAATCAAGCCGAAAATTCAGGAAGCCACCCACTCACCAGCTCAGGCACAGATGACAAGAACACAGTGTCGATGTCAAAGTGTGTCCATCTTTGTCAGTTAATTTACTGGCGGTGTTATCCGACTCTCCCAGCACCAGCTATAAAAGCCCAGCACTTTCACTCAACTTTAATGCCGCTAATGCTGTTTAATCACTCAAGCATTCATCACAGTATGTCCTAAATTACTATCAGCTCCATTTGCCATTGCATCATCCCAGCCAGTGCCCATTACCATTGGGGCAAATGAAGAAAGATAATGTGTTTTGTTCAAATGCAGATGAGAAGCTTCCTGGAGTTTGGTCACTGACCATGTCCTGCAGCACTGGAGACAGTTGTCGAGTGTGTCTGTGAGATCAATATAGATCATGCCTCTAACACACCATAGGGATTTGACCTGGTTTTTCATGTGGAAGTCACACAGGCACACAAACACAGGGATACACATTTAGTTCAAGAGGAACAAGCGCGCTAAATGGAGGTCCCAAGACACATGATGAATTGGACTCAAGCAAGAGGAAAAGTGCAGGTCCAGCGTGTGCAGTGTGGTGTGAATAGAAAAAAAGTCAGGCCAAACTGAGGAAATCAGTTGTTTTGTCTCTTTGTTCTGTCACTGACAGTGTAACATTTCCAAAGAGTAATGGATAAAAAGGGGAAGAAACATCGAGGCGCACAGAGAGAGGCAGAGACGGACATAAAAGAGTTTGCAACTTTGCACTAATTCCAGTCATTCAACCCTGGGGGAAGATGGGGATTCACATTCCAGTGACCACAGTGCATCGGCCCTGACAGGGTGAGGCCAATCAGCGCTTACAGAGAGGAAAATCACTGGAATGTCAAAGCGGGATCCCGCTCTCTATATGAAACAGAGTTTGGGCTCCCACAGCGAGCCCATCCATGCCCCACTGACCCACTACAAGCTGAAGGAGTTTTTAATTCACAACAACAACAACTGTATTATTCTTGCTTGTGTGTCTCAATGTGTGTGTGTGTGTGTGTGTGTGTTTGTGCTTGTTTGAGTCATGCACTTTACATTTTAACAATGGCAAAGAGTTTACATAACTTGTAACGATGGACATTTGCAGTATTGCAGAGTACAAAATAAAATTATGGGATTTTCTTATTTAGTAGATGCAAGAATAAACACAATTTGCATAGCTAGCAGTTATAAATAGAAATAAGGACATCCTGGAACAGCTCGACTCTGTCAGCAGTTTCAAAGGGTTTGAATTTAGATGTGGGAACAAATTCAAGGGCTAAATGTGTTAGCCATGCTAGCAGTGGGGCTCTAGGCCTTGCAGTGTTGGTCTGGTGATCCACCACTTTGGTCCTGATTGAAATGTCTCAAACATTGTTAGTTGTACTGCCATGAACACCACCAGCAGGGGAACATTTGTGGCTCAGATTAAAGATGCATGTAATTGCAAAAGTTATGTTACATAAGTACTTGAACCTGCTCTATATAACTTTCTTTCTTGTGAATAGTAGATACAATAGTAGCTAATGTGCCTTGCTTGAATTCAGTGTTGCAACAAGGACTTTTATGGTTTAACAATGAGGAAAATGTGTTGTAGGGTAAAGACCAGACAACATAAAATCATCATCATTTTTTGCATCTTCATCACCTACATGACCTTGAGTAATGTGGCATCACTAATACTCCCTTTCCAGGTTGAAGTATTATTTCGTCGATAGGAAGCAATTTGTTAAAATTGGATATTCTAACTCCAAACATGAACTGTCAACAAAGGGGTACCCCAAGTCTCAGTGCTGGGACCCCTACTTTTCATCATCTAAGTCCTCCTTTTGGGTCACATAGTCAGACCTCATGGACATACTTGTCATTTCTATGCCGACGATACATAACTGTACCACCAACTGCCCTTCTCTATCACCAATCAACTACCTATGCTCAACCTTTCCACCAACAAAACAGAGCTTAACCAAGACAAACATGGCGACTTCTGAAACTACTTTAGTTTCTAAAGCTACAATGCTTCACTAAAACTGCCCTCTCTCACCTGACAAACATCCCCAAACTGCAGCCATGTCTAGCAGAGACCCTCAACTATGCCTTTGCTACATCTTGCCTGGATTACTGTAACACACTCCTAATTGGACTGCCCAATAAAGCCTCGAATGAATTCCAGTATGTCAGAAGTTCCTGGTATAAATCCCTCTTTAAAAAGATAATAACATAGAACAATAGTCCATTTGCTTAATTATTACACAACTTTGTTATGCAGTCAATTCTAATTGACCAGTAAAAGGTCATCTGGTCTGTTTGTTCAGACTTCTCTTTCACATTTAGCCAAAAGCATATGGTCTGTTTTGTTGATTTCACTTCAAATAACCTCACCTGAAAGATGTTGCTGACCATTGCAGACAGTCCCGCTTTTCCATGCAAGCTTCCCAGTGGCTTTAATTTGTAATGAAAGCTTTTTGTATCGGTTTCATCTTTACTGTCAATTGATTGATGTCTTTTGTAAGCAGCCATGTAATAAGCAGGATCCAGCGGGAAGGAAGTCACCCTAGTAAAATAAGCACTGTTATCAACAGCCTTCCATTTAATTGCTGAATCACCCTGCAGGGGCTTCAGTTGTAATAATGACCAGTTTGCTATCCATTATTCTTTTATTGTGCAAATCACAACATACACAAGCAACACCTGTGCAATGAAATGCAATCAAGTGCAATAGCTCCGCAACAGAATATACCTTTGTTACCCTTCCATTTCCTTTTGTAGTGACTCTGTGTTATGGGAATGGATGTGACTATAGGGTTCACACTATTTGCTAAAGTGACTGTGCATCTCCGACTGGCTCCTCAGAGTCCAGAGTACAAACACAATTTAATGAACTATGAGTTCAACTACCTAATTGCACTTTGGGAGGACTACTTAAATGGCCTCTGCAAAATGTCTGCATAGTAATGCACTGCGTACAGTTGCACTCATTTAAAATGCAGTGCACGTTACCTTTATCTGTATTAAGATATACAACAAGATTATACCACCATAAACAAGTTTGCTTTATCACTTGCCCCGAGTTATTAAAGGATAGGTTCACAGTTTTTCATGTCTGCCTTAAAACATTATTCAAATGAGCCCAAATGAACATTAAAACTGTTTTTTTCTCTGTGTAATCATTCCTACTGTTCATACCGACCATTAGAAGATCCCTTCAAATGCGCTAACAATGTAGGTGATGGAGGAGATAACCCACTGAAAGGGAATTATAAAAACATGTGTCAGTATTCATTTGGGCCCCTGACTATTGTTTTAGGACAGACTTAAACAATTGTGAACCCATCCTTTAGCCTGCATCATTTCCCAGACTAAGTTAATTTGTTTCAGGGAAAGAGCAGCAATAATGACATCATATGGTTAAGACATGCAGACATAATGTACAGGAATAACATCACGGTCACTGAAATCATTAAGGTTCTTTGTAATCTAATTCTGAATGGGCAGATCTAATCTTAAATAATATAAGTCGCAGGCTAGTGCTGACAGCAAAAGAGGCTAAATTGCTTTTATGTCTGGAAATATTTAATGTTGCCTGGCAACAGCCGCAACTCAACATCTGGTAAGTTCCAAGATAAAATGTTTTCATTATAATGTCTAGCTCAGTTAATATTAGGAAAGGGATGCATTTTGTTCCCCCTTAGAGAGTTTGAGAGAAAAATTTCCAAAATTAAAAATGCATATATTTGAATGTATTGACAGCAACTGACTAAGGCCTTTGCAATATACATAATGAAAGGCTGTCTCCATTTAGTCTTCTGCACTTGATTCAAGGCCAAACAACAGACGGCTTATGCTTTCAGTTGTCTAAGAAGTAGCTATTTTCTCATTACCGCTCATCAAGCTTTCAGTTTCACCATTTCAGATGTTTTATGGCATCTGATCTGTGCGTCCATAATGAAATATGCATCGATCTTTGAGCTGGTCTTCTTCCAAAACCATTTTTGCCTTCTCGCCTTTTAGTTAGAACTTTGTTCTTGGACTTTCAATTGATGTGAAAAATCCAGTTACTAAAAAGGCAAAAACAGAAAGCAGGAAGAAAAAATAAAACTGACAGAAAATAACACTTTAAGGTAAGCTGGAGCCTGACAGAAGGTTCTCTCTTCTTTGCAGACACACAAACTGCTGTCTAACGTGATAGCAGAGAGCTTTCATAGCAGAATCTCTGTGGCTCTTCAGGATTTTTAAACTCACTGATTTGCTTAATCCGAGCTGATCCACAGGACATGAACAAAGCGTCCTAACCTTTTTTTTTCCTGGATTCCTCCTCCACTAAAACAGCTCCGGTTGATCTGTGGCGGCCCACACGACCTCTAAATACACTGTGAGAAATGTCAGCATTCATGTATGATGTGCTTATGTCAGACACTGGACAAATGTGTGTGTGTGTGTGTGTGTGTGTGTGTGTGTGTGTGTGTGTGTGTGTGTGTGTGTGTGTGTGTGTGTGTGTGTGTGTGTGTGTGTGTGTGTGTGTGTGTGTGTGTGTGAGCACAGAGAGAGGCATAAAAGAGTTGAAAACAAAGAAGAAGAGGAATCTTTTCACTCACCATATCGATGGATGACACAGGCCCAATGCTGTTGACATATATTCCCACATCGATGACTGTTGGTTTCACTGCAAGAGCCAGAAGGTAGAAGGGGTGAGTGATGACAGCTGCACATATTGAAGTTGGTACATATGTGAGATTTATACATACAATCATTCAGTTTTATTCGTCATTTGTCAATGTTTTCATCCTGCAGTTAGATGTGACTGAACCTGAGCGGCCGTCTGTAGCCAAAGATCAAATCAAATTCAAAACAATGGCGATCATCATTCACAGTGTCACCTTGATGATTAAAATAATCTATTTCCTCTTCCGTGAAGGCAGAACCATCCATTTATCTATCCACAGAAGAAAGATTTACACTTTGAGAGATCAGAAAAGCTCCACAGTGCTTCCTGGAGCAGTTACCTTGTTACCATGGCAATTAATAGCATTTCCAGTCAGTATGTAGGAACTTAACTAATTTTGCTTGGCAACAACATTTGGGTTGATTCTAGGAAGCAAAGTCTGAGGCATCAGAAATGTGGAACATTGGACCTGAATGGTCCGAGAAGATAATTTCATTAAGTGTAGTTTTATTTAATAGAGAGAGAGAGAGAGAGAGAGAGAGAGAGTGAGAGAGAGAGAGAGTGAGAACTTGCATCAGACAACATAGCCGATTTTGAAGATGCTTATAGGAAGTGCCAGAGAATGATTGATGCTAGTGAACAAACATTTCATTGAAAACTCACATCATTGGTTCCATGTATTGCTCTTGCTGTGTGTGTTGCCATGTTACCATTACCCTATTGTCTATATGTAAAAAAACAACAACATATATTTCCTCTGAATACACAATACAATTGTACTGTATATCCTGCACATTTTCCATCTACACAGCAAACTGTTGGATTTTTTTTTTCTCACTACCTTTCCTAAAGTAGTAATAACCTAACACATCTGACACCCACACATAAACACACACACTCACACCAGATAGATGATGTTTGACATGATGTGTTGCCTCATGGCCACAACATAACCTGTGATTATATAGCCTGGAACAAAATGTTTCTAGATGTTTATGAGAACTTATGAGCACATTTCTGTTCTCATAAATCCTCAGAAGATATTTAAGTTTTCATATGGGCTGCAATGCCACAAAGGACGAGTTAGACACGTTATTGAAGTGGCTATCCTGCTACAGCTGCCAAAGAAAAACATTACAACAGCTACATCTACAACAACATGCTGAATCTTTTAGCATACAATGCTTTTGGCATCTGAATGGCACCACTAACAGCTCCAAAAAAGGCAGTTTGTAGGGTACAACCAAGCAGACAACTAACAAATGACACTTTATTTGTTGTCTATGTTTTAGAAAATTTGCATTCTAAAAACGTATCAATCATTTCCGCATAGATGAGAAATGCATAATTGACTTCCCGGTCAATTAACCATTAAATGTTCCAAAAAATGAATGCTGACAAGGTGTCGTGACTTCAGTTAGAACACGTTTAAAAATATGTCACCAGTTTTCTCTCTCATTCTCTCGCTCTGTACGTCACGGGACAATAACTACAGCTCTTCACTTCTGCGATGGCACATAGACATACATACAGTATGCAATTTTCTCCCTTTTGAGTGCTGTTGAAAACAAGAAGTGCAGAAACCTTTTTTTCCCCCCACACAACAGTCTAAATGTATGCTATGAGTTGTTTTGGTTACAACACACATTATGAGGTTAAGCACAGTGCATGTTTGAGAGCTCTTGTGCATCTAACCTCGCAAGATGGTATAATAGCTGGTTTGAATTTGCGGCATCGTGACCGGCAGCTCAGATGTGTCTGGATATAAAGTGAGGAGGCAAAATCGCCATTTACTGTCATTTTCCGTGCCAAAGGTTAAACATTGTGCCAAGTGGTTTGTTGTGGAAACACTGCAGGATGTATAAGTGGACTCTTTTTGACAATGGCCAAAAATAGTGTTGTGTGATATACACTACATACGATTTTACAGATACACTCCCTGCACTGTTGTGAATATTTAAGGAGTGTGGAAAAAGGCTTCAGCGCATTGTTGTGAGTGACTGCCTTTGCCTCTTTTATCTGCACTGTACAATTAAATTATTAAGCGTTACACTGAAGCGCTGTTGCTGCCCTGTTTTTTTAGATGTCGGCACAGCTTCCATGGAGCACAGATCGTATAAACTTCAAAAACCACACAATTATGTTTAACTTTGCCAGTTTATACCCTTTTTCTCCCTGAAGGAAAGGTGTACTTAACCCCCTGACCTGAGTTCTTGATCAGTTGAGCTGCTCGGTAGAAAAACAAGGAGAGCTTGTTATGTCAGTGTCTGAATGAATATGAAACAGATTGATGTTGTTCTCAAATAAATCTTCCAGGTACCAATACAGGTTGATATCAGAAAGCAGATAAGAAAAGGAATAGACTGTAATTGGTAGCTATTAGGGTTCTCATGTGGATATCTACAGACAGCTATAAACTGATGGCAATTTGCATGTAATCTAATAATGTGATGTGTCATATGAAAAGAGACACTTAATGAATCCATGACCCACATTACATTCATTTCAACTGTTTGTTGTTTATGGTTCATTGACATTGAAGGCCGCCTATATTGTTAAATTATCTTCATCTTCACAAGTCCTATAATTTGAGTGCTCTGGGATGTTGATATGAGTAACAGAAATCAAGTGCACGCGGGCGTGTTCATGTGTGTCTGCATGTTGTGTCCCCCAGGGACCTGATGTGCTGGGCCACTGATGCAGACAGTTTTGGTTGGTGGAGGCCTGCTGGGAGGCGTTGATTCAATTCCAGCAACATGTTATGCTCCACCAACTGTACAATGAGGGATAACAATGCAAGAGCACTTTTGAAATTAGTGGGGATTTGTATTCATTCACAAATACAGCATCCACTTTTAACAATACTTTAAAATGTTGCCTATTGAGATTGTAGCCATCGCAGTGAAGAAGTTGATGGTCACAGTTTTTGCCATATCGCTCTGGCTGGCAATGTCAGTTGTTTGGTCCAGGCTATTTAATGGATTGCCATTAAATTTGGTACTGACATTATTGGTGTCCAGTGAATCAATCCTAATGACTTTGGTGGTCCCCTGACTTTTGGTCTTGTGCCAACAGCGGTTTGACATTTGTGGTTTTGAATGAAATGTCTAGACAACAATTGGATGGTTTGAAAGAAATTTAATGAAGACATCGTGTGTCCCCCCCAAGATGAATCTTATCTTTGGTGATCCACTCACTTTTCATCTCTTGCCATCACCAAGTTCAAACTTGCTTTATGACTAAATATCCCTCAAAGCTAATAACATTCCCATCAGTCTCAGTTGTACGATGTGTTTAGTGCTAATTAGGAAATATTAGCATGCAAAGATGGTGAACATGGTAAATGTTGCTGTTGCATGTTGTAGCCTTTATGTTGTTTGTAATTTTTATGTTTATTTTATGTTCATTGTCACTGTCCTGGAGAAGGCATAGGCAGCAATGTGCGTCCTCACATGCAGTACTACAGTCAGTCAATAGGAGTCACAAATGCAGCAATAAGACAATCCCTCACTGGCTTCCCACCTGCAAATACTGGGAGAGTTGATTTCATTTCAATGCACAGCCAAGTAGTATGCAACATTACTGGTAATTGAATCAAGTTATCTGTGGTGGAAGAAAAATATTTTGACCCCATGCCTTCCTTGTGCCTGGAAGAGATGTGTTTCTGTTCATTTCTGCTTTTCATCATTTTCAAGTCACTGCAGGGTTTCCTGTTAGCTTCTTTCTAGCATCTCTAACCTTTTTTTGATCACTGTCTGGCACCATGTCTGGGCATCAAGCCTACATTTCGGCTCACAGTCAAATTGTGATTGTCCATTTGGGGAAATCTGGCAGTAAAGGCATGTGGGACAATACATAATAATGCCCAAATTATAGGGAAATACATATGATGCATTCATTGTTCAGTCAGGGTAGTCAGAGGCTGGTGCATATTCTAGAACGGAGAGGGAGAAAAACAGGGAAACCCCAGGACGCACTTCCAGTTTCTGACTGACTGAACAATAGTCTCATGTTTTGAACAATTACCGCCAACCAACTGATTTGCATCTCTTAGATTTATGCCATGGAAACACAACATGAGGAAACCTATAGGTGACACTACAAAACGCTCCTGTGAGAGCCATTTACAGTAGAAATGACGACAACTGAAAGACCACAGAAGTGGAAACATTAGTCGGTAAGCTGATCTGTTACAGCTATGCAGGGCTGCAGCATTTGGAAACTGGGACAACCTGAAGGGAATTGTTCTTAATTTACATCACACTGGATGAACAAGGTAGTTGATGACTCTGAATCTCTATAAGATATGTTTTACCTAGACATGAGTCAGCATGGTCGACTGAGTTACAGTAATCACCTTTTCTTTTCACACAATTTCTTTACCAGTGAAGTACGACAGTTCATTGTTTTCAGCCCTTTTTCAATCTATTATTTGTTCCCTCTTTGGAAATGAGGGTGAGTCTTTTTAAACAAGCCTTCACAAAAACTGAGCCGACCTGACATATGTCCAAATAACGCATGGCAGATTCTTGTGTGATGGTGCATAGGTAACGATGACAACGCTGTAAAACTGAATATTCAGGACATGTTTTTCTCTCTTTCTGTCTTTCTTTTTTTTATACTCTGCAGTCTACTTTGAGAGCTTGTTACCTCTTTTTCATCTCTCAAAGAGAAAAATAAAGTTGAAAAGAATTCGAGTTCTAATCAATATAGGAAAAAATTCAACGTCAACCTGACTTTCCACCTACATATCTACCCGTCAACCCAGTTCTCCATTTCTAATGGGACTGTGATCCATAGAGGCCAGATACATTCTTCTTCCTCCTCTTCATGTTGTTCATCCTCCTGCTCGTCTTGCTTTTCAGAAAAGCATGACAAGACCCATCTGTATTACTGAATTACCCTGTGGGCTCGATTATGAAGAAGGGCTTTTTATGCCTGCTTGGCCTGGCTGGCATGACAAATGCATTACGCATTGTCAGCCTCGGCAAATACAGACACATGTACACGTAGATGCACATATCCCAGCTGACCATTCAACTCCCATATGTTCAGTGTCCAAGGAGCGCTGTACTGGGAGTACTGCAGGCCTCAGCAGGCTGTCAAATGGTATCCCTAGGGTTCGCCTCACATCTTCAGTCTCACTTTCGAAATTAATGTGCTGTAAAATACTTCATCATGTCATGTTTACTGAAAGTCATCTACAGGACTGAAGGCATCCAAGCTATTTGCCTCAGTCGATTCCATCAGAAAAACCTTGTTTTATGAAGGCTCATAATTACAGGTGCAATGGATCTACTCTGTCCAACCTAAGGCACCTGTCATATGTCAAAATTGATTTTAGACCAGAATCTGACTTTTTGACTTAAGTTTTAGTATATCAAAAATGATTATGCCATTGAAAGGTATTGTTTCTATGACAACAGCAGGTACCTAAAAAAAAAAAAAAGAGAAAAAAAAGAAAACGGGGTAAAAACAAACTGGGGAAACTTTTTTTCCTATTCATTAGCACATAGAAACACAAATGATATATCAATTATTTAGGATTAAGTTATGACCACCAGTTTTAATTATCTCAATGTTGCTTCTGAATAATCATGTTTTATCCATCAGTTTGGCTTGATGGACAGCTTTAAATACTTAATTACAGCTGAGCCTCGGCTGCTGTTTCCATGGAAAAGTCAGAGGGGGGGAATCATAGCGATACAATTTAAAAGGCTTGCTTGTTATATTTATGAATAAAACACTGCAAAACTGATCCAAAATTTACAAGTATATTGATTCAAGCAGCAGATCGCTTGTTTTCTCAACATCATAATCTTTAGCTTCCATCTGCTCTTAGTAGTGCACATAGTAGGATTGTAAGCCTGTGGATTGGATGTTTCACGCCAAAATATTGTACTTAACTTCTATGTTCATGTACATAGGCTTGTACCTTCTCAGGAAAGTAGAAAGCATAATTTATGAATTGCAGTCTTTCATTTTCTGATCACTCGGTGTAAACAAAGATTATTTCAGTTGAACAAATACAGTCTGCAAAAAAAACACAGCCTCTGCTCTCATGGGTTATATAGTTCAAGTGGGCTATGGATCCACAAGAGTATAGTCTGCACACACTATAATCCATCACTCCATACTCTGCTGCACTGGTACAGGCAATGTCATCCACAGTAATCACACATTGTGTCATGCATGACCTCTTCTTTCGCCTTGTTAGTATGTGTTGAATCCCTCCAGCTCACATTGCCTTTGCTTTGCGTGAAAAAGCTGTTACTGCTACAGTCACAGTCCTCCAGCGGTGACGATACAGTCAGTCAGTCGTTATATCATTATGTAACTGAAAATATGTTCACTGTACTTCATAGATTGCCAGTGAATGATAACATTTTGACGAGATCATAAACAGTTCGGACAGTCGGTCAGTTCGGTCAGACAGTTCGGACAAATACATTTAAACAATTGTGCAATCGGGCAATAGTGTGGAAATCACTTTTAAGCTGAAAAGGGTAGGGCTTAGGTGATTATCCCTCACCGGCTTCCCACCAGTGGAATCCCCTCAGCTAGGGATTGAACCCAGATGTGGGGCCACTCAGGAATTTCAGTGTTCTACCATAACTGACTTTAGGAAATGTACCTTTAACTCAGGTTGAATGCATATCTATTGTCAACAAATATGATCACCCTCACCAGTTAAGTTACACCTGTGAATAATTTACTTTTCAGTTCAAACACTATAACTGTATTTAGGCACAGTGGTCCAGTGCTCACAATAATTGTTTAGCAGGTATAATGTTTACCTCATTCACCTCTCAAGTACATTGTGTTATTAGTCTAACATTGGCTAAATAGCACTAAACACAACGCTGCTGCATGCCTGCACTCTTCAGTTAGTTAGTCTTGTGATTCATAGCATATAGTTCGTCATAACAGAACTCTTGTAAATATGAGCTGACAACAGGAATATTTGTGTCAGCCCCATAGTGGTAATCACAAGTAGGCCATGTAGCCTTTTTTTTGTAGGCTCCAATTTCTCCATTTTGGCGTTACTGATTGATTGAAGCGTGTCAACACAAGTGCAAACTTGGCAGATAGATGTTGGCTTCCTTTTCTCCTCGAAGTATTTGTAACTAGTATTATTTCCTCCTTTTCACAATACTTCACAATAAGACCAATAACTGACTGCTTGCATTTGCATTCGTGGATGCCTCCAATGCTTCGTATGCTGCTTCTAATATGACTTTAAGTAACATGTAATCAGCACACAGTACTAAAGCTGAGTTCCAAGTGTCATAGGTTTAAATGAATTGGGTTGCACAGTGGCACCTAATCTTTATGTATGTGACTGGATCAGCTCCACCAGCTTAAACCTCGTTCCCTACTGTCTTTGCGAGCAGTTCTCAACCTGCACATTTTCCTCGACACGCACACACACACACACACACACAAATAGCTGATTACGGAAAAATGTCAAAACTGCTCAGGAGCGTCAGAAAACGCAAACAGAGTTAAGAACTTGACCGATTTTGGTAGGAAGCTCTCTAAACAAAGTTTTAATGAAATCGATCGCATGGATTTGTTAGATAATGGTTTTATTTACTTAACATTTATGAAAACATGACAAAATGTCAAGGCACGTCTTGGCTCATTCCATTTCATAAAGGTTTTCTCACACTAGTGAAAACCAGACTCTTAATTAGGAATCGAGGGGTAGAAAAAAGGTGGTATGTAGGATTTGTTTTACCATCCAAACAATGCTTTTGTACATTTTTTAATGAGGAGTGCAACTCACACATCTCCCAGTTTGACTTAAATCTCAAAAGGAGCTAAAGATCCAGCGATTTTATGTGTTAATTAACATTAAATCTGAAGTAGTATATAATGAATAAACACTAATGACTTTCTCCTCTCTCATTATGTAATGATACTTTGCCAGGAAAAAAAAAAAGAAGATCTCTCTGGTTCATCCCACTGAGGTTTAACTAGACCAGTGAGACTCTTTCCACCTCCCGAGCAACTCTGCCTCCAAGAAGTGTTTAAGTGACTAAACCTGCATTCTGCATGTGGCGAGCAGCAGCCATCTGGTTCTCCAAAGTGGGCACACGCAAAGGCTAAAAATGATTTGCTATTTGACCTACATCTGTACATTTTTCAGCAGAGACCCACTCCGAGGACAAAGCTGCAGTGAGCCATCTGCACCGCTGAGAGGGACATCAGTCGCAATCATCCAATTACTGGGAAGCTGTAGTGATGCTTACTACACAGGTGATGTTTACTGCTGAACTCTATTGTCCAAAAAAAAAGCTGCATGTTTGTTAGCTTTACCTCTGACAGATAAGAATGACAGCAGATAACACAAAAAGATGTAAGTATAGCCTAATTTGACAAATTCAACGCTCCACAACAAAGAGGAACCTGGAGAGGTTTTGATATATTTCAGCTCATTTGTAACATTTGCAACACAGTGGAACTGAGGCTCCATTGTCTGCGCTTCAACCTCCAAGTTATTGATTCAAGTGCCAAAAGATTTATTTAAGTTGTAGTCTTTTTTGTAAATGAAGTGGACATATACAGACAGCTTTTCCCAGTCTATTGTTGCTGCACTGTGTGAAAAAAGAAATTGTTGTAAATGTTATTGTTGTAGTGGTGAACAGCTAGAGGGGTATACTCATAATGAGAGAGTCCAGAATACTTCTCACTATCTTACTAAATGTGAGAAAGGATGCTTAAAGGGGATGTAGCATGCATTTCTGGGTCTTTATTTTTAATGTGGGGCTTTACTGTTACATCTTTGCATGATACACTCTCTGGACTCTTTATTAGGAACACCTGTGCAATCTAATGCAATCCAATCCAACAGCTATAAATTCTACATTTATGAAGTTTATACATTTTGTGCATGAAACATCCCCTTTAAGCATCCTTTCTCACAGGTGATAAGATAGTTAGAAGATTATTAATTAATTGGATGAGATCATTAGATTGCACAGGTGTACCTAATGAGGTGGCCGGTGACTGTATAGTTAAAAACAATCCTTATTTATCTTATACTCTTTATGCAGCCCTTCAGTTCAGCCTCTGTCTGACACAGGCCGTTTAACCCTGACCCTCCCTCCTGATGACCCCACTCTGTTCTGATTGGTTAGCTGCTTGACTCTGGAGGCTTTTACTTTTTTCCCTCCTTCTTTCCCTGAAATGGAAACTTCTCAAATACATCTGTAGATGATCGAGCCTGGATTGGATGCGAAATATGCGAGAAAACAACATGAACAACCCCCGAAACAACCTTAGCAACAAACTTAGCAACAACAAATGGCCAATTGAAAGCATACACAAACAATCTGATGTCATAATGAGGATGAAGTACCAGTTACATTGCAAAAAAGGCATTCAGAGCAGGTTGAAGCCTTGGATTTTGACTTGCAGGAAGCACTTTAACATATATTCACCTTAGGTTTTGGACCATGTTTAACATCTAACTTCATAACAGCATATAAATAACATTAAATCTTACTATTAACAACCAGGATGAAATGTACTGTGCTGCTAACTGTATACTGTATCTACCTTGATGAATTGAGAGCAGGATGTTGCTGAGGCACATTTGCTCAATAAATCTTCCCTTTATAAACAAATATGATTTGAACTGAAGAGTGAAGCGTCACCGGCTGACCCTCCAGAGTGTGCTTTATTAGAACGAGCCAACAAACATGTTATAGAAACATGAACGTCCGGTTCATTTCATCAGACCAAGATAAAAGATGCTGAGGATTTGGCAAAAACTCATAACGCCTTTATGAACGCTTTTTTTTTTTTTAAAGTGAGTCTCAATGAAAAGACTTTCCCATCAGACATATTGAATGGATGTGTGCAGTTGTTTGTGCATGCTCTGCGGATGACCGAGCAAACACATACTGTAATGTGCCAGATTGTATTCAGCTCCCTGAATCAAATATAACAGATCTGGGAAAGGCAAGGTATTTCTCTTCCCTCGGAGGTTTAATGAGAACCAGGGAAAGGAAAGGTCTCACTGCTTATGAATCACCACCAGGCAATCACACAAGCAACATGAAGCAATCACTCAGCAAAATATGTGGGGCGTAGAGAGGAAAAAGGGGTGGTGGTAGAAGGATGGAGGTGTGTGTGTGTGTCACACAATGAGGAGGGCGCCTTCTAAAATCTGCTCTCATTTCTATTTCCCCCGTTAAGAGAATAATTAAATAATCACAACAAGCTCTTCTATCTGAAAGCGTATCATCAATTTATTGCATCAGTTGCATCATGAATTGACTGGATTGTCATTCATAAGATACTACAGGGATGTTGAACTGACTTTAAGACTTTGTTCACACACTGGTGAAGATTACGGTGCAAAAAAAAGAAAAGAAAAAAAAAAGGCAGCATTTTTTGGCGCGGCTTAGGCTAATCCCAGGATACTGTGTGTTGAGAATTACGACGGAATGAATTCATAATAATGCTAATAGGCCTTGGACGTCTGCCACCAGTGAGGTTAATGCTATAATCTCTTTGATAGAGGGGGGTGGGGTGGGGTTGGGGGGGGGGGGGGCAGAATATTAGGTGCTTTAGTCACACAATGATTTTTTTTTTTGACTGACGTAAGATTGCTAGAGGTCTTTTTTTTTTTCATGAGCAACCTTGTCACTTTTAACACAAGCAGACAAAACTAGACACACTCATCACAGCTGGAGACATCCTGGAATTTAATTAGAGTCTGTGTCCACCAGGTAAACAATGAATTATGCATTATTCGGTCCCCCAGTGCAATCACAACAATGGATATTAAACAAGCTAATGTGGGGAATGAGGCTTTCCTGGAAAAAAAAGCCACATCTCTCTTCCTCAGTGAGGTCAGGAGTCACTAAATTGGCAAAATAGAGACTTTTAAATCCTTTTTTTTACTGATTTGTACACATAAAACCTAACATTCTCATTTGTAGGAAAGTACAGCAGCGAAATGACTAACTGGAAATCCAAATAGCACAGGTGCAGCGGGTCTCATCTCTCGCTTTCCTTCATTTCAAAAGTCCATCCAGCCCCTCCCAGTTTCCGGGCTTACCACCAGCGCTTTGGCCGTAGAGTAGAGCGGACATGGGAGCCACAGATAGAAATCGATTAGATGGTTAGAGCTCACAGGGATGGGAAATGTATCAGCCATGATCCAAACCTAGCTTGGTCTTATTACAGCCTAATACACTCCACTTTGGTATCAGGCCTCGCTTTAAAGCTCGACATGATTGCTTGGGCCATTCCTTTGTGGTTTCTCATTAAGCGGGAAACGCTGAATGAATGAAAGGAGAGGTTTTAACGCAGCTGCGCAGGCCTCTCTTCCGAGATGAATTAAACATTTAAAGAGAAGCTAAAAAAGCTTAAAAATTGCTGCCCAGAGTTTGATGTTTGCTTCCTCAGACAGTGTGTTTATTCATGAAAACAAAGCACAGGAAGCTGCATTACTTACAAATATTAATGTTAGTATATTTGTCCACATATGGCATTTAGCTCATGTTAAGCATGAAGGTTGTATAGAAGTTTTGTGCGGGAAAAAATCCTCATTAGTTTTCTAATTCATGCATTAAAGTGCTCCAAAATATAATGAGATCATCTTTTCTATGTGAGCACACAATGGCTGTCAACATACAGCCAGGCGTCACCATGGCGATGTAATGTCCCACATGCCAGATGACAACACATGACACGGTGTGACTATCAGCATGGGAAATATATTGGCTGATTCATTTGCAGCTTGAAGGAAAATGGAGCACGGTGATTGGCTGAGGAGGTGGAAAAAAGAAGGAGAGTCACGTGACATTCGATTGGCTGAAAAGAGGATGTGGTTGACACTAAGAGGAAATGTTTTTCTCCTCTTTTGAAGCAAAAACTGGTGTTTTTGTTTTAAAAAATGTTTAAAAGAATATAGTTGTCAGTTTTGTTGAGACACACACACACACACAAACACACACACACACACAAAGTGGAAGAGACATTTGCATCATAGAGCTCATAAAAGGTTACTCCATCCACCAGCTTGTGTGTGTGCGCCTGCAAGTGTGTTTCCATTCACATCTGCTGCACCGACACATGTGCACCTTGTGTATATGTCTGTGTGTGTCTGTCTGTGTGTGTGTGTGTGTGTTTGTGTATGCGTGTGTGTGTGTGTTCCCTCCCGCAGGTGATTGTCAACTCGGCTAACCTGGCTACCTGAGATGTGAGGAGAAGCATTTGCCAGGACTCTAAACTCCTTTTCATCTAATGAAATGTCACTGGACTTGAAATATTGAGGAGGCTCATCTGAGAATTGTCCTTTCAGCTGGTGAGGTGTCACCACTGTGCCAAATGTCAGCTCTGCCAGGATCAAGGAGAGGAGGCCTGCCAGGGCCAAGTCAGCCTCAAAGCCACCCAGATTTGAGCCAGAGGTGCAGAGAGCAACTATTTTACTCACAGCAGAAATACTGTTATTTTGCTCAGTTCATATTTCTTAAAGAAGCACAGGACAAAATGTGAGATACGATTAGGCCTCAGTGGCCTACAAAGCCACAGGGCAGATGTGCTTGTGTGCAATTTACTGATTTTAGGGCATCACTGCTCTTTGGAGCTAAGGTGGAAATGTGCATATTGCAACTTTAAGGTTAAAAAAAATAGGCAATTTCTTGATAAAAGTTAGTTTTCCAGTCCATATTCTTCACATGTATCCCTGCAAGACAACAACTAATTGGGCTTTTAAGTATTTTAAATGTGTAGCAGGTGGCATCCTTCAACCTGTTTATGGTTGAGCCCTGTGATTGACTGGCAACCTCCTACCCAATGTCAGCTGAGACTGGCTGAAGCTCCCCTGTGACCCTCTAGAGCAGTGGTCACCAACCCTGCTCCTGGAGAGCTACTGCCCTGCATGCTTTAGGTAGCTCCTCACTCTAACACACCTGATTCTAATAATAAAGTCATTGTTAAGCCCTTGACAAGCTTCAGCTGCTTGATAACGAGTTAATTATTAGAATCAGGTGTGTTAGAGTGGGGCGATACCTAAAACATGCAGGGCAGTAGCTCTCCAGGAGCAGGGTTGGTGACCAGAGGAATAAGGAGTAAGTAAAGACATGGATAGATGTTTATTCAAAGGTAATTAACAAATGTTTTTTTGTTGTCTACTGATCATAAGGAATATAATATAAACTATTCTAAGAAACCATAATGCTACTTCTAAAAGCTCAACTGAAATATCAATTATTGGTAAAAGTAATATTATCACCTTTTCTCTTAAAAAAAAAAAAAAAAAAAAAAAGGCTGAATATTGCAATGGAGTACAAAGTGTTCTGATTATTAACTATTATCAATATAATAAATCAAATATTATTATATCAGTGTGAATTTCAGATATTTTCTAATCAGTGAATAACGATCTAAATACTGCCAATTCTAATTCAACTAAGTCAAAGTTAAGTCAAACTGTGAAGCTGTTCACTTCACTCTGATTAAAGGTTGTGTTCAAATGAAAATAAACAGGAATTACTCTAGTTTTCTTGTATTTGAATAAATATCAGTGGTTTGTGCCATTACATGGATTACCACTAATCTACATCTGTTTTATTTCTCTGATTTTTATAGTGTATAATAGTGTTCGCATTGATGAGCGCCTGTGTTTTTCGTATGTACCCTTAACTGAACACAAAGCAGCAGGCCTGTAGCGAGTTTACTTAACAGCAAAGAATATCTAGGCTAAGGACAGTTGATTCAGTGGTCGCCTAGCAACAATTTTTTTTTTTTACCTGCAAAAAATGCTTCATCTGATCGAGACCTGAAGCTCAAATATCCAACTGAAGGAACTGAACTCAAACACATCATTGAGTGTAGTGGGACTTGCTGCTGAGTTGGACGCATTATTAGCTCAGTTCCCATCATCTAACATCTACTCAATTCAATTTACACCCCTCAAGTCAAAAGCCAAATGTATTTAAATTAAATTATTAAACATTATAGTTTATTTTAACTTCCTCCTCATGTTTCCTAACTGATTTTGGTCCTGTTGCAATGATGAACATCATGCCCTTTAAATATTAATCCAATCCATCAACTGGATCTAATCATTTGAAAGCTATGCAGTTTAAATACATCAGAATCTGCAAATCTTTCATTAATTTTCATATTCAGAATGAGCTTGCATGCATTAATTTATATTTTAAATACAGTTGAGGCTACTGTATCGTTGCTTTAACGAGTTGTTAATTAAAAATCCATATGACATGAAACTAATAGGAACTAATAACAGCATAGTGAGTTGAAATGTTGTATGTTCTACATCCAACAGCCTTGTGATCTTAGAAGCTGCGTTCGCTTCTATTCATTAGCGAGGGGCGACTCTATTTAAAATATCCACCTCTGTTTGTGATAGAGTTTACCACCTTTTCAGGCAGACACACTTCTTTAAATTCAAGGATCAAAGAGCATCAAAGCAGCCTCAACTGATAGAAGTTACTTGAGGATATGATTCTTAAGATTCACGACTTTCATATGAAAATTGAACTTACTTTTGCACACAGTGTTGTTTGTTGGTTATCTCCATGCACTCACAGTTAGAAAAAACATCCACTGAGGATGCTGAGCTGAGTGCAAAGACTGATTTGATGTCATAGTGACCTAATACTCTGATGAAACACCATTAAAAAAGACTAAAAAGTTCATTTCTATGTTCAATGTGGAAAAAAACAACTCACATCATCTGGCTCATAGGGAAATGCACTCATCATCTGTAACAGCATGTGTTAAAGCACAGCCACAAGATGAGTCTAGCCATCCAATCAGGAGTAGCCATATTTCCAATACAAATATTTCAAAATAAGATCACACAAATATCTATATCACTTGCAGAACAAAAACATCTATCTCTAATGGTATTGAAAGGGTTAATCTTGGACCAAGAGGGTGTGATATTCCTGAGGAAAAATAATGGGGCTTTCTGAATTTATACATAATTTATTATAATATAAAAAAAATATTATAATTTTCACCTTCTAGTGTCTGGTGTCTTGTCCTGATTACATAACATATTCACCTGTCTTGTGTTGTGCTTTTCTGTGTAACAGCTGTTAGCAGCAAAAGGTTGCATCCTGTCAGAAGGTATGAAGTTACTTGAGCATAGTGCATGAAAATCATAAGCAAACCTCCCACAGGCTACAGCCGTAATGCAAAACAGTCCAGCATGTCTTACTTTCCTGCAGTGTATATCAGATCATTAACAGGCTTTGTTTTCTCTTCAGAAAATAATGTACAATATATAGGGAGATCATTGAGCTCCACTGGCTAAAAAAGCATATGAATATGCACAGTTTTGACCTGTGCTGGAGGAAAAGTCAGGAGACCATAAAATGTTATTTTCATGCCAGTAGTAGAGTTCTATGTTAAGTAGATTATGAATTATTGTTTTATCTTTCAGGAATTCCTCTTCTTCTTCCTTTGTTTGCTAGGAATGTGTCTACATTTTCATTTTCATACAGATTTTGTATTGTGGAATTCACATTGCCCATCACTTATTATCTTTATTTACTTAAAAACATCTAAAACAAGCAATGTACAGTGTTGACTCTTCGGGAAATGGAGAGAAAAAAAAGACACAATATATATTCATATTTTTTCTTTCTTTCTCCTTTTTCTTAATTTTTTAGTAACCTTTCCACTCCTCATTATTCTTATCTAAGGTCATTTTGTGTATCTTGTTATTTTCAGTTTTTAAAAGAGTGTTTGTTCGTTTTGAATTCATGAGTATATAGAAGTAAAAGTGCGCTTTTATAGCATGTGGATGTCCTTGAATACAAATCGAATCTATCTTTTTATTCTAAAATGAAAACATATATATATATTTTTCATTTTCACAGCAGACTTTTTGACTTCTGGTAGCAGGAGAAGTTCAGGCTTTAAGTGGGGGGGTTCAGACTGAAAACACTCCTGCATTAAAACAACCAGTTTGAGTAACAGATACATGAGTTTGAAGGGTTGTACTGTATATATAATGGGGAGAAAAAATCAAGGTCTAACATTTCTGAACTGGAAAATCTCCCTTTCATCCTTCTATCTTCTATTCATTTCCAGTTAAAGCTGAAATCTCAGCTTTTTTGAGTGCAAGGCAAACATTTCCTTGTTATTTTAGTGCTCTGGGAGCCAAAAAGAATATAAACTCAGCCTGAACTCACTTAGTAAATAATGGTAAGATTGCTTGAAATCTGACTTCCAGTGGTTTTGTGCTTTAATAAAACAAAGGATACTTTTAAATCTTTTATCAAACAAAGGGAGAATTTGAGGCTGTTGACGTAAAATGTACAAGAATATGAGCAGAAGCGATGAGTGATGTGACCAAATGTTGCACTGTGATCGGATCTGTCATGACATCTGAAGTAGATTTGCAGGACTTTAATATCGAGTGCAAAGTGGGTCAAACTTTCACTTGGATTTGAAAAACTCAAATCTGGACCACAAATATTAAGATGAATTATATAGCAACGTACATTAACTGATAGTACATCGGGGGAGGTTTAAAGGGAGAATAAAAGGGGAGAAGATTGATTAAGAAACAGATGGAGAGAGAAAGATGGAGAGGAAAACAGGAAGCAGCAGCTGCAAACCAATGAGCAGCTTTGGTTTCTATTTCTGATTCGCACCTGGCTTTTATCTGAATCAAAGTCCTTCTCTTTATACACACACACGCGCACACACACACACACAGGCTACACACACATTTACAATATCCACCAAAAAGTGTGCAAGGAAAGCCAAATCCGTGACCACAAATCTTAAAAATAATTTTAATAAGCAAATGAATAAATAAATATAGATGGATAAAACTTCAAACAGATGCTGCTTGTTGGTAACAAACACACACACACACACACACACACACACACACACACACACACACACACACACACACATATCCAGAAACACACATCTCCTATTGACATGCACACACTCCCATCCCCAGACTTAATTGTAAGCGCCAGACATATTCAGGGAAGCAATAATAGTGCATATGATTGCAGCGACCTGGTCAGTCAGTGTAGATCAATAGCTTGTTAGCTATGGGCAATTACAGCCTTCAGTCACATTCACAGGCTGTGATGCAACCGGATTTTGATACCTGGCAATATTGAAGAGCTGTCACATCAACTGTATTTGAATGGAGGATGAAATGAAACCTAATCAGAGTGAAAAACAGTGAGTGAACAGGCTTAACTTTCTGGAGTTTGTGTTAGAGAATCCGGATTTGTCCTGAGTTAAAATCAGATAAGGTCGAGTTATTTCACTTTGTTGTCTCTAAGAAGTCGAGGGATTTAAAATAAGGACAGCTTCTTAAAGTGTTAATAGCTTAATCAGATGTTTTGTCTCCACACTCGGCTGCTAAGCAGTAATTTCTCTTGAGACCAGTTGGCTGTCCAAGAGTGTGCCTTCAAAGTCTTTTCAGCCATAGAGTGGCTATTGCTGCTTGTTTCCAAGTTTTAATTTTATTCATTACAAAACAACTTGGTTAAAATGCATCTTTTCTTGTGAAGGCTTTTCCCTGAAGAATAGCGTACTTATGTTTATGAACAAACTGCCCCTCTATCAGTAACTGTCTACAATAACTTATTTTTAACACTATATTACATTTAATAACAATATTGAGCAAGAAAATGTTAGTGAAAAGGCTTTAAACTCAGTGCTGAGATTAGCTACTTAGCTAGCAGCACTTTTGATTACTTAACGTTAAGTAAAGAAAGTTCACAAACGTGTAGCTACTGTTTTAATTGACACTGGTTAACTCTTGACTCTTTGTCAAAAAAATGATCATGTCCATTCCCTCTTTTGTGAGACACATGTCATTGCTGCCTATTTATTTTGACGAGAACAATACTCGAGCAACTAGCAATGTTGCAAGCTAAAGCTAACGTTAATTACTTTTGGGTTTTAGTTCAAACCACTGATGCTAAAGCTAATATTCATGACATTCCCACTTTTCAATGTTAACATCAAAATCCTCCCAACATTATGTCTGGCCTGTCTATCCCATTTAAGATAGATAAAGTTTGATGTTTTATCTGGACTTTAAAAACAAATAAAAAACACACAGAAAAGCAACTTTTGTTTATAAAGCCTAATTAAAACCATTCATTGTGAAATTAAGGTTAAATCATTTCCAAATCATCCAATCTCAAATATGTGACACCTCTGATCAAGCTAATAAGCTAACTAGCATTATTAGCCACAAGGTGGGGTCACATTAGTCTTCCATGTATCAGTTTCCCAGTCATAGGTCCTAAAAAAGGATGTGATGTCAAAGTTGTGATTTGGGTAATTAATAAATATTTATCAGAGTGATCAGGAACTGTAAATAGTCTGTGTGAGCGATGCGGCAGTTTGTAGTGTTTCTATTGGCTGATCGACCACATTTAAACAGTCAAAGTTTAGCATGGAAACGTATGCTTGAATTTGTCCATATTGAGGGCTTTCATAGAAGTAAATAAGGGGATGCATACAATATTTGTAGCATAGAAATGTAATGTGACATTGCCTTAAGTCAAACGAAACTAACATTGTTTAGTTTTGAAGACTTCCTGCCACTCCATGCTTCCCTTCAAAAACTTGTGTTATTTTTTTTTATCTGTTATCTAACAAAAATGACCTCACAGTCACCTATAATTTGTCACAGACTGTCAGCCACGGCCCCAGCCACTGCACCTATTCTGAAGTTTTGTTATTGTCAACAAATCCCATGAAAAGACCAAAACTAACAATGTGTTAGTCTCTATCTCAACATTTTCTGACTTGCCTACACTGTCAGTGGCTTCCAGCCCTAAGCCATTAGTTGCTACTGAGGATGGAACTTAAAATACAGGAAGTTTCAACTTTAAAAAAGTCTCTGTAATTCCAACGAAACAGCTGGACACTGTACTTTTTTAGCAAATGTCACTCAAACAGGAAACAGGAAATAATCAGGGACTATTTTCAGACCCATACCTACTGCTTAGCGCTTAGAAAAACTTGCAAGGCACAAAACATGTTGCGTTACTATGACAACAAACAACCGTGAGTTGCCATCTGCTGAGGTGTTTCTGCATATTTAACATTTTTCTAAGATTTTTTTCCTTACTTCTTTTTCTGTTTTGACATGTTTGTTGCTGTTTTGATGAAAGCCCACTCTGCCTTTTAAAGCCTTCCTAAGAGGGTTGTCAGTGGACTCGCAGGTACTTTTGAAGCCAACCTTCTCACATCTCTGCCGATGTATTTCTAGATCTAACTTCTCCTTGAATCATTCCAGCTCCTGAAACTCCAAATGTGCGAGGCGGCAGTGCCCTCACAGCGTACAAAGCTCCTGCGCTACCAACCCGCTTTGTCCTCCATTCCCTGGTAAGCACACACGCACTGACACACTCGCAAATGCTCCGAGGTCTTCCCACACACACACATACACACATACACACACGTGCACAAGCATCACACAGATCGCACACAGTGATCACACTCTGAACCCAAAAGGAAAGTGACACAATAGGGACACAAAAGCATCTCATCCTCATCTAAAGGCGAACTGCTTCTTATCAGTTAAGGTGAGGCTCAACACTTGTTCAGCTTGGAGGGGAAAATGTGGGTCACTTTTTTTTCTCTCCCTTTTCCGAAAGTGGACCAGTCACCCACTTTATACGAAGATTAGACTCACTGCTGACTTCACAAGACTAGAAGACAGTGCAGGAAAACAAACAAGGGAACTAAGATAAAAACCCTGTTAGGTTCTGTCTTGAATTCCGACTGTTATTTTCTCAATTTCTGCTTCATTGCTGTGAAACTGGATTGTACTTTGATGGTTTTTAAGATGACTCACCAACATAAATCAATAAGAAAGGCATAATCTTAACAATGAGGCGGCACTGATGCCTCTTTTTTTTGCCAGACTGAAGGGAGAAACAATTGATCACTCCAGGCAAAGACAGCTGAGAGATCAATTATCCTCAAAGAGAAGGGAAAGTGCTAAATTTGACTTTTTCAATATGCTTTGTTTTGTGCTACCGGTTGAATTTTTATATCTATATTCGGATAGCAGATTTTGGAGGTAAACATCATTGTTTGCTTATGCTAATGTGACATTATTCAGATACTAAATCCAAATTTTTAAATCCACATTTTAAATCCATTTAGCACAAACACACAAAAATGTTCATGTAGGTCATGTTTCTTAATTATGCCAACCTTAACTTTACGCAATCGAAGCATCTTTTTCAACTTCATTACACTGACTCAGCTAGCAGTGGATTTTTGCTGACTCACTTTACATGGAAAAATCCTCAGAAACAGAAGCATTCATATGTTAATACATCTGATGCTGCTGGTGACAAGGACAAGAATTCATTGCAGAAAAGAAGAGAGTTGCTCTACTTCGAATTCTGACCTTCTACTAATAGTACTTGTAGTTAGTACAGAGCGAGTAGCACATGCTAAACACAAACATTTTGAGTCATTGTCTTGTTCCAGCTTCTCAAATGTCAATATTTTCTGTTTTTTTTTTTTACAATGAACTAAATTTCTTTGGGTTGTGGATAGTCATTTGGGATATATGAGGATGCCACCTTGGGCTTTGGGAAACTGTGATTGACATTTTTCACTATTTTCACATTTTATTGCCCAAAGAATCAATTTATTGGGAAAATAACACCTACATTGATCATGAACATAACCATTAGTTGCAGCCCTAGAATAAATAGCACTATGACAAATATTTGAATAATAAGTTTAGAATGCAACTTTATTTTATTAATTATATCCTTACATAGGGGTTTTACATGAAAATGTATTCTTTTAGTTATTATAATCAAATCCTTTGTTCTATTTAATTCTTAGAAAGTATGACATGTATCTCCAGATGGATTTTGGTCAAAAGTTAAGGAGCTGTTTTTCAATTCTGGATTTAAATCCTAAACTCTCACACTTTTTTTTTTTCTTTAATTGCAAATAACATGATACAGCATATGCTTTCCGTGTGTGTGTGTGTGTGTGTGTGTGTGGTAAAACTCCCAGCCTCCCTTGCTTCAATTTGGCTTAAAGAGATTGTTTTCAGTTGGTTAAGAGGTGAGCTCCTCTGTGAGACACGAACACACGACTGAGTTCTAAATCGACGCCCAATTAATACAGAAATGTACCTAAACACTTAAAACAACAGTATGTATTCTGGCTGCACTTCCAGCAGCAGCAGCAGCAGCAGCAGCAGCATATAAACAAGCAAAACTACAGCTCTCATTTTAAAACGAGGCAAAGGAAAAAGCATTGTTTGATACTGTGTATGTGTATGTGTATGTGTGTGTGTATGTGTGTGTGTATGTGTGTGTGTGTGTTTGTATGTGTGTGTGAAGAAGATGACTTTGATTCAGACAAAATCCAGATGTATCTCGGAAACGAGCCACACTGTTACGACATCAGAAGCTGGCTGTATATGTGAGTGTACTTGCCTTGTGAGAGTGTGTGTATAAATGTGTGTGTGTGTGTGTGTGTGTGTGCGTGTGTGTGTTTGTGTGTGTGTGTTAGGGATTCATTGCAGCAGTTCTCAACTGAACCCAGTCTTTTTTACAATGACTTAAATGTCCCAGATCTGTCTTTGACTCAGCATCATCTTGGAGTGTGTTTGCTTATGTGTATGCGTGTGTGTGTGTGTGTGTGTGTTTCGACGCATGTGTTTTCTTCCCCGTACGCACATGCCTGCGTGTTTCCCGACTGCCTCACTTTATCCTGCGAAGCCATTAACATTTCATGGACGACGTCGAGGTTTGTCAACTGGATCTCATCAAAATTTCATCCTTAATTATGGAAGCAGAGCTGGAGGGAGATTCCCCCCTCCGCAAGGCAAGCTGGCAGACTCATCTTAGCTGAGGGAGCCGCCAGTGGAGGCAAAAAAATAAAAAAAATAATCAGTTCCCACCAGGTTAGTACAGTAAAAGCTGGGTGTTTGGTCATTCTAAAGAACCCCAGAACACACATAAACACTCTTAATGATCTGAAGATTAGGGTTCCCCCCCCTAGAGTTTCTCCACAAACTTCATCTGTGGCATCTCCGCAACTAAAACTCCCAAATGAAACCATTACAAATGAAACCTCTGAGGCTCAGCAGCGGCAACTTTGAGGTACAGAGGAGGGTCACACACTGAGTTTTAATATGTGACTTCAAACCCAAAAGTTCTGCATCTGAGAGATAGATATTTGTAGCAAAACATACTAATTAGAAGAGTTAGGATTGGAGTTGTGTAAGATTAGTTTATGCTATTCAACGTATATTAAATTTATACTTTTATACTATTGTTTTCAGTGGTGGAAAGTAACTAAATACATTTAATAAAGCGTACTTGAGTAAAAGCCATCTCATTGAATATTATACTTGTGCTTCATCTTATTAGTTGATTAAATGCCAGCTATTTTGATAATTGGTTAATCTTTTTGAGTAAATTTTAAGGCAAAATACAAAAATTCTCTCATTCCAGCTTATTAAATGTGTTTTTTCTGGTTTATTTGACCTTCTGTGACAGTAAACTGAATATGTTTGGGTTGTCGACTGTTGATCTGGACATTTGAGTGGACAAACTTGGACATTTTATAGACCAAACTACTAATTGATTCCTAGAGAAAATAATCGTTATTTCCATCCCTAGAACACAGTGCTTTTATTTCCACCACATTTATCTGACAGCTGTAGCTACTTTTCAGATTAACATTTTGCATAATAAACATAATAATGCTATAAATCACAATGTTTTGTTAAAAGTGAAACCAATGGTTCTCAAGTTTTTGGCTCGTGACCAGTTGCAAAAAAAGCAGTCCAGCTGGAGCTCCTTCTCACAAATTTTCCCTCCAAATTCTCCAGATGTTTTCACTAAGTAACTCTTCCATATCCAAAAATCACAAAAATCCAAATATTAGATAAAGCCAAAAATATCAATACAAATTTATGTAGCAGAGGTTTGTCTTCTTTTTCTTGCATACCACATGAATCATCACATGACCCCTCAGATTTATCCTGTGACCCTTCAAAGGAACCCATAGGTTGGGAACCACTGAACTGTATCAAAAGCAGTTAAAACTGGCTAAACCTCACCAGTAAAACTCTACTTTACATATTCGTGCATCAGTATTAACCACCTATTAATCTGATGAATGTGTAATGTGCATCATTGTATTGTTTCTCTTACTCAAGTAAAGAATCTAACTATTTATTCCACCACTGATTATTTCAAAAGTGTGTCGAGATGTCAGTAAACCTTTTTGGTGTTGTATTGGTATCCAATATCTGTATCCGGTAGATACTTTGGAGGCCAAACGTGTTAGTACACATGGAATATCTTTTGAGGGAAATTACCTTTGTGTAAGGAACTTGTCAGGAATACTCGAAGTCTACCTCAGCCTGTTTTGATGTTGATGTGTAGGCAGATAGAGCGAGTGGGGGGAATACAACACCACAGCAAGCAGCGGGAAACAAAATAGCATCTAAAATGCTACAAACACTGTGTTTACCCCAAAACTGAGAGTAGAGGTTCCCAAACGAGTTCCACATATCATATACTCTTCAGATATTTCTCAGCGCGTCAGTGATTCTAAAAGCAAAATCTGAATCCGAGGGTTAAAGGGAATACTGGAAAAATGTTAAAAGCATTAAAAAAAGACCTTGGTTCTGCCAGAGAAGACACCACAGGTTCACCACAGGCTTTTGGGATCTTCAGAGCACTTTTTTCTCACCATGTGTCTAAAATCAAAAGTAAAGACTACATAAACCACAAATCTGCCATCAGAGTCATTTTCCTCTAAGCTATGAGTTAATATTATGTTATTTTAACCAGTCTTGAAGCTGTTATGATTTTAAAAAATTACACTGACCTTCTCCTAACACCATTAAAGCCTGTTTTAATCAGGTTTTAAGGGTATTTTTAAACACAAATTGGACATGAAAAATACATATCTCTAATTGTAATGCAATTAGAGACCAGTTTCCTTACTCATGAATAGATTTAGTCTTTTTTCAACTCCTGCTTTCATTGCTTGTGTGTTTTATGGTCATTTCTGAGGATATAGTTTAGTTTTAACACTGTAAATCAGAGCTGTGAGTCCATTTATTGAACAACAGAAAAGCAACACATTTTAAACATTAAAAGTGTTAAACATCGAGTTTAACACTTTTGAGATGCACAAAGAAATCAGAGGTGAGGGCCAGCCAACAATCAGAGCTTTACTACACCCAGGTGACTATCACTCCATTTTTCATTCAAACGTCTAGCTTGATTTCTCCAAATGACTATTGAAAGGCGGCAGTCACAATAAAAGGGACTCTGGTAATGAGCGCACACTTCACCCGAGTGGGGAGGGAGGGGGGTACTTTCCTTTCCAGTCACAATGAGAACACTCCAGGTATCAAACCAGTCACAATCCGATGATTAGCGTCCAGCCTCCCTGCCTCAAAGAAGAGGAATATTCTACCTTGGGAAGCCCTTAGTTTTGATTGCACGCCGGCAATAACATGGGTGCAATCAGAGTATGATTTGGAAGTCCAGCTCCCACCCACCCACACACACACACACACACACACACACACAAACCTTTTTCTAAGTATGTCACCCCTACAGTGAGCATCAGCATCCACCACTAGTTTCAGCACCCTGGACAGCACCCCCTTTTACACCAGCAACCCCCTAAATTACTTCTGATGCAATGTCATGAAAATTAATTAATTAAAAAAGAAAAAAAAAAAACTTCTTACCTCCAATGTCTGGTCGAAGCGTTTTGTCATATTCCTTGAGCAAATTGTTCAGTATGAGTGTGGCATCCTCCTGGTGCGACCTGGGGACCAGCATTTGATTGACAGTGGTGTCATGGAGATCTTCATCGTCGTCGCCATATTCCAGATGATCAGGACTTGGGGGAGGAGAGGAGGGGGGAGGAGGGGAGGGGGTCGTTAATCATGTTGATTGACTCCCCTTTAATAAACACGGTTGTCATTAAAAAAAACTTTGTCGCAGCAGCAAAAGCATGCAGCAGTGATGATGATGATGATGATGATGCTCTGGATTTAAATCTTGCAAATGATTGTCAGACACCCCCCCCCCCCCCCCCCCCCAATGATGCTTAGACGTTAAATGGATGCTGTCTTTTTTTGTGTGCGTGTGTGTGTGTGTGTGTGTGTGTGTGTGTGTGTGTGTGTGTGTGTGTGTGTGTGTGTGTGTGTGTGTGTGTGTGTGTGTGTGTGTGTGTGTGTGTGTGTGTGTGTGCGGGGAAAGCCCCCTAGAAAAATAAAGCAGCAGCCTACACGCAGCTTCATTCACATATTATACACCTATATCCTCAACTTTTAAAGCTTCAAAGAAACACCTCTCAGCTGTTGATCATGCCAATATGAAAATAAATGAGACTCACCGAGCACCTTGAACGAGAAGAAGTAACAAGAGGATGACCACAAACTTGATTGTCATTTTCCCATACGCGGATCACCCCCTGGTCATAAGAAGGGCTTTTGTGTTTTTTTCTTTTTGGAGGATGGAGAAGCAATCGGTGCTCCCCTTCTTCTCCTTCTACTCCTGCCGCCGTCGCAGCTGTGATAAAGTGCCAGTACAGTAGGTGTGTGACCATCAATCCGCGCTCTGAACTTCCTCATCCGCCCACACACTTTCTTCTGCGTGTCATCTGCGGTCGAGCACAGCACAGCGGTCCCCTCAGTGCCTCCGAGCTCCTGCAGTTTTTTTTTGTTTTTTTGGGGGGGCGGGGAGGTTGTGAGTGGAGGTTGCAGGTTGGAAGTGGTGGATGGAGGGGGTTCCACCAGGGCGCACCGAGATGTATCAATCAGTGTGATCAGGCAGCAGAGGAAGAGGGGGGGTGGCACAAGAAGAAGAAGAAGAAGATGAAAAAACTAAAGAAAAGAAGAAAGAAGAAAGCAATCGACGGGATCCAGCCAGCCAGCAGCGCCCTCCTTCCTCTAACGCCTGTGTGGGCAACTGAGTGGTTGGGTGACGCTGTCTGCTGCTGCTGCTGCTGCTGGTGGAGGTGCTGATGCTGCTGGTGGTGATGCTGGTGAACCCTAGGAGATAAGCATTCTGCGTGACTCATACACCGTGCACGGGCTATACACACACACAGTACCTGAAGCACATCTGCATCCCATTAAAACAAATGCAAAACATCCACCTTTGTATTTGCTGTGCAGGCTACGTCATGGGCAAAACATTAATTTATTTCATTACCACTGCCGAGCTTAAACATCTACATCTATTTTTTCTTTTTTTCTTTTTTAAATCATCAGTAATTGGTTTAAATGCGCAGAAACAGGAGTTAGGGTTATTTGATGAAAGGTAGAGGAGAATACTTTTATCCATATTTTCAAATTTTCACCATGCAGCTCATAAGAAAAGTATCAAATGTGAGCACAAAGTCATAAAAACAGCAGTAGATCAGTTTAACTGAATGCGCATTTGATTTTAGTTTATATTGATGTTTGCTGTTTGCCAAATGATGATCACCCCTGGAAGTCAGGCATAGTGACCCCCCCATCTTCCTCCACTACCACCCCCAACATTCAGAATAAGTCATTTCTATACAGGCGCACAACTCAGTAGGACGGCCAGTGTTGTTCAGCCTGCAAACCTGTGAGATTTTTCATGCATGTGAAGAATCTGCGCTGCCCCCTGGTGGCCACAAATGCGCAACAACAAGCAAAACAGTCCAGTGTATCAATATTAAGAGTTTGACTGCAGTGCTGCAACTGGAGGATTAACCTCTTGACCAGCAGGACCTCCACTACCACTAATAGAGGGATTACTGATTTTTTTAAACTGATACTGGAGCTGTCATTTGTTACACTGCTACTTATTTATTTATGCACTCCTCATCGCCCCATAAAATTGATGACTTCTCCCTTCAATAATGAGTTAATGAGTTCTCTCTCTTAGGAATGATAGGGATGTTCTCGCTCAATAAAATCTAAAACGTGAAAGCAACACAGTGATGAATTAGAATGATGAAGATAATTTGGATAATTCCATACAAAATGATACTCAGGGGGCTAAGAGATTGAGGAGGCAGCTGAAATTGGTAACATTACACTTTTTTTTGACAGCTTTGCATCTATAAAAGCAGACATAGATGGAATAATATGTGCAATCTCTGGAATTACTTTGATAAAGCAGTTAAATATCAATATGGAATGAAATCAGTGCCACTAAGAACTGCATTTGTATAATCATGATTTGCCAAAGCCACGTGTAAGCTACGACAGCCAGCTGTGCACCAATCAATTCTCCAATGCCGTCTTTGTTCATTTTTTATTTGCTCATTTTAAATAGAATACATAAAACAAATACAGTACATAAAACAAATAATGAATAACACAAATACTTTGTAAAGCCCAGCTACAGCTACAATGGCTTTTTGCAAAGAAATTGAAGCAAAGGTCTCACTTAGTTTTCTCTCCATGAAGTAATCAAATCATGATGGTTCAAAATAAAAAAGATCTCTTGCACATGTGAAGCGTTTCTCTGATAGACAACTGTTGCTATCTTGGTCCTGTGTAAGTCTCTTTAAGCTGGCTGCTGGATGTGTATTACATTCCCCACTTGAGAGACCCAAGTTCAAACTTCCATGAGCTAGTGTTGGATAAAGTACATATAATCAATCCTAAATTTGACCCTAACACGCATCAGCCACAGCTGTCCAGACAGTACATAGAAAAACAAGCGTTTGTCATCCGCTGGCCAGTCGGGGCTTAAATTGGAGTGAAGCGCTTTGCTGTAGGGGCCCCCCTGAACGGGTGAAAGCAACTTAAGCGGAACTAAATCCCTTTTCTAACAGATGTATGGCAGATGAGTCTGTCACAGTGGCTGAAGGAAGGAGGGAGGGGCAGGCAGTCGTTTCTTGACCAGCAGTAGAGAAAAGAGGGACGGTTAAATAGATGGATGGATTGGTGGATAGATAGGGGCACTCGTTGTATGGACACATGCAGGCACAATGAACATTCTTTTCTTGTTTGAGGTTAGGAATGTTTGAACATTTTTTCAACTCTAACACACCTTCCCTATCTGATTCCAGATGTTTTTCAGCTATTTTCATTGCTTTTTTCCAAATAATTGTAAGTATTTTAAAGTATATTGTAGGAAAAATGCAGGTTTAATAGACTGAGATGATCAGGGGGCTTAAAATGCTACTTACACTTTCATTTACTTTGGTAACATAACTTAAAGTTAGGCTCGGACAGCTCAAATAAAGGGTTTTTTGTTCTGAGCAGCGCTGGAGATGTTCGGCTCTGACGAGACAAACAAAATGATCCTGAACTTTATCAGAAACAATAGCAGCTGTGTTTCTCACTTGATAACATGTAGCAGCGCAGTCAGAAAAAAACAGGGAGTAGAGGAACAGATGTGCAGATTGGAGATTGTTAATGGGGAACGGGAAGTCTGGACTTGCTGCCATGGCAACCTTAGACAGACACAGTATAGGTTGCCTTTCGACTGCACTTCTTTGGACTTCCTTTTACAATGCTGCTGCACTCTAACATTAGCATTGCTGATAGACACCCATTGAGCATTTGACAGGTAGCAACACCTTAGATTAACATTAAATGCAGATTCAACATCAAACCAAGCCAGCACAAAAACATTACAGGATATTATGGCACAAAAAATCTGATAAAACAGCTTTGGAAATCATTTTTTAAACAGATTTCTTAAAGATATCCACAGCAGGTCCCAATTTCACAAAGCAAAGCAGGTACTGTAATAGCAGCTGAAGTCATCTTTATTTACATGTGGTGCAAGCCATTGTTTAAATGTCTATTCAGCGCCAAAAAAGTTATCGGGGGACAATGCTCCCAGCAGCAGGTGATGGAGCAGAGTGTACACACTGTTTCAAATCCATGAGATTAAAGCAGTGATTCTTTTGCTGGGAGCATGTGTCAGTTTTGTTCCTGAGTATGTCTCACCATAGTCCAACAGATGCGGTGCCGCGGTGGGCTCCAGTCAAAAATATCATAACGTGTGCTCATTGATTCCAGTGTAAGTCAATGTAGAAATGTACAAACAAAAACACTGAACTCAATCGTTAAAAGCCGCTCAGATGTAAGCTCCTCTACAAGCAACAAGAAGAAAAGAATCTTTCACGTGTACACAAACATTGAGAAAAAGATATCTGACACAAAACATATGCTACAAAAATTGAAAGTCAACATCAGACTTTTGTTTTCTTCTTCTAAGGGCTTAAAAGTCAAATGTAAGAATCTAAATATCGTCTTTTTTTGCCTTTAAGCAAAGAGCTGAATTGTCAAGTTGAACAGAAGAAAGTGTATTTACATGATTCAAAGATGAGACTCGGCCCAATTTCCCAAAATCTTCATGCCTATAAGGCCTAGTCGCACCAGCATTAAAAGCAGCGATATTTTGCAGCAAAATTGATTCTATGTTCAACTTTAGTGAACTTTGACCACTTTGACCCACAAGTTAGCAACTAAGCTAACAAGCTTGCTAAATGACAAGCACATATTTAGTGAAGGCAGGCAGCTGTGTCACTTTCTGCTGTGAACAAGCCTTTACATTCAGCTTCCTGGCCTGTCGTCACTTTTCTTTTGGCACATTTTTGTATACTTTTTCTGATTTATCTGAAACTAGCATGTTGAAAAAAGAGGGGAACCATTGCAGAAAAATATTGTGATAATAATAATTCATTTATCTCTGGTCTCCTTTCTCTCTTTTTTCCCCCACATAGGGAGGTCAAAGGTCAGGAACTGGGCTCTGGAGCTGTAGTGGATTGGTTTGATTGCCTAAATAGGGACCGAAACTCAGGTGAGTCTACTGAATCACACACTTGAAACTCTCAGTGTCAGTCTGCTGATTTGTATGTGACTCTGCGTTTCAAGCACTGGTCTCTCAACTGTGAATATTCGTTTTCTAAGTTGAGTGACCCGGGCTCAAAACTCATTTAAAGTACACATATCCAATCCTAAATTTGTCCTGAACACACCATCCACTGCTGTCCAGTCACCCAGTTTAAGTGGGCCAAAGATGTTTTTCTAATATTCCTGTTGGCACGCTGCCCTAAATGAACCCTCTTTCATTTTTCATGAATGAAGAAGACTCTCGTCATTGTCATTGAATTTAAAAATTCACAAACCCTTGCCATGACAATCATCCAAATACAGTTTTCTTTCACCTTTTAAGTTGCATTCCATGTTTTTTTCCGGCGCTCTCCATTGAGAACGCGACTCCTAACACTTTTGGGAAACCAGGCCTTCAGCAGCAGGCTTTGAATCTTCAAGTAAAGATGTACAAAGAGACACACAAGCACTCCCTGCAATATGAGAAAAATAAAATGGCAAAGGTTTTTAAAAAAGAGACATAAAACTAAATTATTAATGCACTTGCAGCATTAATCTCAAGAGAAGGTACTTCTTTTTTTTTTTAAATCAACTTTTTTTCAATTCAAATGCATGTTATATTGCAGTTTCTTTTTTCAGTTGTTTTTAAGTTGTTCAAAGTACCTACGTTAGTTTAATTTAAAACCCTTTGTCAAGTCATAGCAACGGAGGGCGCTCCCATACTCTCAGCATCGGTTGACATATACACGGTCGAGACAAAGAGGAGTCCACGGTTTCCTTTTGACAGGGGCGTCATGCAAGCTGAGATAGATGAGACAGAAGCAAAAGAACCCAATCTCTCCTCAATAGAAGCAGTTTCTTCACGATCAAGCAGCTTTTTAGGCCATGAAAGTACAGGACAAGGAGCATCCTTGCATCCATTCAAAGTGCTTGACTTATATATAGTTAAGATTTTGTTCTTCAAGCGCAGATATTTGTTTTTCTTTTATTAATTTTTTTGTCTAGGGCAGAGACCTTACAACAATCCCTTTAGTCCACCTAGTCTTGAATTAGGCTTCAACTCTCATACACACCAAAAAAAGAAATTGGGGGAAAAAAAGAAAGAGATTACGTTGAGGTTTGAACTCCTTTGACCACCGGTTCTCTGTTAAGGTATGTGGCCCAGTAGACGAGGTTGAAGGTTCCAAAGAGGACAGGAAACACTATCCGGGACATCTTATCGATCTTGCTGACGCTGTTGTAGGTCTTCTTGGGGTCCACCATTTTCGTCTCGGAGGCCCTCAGCTGCACCGACGTCGTGTTGGAGATGGTGGAGATGGAAACGTCCTTGGTGAGGTTGGGGGTATAGTTGACGCCCGCCGAGCAGACGTTGTTGGGTTTTTTCGACAACACCATGGGGTCTCGTTTCTACAGCGGCGGGACAGATTACATTGAACAGTGAATTAGTTTCCAGCCCTCTACACATGCCATTTACTCTGCTGACGCTGGTGTTTGGAGCCTGAGAAAATCAATGAGTTTCATTCTGTCTATCTGGGATTTTACAGAGGTGGAACATTTCTGGTAATAGAAATATAGTTAAACGTGGGGTGCTGTGTAATTGAATTCCACTCAGGTAGAAATGTGATTCCAGCTGGTGGTCTGGTTTGATTTGTAGTCGTGATGATTGCAACGTTATATGATTTAAGATTTATGCCAATTTTCTTGCAAAAACTGAAGCTAGCAGCCTGTATAATAATCAAGGCTTTGAAATGACTCTTGACACCCTGGTGGAAAGTTTCATTTTCATCATATCCAGTGCAATTAACACTTCTAAAATGCAACACAATCAACAGCTGACTTGTTATTCATTTGGGAATACCACCTAATGTTAGATATTGCTACTAAAGTGGAAATGGCTAGTGCGGCTTAGGATAACACGTCAGAAGGTTAAAAAACTTGCCTACCTTCCAGCACTTCTAAAGCTCACTAATCAAGGGTTTTCTCCACTGATTGGATACAAGTAGGGGCTGCAACTAACAATTATTTTCATTATCGAGCAATCTGCTGATTATTTCCCCCAAGTGACAAATTGTTTTTTCGATGAAATGACAGAAAATTGTGAGAATGCATGTTTAAATTTCCCAAAGTCAAAAGTTTATTCTTTATCTTTGGGTTTTGGACTGTTCAGACGAAATTAGATCATCACATTTGACAATGAAAAGCAGCAGAAAAGTTAAATCTGGCAAATCACATCTGCATTTCCTTAACTGTTAATGATTCCTGGTTCTTTAAACACACTTCTCTTTTCTCTATCTATCACGCAGAGAGCTCGGTTTGCAAAACATTTATCACGAGTTTACACCTGGTTCAGATTTCAAATATACAAGTCTTCTACTCGCAATCTTTTCAATATTGTTCGTAATGAATAGAAATCTGTCTCATGTGAGAGGTACAAAGCTTTCCAGTGTAAAGACACGAAAGCCGTATCGACCTTTTCATCTAACGCTCGGCAAGAAGTCAAACCATTCCGTCAAGGTCTTTTAAGGAACATAGTGTTGCTTTTATACAATTTAACTGATTTTCTACACCATGTTATACAACAAATTTCTTAAGTATCTTATACTTTCGAAGGGTTTTTCTTCTAGGTATGACTTTCTCATAGTATAGGCCGTCTGGAATGTACACAAATCAGTCTGAAAGGTTACAGTATGCTTTACATTTAGATTTAGGTTGACAGTGAGGTAAGATTTGTACTTTAGGGTCTAAATCGTGTGAAACCAGCCGTGTAGTCCTTTTAAAGTGGACTCAGCATGGCAAAAACACTACCAATGTGACGTGTAGCACTGTGTATACAAATGTGTAACTTTGTGCCCGCAAGCTTGTACCTTAGGGTGCTGCGCTTCCAGAGCTTTCTTCCCATCCCACGCCCAGCTCCTCTTGGTGAAGTAGTTCACCGTGGCGAACTCGATGAGGGCGGAGAAGACGAAAGCGTAGCAGACGGCAATGAACCAGTCCATGGCTGTCGCGTAGGCCACTTTCGGGAGGGAGTTCCTGGCGCTGATGCTTAGGGTGGTCATGGTCAGCACAGTGGTCACCCCTGGGTGCAAACAAAGGCCGTGACAAGATGAAATTGAGTTTTTACAACCCGGCTAGAAATAAGTAACAGTCTCCACTCTCTAAACAAAGGTGGGCGCTTTAATAACTAATAACTGCAAGCTACTGTGGTGCTTCAGCTCAGCGGGCAACTGTTATTATTCTCCCTGGTGTGAATGTGCATGACAGGAATATTACCCATATAAATAAAAAGCAAAAAACACAAGTAAATGAGTAAATAAGCAGCCGCTCTTACCAAACACTGTCCTTGCAGGGACTGATTCTCTGTTTAGCCAAAATGACACCTGGGACAGGATCACAGTCATGAAACAGGGCATATACGTCTGGATGACAAAATATCCAATCTTCCTCTTCAGGTAGAAGTGGGCCATCATGACTGTATACTGTCCTGAGGGGACACAAAGAAATAAAAAGGTTAGATAGGGACAATAAACAGTGGAAAGATGCCTCTTAATGATACAAGTTCAAAGTGAAGCCTGTGAAAACAACACGGGGTAAATATTGTTTGCACATATAGATGAATTATTAATGTGGGGTTAGACCTCCTTACATCATCACAGGTGTTGGGGGTCACAATTACTTTATATGACCAATAACTTATCAGACATTATCTAAAATTACCCTGATGCTGCTTATTCATTGGATAAAACATGTGCAAAGTATCATTTGAAAAGTGGTCATATACTCTTCTCTGACTAATGTATCTCTCCTCTGTTCTGCTATTTCAGTAATGAAACAATCAGAGTTGGTGAATGTGGAAAATTGAAACCGGCAGAGGTAGAACGGTAAAAAAATGAGCCGGAATAAAAGGGAACATTTCATATTCAGTTGAACATAACAGCCAAATGAACCTGACTTCGAATCCATTATTAAAACTGGAAAAATGAGAGCAAGCAGCGTTAATTATCACGAGAACACGACAATAGATTATTATGTAGATAATGTCTGGCGTTTCAACAGTGAGTGACAACACTTGAAGGTAAATACAGACACTGAGTGTAGCCAGGGAGAGAGAGAGAGAGAGAGAGAGGGAGAGAGAGAGAAACAGAGAGAGAGAGACAGAGAGTGAGGGACACAATATTCAGTTAAACAACTGAAGATTGCATTTGAGGCTTTAAAAAATCCTCTCGCCAGCAGCAGTTTCCGACTGCAGGCGTGGTAAACTATGAAAAATCCAATGACTATATTCCACACACTAAGGCACATGTACACAAGCAGCTCTCTCTCTCTCTCTCTCTTTCTCTCTCACACTCATAAACTCACACACAAACACACACACACACACACACACACACACACACACACACACACACACAGACACAAACACACACACACACAGAGTAATACGCAAGGCTTTCTCCGTGCAAAATCGGATTTTTGAACCTCCCTAATCCCTGGTTACAATCTGCATCCTGCCATCAGTGCGAGGAAGAGAGGGAGTGAAGGGGAGGGTGGGATGATGGGTGGTGGGGGTGGAGGGTGGTGGCTAGGCTTCCTGTCCTGGGTTCCTCACAGAGCTTGAGGCCCCGCCCACTCCGCCCCTTCCAATCCAGGCACCAACACGCACACATACACACTCTGAAACACACATGAAGCTTGATTTCTAACTGCTGACAGCTACACACACACACACCTCAGCACACACTCTAAGCCACGGAGAGGGACACTCACTGCTGCTAATCACTGGTGGGATGGAGGGGGGCTAACCGGATGGACATTTTCTAGCTACACTCCTTTCCTTTTAGTGTTTTTTTTTTTTTGGGGGGGTTATTTGTTAACTGTTCTGTGGAATTATGATCAAACACTCTTGATGGGACTGTTCTGGAATGCGAAGCAATTCAGGAAATGCACTGTGGACATCCCTGAATCAACTGACAGCAGCCTGAAAGTGAGTTAAATTTGTTTATTTTGCAGGCGTTCCACACTGAGGGCAAACATCCGCTGAATCATCATCACCACCACAGCCATGCCTCGATCAGGAGATCTCCAACACCTTTAATTCTCACTTTAACCCCATCATATGGGCCTCCTGACGCCCTCATGACTCCAGGCCACCTGGCTCACATCTACCCCGTCGACTTCTACTGCTGTCGCAAACATCCAGACACCAGGCGCTGCCAACCTGGGAAACCCCAGGATCACCTTTGCCCTTGATGCATGGATCCCGACAGGACTGGGGGCAGACGAATGAGGAGGAGGAACATGTTCCTCTGGTGGATCTTATTGCTTTTCTCCCATGGATTTGTATTTCACAACGTCCAAGGGGAACTTCCTTTTATATCTGGGAATAATGCTGCCATGCTGGTCAACTGGTGAGTAGAACAGTTTTTTCCTCTAACTGTCTTGCCTTTTGGCTTGAATGCTAATCAAATGATATCATTTACAAGCCCTGTTCATGTCCCTTATGCTCTCTCTTGACCAGGCCAGTATTTACTGGGTTAGATTATGTATACAGTACAAGCAAACTGTATATAGAACTGTTAGGGTTAGGGTTAGGGAGATCTTATCTACTTTTGGAGTCAGGGAGTTATTTTAGGGAAGATTTTGCCGTCTGAGACGCAATAAGTCGTGTCAGGTCTGTTATAATCTCCCCCTTCATGTACTCAAATGGGAATGTTGTCTAAGATTAGAAGTGCTAATTAAAGTCCTCACATCCCATATTTTGTATTATGGACCTCCAGGCACAAGGTTTTAAGATTTATGTTGAATATCAATCAACATCAAATGTTAAACTTTAAAGCTAATATCATGCTCTTCTGGTGTTTTATGAATTTTAAATGTTGGTTATGCATCATGGCAGAACTTTTAAATCAAGGAACGATTAAGAAAAAGTACAAAAATATTCACAAAGTTCAGTAAATTATGTTGATACAACGTTCTTAATATCATCATAGCTAAAGGCTACTTCGAGCTAAACCTGTAGTAAATCAGGACTTGACAAGACCAGGGTTGATCTATAGAAAGAGGCAGGGTTGTCCATTGTCACAATTCAAATTTCTACTAATCTACTGTATCCACACCTCAAACTCTTCTTCAAACTAACTAACTGTAGAAAAAGGAAGTTTCAGTTTTGTTGTTGAAGTCGTGCAGCTACAACCAGGAGACAAATTGTGACTGCTTAAACTAAGACCAGACAATCACTAATTGACTGCTGTTTTGAATCCAAGGTTTACAAGTGCTTCATTACCTTGTCTGAACTCAAAAAAACAGCAGGCGCCTGTCAGACTTCTTTTAATCAAGCAGGGAAATAATGATTAACGCCAGGTGACAGCTTGTGCCTTCTGTTGTTTCTGGAGCAAAGAAAAATCTGCTGGCTTTACTGAAAATGCTCAATCTATTCGGGTGCATTTGTCGTCCCAAAGCAGCCCAACCATGGTTGACTTTTAGGGGTAACTTAACTTCTAATTGACAGAACTTCTTGAAATGTTGCTCAAATGACAAAACTCTCAATGGACAGAGGATTGTACATCATCGTGTTGTGGAAACGTGCAATATAAAACTGTCAAACTGTCAAAGGCTTCAGGTCCAAGAATAAGACAAAGGTAGAATCTGTTTTCACATCAATGATTGTCAATTTCATCCAAGGTGGTAATATTTACTTCAAAGCATATTAATATGTAAGAATCTAGGCTGGAAATTCATGTTGTCATGCTGTCAAATGCGGCTAAAGTTGTAAAAATGGCTTCAGGTCAAAGAATAAGACAAAGGTAGAATCAATGATTGTCAACTTCATCCAAGGTGGTAATATTCACTTCAAAGCATATTAATATGTAAGAATCTAGGCTGGAAATTCAAAGCAGTACTCTGACACATCGAAAAGTGTCATATTTGCTCTGTGTTAAGTTAGCAAACGAGTCAGACACGTAACAGAAAAAAATGTAACCTACTGGACTGAATGTGACCCCTGATGAGCTAAAACTCATCAGCCATCACCACCACTGATTTGGACAGTTTCCAGACACAAGCTTTGAGCTCAATGAATGATAATACACCTTCTTTAGACCAATGACTACATGGAATTCACAGATAATGTCCAGCGTTTTGTTGTAACATCGAACACCAGATGGTGGTTTGATATTTTTAGGACGAACAAGATAATGTCAGACAAAGTGTCAGACATATAATTACATAAAACATGACCTTGACAATGGATTAAATGTTGAAACTAATCACAGCAATGATGGATTTCTGTGCAGAAACGGTACTGGTTATGGGATAATGTATTTTTTATGACTGATATTTGTCTGATCAGACATCTGAGTATGAAGGGCTAGTGTTAGGAGTAGGATTAGGGTTACGGGTTAGGGTTAGGGGTTAGGGTTAGGGGTTAGGGTTAGGGTTAGGGTTAGGATTGGTCATTTAACAAGGTTACATTTTGGCAGTGTAAGATTTCTTTAGTTTTTCTTATTGAAACCTATTTTGTTCGTGGTCTGTCATCAGTATCAGTATCACAGCAAGATCATGAGCTTTAGCAAGCTGAGTTGTGAATAATAACTTATGACATTTTGATTGTTCTATAATCTATAAAAAACAATATGTAAAAATGTCAAGTTGTGAATTTAAGGAGTTGGACTATTTCTTGGCCGGGAACTGTGACTTCCTGGAGCTTTTTCATCACCATGAGGTTGATGAGGACACAAGTCTTTCTTCATGTTTTATTTGGTGTTCTGAGGTGACATTTTCAACAAATCAACATTTACTTCTCATATAAATGGTTTTCTTTCAAATCTTTTAGAGTGCCCTAAGACGTTTGCACTGCACTAAACATTGTGAGCTTGATTTGACCACATTTAAATTGGAAAACTACTGCTGGAGAGAGCAGACTGCAATAATCAGTAGTTTAAAAATGATGTGTTAACACTGCAGAGGACATTTGCCTTCCAGCTACTCAGCTTAACTTTTGTCGACAAACTTTCAAACAAGCCAATCAATAAGCTACCCATTCATCCGTCCACCTCCGTGAACCAGCAGTTCAAGACCTCCATCCTAGCAGCCACGCAGTCCCTCAACCGACGAACCCTTTAACCCTTCATTTAAACCACTGAGTCAGCCACAGCGGAGCCAAGGTTTCAGCTGTGGTGCACGAATAAAAAAACAGGGGGGGAAATCCACACTTTTAATAATGATTCTACTAGAAACTGGATGGAAGTGTATTACAGTTCCGTTTTACATAAGAGTATTAAGCAGATGCCTTTCAATGCTCCCACCCCCACAACCCCCCCACGTGTCACAGCAGGACCGTCCAATCCCAACATACAAACAGACTCGTTTCTTTTTCTATCTTTCTGAGGACTTAACTTGCTCTTTAAATCAAACTCCCATTATCTAAATGTGCAGAATGAACTCCCTCCAATCACACCTCCTAAAATCAACCTTATTTAATGTTTCACCTTAATGCTAGACCTAAATCGAACCCATAGTCTACATATAACCCTGAATTAACCACGTCATGATGCAGACCACTAAAAATGTCCTCACTTTGTAGGTTTTCAACCATCATTGTGGGGACATTTGTTATTCATGAGGATAAATCTACAAGAGCGCAGACACACAGATACACCAGATACACTCAGGGACAGCCGACCAACCAATCCCTCACTGATCTGTGATGTCATCTTCTTATGCAAAAGCTGATGGGTTGGTTGGATGGGGGATTAACCCAAGGTCTCAGGTCTCTCTCTAACTCTATGTGTGTGTTGGTGTGTGTGTGTGTGTGTGTGTGTGCGCACGCATGGGCTCATGCAGGGATAAGTGTTGTTTGACAGGGCTGTCCAGGCCTGTAGACAGCTGGTTGTGTGAGGGATAGGCTACTCTCCTCCACTAGCCTCCACTCATTGACTCTGATCTCCTGATAATGTTTCCCACATTTACTCTCTGCCTTGCACGCCCAGCTCTCTCACAGCGTTTATCTTCTTCTAATCTAGAATTAGTTACTTCATATTATTTGGTATTACACTTTCATACAGTATGAAATCACTCATGAGAAAAGTGCAGAAGAAAAGAGGAGAATAAAAGTAAAGTTTGGATAACTATTGCATTGCAGGGGTGGTAGGAGACCCTTTATCGGCACGGGTCTGGATCTTTCTGCTTGAGGTTTCTTTATCTAATTAAAAAATGATAAACCAACAAATGGGGCTCTTGTGCATAGCAGCTGAGTCAGCTCTTTTTAAATTAACTGTTGTGGCTCCAACTTTGCCTTGTAAACCCATTAAATGCTGGCAAGAAACTATTTAGAAATGTTGTTCGTGAGATGAGTGGAAGAGGTAGAAGCAGACACACTAAAGGTGATCTGATGAGCTCGGTAATGTAAACACTCCCAAATCAGTGCGATCCAAATACTTTATTTCCCCTACATTACATATTTAATGTATCTAAACACTGTTTGTGCTGTTTCTCTCGTTACTTTCCTGCTTTGCAAGATGCACAATAGTCCCTGTTTTAATGTGTAGAAGTAACTCTGAAACGTAAAAACTGACTCTCAAAAAGGATCAGAAGTATATAGTTTCGTATTTAAAAAAGGCTTAGTCATTCCCGAAAACAGATGGCCACTGTAGGTTTTAGAAAATGTTACTCAAACAAGAGTAAATAGTGCATTTGTTGGGATTATTTTCAGCCGTGGATTAATATACACCACTGAGTGTTTACGACACTAGGATGGTGTATGTGGTAGTGCGACGGTGTGACTCAATGTTGTTTTAATAGTTTTTGGATGTTAGTGGTAGTAGCATAGTTCACAGAGCTCCATTTAATAAGATTTTGTCCCAGGGTTCCCCATCTGATCAGATTTTTGCTTTGAGATGTTTTATTTCAGAAAATGTATGAGACCCATGACCAAAATAGTCATACATTCTGTCATTGTGTTACTTATGGATGTAATTATAACGACAATAACTTATTCTTTGTTTTTTCTGGGGACTCCCTCAGACCTTGGACCTCACTTTAAGAACCACTGGTCTATGATACAAGAATCAGTTGCACCGGCTCTTGATAGGTGTAAACTTAGCCTAACGTGTGGACATTTTTGCACCCAGCACAAAAACTACTACTTATTTAGGAATTAGTTGTTACTAAATATTGCACCCAGTAGCTGCCATGTGTTACTGCTGTGTAGCTAACTAAACTAACAAGGTGAATCGAGGTAATATGGGAGGTGGATGACACATCTGACCTCAAAACACAGTTTAATAATTATATAAACTAAAGATTTTACATGATGCTTCACAAAAATGAAACAATACATCACCTTGTACTACCAAAACACTAGAAAAAAACATTAATAATAGGAGGAAGGTACTGTTGTTACCACCAGAAAAATATTAAATTATCTCACTAAATGCACAAATATTAGACATGTTTTTATTAGACATGAAACTTCACTGATTTATAATAGTGATGTGTTGCTGTTAGTGTTTGGATTAGACCATGCTGGCCCTCTCCCATCATATTAAGAATGTCCCCCAGACTTGACATCCTTACATTTACTGTACTGTACCATGACTGTCCATTTTTTAGTTTAACATTGGTAGAACCTTGTTTTCCTCTTCTGTTGTACCGTGCATACTACAGTTCATGTGATGCGTCTGTCTGTTGGTGCTCTAATTCTTTCACTGGCACATGTTACCTTTTTCTTTATTCTTATTGCATCACTCGTGCTTTTGCTTTCATCAAAAGATTTCTATCCTTTGAGATTCTCCTTCTACCACAGCCTCAACTTTTTATTATGAAACCTCTTATAACTCTACTTGTACTACTTCTACTACTACTCCTCCTCTTCCGATATCATCATTGAAACAGCATTCCCATTACCGGTCTTATTTACACACATACCTCTGCTTGTGTGTACGTCCTCTGTGCCAGCAGTTTGCCCAATAAGATGGTACTGGTTGAGTCTGGACCCGTCCTCTGCCACCGCCACAGACTTAGCAGCCCCCTCAGTCCAAGTGTAGACCACCTCAGATACTGGATAGGCATCTGAGAGACAGAAAGACAAAGATTGCTCCAAATTAGTTTGCAAATGTGCTAATTTATTATAATGTGAGCACCTATAATGGAAGTTAAACTATTATATTAGTATTTTAACCACAGTATATATTCAGTAAGCATCATTTGCAACCTAATACTCACTTCATCTGCCCTGTCATCATCAATATTATGTGCAGCCACCATGTGCTTGTGTGTATTTGAGTGAGTGCTAATGCAGAGTCTTTCTAGCACTTTTTGATTAGACTGCAGGCTTAAAGCCAAAAACTGAATTTTGCTTGCTTGCCTGTGTATGTGTGAGAGAGTGTGAGTGTGTGTGTGAGAATATTTGAGTGTATTTTTGTTTAAACCACACTGCTGGGTCAGAGGTGAGCTTCCCTGTCAGCAAGAACCCGACCGAGTCAGATTAACCATAATGTGTTGCATCACACTCGTGATGAAAAACAAGAGCCCTAACTCCGAAGCCGCTCCTGCTAACTCTGTTTATTATTGTCCAATCTTGCACAAACACTGGACGCTGATCTATCGTTTCGCTCCCTTGTGACGGCTGAAAGTTTTGAAAGATGAAAACTGCAGCTGGCATTGGAGGGAAGGATTGATCTGTCTCTATGTCTATAGATCTGAAACAGCACATTTGTTGTCTTTATCTTGTGCAGTTAAAACTTTAAGATATCGGGGAAGAAAAGATGATAATAAGCAGCCTTACATCAAGGTGTTTTGATGTATTTTCTGTAGTTGAATTGGCACAAACAAGCACTGTTTTGCTTTGTTTTTTGGATACTGGGTACTTTGTCCTGCCATGACAGGAGTTTAAAGGGAGGATGAGGGCAGTGAAATTTGTGCAGCCAAGTTTCTTCTTCTCTGGAAATTTCAGGAGGTGTAATGTAGACAATTATGCATATCAATTATTTATGGATAACCCCTGTACGAACACAAAAGAAGCCACAACTGCATCAAAACATCCTTAATATTTAAATGTTTACATCTTGTCCTACTAATTGCTACAAAGACTAATTGACGTGGCCTCATTTGACCGGGATGGTCTGGCCAGGCAGATAGCGTCTTAACTTGAGCACTTCCATTCTGGGTGCTCACTTGGCAGCTATAGAATGGTGTAGAGTAAATGCAGTGTTTAAATTTAGGCACGGCCAAAGGCCAAGACCTTAATTGGAGGGTAGTTAGATTGGAATAAGGGATTACTGGTGAATTTCATTACGCAGAGGAAGAGCTAAAGAATTTTGGCAGGCAAGACGGTGCACCTGTGCCAACATTTCAACAGTTCACGCTTAATGCTTTGCCACTCCCGCCTTGTGTGTGAGGTGAAGGGAGCTACGACTCAGCCAAATTCATCACTTACTATAGCGTTGAATGAGGCTTGTCTGAAATATTAAAGGAAATGAATGCAGATGGTTTTACGAACCACAACGTATTACCACAGTTCTCAGTATGGTATTTGGTGAAAGTATTACAAACAAATGTGAAGGATATCATTGATTCCCCCTGTTTGGGGAACTTTGTGGCATGGTGACACCACCTTTGACATGGGATGTATTGTTAATATAAAACAGTGGATCATAGTCACTTTAAGATCTGGAAGATATTGATATTTACCAGATGCAATGTAATGCTATGTCTGTTGTTGAGTGGTGGTTTTAAGTGTTTGACAATTACAGCTGCTGCCATTTTTCTGGTGCAGACAGTCTTGAAAAAGTCATCTTTATCTGCAGGTCGGGAGACAATTTCATAGGATGTGTGCAATGTATGCGACTGGTGTGTAGGATTTAGTGGCATGTAGCGATGAGGTTGCCGATTGCAACCAACTGAATACCCCTCACCTCCCCTTCCAAGTGTCTAGGTGGCCACGATACCTCCAAACAATGCAAAAGGCCCTCTTTAAAGCCAGTGATTGTTTTGTCCATTCTGGGTTACTGTAGAAACATGGTGGTGCAACATGGCAGGCTCCATGGAAGAGGACCCACTCCTATGTAGACGTAAAGGTCTCATTCTAAGGTGACTAAACAACGATTCTTATTTTCAGGTGATTATATACTAATTAAAACATACTTATGAATATCATATATCCATTTATGCCAAGTCTTTTCAACTAGATGCTGCTGAATTCTACACCTTTAAGTATCTAAACAAGAATTTGTTCCATACAGTTTCAGTCCTAGTTTTGATCCTCAAAATTGTGTCGAGGATCAATGAAAAGACCCGATGATGTTTAGATCTGATGACTTGGATTCTGCCGTTCATAAAACCGCTCTGTTAGTTTATGAGTATTTCAGACATTCATATTTCAGAACATAGAAAGGCTCCAAAAAGTAGAGCTATCATAAACTGATTCATAGTGTGGGTTGATAGAGAGACTGGAAAGTCTGAAAGATGACTCATCAGAGCATATTTTATTGATTTCCCTCTGCTCAGTGGGAGAAGGGTTGGTGCCATTTACACTATCATCTTCATGGGGGAAAAAAGGTGTTGCTAAACATCCATCTCAGCATAACCACCAGCTTTGCAAAGTTCCAAATGATGACTTTTTTTTTTTGTCATGGAGTACCGTTGATTACGGTAATCAAATGGTAATTTTGGAGGGAGTAGTTTTCTTCTTTTGTCTCGATGAGTTGGCTTTAGCCTGTGACCCTCTGCTGATGCAGATTTTATGTGATTGCTTTATGGTTGTCATGGTTTTCCAGACTGCTCATCAGTTTTTCCAGCTTTTGTGTCTAATGTGCCAACAATTTCACTCAGTGTTGTCAAGCTGCCTTTAGAATGGTTTAGTCTTTTTAAAGATGTCTGTGCATATAATATAACTTTAAATTAAACAACATAGACTGGTGGCAGCAATGATTTGAACTCTTAAAACCAAATCTTGTCCTTAAAGGAAACAAGGGAGATGACTTTTAATGCAGAGCATATGAAGCCATAAACTCAATAGTCTCTAATGTCTTATACTCAGTCTATCTATAATGTGTGACATCAGTTCAACTATCTTAACCCCCACTGATGTGTAGTCAAATAAGAAAATGCAGCACTTTTAGCTGATATTATGTATGCCTCCTAAATGAAATCCTACATATCGCTGGGCTCACCATTAACTGATTACCATAGAGTATTACTGTAACTCCTCAGTGTGTATTTGAGAACTGTATGGCTGAAGGCCAGCAGCTAAATTAGGATACGGGTACTGCAGTCTAGAATAAGGGATTAGTTAGCATTTACCTTGACCAACTTTAGAGCAGGCCTTCATGCTTTTGATTGTACAATAAATCACTACTGTTTGGAAAATAGGTTCATGAATGCATACTTAAAAACTGATCTTCATAAAAATCCTGCAGCTGTGCAACCGAGAAACCTACTGTGCCCTACAAAGCCAAAATACAGTAACTACTTATTAGGTCACAACTGAGTTCAGAGTCAGTTTTATGAATACAGCAATAAAAATACATCATTTATGTGATCAGGGAGTGAAATTTGCATTAACTTAAAGCCAGCTGGTGAGCTAAAGCTATTGATAATTCCAGTAGCTGTAATTGAAAAATATCAATTTTTATGAAGTAATATTTTGGTCAGCAGTGCTGCCACCGCAGTTCAATGTATTGAAGTTAAGCCTCCTTTAAATTATACATCTGAATTTACAATATTGATGTCAATAATCGTAGATGGACAAACAGACACACAGCAAAACAGATAAGTTTATATTTTTATGTTAAAATGGAAAATAAAACACTGATGATTCTGCTTTTTCTCTTTGCATTCCCTGTATATGATCTAATCTGCATTGTTTCTATAGCGATGAGTCATAATCAGGTTAAAATGAGGCATAAATAAAGGTGTAAACACTTCAAAAATTGTTTTATCACAAAAAAAAAAAAATGTTCAGCACAGCCTAAAGAACCTGAAACCCTTCTTTTCTCTCTGCCTCACTGCTTCTGTTCTGTACCTTTATATATCAGTGCTGAATGAGGAATCATGATATTCTGACAGGGGAGGAGTGGATGGAGAGATTTGGTGGCTTTTTTTTTTTTTTTTTTTTACAAGAGAGATTAATTTTGCCCATTTTTCATTACACCATATAGTGTCTCCTTTCATCCCCCGCTGATGACAATAGTAAACAGTGGATAGAGTCAGAATACTGTTTAGTTCTGTGTCACAGATTACTGGACTAAATCAATGTCTGTGCTGGTCACTTCAGCCATTTTGTCTCCTTCATGAAAGGGGATTGTATTTTTTTTTTTTACCAGGTGGAACTATATTATCATGTCCTGCACATTTGCTGCAGTGTAATGTGGAGGTTTAAATATGTAGAGCGTTGTGAAGGCTAAATGATGAGCTGGTCAGGTCAGACAGAGAGGTCACAGTTAGTCTCAGAGATACAAGCAGAAATGATGAAAGGAAAGATTGACGCACCACGGCGGGACTTCACCTTATAAAACATCACGCACTGTTGCCACCAGCACATTATTCCTATTATACACTTACACTTTTCACCTGTGGGCCATTGCACTAGTGCAATAAGGTTAGAGTCGGCCATAGTAAGGTCCAGGAGCTCCTTACATTGTAATTGGATTATGCTTAAATGTGCTTCTTTTACATAGGCAGTGTGGGTGGACTTCGTCTAACAGGGGATAAGGACCTCATCCATTTAGCCCAAGAGGCTCCAAAAGTGTGGCATTAGGCCAGACTTGTCTTTAAATACACCCAGATCCACTCAAGTGTCTATACATGTTTTGGCTTGTAGGGCACACATGTATATCCATGTCTTTACTCGTAGGACATACATACAAGTCCTGTTAAGAAGGCTTTAGGGAAAACTCTTCAGATTATTGGCCTAATTATGCAGTAATCTCTTCTCATCTCTAGTTTGGTTAATATTTCTTGCAATGGAAGGCCATCCATGCAGGAATATAAAGATTGGATAAAATCAGTTTAAAGTGATGGCAACTGATACTGCACAACACACCGGTTATTACCTGCTACCAGTTCATGATCCTTTCTCGGTCCTCCCTGAGAAAAATCCTCTGGCTAACGTCTCAGTGACATTTGCCTGCATGTACAGTACATCTTCTCTTTAAGTCATTAATATATTGAAGATGCTGCATCACGTTATCTGGAATTACTCATGCAGGATGTCGCTTATCTGTTTGGACATTTTAAATAATACCAAGTCAAAGTGAGATTATGTAACTTTCGAGAAAAAGAAGCAACACATTCTTTAATTCATAAGCCATAATGATCACTTGTAGCTGCTGTGGCCTCTTTTCAGTCAAAGTCACATAGTTTTGTTTTAATGTCTTAACTTAGCAATCATGAATTTAAAATAAGTAAAGCAAACTCAGCAATCTAGATAATGACGTTTCTAATCTGTCAAATGATGTCTCATTGTTTTCTATATTTAAGATTCAACTTTTGTCAAACTTAAACACTGGAGTGAATATCACCATTGTCTGTGATAATAGCTGGGATTAGTGTATATTTGTCAGGAAATAAGAATGACATAGATTTTACTCACAGCTGCCGAATTTGAGAGGGCAGGCGTGTGCGTCCATGGGGAAATCCTCCAGCTGCATGGGGCATTCTGCTGATATGGTCAATCTGAGGCAAAAAAAACACACAATATATCCATTAACCATCTGAAATAGTCTTGCAGTTATTATTTAATAATTAAAAAACTGCAAGAAATGTGGGGAAAACGCACATTTTAGTACAGTTACTATCTTATTGTTGATTCTTTTTCACCTAACCTTTAAATGCTTAACTGCTTAAGAGGCAACATACAATTACAGGAACAGCTACAATTGCTACAATTGCTAGATCACTTAAATTACAGGGTGCCGAAAACTATTTGTGGGTAGGTTGTGACTGTACTGCATTTACAACAGTAACCAATAAACAATGAGCTTAAACAGTAGAGTAAGGATAGAGGAGATGTGGAAAGGAATGTGAAGACTTTTCTGTGTCATCATCAGCAAGTCAAATTAACCAGAAGGTGTGTCACTGATGATATTTTTCCTCTCATAAAAGTGAAATGATGATGCAGTTTCGTGCACAACACTTGCAAGTGCAGGATTTCCCTCTTAAAGCAATACTGGTATTGCAGTGACAATGCTGCCACCTGCTGGCTCTAGAGAGAGTGTGTTATCTGGTTTCTTGCTCTTTTCTGTATATTTCATCGTTTTTCTTAATGAATTTTGGTGCACACATTCATGCTTTTTTGAAATTTTTATTAATGCACAAGCACATCCAGATCATTCATCTTAACCATCTTAATGAACAAAATTTGCATCACTGAGAGCCTGAGATGGAAAATATCTGCTTCATTTAAATGTATCCATCTAAATCCTTAACACACACGACAATAGCATTTCATTTACAACACCTTTCAAAAGATTTTAGCTGCCATGGTAACAATGCCATGATGATGCATCAAGTGTCCTAAAAGAACAGCAAGATTAAGTAAATCAAGCATACAAACATCATAATTATTCCTTTTTTGTTTTTTTTTAAAAGCAAGCTGCCCTAGATTGAATCAAATCCCTCTGGGTAGTCTTGCTCCTTACAGGATAATAAATAGTAATACAGTGATATGATGACGCAAGTTCACTGAACTTAATGGGCCGGATGAAGAAAAATGAAGTGGTGTGGAAATCAGTACACGAAACATACATTTATTACATTAAAAGTTTCTCCAGCTTTCTGCTTGGAGCATCCAGACACATGAACAACCTCAACATTAGTTACAGAATAAGGTAAATGATTTATTTTTCCCCCCTTCCGTTCGGAGCTATTTAATAATCTTACCAACAACCGTGTGGCCAAGATGTGGCGAAAATCCTCTTGGGTTTTTTTTTATGCTCCAAAACCTCCTGCACATATCTACTGCGGGACTTCCCCCCCTATCATTAAAGCATATGAAGCATGACAAAGTGGGATAAGAGGCCACCTCTGGTCCCCACAGAGTCGACTGTTTTGGGGCTCAGCTTGCTTTCCACATCAGTGCAGGATTACCCAATTGCATTATTGTGTCTAAAACAGCTGAAGGATTTTGTAGGGAGAGGGAAAGAGTGTCTTTGGGATAAATAAATTAGAACATGACTGTTGGCTATTATACCATGTTCTAATTATTCATGTGGCCTTGCTCCATTAGCAGAGATGCCTGTAAAGATAGTTGATTTTCATTTTGGCTGTTGCGCTAGAAACCTAAATCTGTCCGTTTAAAGCTAAAATCTATATATGTATCACATTGTAGTTGGGATTTTCTCCATGATCCTGTTAGTCTATAGCAGCTGTAGAGTGGAGAACATACCGACCTTCACTTCACACCTATGGGAAATCTAAAGTTTCCGATACACCTCACCTTGCAGAAAAGTCAAGGACTTTGACGCCCCAACAATCGGGTTTTGAATCACAGAGCTTTATGCTGTATTAACCACTGAGCCACCATGCGGCACCATCTGTCCTTTCCCACTAGCAAGCACATTTTTTAAACTCTCCCAACTTGTATTACACACAGTAGGTTTCATGGGATTTGGGGTTATATAATCTATCCGAGGTGTAAAGAACAAACCGAATGTGGAGCTGTTAAAAACAATAACAGTCAGTATATTCACACGCACACTAACCGTCAGTTTGGTAACAAGTCATTAGATAGAAGGCCACCAGTGTAAAGGCAGCATGAACTGCCACTCAGCTGTAGCTAATGATAATGGTGTGTAATGCACTCACTCTGTGGTAATACAGAGGCTTCGTAAGGCTGTATATGTTGCTGCCTATCTGGTATCCGGCTATAATGGGCTGCCATCAAGTCTGTATGCATTAAGCTCAAAGAGTGCGGTGAAAAAGGGGATTTTTATGAATTATCCATGGAGACAAATGTGTAGAAATTTGCTCTATAAAACCAACCGCTCGTTCTCTGGGTAATGGTTGTCAAATGAGGCGGCGACGGTGGCGGCGCAATCATGTTTCGATAGGAGAGAGAGAAGAGTGTGTGGAGATTTGTGCGAGGTGTTTCATGCATTGTTTACTACTGTGTGCTGTGCATGTTGTAAGAGGACAGTTGTTTCCGTGTTGAATGGGTTTCTACGTGTGTGTGTGTGTGTGCATGTTTAACACATTCAGAGTGCACTTCTGTGTCATCTGGGTGGATCCTATAGGGATATGTGGTGCTGTAACCACATATACTTTACATGAATGGGATAAAACAGCTATAAGCTCAATTTAAATTGTATTGTTTCTCATTGTAAATCATGTAAAGCTGATATAACCACAGTTGTGTTAGGAAATTGTGAGATTTTCTTCTTTAAATAGTCAACTTTTTGCTCAATTTGGCTCATTTTGGTTCATTTTGACAGGTTTTGGCTCATGTTGATCAGTAGTTTAGCCATCTTTTCACCTAATCTTGAGACCCTTGGCCATGTTTAACACCTCAAAAAACAGAGACTGTTGAAAGTTCTTTATATATAGCCTTACCTATCCAAAATCCTAAAGAAGCTCATGTTTGTTATAAAAAACTGTGCATTTACCGCCAAATTAAGTAATATCACAATGTATGATTATGTACTGTACTTCATGGTCTTTTACATTTTTTGTCACCTTCATTTTCCCAGTGTGTGGCAAAGGAAAGGGTTACAGCTTCATTACATTTCGTCAGAAGTAGCATAATAAATACAAAACACTAATTGTCCTCATTCTAAAGCAACAAACTGTAAAATGTAACAATATATAGAGAAAACAGGCGTAAAGAGAGACAGAAAAACTGCTGCCGCTGAGTTAGCTGTAACCTGCAAACACCCAGATGGCCCGTGTGTGTACATGTGGTGTGTGTGTGTATGTCCGCGTGTGTGTTTATGCAGGAAATAAAATCAGCGCTGCCTGTGGTTAAGCTCTGCTGGTAATGACAAGCACAGTACTGTAACAATCAGACGATTAAAAGCAACCTACTGCTGCTTCATTTCTACTGTGGCAGGGAATCTGATGCCATTTTTAGATCATGGAAGCACAAGCTCACTCTCTCTCTCTCTCTCTCTCTCTCTCTCTCTCTCTCTCTCTCTCTTTTATTCACACACACACTCATGCTAAATCATATGCATTTTTTTTGTATTCAAATATAAATATATGTATGCATAAATCTCCATAAAATTACACATATGGAAATGAACACTCACTCTTACTTCCATGCAATCCTTCACTTGTAAAGCTTAAAGGTCAAAGTTCAGCGTCACTACAACTGATTAGTGCAGAAAACATGTTTGACACCCTGTCCTGTGTGTGTGTGTGTGTGTGTGTGTGTGTGTGTGTGTGTGTGTGTGTGTGTGTGTGTGTGTGTGTGTGTGTGTGTGTGTGTGTGTGTGTGTGTGTGTGTATTTCCGTAAACTTACAGTGCTGATGAGTGCGACAAAGAGGTGACTATAAATACTCGTCTTTGTATATGTATATATGTCAGGATGGATGCATATGGATAATCTGTCTTCCATCCAGCGTTATTCTCCCTGTGGGTGGCACTGGTATCAGATAGAGTGCTCTCATCCGTGAGACTGCCACTTTTAAGTCCTGCAGCTACAGTAACTCCTGAGGATAAACACTAAGCGCAGAATTATTCTAATTCTCCTGTCCAAAGGTCAGAGCGAGTCCTCGTGCTTGCACTAGTGCATTCCACTAAACAAAAGCAATCTTTTTTTCTTTTCTTTTTTTAATGTCCGAGAGTTACTTTAAGAACTCTTCCCCCTCATTTTAACCTTGATAGATTTGTTCATGTGTAAATACTGGTGGTTGATTTTATAGTGGTCGCCATCTGGACTTCGGAGCTGGCCTATTTCTTTCCACTCTTTTTTTCACCCCTTGATTTTTACTGCCAAAAACTATAGTTCACAATGAGGCTGCTTTTCATAATGAATGATCCCCCCTCTGCAGTTTTTCCTCAAACTCATTCACCCCATCAAGACACTTCACTCTGATCTGACATTTATATCCCATAATCTTTCATTATGACTAAATAATCTAAAAGAAATAGAAGAAATTGCAAGATTTTAAAGAAATGCATGATATATTTACACATTTTCTTATTGCAATGTGGATAAATCAAATACTGCAGAATGGCCACTGGGTGACACTGTTGTCCCACAGTCTGAGTCACCCACTGAGGGTTTTTACTCATTGTATTTATCTCCAAGCACAAGGCTGTAGTGTTGTTTGCGGTTGGCCTCGCTGGTTGTTTTCCTTATTTTGACGTACTCTGAAACCTTTCTTTCCCCTCAGAATAATGACGTAGGACAGAAACAGGAAGTCCTCGATTCACTTGAGAATTTACAGACTTCATACTGGCATAAAAAACATGGTGCCTTGAGATGTACTTTTCAATGAGTGGCATGACGTTTGAAATTTATAAAGATGTCCAAATCCAACATGTGCCACCAACTTTGGGCCAACCACAGCAAATGATTCAGGGCAATTGCTCATGTACCTACCTCATAGTGTAAAGCAAGGTGCCATCATCTTGGAGCCTCAGCAACTTGTTGGGGGTAGTCATGTTGTGAGCGATGGACTTCTTTCCATTAAGGAAGAAAGTATCAGGGGTCCAGATGTTACTGGCCAACAGGTTATTCAACGGCAGCATCTCCATGGGTCCTTTGAAGCACAGACGCTCGTCCTTCCAGCTCTGGCGAAAGAACACGTCGATGGTGTATTCCTGAGACAAACAGAAGAAAGATGGGTGTCTATTTTTAGAGAGTTCTAGTAGAAAAGGCAAAAAATATAAATTTCAACCCCTAAAGGAGTGCTCTCATATTCTGCTCTGTGATCAGTTCATCCCAAAAGATGCTGAAGGGTTGCCAAAGATCTTCATCTGGATTGGTTGCTCACTTCATCTCTATTTGACTCTTTGATATCAAAGCATCCATTCCTTTGGTGTGTTCACCCAACAGAAGAATTTAAAGCCATGCTTGGTCACAGTTTATAGATCTCCACGCTGTTACAGCCTAATTTTCTGATTTACACTGAAAGGATTGTTGTACTTTTACAAAGTCTGTTCCCTAATGGAGCTTAAAGTGTTTTTTTCTCCACATTTCAAGGCTTATTTAGAGTTGCAAGGAAAGTACATGAAGGAAGAAAAATTAATTTAACTTGCTTCTTTATGCTCAATTGCAAATCAGCATAAAATGGTCAAAGAGTGTACTTACAATTAGTCTTTATGCCTTCATAAATCCACTAAGATTTAACAGAGAGGGTGATCAAACCCCGCAGTGCATAAATCCATCATTAATCTGCTCGTGTGTGAAATATCGACTCGCTTCAAGCTCAAGAAAAACAAATGAACAAGAAACAAATACAATACTCCATCCTGCAGAATAATAACGCTGTTAGCAGACTGACATATAAGCATTCATGGAGCGCGAAAAGTTTCTTGGCACATTTCATTAATCAATCACGTGCCCTTTGTCAATACCTTTTTTTCAAGTCAATTATAGGAAAGTGGAGAGTTTGATCACCGACGTGTCAAAGTGTGCCAGGGATGCGGTAATGAAGGAGGAGAGTTAATGCCTTTTCTTATCCAGGTGGAACCTTAAAGTTCATAAGAGAATGGATTAATAAGGGGGATGAATCATCTGGAACAAGTTGGAATGGGCCAGCCACATTGCATTAAATCTTCAGGCTTTAAGTCATCCACATTAATTTCGTGTGGACAAAAAAAGAGAGCCAATTTTCAAACTAGGACATGGCTGTACTTCCAAGGAACAGAGAAGGAGTAGAGCGGTGCCAGTCTCATGAAATGTAAATATATGTTTCCATCTAAAAATACCTACAGTAGTCTGGATGGGTTTTGGAGATGTGCGTGTTGTTTGTTTGTCTGTCTTTGTGTATCTATGGTGTTTGCTTGCGGATGAACTCACCATCTCCGTGTCAGACACCGGGCCGAAGCTCGTGACGAAAATATTTGTCTTGATCTCGGTGACATTCTCTGTTGATAGAACACAGTTGGAGGTCAAAGACAGGCATTGAAAAAGCTTCATAATGTAAATACACTTTAATTGGACCAATATAGGAAAGATTTTTTTCTCTTAAACCCCAAAAAAGCCACATAAATTGTATACATGCGATAAGTAGCCATTTCTGTACATATTTGATGTATTTGAACTGCTTAATAGTATGTTGTTCATTTGGTTGTTCCAGATAGGGCTACAACTAACCATTGTCTTTATATTTGATTAACCTTATATCTAATTCATTCATTGTTTGGTCTGTAAAATCATGAAAAATGTCTGCTACAGTTTCCCAGAGCCGAAAGTATCTTCAAATGTCTTCTTTGAAAGATATTCAAATTACAATCATCAAAAGACAGAAAAGCAAGAAATCTTTAAATTGGAGAAGCTGGAACCAGACAATATTGAGAGTTTTTGCATAAAGAATGAAGATTAATCAATTATCAGATAAGTTGCTGATTCTTTTTCTGCTAATCCACTTATCTATGAATCAACTTCTTGTAGATACAGAGGCTTTTACACCTTGGTAGTATAACAATCAGATGGAAATACTGGTTGTTTATAACTTTGGGGCAAGGAAATGGTCAAATTCAAAGATACTGATCAATAAAATCAATATTGGCTTTCAAAAACCCTACATTTTGTTTCCAGCCAAGATTAAACTCCTTTCCATCATTTCTTGATGATGATGAGTGTGATGAAAAAAAAGGTAGGATGTCATGTCTGTCGTTTGTACCACCAAATCTGATAAAAATCTCTGCCATGCATACAAATTTAGTCTTGGCAATGCAGGATTGGCTGTGCTTTGGAGAGCAGCTTGTTGAATGCTGAATGAAGGCCTGAATGTTTTTCTGGTATGTATTTATAGGCCCCTCTTGTCAAGGGTAGCAACCGTTACCAGGATGTGAGAGCAGGCTTTTGCCATGACACATCAGGCATTCGGAATAAAAAAAAAAAAAAAAGCTTCAGTTCCTTCTATGATGGGACGAGTACTGTTCTTTAACCAATGTGGGAAACAATGTGGAATGAGGGCTAGTGATGTGAGGCCGAAATACAGATGTGGTGAGAAATCAGGGGAATGAATGCTTGTAAGAGCCCCACATCGTGAGCGAAAATGAAAAGCTTTCATTTCAATAGTCTCAGAAGAAAAAAAAGAAAGAAAAGCATCTCCATGCTTGAATGGCAATTTGTTGACTCTCAAGGTTATCTCCTGTTGCTAGGGTGAAGAGCGTGAATAAAACCCCACAGCACACGCAGAGTTGACGCTGTGCAGACGATGGCTTGATTGATTTACTATCTTCTGCCACGGTGGCGTACAAAACACAGACCGCATTCACGAGCCCCAGAAGGTAACGTGTGTGCGTTCACCTTAGCTGACACCGGGGGCAACAAAATTCCACATCTGCCCATGAATCAGTGCATGAAATCGCAGTGGGGGGAAAAAAACAAGGGCCTCCTGACTGTTGCATCTGCATTGCTAAAATTGTCAAATAAGGGAGAAAGAATTGTTTCCAGCAAACCTCCAAGACCCGGCCGAAGCCTGTTGTCATAACCGTCAAGGAGGCCGTCCAGGATCCTGGTGAAGACGGTGCTGTTGTCATTGGCGGCCGCTTCCTTCTGAGCCTCTGAGGTGGTCTGACAGAGACTAGGAGAGGAGACAAGGAAAGGAAACGAGTAAAAAAACATTAGTAGACATCAAACATCACATAAATACTGCTTACAAGTACCAGTAGAGATGGTTAAGGCTTTGACGTGTTATTTAAATAAATGAGCTTCTCTACCAAATATGGCAAGAAGGAAAACATCGTGTGTAGAGGATGAACACCTCTATGGCACATGACAAAGGTATCAAAGATATTACAGGTTATGAGCTGGATTTGGACATGGTTCCTAAAAGACATCGATCTACTCAGATGAAAGTGGACCATTGCGATGATTTACTGACAGATCTCTTTGCTTTTTCTTGAGTGCTGGACAGCCACTTAAGCAGCGGTGGAGCAGAGTGCAGCTTTGATATGCGATCAATCACAGAGAGAGAGGAGAGAGGAGACAGATCTGGCAGGAATCCTCAGCAAAAAAACCACTATGGGAATATCCAAGCATTTCATTTACAAAATTGCATATGGATCACTGATTGCAATTTACACTTATACTGTCTTACATATGGCCACTTTAATAGATTTTGCTGTTTAAAAATATGCAAAGTTGTTCATTTTGCAGGTGTGTAGCACGTTGAAATGAAAGAACCACCTCCTGTATGTTAAATAACAGCTTTAAATATGTATGTGTAGCTGTCAGTTTACCTATTTTGGCATCCACACAGGAACAGGAGGGAAAGGATGAGCCGTGCCATGGCTGAAATCCTGCTCACTTTGTTGTTTAGAGCTGTAACACACATCCACATACAGAAAGAAACAAAGAAGATTACTAAAATGATCAGCACCATGCAAAAAAATCCCCAAAAAACAATAAATCTGAGCTCACCTTGCATCTTAACCTAGAAGGAATCATAGAAAAGCTCCTCAACTCACACAAAGAAACTCTTCACCCCGCTGCGTACAGAGGTAGACCATTACAGGAATCACTAAATCAAGCGGCGGGACAATCTCTGCTCAATGAGGCTGCAATCTGCAACTCTGACTAATCTCCAACTCCCAATCTTCACACACACTTTGAAAGGAGAGCATAGGCATACTTACATTGTGTTTTTTCCCTGTGGTGTGTCTCTATTGTGTAAAGCTGAACCACTGCGTTTCAATTCGCATTCAACGCATTACAATTCACACCGGCCAGTACCCCCCTCATACACACACACACACACTCCCTCCCACCCCTCCACACTACCCCTCCTCATCCCCTCTACCTCCATCATCACCTTTTTCCCTTCTCCACTCTCCCTCCATCACCAAGCAAAAACATCAAACTGAATCACATTCCCTATTATGATTATTTTGGCATGCCTAATTGGCTATAGGGGGTTTAAAAAAAAAGAAGAAGGGGTGTACCTGAATGCAGATCCATCACCTCACCACCAGGGTTTATTTTTTTGGCTTTTTTTTTTCTCCCCCCCTCAAGCAGCAACTGGAGGATGAGAGTCTCCGTCGGCGGTGTAGAAACCGGGTTCAATCACCTAATCCCCGCGCTCGTCGGTTGTCTCTCCCCTCCTCCTTCTCTTTAGCTTCTCCACCATGGGCTGTTTCTGCTCTCTCTCTCTCTCTCTCTCTCTCTCTCTCTCTCTCTCTCTCTCTCTCTCTCTCTCTCTCTCTCTCTCTCTCTCTCTCTCTCTCGCTCTCGCTCTCTCTCAATCAGCGGCTCCCCATCAGGCGCTGTTGTAGTAGTCTGTCTGGCTTACACCACCTCCCCTTCTTTACTGCCTGCTGCAGCACGTCTCCTGCATCGCCTCTGGAGGTGTTGCAGCAGCAAGCAGCAGCATCACACGGGCTGCCTCCTTGGTCAGGTCCGCCAGCCTCGGAGGAAACTGGAGTCAGTCCACATATTTACAGTCTCCTTTTTTTGCTACAGTAAACCCCCTACTGCCGGTGCGAGAGAATGAAGTGCTGCAATGGGGGTTTATAATTTTATTGTAGGTGCTCCCCATTGGTGGGTTGGGAGGGGGAGGCGCACTGGCGGTGCAACTAAAGAAAGGGGAGGAAGATGTTAACAAAATCAGGTGTTGGTTTTTTAACGCTTTTTTCTTCAAGTAAGACAATTAAAGTCACTATAGGGTATTAATGCCCCCCCAACCTGACTTGTCCCCACACCCCTGTCAGATGAACTCAATTATTCACACCACCTGTTTGTTCCAAATGTGCTCATATTTTATATATTATAGGATGTAGCCATTTTAAGCATGTATACACTATTTTAGGTAACAATTTCAGCCATTTCTACATGTATACATGTTTACCCATGACTTGTATACCTTACTTTCAGGTGTTTTCTTCTTTCAAATGAACGGAGCAACTCTACAGTTTTCCCCCCTGGCCAATACCAAACCCTGGTTGGGAATCACTGGCTTACAAAAAAATGTGAGCCTTGATAGACTGGAACTGAAAACACAGAGAAATCGGATATAATAAAGCCGCGTAGCTGGTTGTTTGTTTAGTGTTTAAAGATGCGACTGTGTGTGTGTGTGTGTGTGTGTGTGTGTGTGTGTGTGTGTGTGTGTGTGTGTGTGTGTGTGTGTGTGTGTGTGTGTGTGTGTGTGTGTGTGTGTGTGTGTGTGTGTGTAGAGGAGGTGGCGGCGGTTGATGGTCCGCTACCCATGGAGCTCATTTACCCCAAAAAGTTAAGTGTGTGAAATAATACCAAACCACCAAGAAGCTGTATTTTTGAATACGAGTGTTCAGTGTTCATTCTGCAAAAGTTCCCAATAAACAAATCCTCTTCAATAAAGTCTTGTTATCGTCCTGACGGTTGCCATAAGAGGGTAGCCGAGTTCCATGTTTCGTACACTGTAATTAGTGTCTGATGTTCAAGCTCCCTCCACTTCTTTGAGTCTGTGTGTGTGTGTGTGTGTGTGTGTGTGTGTGTGTGTGTGTGTGTGTGTGTGTGTGTGTGTGTGTGTGTGTGTGTGTGTGTGTGTGTGTGTGTGTGTGTGTGTGTGTGTGGATGGAAGCTGCAGGGAATGTAACAAACATTAGTATGTCCACCCCTCCCGGGAGCCTGATTTCAGCACCATGCCTGGTGCGGACAGCTCCCACAGAGTGATGACCGCTTGGATGAGTGTGTGAGAGGAAGGAGGACAGAAAGAAGATGCACAAGTGTGTGTGTGATGATGATGATGATGATGGTGGTGGGGGTGGTGGTGAGGGGGTTCTCCCAGAGGAGATTGACTGCTTTTCAATATTTGCCCTGCAGGCATCCCACTGTTTTGTATTTCTGGTTTACCGCAGGCTACAAGTAGAAACATCAATTAACTCAACATAACACAACTGCAATTACAAACATGCACACTCGACTTTTAATTGATCATCAGTGTTTTTTTTAATATGTTTTAATTATTAATGATGTTATCACCCTTTTCTTTCAGGAATGCTGTTGACGGAAACAAGAAGTTGTTCGCCATCTATGACACCAGGTAGGAATGTCACAACACACACACACACACACACACACACACACACACACACACACACACACACACACACACACACACACACACACACACAAGCACATTACTTATTAACAAGCTTCTCCGCTCGTGGGCGTGCGCGCACACACGCACGGGTCCCAATTATCTACGGAATCTCCAGCATCGACTCGTATATTTCTCAATCTAAATAATTGATGCTAGCCCCACATTTTTAGATAAGGGGAAAAAAGAGGCCATTATAGACGATTAATAGTCTTATCAATCACAAGCATTGATCAATGGGTTGATAAATGCTAGCCTGTCCCTCCTCGATATTTCGGGTCCCGCCATTTTTACAGGAAGCACAGGGGAAGGGGATTGGCGCAGATGGCGTGTAGAGCACTGTAAAAAATGTCCATTTTTAACAAGCCAATTTAGTGTAGGATTGAGTGCTGAAATGTTGGAGGAAAAGTGAATTAATTAGATTAGATTCCAATTCATTTTTTGCCTATTTCAAGAGAATTCTAGCTTCAAAAATAAACCAATCATTAAGCAACATGAGGTAAAGATTTTACCTAAAAAATATTTTTAAAAAGGAATTAGAAGGAGCTTTAATGATGATGTCATGACAAATAACCCTGGTGATGTCATCAGGGATATTTTGCGTAATTAGACTTTCATTTTAAATCATTACATCTTAATTGAAAACTTGAGTGATGTTGCAGTTTGAAAGACATTTACCAACCGGAGGCTCTAATTTAAAGACGCTTCTGAGTTGCATTATGGGAATTGTAGGAGCCTGCAGCTTTTATGATGATGTCACTTTAAACACCCACATTGTAACAGTTTTGGCAGTGAAAATAGACCGTTTCAGACAAAAAGAAGTGTTTCCTTTTTCGCCCATATTAAAATAACAAGGCTAAAAACTAATCTCACTTCACACACCATACCATCAGCTACTGTAAGGGCATTTTTTACAGTGTGCAAGTGTTGGGCTTCATCTCTCATTTGAACGAGCCGAGTGCCTTCACCGCCACCAGCAGCAGCAGCAGCATCCCTTGCGCACCCTCCTCATCAATATGCGCTTCAGCTCCTGAATGCTCTATCACAGGCAAAGAGACGACAGGAAGAGAGGAGAGGAACTAGTGTACATGACAGGGAGGGCGATGTCAACCCATATTTCATATCTGACTCCATCAACAGCAACCCGCTGACTTTTCACCCCCCCGTAACCCCCCTTCTCTCAGCCCCGACTTTATCCTCTTGGGGCAATCAATGGATTTACTCTTGATTTGAGGAGCCGTTCGGAACCGTCTCGACTGTTGATTGAGACGGGAGGGTTTTTTTATACTCTTCGCTGTTGTTGTGGTTGTAAACAAGCAAACAAAAAAGAAAGAAAGAAAAACAAAAGAGGAGAGATTTTTTTTAAAAGAAAGAGGTGATGTTGGCTTTGCGCAAGGTTCGTCAATTTCGCGTCTTTTCCGTGCTGGTTGTCGGTTCCATTGTGTGTTGCGCGAAAAGGTGAGTGTCATTTAGAAGTCAAGGTTATTGGCCAAAGCTGATTGATGCAAGACTCAGGAGTCAAGGTGATGTTTTCCTCTTGTTGTTTTTAAATGTCATTCCAGCGTCAATGAACCGGGCAACATGTCTTTCGTGAAGGAGACGGTGGATAAACTGCTGAAGGGATATGATATCCGACTGAGACCGGACTTTGGAGGTATGTGCATGTGTTTACCCCCTCTATTAATCCTCCTTCACGCCTTAGGCAGCTTTATTTTTGGCGCCATCCACACTGTTGTGGTCAGGTGTAGAGCTGTAGGCCTATATACACATATTCTGCTGTTTAACCTCTTCCAGGGGCCCCAGTTGCAGTCGGGATGAGCATAGACGTGGCGAGCATAGACATGGTGTCAGAAGTCAACATGGTGAGTGAATTATCATCACACCAAATGCTGTTTCTCTGTGTTTACTCGAGCGCATAATGCATGCAGCCCTCTCCCCGTGTCTGTCTGCGCTGATACAGAGATGTATTGGCACTCACACAACATGATTCCTTAGCTGTATACAGTAAAGCTGGTAGGAAGTGCTGACGTGAATCCAGTTTTTGCTTTCAGGCCATTATGTGATGGTGAGATGGATGGGCTGGGTTTCCTGTACGCAATAAAACACATTTATCTCACACACACATTGGCAGCACACTGTTACCTTATATACACAGAGCCTGGGTGTAAAAATAAAGATAATTCTGCAGCTTCCTGGTCCTTGCTTCCAACAGCGCTTGATCCTCAGACAGTTGCATCCACAGACTATAAGAGGATGGATGAAAGCTGCAACTGCTCTTTTACAAATCAATGCATATGCAACACACATAGAGAGAAGGACGGGAAAACATGCAGTGAGGGACAGAGGAGAAGGAATCCTCGGCTCTCACTATTGCTCTGCTTGTTAACCTTTTGAGCCACAGTTAACAGTTTTCAGGAGCGTCCTCCCAGGAGGCTCACTGAGCAGACAGCTATCAGGGAACTCTGATTGGATTTGCTAATTTGCCAGCTCTGGACACTGTGTTAACACGTGTACCCACATGCAGTGAAGTAACTTCAGGCTATTGTTTCCGGCCGGTCTTAAAATATCAGCTGACGATGACCTAAATTGCATCGGAAAACGAGCGGCGAGTGATGAGTGGCTGGATTGTCTTTCTTTCACTTGCAGGAAAATGTGATTTGAAGTCTCCTGACACCGGATTGGGAATGATCTGCTCAGGTGTAGACATTGTTTGTAATTGGTTTGGATTCAGGCTTTGAAACCTGCAAGCCACAAAGGCTGATTCCAGATCAACACCTCTACACGGACACAATTCATTGGCTATCACCCGTGTAGGTTTAACCAATGTGACTTTCATTAGAGATCAGGCAGGGATGCAGAAGTTTACACCATAATGCCAACATGTACAGAAAATCACTAAAAGAGGAAAAACTGCGACATATTAGAAAATGATCATTATTTGTCTGGAGAGATGTGTGTGTGTGTGTGTGTGTGTGTGTGTGTGTGTGTGTGTGTGTGTGTGTGTGTGTGTGTGTGTGTGTGTGTGTGTGTGTGTGTGTGTGTTGATCAATACTATTGATTCAATGATTACTTCACCAGGTGATTCCTAGCTTTGACTTTCCACCCAGTGTTCTGACTTGAATCTAAAGCTTCCCTTTACTTCACCCCTGCCTCCTACAAATTCCTTTATACTACTAATTTCTTGTGACAAAGATGGTTTAAGGGGTAACGCACCAGTAATCGCTGATTTATTGCCCGGTTTATGTGGAGGGGCAATGATTTTTCACATTAAGGAAGTGTTATGTTGCGGGTGGAGGGTGGGGGCAACAAAAGCAACTTTGGCTAAGGTTGGGGAGAGATTGTAGGTTTCGGTTCGATATTAGTAAAGTAAATACATCTAATGAGGTAAAGCTGCCTCAGATCAGGTTTAACTAGAGCTAAAACAATTAGAGAAGTGGATTATTCAATCAAAAGTTAATTATTTGCAACTATATTGACAATCAATTAAGCATTTTAGTAGTTTTTTAAGCAGAAATATAAAACATTACCAAATTTAAGCTTTTTTGTCTAGTAAATCGATACTTTCGGGGGGTTTGGACTGTTGACTTTAAGAAATTTGACCTTTTTTATGTTAAATTTATTGCATTTTGTACTCTTTCAATGATTCTTTTCATATTTTATCCTTTTCATTTTTATATGTTTTGTAACCTCTGGTTTATTTTGTGCTGCTATCTTGGCCTGTAAAAAGAGATTTTTAACCTCAGTAATGCACTATCCAGGATAAATAATATATGTTCTTTATAGGTCAAACAAATATTGCGTTACACCTCTGTTGCCCTTGGTTGCATGGGCTGCTATCATAGATTGATACAAGCTGAAAAAGTAACATATTTTACTGTGAATCCGATTGTTCTAGCCAGGCTTTCATGATCCATGCTCAAAGCTTTTGTTGCCAAGAGTTCATTCGCTAACATTAACCAGCAAGCCAACAAGGCTAGTCTCCACAGAGCGCATGAAAGCAGCTGATCAACCAGGGACACAGACAGCTGAGATCACACTTAAACTGATGATTAATTAGGTCTTTTTCTCATTGCCACCAAAGCACTGAGGGACTGCACATGTGCATCTGCACTTGTTAAATGAACAATTTCGGGCCGCTATCCAACGCCCGAGCCAAAAACAAGACCGGTCAAGCTGTTTGTTTGTTTTTTGCAGCAGTGTTTGACATTTGGTGGATGCTTTTCATCCAGTGCAAGCTACAATGCAGGGACAGTCTGCGGTTTTAGCATGGGATGGGTTGCCACGGGGAAATAGATAATGAGTGCTTTTGTCCCGACAATGACAGCGCCATGCTTTATCCATGGAGCAGCACTAAACAGCAGAGCCTCTACCAATGCTGCTCTCTGCAATTCTATCATAAAGAAGTTGTTATAGGCTCCATCATTAGAACTTCAGCTATAAACTGACTTCACCAGTCTAGTAGAGTTACCCACAGTCATAATCTGCAAACCAGTTTTAAAAGTTAAAGGTTTTTTGAGTGTTTTTTAGTGATTATTTTTGATGACTCTCTCGTATACCAAAAGAAAAAGAGAGAATTCAACCTTGTAGAATACATCATGCAAGCATATGAAGTGTAATTTGTGAGTAAAGGTGTGAGGAATCCAAAATCCATCACAAAGTCGAAGCACCTGATGGCCTTATTAAGAAAAGGGTGGCTAAATTTGGGATCTAGTGCTAAGTCAAAGGTTAAGTCAAAGAGCATTAGGTTAACAAAGTTGTGGATAAATCAGTACAAAAGGTAAAGGTTAGGCATCGAATGCAGGGTTTAAGGTTGAAGTGAAAGTGTAGCAAATGAGTGTGAGTCAATACTCACAATACTCTCACAGGTATTTCAAGGTAATATGTGTGCATGCATGGGAATGTGCAATTAGTATTGGAAAGATTGACTAGGTAAAGTGCTTCATTAGGGACTGTACATAAATTATTAGTGAGGAGAGGAATTTAGAAAATCGGGAAGATTGTTTTTTTTTTCTTTTTGCTAAAGGAATGGTAAGAATGTAGAAGTTTTTTCTCAACCAAAATTTAAATTTTAGCCATCCTGTGCAGGATTATTAAGATTTAAATAAAACCATCATCAATTAAGGCTTTAGTGTGTACATCTTGTCTCCGTTTCAGGGTTTTAATATCAAATTACAGTCAACTAGCTAACAGGACCAACATCTTTATGGATATTACTGATTACATTTTCATCTCGACCAATAGTCATACCCTCCTTCACTTTATTCTTAATCGTATAAATGTGCTATACTAACCCTAGGAGTGTTTTTATTTCTCTTTAGGCATGAAAAATATATTTGAACTTACATTACATTACATTATAATAACATAAATCAAGTGATTTACAACCAAAAAAGTTACTAGAGATGGAGTGGTAGTGTATGGGGATGACGCACTAGTGTCCACTGTAGTGGCGAAAGTGCAACTATGCCATCAAAATCCATGCATATAAGAAAACAGCGTGAAAGGGTTAAGTTTGTCTATATTATAATAATTAAATAATAAATGGTGAAAGTAGTTGTAATAGTCAGTATTTTACTTTTCTGATACCAAGAAAATATTAATAGTGCTGGGGTTTGTCTTCACCCCCCTCCTCATCCCAATAATTTATGTACAGTCCCTTAATACTTACTATTGATGATTTCTTCCTAAGCAGATCTATGTTTTCTTTCTCATATATATAGATATATTTCTCTTATTCCTATACACACCTCTGCTCTGGATTTATTTGATATATAGTGGGAGTTCATTTAATCAACCCAAGCCAGTAGAAAGTGGTTCTTGCAGCTCTATATAAGCCCTGGGAATTTTTACTGGACATTGGACTCGTGCAATCAGCAGATCAAGAGAGTGAGGAATAAAGAGGAGAGGAGAACTATTAGATTTAAAGATTTATCGAGTGACCGAGTGAAACAGAAAAGAGCAGAGAAAGCGAGGGATCGAAGATCTGAGAAAACCCAGCGAAGCGAGAGAGGCTCAGAGAGAGAGAGAGAGAGAGAGAGAGAGAGGAGGCGGTAGCTGATCGAAATACCCCCAGCAAGTGAATGAAGCATCTGGCTCGTCCCAAGAATCCACCTGGCAGGGCAGGTCGACAAAGTCAGCTTCTGCTACTCCCGACGCCTTCGTGGCGCGTGAGCTCCTGCACCAACAGATGCTAAAGCGTCTGAGAAAGGCACTAATTACCTCTGAGGTTTGTTTGTGATGTGCCGGGGGCCTCCGCTGATGAGAAACACATACTAGGACAAGATCAGAGCAAGGCAAAATAGATTATGTGTGTGCTGAGGCAGTGCTTACTTGGAAACTTGCGGATCACCTGAAATTGTGTGACTTACTAGAGCTGTTTTGCAGAGTTTTAAAAGGTTTTTTTTAACACTGGACAATTAGTTTAATGGAGGGTTTGGAAGTGGGAATAAAAGGCTCATGGGTTATTGTTGTTTGTACTGTAATGTGTTTTGAAAAATACTATTATGAAGAAAGTTTAGGTGCAAAAAAAGGTCAGTTTGTGTGGGTGTGTTTTCATTACCATGAGCGTCCCTTGGCGAAATGGACAAACAGGCGTGATTCTCTGCTGCTGTGAGAGCTATCAAGGCCTCGCAGCCCCATTATCCGTGCCACATGAAACTCATCATAATTTGGGGAAATTATATTACAACACAATGAAGGTAGAGCTCCTCACACACACCGGGAAGCGGTCAGAGTCGGTATGCACTGTGGATGTAGTTGCGGTAACAGGCTGAAAGAGCTAGTCATCCATACACCCACGGCTGTGTGTGGGTGTCAAAGAGAAAAAAAGAAAAAAAACCTGTCATTACAGAGAGGTGAAAAGATCTCTCTCTTTCTCCAAATGTTCCCTGCTGCTGGGTTTGTTTGTTTTTTTTCCTTTTTTAAAGATTTTTTTTACATTGGCTCCCAAAAGACTACACAAAAAGCTCATGAACTGACTTCTATTTGAGGGATTTTTTCATTTTTCAGGTATATGCTCAATGACATCAGCATGATTTTATTAGACAACCTAATCTGACCTCGATTGTGCCCCCAATCACCCAGGTAACAACTTCTGTATACTGTATGCCCTCCTGCATAAAACGCACGAGTCAGATGTTGCCAATGCACTAACTATGTCACTCTAATTATGATATATAGGTCTCCCAGCAATGCAAAAAGAGCATGTCTTTTCTCTGTGCTCTGAGTGTGGCTTAATATACCCGCATGTCTTTTATCCGGCATCCGGCTTCCTGCCTGATGGAATGTAATTGGCCTCAGGAGAGAGCACGCTGTACGATGAAGTGATGATCACTAAGATTTAGAATAAGCAGAGCCGGGGACTTCCTGGTTTGCAGTGTCAACCCAATGAAAGGACTCATGATTTTGAGTCACTTCTAGTGATCCTAACTCTACAGTCCTCTCTACAGTTATTGCTCTTGACGTTTGTATGATAATAGCCTCGCTCTGAGCTCTGAGCTCTGAGCTGCGTACACCTTTAAGACACTGCGTGTATCGGCCTGGGGAAATCTAAAATTGACAGGCGCCGGCCTCGTTTCCTTTTTTTTTCTCGGTGCCATTCGAGCTGTCGTTATGTTGTAGCAAATAAAAAAGGGGTAGGTTAACTATAACCTGGATTTATGATGGGTGTTGCTGAAAAGGTCATTAGTCAACACTCTGATTCCACTTACTGTAATAGATGTATGAGGTTAAAGAAGGAGAGTAAAGACCCCTGCAGGAATGAAATGAAGGAACACGCCACTCTTGGTTGATTTGATGACTGAAAAAGGTCAGGAGAAATCAAGCCTCACATATTCAAGTTGATAATTGTATTATAAGTGAGTCAAAATGATTGGAGTCACGTGCTTGGTTGTATTATTCTAAATCAGTCTTTTTTTTAATCTATGAGGTTTGGTCTGTGAGGTTCTGAGCTGCAGGTATTTATCAGAAATGGCTCGTTTCAACTTGAAGAACACCACCTGTTCATGAGTAGGAGTGTGTTGGAGTGTGTTATTATAAGCATAATCAACACCCCCTAAAATCTCCACCTGTTATGTTCCATTTTTCAGGCAAGTTACATTCACAAAAAATGTTTAGCACGAGTAACACAGAGAGCTTCACACTGCATAACTGTGTTAGTAGTTTAAACGTGCCTCCAATGTGTCATCAGAGCAGTGTTACCGTGACAGAAATAAAAAAAAGGGGGTTTGATGCTAAAAAAACACACTCAGAGAAGGTGGTGGCCACATCATGCATATACTATAAGGAAAGACAAGAGCCTAAACAGCAGGTGATGTTACACTGCGATGTTAAAACAGAGCATCCCTGCTGCTCATAGTGAGAGAACTTTCTGCTACAGCTACTGAACTGTATTTCATTTGATCTTTATAACTTCTACGAAATCCTTTAAAAGCCTCATTATTCTGAGGTCATACAAGTGGTTTTTTAATGTCCTCTCTTTAGACAAAGTCAGAATATCTGTACTTGACTCCTACAACAGGACTGGAGCACTTAAGAAAGTTCTCTGAAGTCACTTCTTGGTGTTTCTCAAGAGCAACTCTCTTTGTATGAGAGGTTCTTGAGGCCCAAGGTTTCTTTGTAGACACCTTGAGTCAGTGATTGAAGTAGCAGATTATCATTGACTGCTTCTTCTTTTCTCTCCAGAGTTTGGATCTTTCTACCTAAACAGAAGATCTTTTGGGACTTTATTTAATAAGAAATAGTCACATTCCACTATTTCTAAAACCCAAAGATAACAGGCAGTCGCAAAATTGTGCAAACAGCATACAATAGCAGATTACATTCAAGAATCCATCAATTTATAGATTAAATTGAAGCAGGTTTCCATTAAAAACTAAAAAAAAAAATTTATATTGTGTAAATGAAACTAAATCCCCTCTAGATATGTTTTAAAACATGTAAAAATACTCCCACTGATTCATAATGTGTATTTTAAAATTCTTATAATTCTTCTTCTACCTCATTAATAGTCCCAGAATTTATGACTATGCAAATATTTTTCATGTCAAAAGTTTAACTCTTAGATGCAAATTGTCTACTAGAGTTTCCACATTTTGTAAGTTGAACACGATTGGCTCGGGACTAGCTATGATGTCACAAATCATGCTCTCTTATCGGAGCTTTTCGGTGAGCACAGATCAAACTTTCCACTGTCTGCAGATGAATATGAAAGCAGCCTTCTGGTGTCAAACTCTGCGCATACATCATTCTGAGCGGTGAAGGTCAAACATTGAAGAGAAGTGACAAAAAAAGCAAAATACATCTTTGACTTTAAAGGAAAAGAATATGATTCACACCAATAAAAAAGTAAAGATGGTGTGTCATTGCAGCATTGTTCATTTAAGAGATAAATGGCTTAAATTTACAATTGTTGTTGTTTTTTTCCTCTTCCTCTTTCCTTGTTATGAGGCAATACATCATACGATATTAGACAGTGGGGGAATTATCCTGTATATTGGAAGCCAATGCCATCATTTAGAAGAAAAAACCCAATTCAATCACCTCGCTGTTGTTTGCTCTCAATAAGGGACAGTGCTATTTTTACCATTCTATAGCAGCAGAAGGGGAAGAGGAGGGGGGCGACAGGCACTCGGTTAGGGATTCCCCCGCACTGCGGTGATATACCGCCTCGGGGCCATCCCCAGGGACCGCTCTGAAATTACATTGAAGTGACTCAAATTGCTTTACAGAACAGGGGTTCACATGGAGTACACAGTGATTACATATCCTATCCCTGTTGTTCTCACCCTCACAAAAGTCAGGGAGAAAACTTGTAGAGACCATTTATTTTTCATGTTGCTGTTGAACAGAGCGGCTTTTGATACGTGTCAGATGTAATTTTTATTTTTTACTTTACTCTATTGTGCTGCAGCGTATATATACGATGATGATGACGATAAAGAGCCAGAGCTAGTTGTTGATAAAACAGCAGCATATGCCGGGGACAGAGAACATATGCCATGTGACAAACAATGTTAGCAGGATATTTCCTAGATACTTGTGGTATCACAACGTAGCAGTTCAGAGTGGTAGCGCTGCACAGAGAGAGAGAGAGAGAGAGAGAGAGAGAGGGGGGAGAGATTAAATTGAATATGGGTCAGTTCACAGCCAAAAAATCTCGCTTATCTGAATTCTCACACACCCTGAATGAAAGTGATTATCCAGTCGAGTTTATTGAATAATTGAGGCTCGCTGGAAATCATTTCCACTGGTCACTGTCATTATCTCGGCTGCAAACATATGCTAATAACCAAACAGCAGTGGTAAAGCTGTGTGAATTGGGAATTGATGTGTTGTGGGGGAGTAAGGGGGGCGGGGGGGAATTGTCAATAATTCATAATCCATACAGTCCTAGTTCATAGAGAGTATGAGCCCACCTCCCTTTCATATAAATAAATAAATAAGTAAAAGAAGTTGTTTCAGGGCAGGTAATGTGCAAAGCTACACACTCCTCATCTGAAATTCATTTTGATTGTCTCCATGCAACATTGATGAGGAATCCTTGGCCGCGTGTTTATATAGGCTTGTATGGTTAATTTAAATCATTTATGTGTTACGAGGCGTGTGCGTATGTGTGGCTGCCCACCTGCTGACACTCTGGCGGGAGATGGAAATGCATACCTAGAAGCGCGATACCGCTCGGGGAGAGACATGTGGAGGGAGGGGAGGAAGGGAGGAAGGGAGGCAGAGATAGAGCTCCAGCAGAGAGGGAGGAGAAGTGATGCGATAAGGGTCAAAACAAGGCAGTGTGAAAGAGACATTAGTCATTCGTCGGGATTGATGGAGGGTAAAGTTACTATGGTAATGGAGGAGAGAGCGAGAGAGAGAGAGAGTCTACGCTACTTATTCATAAAGCAAATTTAATTCCCGCCACATGCTGTGATCAATCCACAATGACCACTTTAATATGACTGTGACTGATAACACTTATCACCCTCTGTGTCACAAAACCCCTGGAAATTGACAAGGATTTATTTTGCTATCACTTACAAGAGCAGAGGGGTAGTCAACCTCACGCTATCACCGGATTATCAGATCCAGCGCTATGTTATAGACAAGAAGATTAAGCTTTGCAATACATTCTTAGTGTTTTTTGCGAGCTATTATGTATTCTTCCGCCTTTGCTGTGTATCTTGTGGAATCAGAGAAAGTAGTCCCTGCTATATCATGCTTTAAAGACAATATTTTGGATGTAATTTCCATTCCTTTTGCATGACTGGTAGTAATATCGAGCCCCAACACTCACACTCGCTTCATCATTTGGCGGCTGCAGGCTACCAAACAAGCCACGCTTCCACCACTATACATTTATGGCTCAGTGCCAATGAGCTTTCCTCCTCATGCTGTGTGACCAATCTGTATCCTGTGCTGACTAAGATCTGTTCATATCTCTCGTGTGCTAACCAAACCTGGAAAACACATTCATTTATGAGTATGGAGTATCAGTTAGAAAAGAAAGGAATGAATAATTACCATACAGCACTACAGGATCAGACCTATACCCATGACTCCGTTATTATGAGCCTCGCATAATTTCATTTCATTCTATTTTTAAGTCGTCTCATGAAAATGCAAAACCTCCACTGTTTTGTAAGCATTTAGTAACCCAGTCTTGAGATTGTGCACAAGGGGGGTGCGAAAAGACAAATAACTGTTTTGGTTATGTAACAACTGTAACACACATGAACATTTTTAGGGGGAGCCATGCTCATTGCGGTATTGCTGATTCGTTCATTTTTTTTTATATCCGTTCAATGCGAACCGGAAAAACTGCACCACCAAAAAAAGACGTGCGCCTTGCCAGTGCCAGCTTGGTGCGGGTTGGTTTCATTTCAACGCCACAGCGGGCAGAGGGGAGATCATGGCATTGCCCTGAGAGAGAGAGTGAGAGAGAGAGAGAGAGAGAGAGAGAAAGAGAAAGAGAGAGGTGTGCAGGCAGACTGAGAGGAAAACAGAAATAGAGGAGACTGTTAGCTTGGGTAAGTGGGTTATGTGATGTGGATGGAAAGAAGGAGGGGCTCTGTCCTCTATCTCCACTGCCAGCTCTGCTCTGGTCAAATACTACTTGAATAAAGGCAAAACAAAAAGATTTACTTGCTTAGCGTCCTATTCTCTTACACAACTGTCCTAAAAATGGTTTCATTCCACAAGACTAATGAATCCTCACGGCCGGACTTCAAAGTCTCCCTCCACTCAAAAATATGTTTTTCTTCTTGTTCTTACAGTCGGATATTTGAGCTTTACTGAGTTTGATATTAGAAAGCTGTTTTTACATTTGTCTGATGAAAGTGGACATTTTGTCTGTGTTCTTTGAAAATCTGGTTTTTGGGGGTAGGGGTACGAGCAGGATTTGCGACATCACAACAAGCCAATGGAGCCAGTCTTGTTCAAATATGCAATTTCTTGACAGAATCAAACAACATAAGCAGAATTAGTGTGCAAACTTTTCTGGTCTATCGGGTAAATCTGATAATGAGGTTTTTTGGGGGTGGGTGAACGTGGTTGAACCTTCTGATAACGATGGTCCATAGATAGTTCTACATTCTTGCTAATGGAATTCAATCACTTTTTTTAGTTTTCCTGCATTTTCTTCGACATTTTGATAGTTAAAAATAAACTCATCCAACCAAGACAAAGGCTCTGTGATGTACAATAATACTTTGAGGTAAATGCTAATATGCTGGTGCTTAGCATAAGGTGACCATATTTTCAAACCCTTAACTGTATGTTACAGCACGTTCATGCACAAGCGCATGTATGCAGGCACCTTAGGGGTTTCCATCAGGATGGGGGAGTGCTAAGCACACCATCTGGGAGTGTTCAGATGGTTGTCACCAGTGTCACTGCTGAAGTAGGTCGCAACTGTGCTACCTCCTGCTTGTAGCCATTATGTTTGGCCATCTCAATTTTTATATCACGTTTCTACAACGCTCTACCAAAAAACAATGTGTGCAGATCGTAGAATTTTCATTGCAGGTTCTTGCCTAGAGTAAGCCTCTTGGAGCTCTTTAGAAAAGACCGACTTTCTCTTTGGCACTGTTAGCAAACTGTTCTGTCAGAAAGAGCCACAACTGTCGTAGGCTAGCAGCAGCCTTGATAACAACACATTGATTGATTGACAAGTATGATATTATACTTATTATTTGAGTTGTGCTGAAAACCTGGACAATTCGGTAGTAAGTGGGGCCATTTCAGTGTTTTACAGATATTTGTTAGGACTCAGGACACCCAGCTTGAAACTGGGACAGTTCCTGACAAACCAAGATGTCTGGTCACTGTAGCTTAGCAGTTAATATTTACCAGGTTCTCAATCTCAATCTTTAGTTAATCAAACCAATCATTAGTTAATCATTAAGCTAATCATTAGTTTTCCAGGATCGACTGCCATCCCTAGAGCCAAGCCACTAGTTTGGCTATAAATCTATTGACAGATTCATCAATAATCATCACTCAAAACCCAATACACAACAAATAAGAAAATGGCATGTAAAATAAATCAGACATAAAATAGAAATAGTTGTTGTGGTCAGGAGTTCCCAAATAGCAAAGGGTCCGCCAGTTCAAACCACTTAAAGTCAGCTTGTGTAACTGTCTTTTGAGTAGTGACCACTTTGGCTACAAGTTGTTGGATAATGGTAAATGGCAAACATAAGTTCAGAGCATTATAAGTAAAAAAGATGGAATAAGTCATGACTCTGCAAAAGCTACTGGTCATACCAGACCAAGAGAATCTGTGGTGACAAAACCTGTGAGGGTATTTAATTGAGCGAGAGTGCATTTCAGTGCTTATTTAATCAATATTCCATTTGCAAGATGAAGAATATTTCATTTCTTCTCTCAGTGGTTATATATTCCTGCTTTAACAACCAGATTCACCAGTTTATACAACTAAGACTGCATACATGAAGTGGTAAAGGAACTCCAAAGCTCTTGTATTCAGCAATGGATCCTTTGAGATTGAGCCTTTGATTTTGATTACATTAGAGAAATGGGAAAATACAAATCAGAGAAAATGTTGAGATATTAGATGAAAATTTTCTATGAAATTTTCTACTAAAGATGCAGCTACATGAGTCAGCCTGCCCACACGCTGTTTTTCAATGGCGCACTACTGTATCAGTTACTGTAATCCAGGAGGGACTGCAAAGACACTTCTGAGAATTTTGGCTGCGGCATGTGAGCCAGTTGGCCCACACTCCTTCCAGCTTGTAGGATGCTGTGTCATGTCTCATAAATATTAGGAGCACTAACATTTGGGAATGGGAAGAGCAAATATTTCAAAGCTGTTGATATTTGCTTTTGAGGTCTGCAGCAGCTTGCTTCATCAATGCAGTAAAGCTGGTGTAAAACTTTTCAATTGTGTGTATTTGTGCTGTATGCATGTATGAATCTGTAATTCAAGAATCAATTGTTGAAATAGAATAGTTAATAAAAAGTCATCACTATTCTGAATGCCTTTTTTCCTCTGTGTGTCTTTGTAGGACTATACGTTGACCATGTATTTCCAGCAGTACTGGAGGGACAAACGTCTAGCTTATCTAGGAATCCCCCTCAACTTGACCCTTGATAATAGGGTTGCCGACCAGCTCTGGGTCCCAGACACATACTTCCTCAATGACAAGAAGTCCTTCGTCCACGGAGTCACTGTCAAAAACCGAATGATCCGACTGCATCCAGACGGAACCGTTCTCTACGGACTCAGGTAGGTTCTGCCTCGTGCTGTAAACACATTGTCATATGTCTGTAACTTCTCTGTCTTTGCCTTCGATGACAATGCCAGTGCAGAGCAACATGTTTGTTAACAATAGAATAATAATGTGCCATTTCTGGGCCGTGCAAATGATGAACACTCCCCACAATGTGCGACAAATTGAATCACAGTGCCAAAAATGTTCTCGGCTGTTTCCCAGTGTCAGGTTAACTATACGTGTTTAAAGCTCTACAAGCTGAGAATTTGGCAGATGTCTACTGATGGCCGCTGTGCAACCACAGGATTTTATGTCATGCTCAAGGGCACCCTGGCATTTGATTTTGTTTTTTAAGGAAAACAGCGCAGAGATCATCCATGGAAAGAACTGTGAACAGGTTAGAAGGTGCATTAATGAAATGTTAAGCTTGCAGCTGCTGTTTGATATTTGTTTCATAAAGCCCTTGTTTTGAATTTCCATTGATGTTTTCGACAGGCAGGTTCAGAAGAGTTGGTGTGACCCATGAATATGGATGCATGCTTTGAATTATTAGAGTGCAAAGGGAAATGTGTGTGTGTGTGTGTGTTAGTACGTACATACTTGCATGCTTGTGTGTATGTTTGTGTCTGTCAGTGTTCATACTTTACAGTCATACAGCCATGGTTGATTATGCAAGTGGAGTTCATAGCACTTAGCCTTGTGGGCTACTTATAGACCTCTCAATGCTTTCAAGAGATCAAAGCGAGCGGGAGATGTGTGACGTGGTGTTTGTGATATGAGCTGTTACATAAATGTATGTCAGGTAGGGCTGAGTAACATGTTGAATACAGATTCCTATCGTGGGATTAAAGACACGTTCTGTACTAGTTATATCTAACCCACTCTCGAGCTCCATTTTATTGTATAATGTAGGATGTTTGTATGAACTGTGTTTAGTTACTTACAATAGTAGCATCTTGTTGGTTGATTCAGAATTGCATCGACATTATTGTTGCTCTAGTTAACATGGGCTAGGTGGCTTAATTTTGTAGTAGTGGTTGAGCTTGCTTGCATCAGAGAGGCAGGTGGGCTTATGGGTAGAAAGACGAGAAAAGTAACATGAAATTAAAAGTGACGTTATAGAAATTGACATAAAATTAAAGTGTCATTAGGGACACTTTTGGGGACACAACATTTTATTCAGATAATATTGACCACTTTGGGACTCCATACCTGCAATCCAAAACCCAAAGATATTCAGTTCACTATCACACAAGGTTAAGAGAAGCAGATAGGCTGGACTTTTGCTTTAAAAAAATCTTATTGTTTAATTTCCTGTCAATTTACTAATCAATATGTGAATATGTCTCAGTTTTAAGTGTATTTATATACTCAGAATGAAAAAGGAGGAAGCAGACAGGCTTTTAAGTTCATACATAATGTAGTTATATGAAATGTTATGTCAAGTTAGAAATCTATATGTAAACTGTAATATGTCTTAGTAATGACAACACGTCTACATCTTGCAGACCTGATGTTATGTTATTGTAATTTTAGCCGTATAATATTATCACCTAATGGGTTTCCATAGTCTCATCCGAGTCTTAACTGAATGAAGACATCCAGTGGCTAACTGCCAAGCAGCCGGCTTTTAATCAGGGCAGACTTAGCCTAAATCGTCTTGAATTTGCATTTCACTTTGCTGCTTTTTTTAACTGTCTCATCATCAGCCGTTTGAGCTCATGCATCTGATATACAAAAGAATACCTCTTCGTGACCCAGTAAAGATGATCAGACACTAAACTCTGCCAAGCTGCGTCGCTGTGATATGTGTTTTATTTTTGCAAATTTTCACTTAATCACCAGATGGAGCGTTGCCAGTTTTATAGAAGGGGCTATGGACTGAAACAAATACAAGAGTGAGGGCTGCTTGTCTGCCTGGGGTCTATAGTATAATTATGTATACAGTTACCCAGTCAGCATTTTACCCCGGAGGTGGTGCCATAATCTAATTTTACGATGACAATGCCAATAGTCTTCAGTAATATGATGCCAACTGAGGAACTTAGTGTAAAGACAAATTAACATTTTGTTTCCTCTAAAAGTGATAAGACAAAGTCAAGTTCTATCACCTTTATGCATTAATCTAACTGTAATCCCACACTCCCTTATGTTTCTTGTGAAGTAACTACACTTACCCGCATTGCTGTTGTTACAATTCAGATGTGCCAGAAAAATGATACTTACTTGCCTCCTATCCATCTTCCTTTCATACAATCTGTGTAAATCACATACACTATCTAAAATATATTTCCTCTCTTATCCTCCCCCATCTGTGTATTCTTTCGCAGGATAACTACGACAGCAGCGTGTATGATGGATCTCAGGAGGTATCCCCTGGATGAACAGAACTGCACTCTGGAGATAGAGAGCTGTGAGTAGAGAGGGGGACGTACAGCACACTGCACAGTTGGGAATAAGACCAGCACAATCTCATGTGTAGAATATATCCGCTTGACTGAAATAATATCAATATGAGGGTTTTTTTTCTTTTGAAGTTTTATTTTTAGATCTCTAGAAGAAATGTTTTTTTTTTACCCTATATGACTACTAAAAGAATGATCAAAAGAAGTATCCTGAAGTAATCTTTAAGCTAAAAAATGATACACTTTCCATAACTCAATAGCATCTTATGTAGACCCTCTCTGCCTAATAAATGTTACCTTGGGAGGCAGCTGGATTTGCAAGATCACGACATCAGAAGATCATATGAGAATATATCTTGTCAAGCTTCAAGTTCTGCACTTGTGTCCAAACTACCAATGGTTCAGACTAATCAGTGTCCTATGAGGATTCTTGTGTGATCTCGCCAATCCATGATAGATAGTAAAGGTACAACCAAGTACCTGCCAAGTCTTTTTTGAAAGTACCTGCCCTTTTTCAAACAGTTTCCGAGGACGACTTCTGAGATGGTTCTCTGTAACAAACCATCTGGTGCGTTGGTGTAATAAATGTCCACATCTTTTAAAGGACTCCTTTGCCATAAATTTGTGGGCTCCAGGCCCAAAACATAAATAAACCCTGAATATATTGTACAGCAATATCATGTGCATTTATGGGAGATTGGCCCATTCATTAATTCACAAGTGACTAGTAAATCTGTGATTCTCATCCTCCATGGAAACCATGTAGCATCTACTGTCTTGGGAACAGTGCAGTGCTAAAGCAAAATGAAAAGTAGGCGTCAATATTACTGGCCTACAACCAAAGAATTTGTAGCTAAAAGCTACACAGAATAATGCTAAATGTATATATTACTTATTTTTTTACAACAATTTCAGTGGACTATAGAATATTTAAGCATATTTATCAGTTAGAAAATAAACAGTGGCTACACCAACAACAGAAAACATTGACGCACTCTATCACCTTGTAAATTTGATGTGGCATAACAGACTTGTTAGCATTTAGCCACGTTTCACATCCAGCAGATACAGAGGAACATTAGCATTCATTTGGAGTCATGTTTGTGTCCAATTGACAAATTTAGGTTGAATATTCACTCTCCTTTTAGCTCTGTTTGCTCTCTACCAACTTTTGAATTAAATATTTGGCTAAATAGCTGCGAAATGCCACCATGTTCACAAGCTGTTTTGCTAACTTAGTCTGTTTGCACCTGGTGCTGGGCAGGGTTTACACCCTGAGCTTTTTTGCTGATACTGAAGTTGATAGTGATAAGGAACTAATACATTGAAGTTACAGGCGGTAAAACCAAAACTATGACCTAAAAAATGCTAAGATGCTCCATAGAACTGACAGAAACTGAAGAGTTGGGTGATAATTCTCTGGGAATTTGTCAGGAGAGCTACTGCTTTCATAATACACAATGTGATTTGATCCACTATTTATATTAAAGAAAATAGTGCAGCTTCAAATTTATAGAGATTTCAAGTTTAGCATTTATGTAACAGAGCTAATTTTGGGTCATGTCCTAATATCATTCCAAATTACTGAAGTGAAAGTCAGCGCTGGTTCTCAAGACACCTCCAAAGCAGACTATTCATTATCATTATATATAGATAAGTGAGAAATCCAAAAAGTGCTTCTAAGGACAGAAGAAATGTCAAGATTGTTGTGAACTCAAGTGAACTTATTAACTGACTAACTTCTCAAAGCAACGTCTGGTTCTTGGAAACAACTTCAAACATGTTATCTTTTTTTCTTTCCAAATGACAGCCCAGTTGGATGAGCAGCAACACTGCATATCTTGGTCTCCAGTGATGGTTAGACAGATGGTTACACCTTGGCGTATGTGTATGTGTGTGTGTGTCTTGTACAGATGGCTACACCACAGACGACATCGAGTTCTACTGGAAAGGAGGCGATACAGCTGTAACGGGGGTGACACGGATCGAGTTGCCTCAGTTCTCCATTGTCGATTACAAGCTGGTTTCCAGAAATGTTGTCTTTTCCACAGGTAAATATGTTAAACCCTAGAGTGCAATAAGGTGTGTATTACATGTGTATTCTACAGTAGGCTCGGGCCTTCACAACAAACTTTCCTTTGGGAATAATACATGACAAGCCCGACAAGTGGATGGTACATTTTCGATGATATTGTTCATATCAAGCGCTGGCCTATTTTCAAGCTGATTATTTAATCAATTTCAGTAGCAAACAAATCCGTGCCAATGCTTGATCTGTTGATCTTAAATCCTCAGAGCCAAAGCTGTGTTTGTCAGTGCTTCTAATTGGGTTGAAGTGAGAAAACGCACCGCCTTTGAAGTATCCCTCAAGAAACAAGGGCTGATGCAAGGATGCTAAAATGGTAACTTAACCAAAACATGCCATAAATGCTGTGATTTACAGAGCAAATGGTGTCCAGGTCAGGTGGTTCTTGACCCTGAGAGGGGGCGTAAAAAATTAATGGTTCGGCTTCTGTGGCACCCATCATGCTGACATTAATAAAATGTGGCTGAAGACCCCAATCAATTCAGTCTGTCAATAAAATCCATCAATGTGACAGTAGCAACTTAACTTAACTTGAGTGTATTCACATATGTTATTTAAATAGTTTGATTCTTGAATGGAAGATGTGTTTTTTGAATCGTTTCTATTAAATTTAACATCTTAATTTACTTTTAATAGAGGCTATACATGCAGGAAAGTATCAATACCACAGTGAAAGAAAGAAATGAAACATCATAAACTTCTTTAAAAACAAAGCAATGTAATGTAACAGAGTTTCAATGGCCTCAAGCTAGCTCAAATTATCCCCCCAAACCTCTAATGAATATTTATTGATCAAACATGAAGCATGGTTCCTCAGGAAAAGAATTAATGCAGACACAAGAGGTGAGCGCGGCTTGTAAATCTTAGGGATGTCGTGCTGTCATTAACTGCTGTTGTGAAACACATCAATCAAGTGTTATTTATAGGCTCACAATGGCCATTTTCTTTAGAGCATTTCCTCTCAGAGGGCAATTAATTAGAAGACAGGGTGACACTTTGAGGCAATTTGTCAAGTTCCATGAAAAACATTTGCAGTATTGTATCTGATGTTGTAATTAGTTTGTGTTGCTAACTCGGGAAGGAGTAACTCATTGCCTGCAGGGGTATTCTGATAAATGCTGTGAACTTTGTTTTTTTTTGTTTTGTTTTATTTTTAACGTGTGTGGCATCCTAACTGCATCACATTTTGTATATGTACATTCAGGCCTAGATATAGAACTTTATGGACGCTCCCTAACTGACTCCCATATAATCTGGTCAGCGGAGACACATTTATAGAGGCAGCTTCTCCACAGCCATGGTGGGGACATAAAAGCTGTGTGATACTGTATTAACATAATTTCTCAGAGACGTTGGACTCATGAGTAAGAGTCACAGGGACAGTAAATCACCCTTTTGTTCACTGTTTGGGTATTTTTAACATTTGCACAGTATTTTCCTTCCCTGTCAGTTTTTCCGCTCCTTTCCTTTCACCCTCTTTTTCTCTTCATCTTCATCTCTGCGCTAACAATATCGCACATGTGCTGCATTGCGATCATCATACTTCCTGGCTACATGTGTGCCTCAGCCTTCATGTGTGAATGTGCCGAGGCGAGCGCAGCAGTGTGCACTTGTTTGCAAGAAGCGGCACGTCCCCTGTGGGTGGCACTATTAAAGTTTAGTGTCCAGTGGTCTGCTCCTGTGCTCTTGGCAGGATGTGTGAAGCACATCAGAGGCTTCCTGCCAAGCTGGCTAATGACCAGGTTTCATCCATTACATGTGCCACTAGCCAGCCTTTAATTCCCCTCCTCTTTTTCTCTCTTCCCATCCCTCGTTTCTCTCCAGTCTCGGTATCTCTTTCGGCCTCTGTTGTTTTTCTATCCTACATTTCTCCTCTCTCTCTCTCTTTAGTATATTTTTTCCCTGTGCTTCTAAGAGGTGTGGTTGGATACCAATTACCCTGCTCTCTGACAGAAAAACAGCCCAGGATTCAGGGCATCATATATTCATGTGGAATGAGGCCCCCAGCATCAATTATTCTCCTCTAAGCACACATACAAACACACTTTGCTCTCTGCTTGTGTGTGTACATACAGTATGCAAATGTACGCGTGACCAGATAACAGTGCTTTGTGACATTTAAGTGTGCGTTGTTGTTACATAGAGCGTATTCATCACTGTCAAAGCTATCATCACCTTCACTGTCTTCCTCCCTTCTGTCATCTTTGTTCTGTCAACAGACCTGTCATAACAATAGCTTGAAATATTCAATAACATTTTGATTTTATGTTCATGCTGTAACTTGACACTAAAGGCCTTCAATATTCCTTCAAGTCAAAGCGATTCAACAGTTTTTAGAAAAAAGGCCTTGAAATCAAAATAGTGCTTAAATTAATTTATGCACCTTAACACTCTTGTTTCCTCTGCACAGAATGAATACTTGACTTAATGAAACTAAAGCCAAAAATATAAATATGAATATGAAACCATAAAAAAATTATCTAGCTAAAGGACAATGAATACCAGAGAAAGACTGTCATGGCTAGAAGTTGGGGAAAGCAACTGGTGTTAATAACACTTTTTTAAATTACAGCCACAAATGTGGTTGTTGTTGTTTTTTTTCTAAAGAAGCTGTAAAATCAAATGTGTGTGACCAAAATGTAACTCTTTAAATCATTTCCACCAAAGGATACCTTAAAAAAAAGAGTCTACATCAATGCTAGCAGCTCTGTATATAATACCTACCATTTAACTATCTTTGTTTTAGCATGTTAACATTAATATTAATATGTCGAAAGTTGAAAACAAGAAAAAAACTAACAAAATGCACTAAATCTTTTAATGCTAATGTCAGCAGGCTAATATGCTCACAATGACAATAAGCGGATGTTTAGCAGGTAGGCTACCTACAATACCTACCAAATTAATCATCTTTGTTTTAGCATGTTAACATTAACGTGTTAGCAAACTAACTTACTTGCCTTTAAGAAAAATGACATAAAAAAAACTAAATAGGTAAAAAAAAAAGAAGAAAAACAGCTGGACTAGAAGTGCAATTACCAACATGTCAAGGCAATCCACCTAATAGTTGTTGAGATATTTTTATATTTTGAAATATTGTATTTTTGGACTAAAGTGTTAAACTGACAGAGACAGATAGACACTGCCATCCCTAGAGCCTTACTGTAGCTGAACTAGAGTGCCGACAACTGCATGTAAACTTGACTGCAGCACCCCTGCCTCCACGAGGGTGATAAAAGAGACAAAAAGGACAGACGGCAGACCTCCTACTCCTCCCCCAGCCGCTCTCCCAGACGCCATTGTCATACCATCATCACCACATCAACTTTTATAATCGTCCCTCTTCTTTCGCCCTCTCCTCCTCGGCCTCGCACATGGTGTTCCTCCCACTCGCGGATGTTTGTTGTAGCAGTTACAGCCAGTACAGTTCTACACCCACACGCAGCAGACCCTCAGCCCCCGCCCGCCTCCCTTTTTTGTCAACCACGTCTGCATCTGCTGCAATCGGATGCTCGGTTCCGATTCAGGCTGGGGGAGCTGCTTTTCAGGATGCATTAAAAGAAGTGAATGGGCTATTTTCAGAGCTGTGACAGTCTGTTCCCATGTTCACACTGTGATGGAGTGCATGTTCAGCCTGCGTTTGTTTCGTTCACTGCCAGAACTGTTAACCACAAGCCAAATATAGGACAAACATCTAATGTGATACATGCAGCTTAGTTTGTGCTTTACCATCAACCAGCTTCATTGTGTCCTTGACAATGAACTCTGGTTCTATACATTTGAAGTCTGTCTGGATTTTTATTTAACCAAACAGGAACGTTAGGGCTAAAAGCAACCAATTGATTGATTAGTAGATCAACGGGAAACTATCGAAAACAGTTTTTATGATCAATTGCAAACTCCAGCTTTTCAAATGTGTGGATTTGTTGCTTTCGTCTGTTTATATCACTGTAAATTTAATCACTTTAGGATTTGGACAGTTGATTGGACAAAACTACAGAGGTTTTTTATATTTACATTGCTTAATTTATACCTAAAAAAATAACTTACTTGAAAAATTAAGGCACAATGTCCGGAAACCTGAAATTTAGGGTCAAATTATTAGGTTGTAATACATTAAAATGGACTAAATAGCTTTAAAGGCATTCCTTGTCACCTTGATTGAGAAATGAATGTTCCTATAAAAATGCATACATTAAGAGATGGCTTTTATGTTAGTTGGTCAATTAATAATGTATGTTTACCCCTTAAAACTGTGCAGACAATCTACTAAAATACCTTAATACAATCCAATAACCAACCTTTTACTCAAAAACATCACTGATTCCTAAAATAACTATTAGTTGCAGCTTCTACAGAAACTAAAAGTACTCATCATCATCCTTTGTCACCTTCAAAAGCTTTTTTTTTTAATATTCCTGAAGGCCAGAGACTGTCTCTCTTTGCTTTCTAGAGCTGAGTCATTAATTTATTTGTTTTATCTTGATTTATTTTTGACTTCCACTGTCTGTTGAACTACTTAAAATTCAGCTTTTACATAATGCATTTCCATCAGCAGCAAGAACCATGTATGAGCAGCAAATCCAGACAAAGCCAAATATCTGTGTTTTTTTAACATTATCTATAGAAACAGGTAGAAACAGGGTTAATCATCTCCCCTGAAGAGAAAAGGCTTTTTATATATTGTCACTCAGGTGAGATTGAAGAAGTCATTTCATGTTTATTCGCTAATTAAATTAGAGCTACAGTTCTTCATTTCTGATGACTTGATTATTTAAAAAACAGCTGTTACGATGTACATGTACGAACTGTTTGTCATATAAAACAAGCAATCTGAAGATGTGACTTTGGGCTCTGGTTATGGGATTTTATTGACATTTTATTGATTAGGTGATTAATCAAGAAAATAATTAGCAGTTGAATCAATAATTTAAATAATCATTAGTTGCAACCTTACATGCATTTGTCTGAAAAATGTTTCACCATTGTAACAGCATTTCATGCATGAAATTATTCCCTTATACAACAGGCCCATATAGAAACTGCATCCATTTGGTCATTATACCAGTCATATAGTGGGTGATAATATTTAATGAACTATATTTCCCAGCCCAGCTTTAAAATAACATGTTGAGATTTGATTGCACACAGTCGGCACTGAATCTTTATCAGTGTTTTTTCAGTGTGACTCTCTATCCAACTTGATTGGACCCACGCTCACCACAAGTAGCTTTGGCTGAAACCCACAGATTGGAAATTTCAGCATAATGGCCCCCCACTTCTCCTCCAATATAAGACGAAAATGGAAAAATAGCCAAGAATAGCGGGAGTAACGAGCCATAGATTCAATCCATAAAGAAACATACGCTGAGAGATTGACGAGAAATCATGCATCGCTCCTTGTGTCAGTGCACGAGTCTCATGCGCACACAGGCATAAAACTGTTTATATTCCAGGTCATGGAAAAGTAATGACAGAAATGCTCTCTCATAGCACATCCTAGGGAGGAATATGATTTTAAATGACTTATGAAGCATCAGAGACACCGCTACATGCATTTACAAAGCTATTCTCAAAATAATGCTGAATCCCACAGTTTCATCATGAATTATAGAGGTGGATGAGATGTGGAGAATTGATCAAAAAATCAAAATGTGCTGAAATTTTTATCACCATCCTGAATATTTTGTCACATCATCACAAAATAGGGTTATAGTTTTGTTTTTGTGTGTGTGTGTGTGTGTGAGAGAGAGAGAGAGAGAGAGAGGGGAGAGCGAGAGAGAGAGTTGGTGTGTGCTTGCACTCCTGAAGGGGATACTTGTTACCATGGCAATAAATCGAGCCCATGCTGTCGGGGTTGTCATGGAAACTGAAACAAAACACAAGGTGTCCCTGCATGCTCCTTGGAATAATATAAATTAGATTTTGTTTATTCAGTCAATATTACAAATTTAAAGTGATTTTTTAAAACATTTCCTTGACCTTTATGCAACGTAACCCTTAATACCACCTTAAAATGTTCTATTAGAATTTCTGCACTGCGTCCATCTCTGTCTCCTCTTTCCCTCAGGTGCCTACCCGCGACTGTCTCTGAGCTTCAAGCTGAAGAGGAACATTGGCTACTTCATCCTGCAAACATACATGCCATCGATCCTGATTACCATCCTCTCCTGGGTCTCCTTCTGGATAAACTACGATGCGTCGGCAGCCAGAGTGGCTCTAGGTAAGAATAGCGGTTAGGGAGCAGCTTTAAAAATACTTTTTCTCAGATGAGTTCAGGCACCAGTACGAGCCTCCCAATGGATTCCCAAAAGCAATATGTGTTTTTCATGAAACTGACCTTCTCATGGTGTCATGGGATTAGCAGGAGCTTCGGGGTATGGCTCGGATATTGGTGGGCAAAACGGAAATGGATCTGAAAAACGTTTCCTTTTATGGCTGCTGTTTTTCAGGCGGAAAATATGCCCCTGAACATAGTAATGGTACTTCTAGAGGTGTGAATGTTGTAGCTTCAGTACAACTTATGACTCACAGTATCTGTTTGAAATGATTAAGTGTCTTGGCATGTCTATTTTTGTATGTTTTTGATTTGCTTCTCCGTTGGGCTAAAGCATGAATACATGACCTTGACTCAGACCACACTAGGTCATACCTTGGTTCTGTAGTTGCCGTGGTCACCGACAGACCAGAAAAGCTATAAATACATCATGTATCTAATGAACATAATATCACTTGTTATTGAGGAGTGCTTGTGTGGGTGTAAAGACCCACTCACTGTGGGGCTCCTGTGAGCTGTAAACAAGGCATGGATGGAAGCAGCAGGTCACTGGTTTGTAATCATTGTGGTTCCTCACAGGAGGCTGCAGCACAGTGTTGTCTTTGTTTAATACTGAAGCTGGTAGATCTGGATGGCATATGAGGGATAAAATATACACTAGATATGAAGGCTAAAAATGCATTTTCGATAATATACTTGCGACAGTATAAATTATTAATACCAAAGCTGAAATAATACGTTTACATCAATTGGCTGTAAGTATGACCCTGACCTCACACCCACGAGAGCAATTGTCCAATCCCAGTGTGCCAACCATAACTTGTTCTTGTTGTAGTTGGTTAGCATTTTTTTAGCTTTTTCTAAAACACAAATGCAAGAGAAAAAGGTGTGTATGGAATGCATGTTTATCTGCTTTAATGTTAAGAAAACTAAGCGCTACTTCCACAGTCAAGAGGCATCTCATTGACTACCAACATTACAAGCTATGCTAAAAACAAAAGGTGCCAATTACAACTAGTGCATCAACCAAGCAGTGTTATGCCATGTTGTGGAAGCAGCCATCCATTCAGGCATTTTAGTAATGTTTGAAATCAAGCCATGCAACATGTTGAGACTCCTGTGCCTAGAGTGAGCTTTGTTTCGTAATATTTATCAGTAGGAATTTGGTTCAAACTAACACGATCAGATTTCCTTGAGGCATTAAATTCAGAGTAGTTTTGCATTGAAAAGAGAAGGCTCTTTCTGAACTGGCAACAATCCAGTCATTCATGTAGCAAAGCCCCCGCAATTGGCAAACTTTTCCAAAAACACCAGATTCCCCCGAATTAGTGATGGCATAGAAATGGATACTTGAAACACAGCTTTGCATACCGAAGTATCGAATGTGGAGACATCACCCTTTCTGTTATCCCCAGTGTGTGAGGAAAAATCAGAGTTGGTCACTTTATATGCCCAGATTTCCTTTGAGAGTTTGACTGTCAAAGCAAAAGCAGCTCCCCAACTGACAAGACTGAATTACCAACCAGGGAAATTGCCCGAGGGAACCTGTAGCCGACAGAGCCCTACAGGCTGTAGAATCACTATGTGACAGTTGGTCTATGGTAATTTAAAAAAGCAGGCATGTGACAAATTTGCCTTGCCTTTTCTAGTCGGTCAAGTTGGTCATTTAATCAATACAATATTAGAAAAATGAAAATTAAATAGTGGAAAAACCCCCAATAAACAACACAAGGTGATGTCCTCAAATTCCATTGTTTGACCAGCTGCCCAAAAACCAAAAATCCAAAAAAAAATAACCATCCTCACATGTGAGAAGCTGGAACCTTTTTTGTTTGGCATTGGTCAATAAATTCATTGAATCATTGCAGCTCGACTACTATCTATGGCGGAGTGTGTGGGCTGCACTAATGGAAACTTGAAGGCGCATTGCACAGAGGTATGGAGGTGGGCGGGCCAAAGGGGGCCATGCAGCAAATATGTGCCCCAGGGCCCCCTAACAGTTTAATCTGGCCCTGCCAATTGATTGCTGCTTTAAATCATATTTATATGGGTAGATACTGGAACAATAATAACCATAAACCATCACTATACTTTTTGGAAAATATGCTTTGATCCAACACCCATTCACACAACTTGTTAGACAGTGTAATGGATATCTGGAGAGCATCATCACGCACATGCAAACACACTTTTTTCTGCCTGCTTGAACTGGTTGGCTTTCTTTCGTCAAGGCACACGTGCAATATCCAGTCATTACCGCATGCCTTTGAGTGGGCCACTGCCTGAATGTGTGTGTGTGTGTGTGTCGGCAATCGGGTTGTGTACGTGTGAAGTCCTGCTATCTGAGGAGGCAAACACCGGATATTTCAGCTGAGAGGCGACTGGAGGTCCACTTGCTACTCCTGATGGATCGTTACAAGCTTTCAGCAGGTACTGTGATGGTGGAAGAGTGCCTGCTCCTTTTGTGTGTGCAAACCTGCCGGTAAGAGCAGCCTAATGATCAGGGAGAAATCAATTGAAGGAGGCACCAGGCAAACAATTGAATTGTTTGAAGGAGAATCCATTTTCCTGAGCAATTTTGAAGGACTGTAAAGTTGCAAATGATCTGCTCGCACCCTAATCTGGTTGAAACCCATTTCCCACATTCATGCCTTCTGTTCATAATCACGTTATATGAACAGTCAAGGTGTGGGCATTAGCTGTAATTGGTATGGGAGCACTTTTAGTGTAATGGTAGACACACAGGTTTGAGCTCACTGTATGTTGTTAAACAGCATCCATGGTCCTCCAGGTACTTTAAAACCTCTTTCTACTGAATCGCACGCTCCCAAAATGACAACTCCTAGACAGCTGACAATTTATGCTGTCTGCAAGTGATGAATGGAATCGTTCAATTAACACTGCTTTGATTTACAACCCATGCCAGTTAACATTCATCGCTGTTGTACCATGCTTTATTGCATCCTACATGGTACCTTTTCCTTTTTATAATGTTGAGCTGTGTTGCTAATGGCCCATTGGCTCGTGATTAGAGAAGATTTGATTGCTGTGTGCCTTTGTTCCAGTTGTTAAGGTGGAAAAAGAGACTCGGGGACGTGTAACAACCGAAAGCTGGGGGAGGGGGACCGGGACAGAGAGAGCAAAGAGGGAAACCACCACTAAATGAAGGTTGAGATCTGCAGGAGGGGGGGGGGATAAAGGAAAAATGAAGAGGGAGAGAAATGGAGGCAGAGGGAGAGATAAGGAATGGGAGAACAATGGAACGAGACCGAAAGAGACAGAGAGTCTGAGAAACCCTATAAAACAATATTTCTCCCCGGAGAGTATAACAAAGTGATGAAAAAGGAGGGAGGCCCATGGGCGCATGGCCCCTTGATTAAATTGTCCGAACAGGGAGTGAGGGAAGCAGGAGAGAATGAAGGAAGGGAGGGAGTGAAGGACGGAGAGTAATGGCACAGCTAAGAGAACACCTATAAAGAACAAGACTGTCGTTAAGCAGAAAGAAAAAAAAAAGCCCAGAGATGCGCCGTCCAATAGCGAGCCAAAAGGTGCGGTGACACGGACGTGCACATGCACGCGCGAAGGCAAGGCCGCGCACGTCCACACCCGCTTCTCACACCGTCTGGCGGCACACACATGAGCCGTGTTAGCCCTGTAATGTGCCAATAAATCATACTAAGGGCGAGATTGACCTTAGCTATCCCGCTCCCTCCTCCCAACCCCTTAACTGTTCCATGTCTCCTCACTGTACTTTATGACACACACACACACACACACACACACATATATACACACACATGCACGCTCCTCATGCCTTGTCCGTGTGTGTTATATGAGCAGCCCGGCTACTGATAGGCTCCATTTATTTCCAGCATGGATGGATAGTGGTGTAGCTATTTCTGCCATATATCTGTAATGAGATGAGATATAGCATTATTGCCTTGCAGGAGGTCAGGGTTTGCATGAAAATGGGCAAGGCGTGTGTTTATTTGCCACGAGCCGACATGTGAAATGTATCAAACCTTCTTCCAATTCAATCCCCCCTCCTTTATGTGTCTGTAACTTCATCCGAGCCCGTTTATCTCTTCCTGTCACACTGGAACATGCAAGGTGCCTTTACCAGGAGATAGCAAGCAATCCCCCCCCTCATTCGTTACCCCTCGTGGTTAAGGTTACCAAGAGCTGGGGGGCTAGATACATGCAGCACTATTCTAATGAGTTATTTCTGCTTGATGACCATGGGGCAGTTGGAGGTTTGAAAGCAGACCTTTGAATTTCAATGAAGCAGAGGTTACAATATGTGCTCACCTACCGGTCCGTGCATGCAAGTTAAATAAGATCACAAACATGAAAGGCGTCGGTAAATTGTTTTGTAAGTGTGCTCAAGCGAAATACATTCTGTGTTTTACCCCCCCCTCACTCCTCCTTCCACCCCTCTCTCTGACACACTCTACTTAAGCGAGGCAATCCACAAGCAGCGTAATTATTTGTATTTTTCCACTGGATCAATCCTCCTCTTAACTAGCAGAGGAAATAGCCACAGAACAAACAGATTTTCTATAAAAATATCCTTGTTTCTATAGTAACACCTAAGACATCTGTTGGAGTTTTCAGCAACTTGACCTTAAGGTTACTGACGAAGATAGCAGCACCTGCTTAGAACGACGCGGGGCTCCTTTAAGACAGGCTTACGCTGTGACAGGTTCGGACTAATTAAGCATCAAATTCAACAAGACTGGTTTTGAGGATGCCTCAGAGAATTAAAAATAGCAACGTCAGTTTCACATTTGATCCTTTAAATGAATGCTGAGAGATCTAAACAAGGTAGGATTTGAGGTTTTTAGCTACTGAAGAGAGACAGGAAAAATTGGACGGAGGATGCAAGAGTCTGAGATAAGATGAAATGCATTACCCAAAACATATGTGCCCAATCAAAACATGAATGCAATACTGTATTTATCACAGTTGTAATGCTATTACTACTAGTGCAGATTCTTATAGTAATCTAACTTTAAAGTCCTTACATGAATTCAAAATGTTATGCCAAAGATAGAACAGCTTTGTTTATTTCAAAGAGAAAGCTCAGAGGACGGTGCTCCAGTTGGGGGAAAAAACGGTGCTACATTCTTCAGGATTTAGCAATAACACTTGGTGGGTTGGTAGTGCATGTTGCCAGGCTACTGTCAATCCTATCTGATCAAAATACACCCACACAGTCCTGATGGAGCATGGTAACTGATTGTTTGATGATTAAACTCTTTATTTAGCCATTTATATTTAAAGGTTTGGACAAGATTTGAAACCGAGGTTTTCAGAGTCTTTAATGCCTGCTATTAGTGTTAATGCACTAATAGTGTTATTGCAAATATACATTAAAACATAGCATTTGTATTAGAATTGTGCTAATCCCAATACAATACCTAATCCTGATTCTAATTCTAGTGCTGTGATGGATACTAGGATAGCATATTGATCCTGACCCTAATGCATAAGCATTATCAGTTACTCTAACAATTCAATTATTTTTGGCATTATTGATAAGATAATAGCAAATGTCCAAGAAAAGTTACCCTGACCACCAGTAATACATTTAACGTGTTTTGCATATTAGGATGAAAATGGAGAAAAAGCATCTTGGGGACAGCAAAACAAGGTACAAACAGAGGCTGTAATGCACAGTAGATTTTTCAATTCAACTACTTTTCACTCAAAACAGGTACGTGCTGCTGGAAACAGTTGATGAGAGCCAGGAGTGTGAATCAAAACAGTTCAGTTGTGGGCTGTAAAACCAAAATAATGAGCTGAAAGGTACAGTGCGTAGAATTGTGTGGCATATAGCAGAATGGACGGAATGGAGTCATGTTTCTACAGTACAGTAGCCCAGAATGGACAAACCAAACATCAGTTTTGGCCACCGTAGGTTCTCTTACATGTTTGAAAGGGCAGGGGCAAAGGAGGGGTGGTCATTTGGTTGCAATCTGCAACCTTGCCACTAAATGCCACTAAGTTCTACACACTGTACCTTTAAAGAGGCTCAGTCACTTTTTTCATTTTTACTATAAAAATATTTGATGTGGCTTTAAAGAAATGACTCAGCCTACCATCACAGGGATCATTGATTCATTTCCCATTGATTGATTAACTGATTTATTGACCAAGCATTTCAGGGCTACCCAGATCAATACTGATACTAACACTAGTATTATTTATTACTGCAACTGATGATTGTATTTGTTTTCTTAATGAAATCCTCTTTTACGAACTGCCTTTTGATAGCCTTTTGTGCACTCTATAATGATATTGATAAAAAAAAAACATGTTTCTCTATTTTGTTCCAAGGGATCACCACGGTGCTGACCATGACCACCATCAACACCCACTTGCGAGAGACCCTGCCCAAGATCCCCTACGTCAAAGCTATCGACATGTACCTGATGGGCTGCTTCGTCATGGTCTTCCTGGCATTGCTCGAATACGCCTTCGTCAACTACATCTTCTTCGGCAGGGGCCCTCAGATGCAAAAGAAGCTCGCGGAGAAGGCAGAGAAGGCCAACAACGAGAAGGCGGCCAAGTATGACGCTGCAAGGGTAGGTTGGAATTGGCTGATTGGACTTTTCTGTTGTGATTGTTTATAATAAATAAATAATGCATGTATTTAAGATGTTCTATTTTTGTTGCTGAAATGGTTGTCATTCGTTTGTTGGACTCAAAGAAGCCAGTGAGATTGACGTTCATATGAATCTAGTATTAATATGTTGTTGTTTTCACAGGAAAGTGCCTGGACTGGACCAACTTTCATTTTCTTTAATGTCCCAACAGGATTTGGATAAGATAAATCAACCTAGACATTTCAATTCCACTAAAATGAACTTTTTTTTGTCATCTTTTGGCAGCAGAAGCAGCATAAGAAAAACATTCTCTTTAATTATACTGCATTACGTTATCACATCTGTATTCCAGGGGAAGGCTTCTATTGTCGAGATCTGATAGTGTCAGAAAAACTTCAATTTGCAGGTATTTCTTTTCCACATGTGGCTGAATATTTTCATCTTCTCAGGAGGCAGGTAGTAGAACCGCATCGCTAAAACGGTCCAATCAGGTTAAAGGTCTTCGCCACTCACGCTCGGTGAGTTGTTTGTTCAGTGAGACTCTTCAATATCCTCGACAACGTCAACTCTGCCATCGCTATCAGCTGACATGGATGCTTTTTATTTATTTATTTATTTTTGCCTTAATGCAAAATATCTCTCCATCCATGGAATGAAATCAACAACAGACATTTCCATCATGACATTGAGTATTCATTTGACTTTTTCATTGCAGTTTTTTCCACATTGAAATGATGCTCATGCTCGGTCTTACATCGTGATATGCATTGTGTTTCAGATATGAACCTTTTCCTCCCTTCAGAGCTCATTTTGAATGCATGCTGTCTGTATAGCTTACTTTTTCTTTTCTTTTTTTACATTTTCGTCATTGAAATCATCATGTAAAGCAACATTTTTGTCAGTTTTCATAAAGTGCAATAGCGCATGTCAGGATGCAGCAGATCTAAGTATGTTTCAGTGGTTAGCCACTGCAGAGGTCCCCCATCGTGCATCTATGCTGAAATGAAAGATTTCAGATGGAAAGTGTATCCTGAAAATACTTAAAATATATAAAAATAATATGTGTGAACTGTAAAGTATGCTACAGATGCACATGCTCACATATACGCTATACAATATCAGATCAGTCCATGTGTGACACAGAAAATGCTTCAAATATTCATTTCACATTGAATATTTGGCATGTTTCTTTGAAAAAAGACAGATTGCAGGAATGTTCAAATTTGTGTGAATAATCAAAGTAGACAGTTTGCTTCGCTTTCTGTTTGAACACGCTGTAAGAAAATTAAAAGTTTTAAACCCTCTTGACATAAAACGCCAACACTTGAAAAAGCGAAATGTGGGACTTCCCTAGATGCTACATATGCATGAACGATCCATCATCCATTCCTGTGGATTTGCTTTGTGGCACAAATCATGGGCATGGAGTATGTTGTATCTCTGCAGTTTTGATAAAATGGTTGACTGCTTTAAGTAAAGAAAAAATGAGAGCCAGAGAAACCAAAATGTCTATAAATTGGACTGGGGCCATGCTTTCTGTTATATCCTGTGGACCTCTGGGGCAAGTAAAAAAATATTTCTTTGACATTTCACTGATTCTTTAGTGGTATCAGAGGGAAATGTTTTACTGTTCTTCAGTTATAGAGAGCAGCCAGTGTTGTAATGTCTCCAGTGGTTGTGCTTAGTCATTTTAAATCGTAGCCCATCTTGAATGGCTGTTCAGATGGCGTGCCAAGAATGGCTGCCATTTAAGAAATGCCACTGACATAATGCTGTCATGGAACTGAGTGACAGGAGACTTAAGCAGTGCCTGAAACTGCTCCCTGGTCCACTCAATTACTTCTCCTTTCCGTTAGAAACACTCTCTGTAAAGACATAAAATGATCATTAGGAAGTGACTGTTCACTACAGACAGGTGAAGTGTGACAGTAGTGTAATTTCCAGATCTTTCATGTCAGGAGCAAAGCACAGTATTGAGGGCTTTTAGAGTAAAACGAGTGTCATTGCATTGTAGGAATGTTCACTTCTGTCTTGTCGCTGTAGCAAAAGCACGTCATCACATCCATTTCATGGTCTTGAGAGGGAGAGTGCCTTAAAACTCCAGCTAGTGTTCTCTCAAGCTGTTCCACTTATGTGCACATAATGTCGTTAATTACTTTTCCCATTTCTTTGTCCGTTCAGGCGGAAGCACACGGCCACGGGAACATTCTGCTAACCACGCTGGAGATCCATAACGAGGTGGCGGGAGGCGAGATCACCACCAGCTTGGCGGACATTAGGAACTCTCAGTCCATGGTGCAGTTGGACAGCACGGCCTCGTCGCACATCCAGTACCGCAAGCAGAGCGGCGGGGTCGGCCCACGCTCAGCCAGCCGCCACTCCCTGGACCGGGCCGCCCAGATTAAACGCAGCCGTCTGCGGAGGCGGTCCTCGCAGCTCAAAATCAAAATCCCCGACCTGACGGATGTGAACGCCATCGACCGCTGGTCACGGATCATCTTCCCCTCCGTTTTCTCACTGTTTAACCTCATCTACTGGCTCTACTACGTCTGATTGGACTGTTTTGTTGAAGTGTTTGTCGTTGTTTGTTGATTTTTATTTTTTTTTTCATTTTGTTTCTTTTTCTTTCCTTTTTGCTTTTATACATGATGGAATCTGTCGAGTTAAAGACTGCAACAACACACGACAACAACAAAAAAAAGACTGAGAAAGACTACTGAGTTTTGGACCAAGTTCTCCTCGAAATTGTTTTTATATTTGCAGTCTTTGAATCCTTAGTAAGGTCTTTTTATTTTCTAAAGTATGTACTGTAATTGGGACTTGTGACAGTCATTTCCCAACATTTGCCCTCTCAGTAATGTGTAAATAGAGAGATACAAAGCCAGCAATTGAATAAATAATACAGTATTTGCAAAAAAAAAACACCAACAAACATGAAAGTAGTTAACGCAAAGGTTTTTCTAATCCAAAAAAAAATCATTAAGACAACTTTATACTACACAGGTGATCAGATAAGTGCAGGCAATTCCTAAAAATCCATTAAACAAACATATATGTATGTTTGACTGGTACCCTATGCACTACTAATGCATGTAATGATCAGCCATAGTGGAAAAATAATAACTCCTTTTTTGCCTTGGGTTATGTCACAATTTTACAAAAGCAAAGACTCTGTTGATGTGTATTTGTTTATATAGCGTTGATAATATACAGTATTCTTGCTATTAATGATATGATGCATTGATCTGGTAAACTTTTACCCAAACACAATAATTTTAAAGTTGAGGATTTTCTCCTCTGTTCAGGATGATTGTGACTCAGGTTCAGAATTTTTGCTAGCGTCACGGAAATATCCTTTGTAGGTCATTTGATAGGTGGAAGAAAAAAAAGAACGTTAACAAGCACAAATATGAATAAAACTGCCATTTTTTTCCTAACTTCTACCTTTTAGCAACAGCGCTTTAAGGGGATAGCACAACAGATTTGCACTCAAATTGATCAAACTTCTTCTAAAGATACAACAGCTTTCATTTAAAACAACTGCCAAGGGCCTTTTTTGGGCGACACGGTTACTCATCTCAAATATTAGAATATTTTTGTACTCTGTCTCTTCAGGTATTCATTTGATTTCTTTTACCCGTCTTGTTGGAAACGACTTCCTTTGCTCAACATGAACTTTGGCGATAGAGTGGTACACTGGAGTAACGAAACCTATTTTTGTGTGTGTGTGTGTATATACATAAATGTATATATATATCTACTGTGTGTACAACCCAAAATGAAAATGATCAAATATCAAGCATTTTGTGATTGTCATGCTGTCTGTTAAATATCAGACTATTTAGTAAAGCAACAAAAAAAAAAAAGAAGAAAAAGGATTAAACAAATTAACCGAGTCAGTTCAAGCATCAGTTTTAGTTTTTGAACATTCGTGAGGCACCCTGGATACATTTCTCCTCAAACATGTGACCATCTTGAAGTTCCACTCTTAGACATTCTGCATTTTTTTAGAGCGACTGTATGCGAAAGCCATACAGCAGCCTGGCGATGCAAATGGATTTCATTGATTCCGCAGGGGGACCTCCCATAAACGGTCCGCCGACTAATAAGCACACACTAGCATTGAATGTATCAGATCCATTCTTCAGGGAGAGGATAATGAGCCATGGTCATCATTTCTCCATCAGAATGTAACACGCCCATTCTTATGTCACGAGTGACGGTTGAAAGAGAAGCAAGAGGGGAGGTGGAGTTAAAGAGTGTGTGCATGTGCATGTGTGCGTGTGAGAGAGAAAGAGAGAGAGAGAGAGAGGGGGGGGGGGGAAACAGAGTGCTTGAGAGAAAGAGAGATAGAAGGGTGTGGGTTGACCATTTATTTTCTGTGCTGCTTGCTCGACTATGGACAAATGTCAACGTATAATAGTTTTTTGTGGATAAAAATAGCTCTCCCGTTCGACTCTTTATGATATAAACTGTGCCATTCCACCTAAGGTCGCAGAGCAATCGACCAGATACAGCTCACGGACGATGTTGTAAATTTGAAGCATTCTCCTGCTCCAATCATGGATACATGAGATACACCCACTGTTTGTGCATGTACAAGAATACATGTAGAGAAAACGATGTTGTGAATGAGAGTCACTGATACTCAGAGTTGGGATCAATTGAACCTTGAAGTAAAAAATTGTAAAGTTTTACGTGTACAGTCTGATATATATGACTAAGAACTGAATGTATTGTACTTGGATTGTTGCTGCACAGCTGCAATATGCTTTCAGAATTGACCTCAACCCTGATTTACTTAGGGCTCCAGTTGATTCAAGTGACCCCCAAGTCCATTGATGGTTTCTTGTCCTGTTTTCTACTGTGTAGACGGGGCTAAATGCACATGTGACCCGGGTCCTTGATATATAAGAAAGTTCACACTTACAGATGAAATAATACCTATAAATATTAAGCCAAAACATCTTGCTAAGAGGGGATGTCTTTGGCTTTCTTGATGTTCTTGGGGCACAAAGCAATGTTTCATGATATCATGTAGAGAGTTAGAAGTTGTGGACCAAGAACCGGTTTGTCCAAAGTTGCTTTGTGTAGTTTGGGGGGGATCAAATTTGTACCTATGGAACGCTAAAACAGTTCATGTAGCTTCCGTGTTGTGTAAATAAGATATTATAAGACAGATCTCTGGAACACTGAAGCTAGAAAATAACAGTTTGACAGTGCAGGTCTTAAAATAGATCTTCCTGGCTTTACTGGTTCACTTTGATTCAAACTAATACTTTTGGGGTCATGTGGTGACATTTAAAACAAGTTTTAAGCAGTTTTGCGGTCATTGTATAAGTCTTTTTTTTTTTTTTTTAATTAATTACCAAACTGAAATGTCAAAGAGAAGGCAACTGTTACAAACTCTAGATACTTGTTTATCATGCATGCAACTACAATTCGTAACTTGGGAAGATTTTTAAAAAAGAAGATATTTTGCAAACTCACTTATATAAGAGCTGCCAACTGCTCATTTTAGAGACGACACTATGCCATGTGAGCCTACTTTAAAAAGAAAAAAGGAACAAAAAAAAAAACAAAAAAAGTCATCAAAGACTTTCAGGTGTTGTATGGCCTTGGTCCCATAATGGAATGTGAAATGTTCTGTGCTGCCACAAAATGTATTTAGGCTTAGATTTATACTGTATATCTCTGTATGTTTCTCTTCCTTTTTCAATAGATTATCATGTTAAACCATCAAATAAATGATATACATTGTACCTGTGTATTTGGTATTGTGAGCATGCATGACACACTCCATATGAATCTGCATATGTACGTTTATGGCAATAACCAGACAAAGTTTAATATATCCTGAAAACACTGTCTAAAAAGCATGTGCCCTTGAGCAAGGCACTTAATCTATATCTTTTCCAGTGTAGCTACTCATAGCTTGGATACAGTATCTTACGTGTATGAAGTGAACTTTATGAATGTGTGCATAAGAGTACGGTTAATTCCCTGGATAAATAAAGACTGGAGAGAAAAAGGACACTGGAGGTGGAGATTGTTTTGAGGTGCTGTAACCTGCCAGTTTTCCAGCCTACTCAATTGCCACATGGTTCATGAGGTAAGAGAGAAAAAAAGTATTATTAAACTTTCTTCTTTTCAGGCTCTTTGACTCACTCAAGTTGCATTCAACTATTATTTGTATGATCCATATTTGAGATATCTTTGATTCTGAACCAGTGTTTTGATGAAAATACATTGTCACATTTCAGTTATTTGATGATCTGGTTTTAGCCAACATTGGCTGAAGGGATTTTGTCCGTTTTGATGCCACTATAAATTTGTGTGTGTGTGTATGTGTGTTTATTCTTTTCCAGTGTTTCCTCCCCTGTCAGTTACCATATGGTCCCTGTGGCTCCTTCTACTTCCAGGTGGCTCGCATCAGTGATCCTGATTGGAGCAGCACGAACCGGGCCCAGCACGCCAATCAGGATCTTCAATCAACAGGTGTGCTAGCCTGTCTTTTTTTGTCATTTGTCCCAGTAACATTTTGTGTCATTTCACTGTCATTGTTTTTGCATTTAATCTATAAATCTGTAACTGTTTTCCTTCTAAGAATGCATAATATTACTGAAATTTCAGATGATTCTTACAGCAAGTGAGTATGCAGTAAATCTACTCATGAATTAGAGCATAACTGCAATACATTTTGTCTAAGAATATTGTTATATAAGGTTCATTTCTGTAACCATTTCTATTTTTAACTGTCTTCCCTGTAGGTTTTGACCCCTCAGTGGTTTCAGACAATAATGTAAGTATATGTGGAGAAACCGACTTCATCTTGATTTTTTTTCCTGCTTTGGTATTGATTTAATTTGGGTGGAGGGAGTTTGGTTGAGATGAGATGGTTGTTTTGACTGATAACTCAATCGATTTAGCCCAAAGCCTTTGCCCAGGTTGTAAGCTTTATATTTCAATCATGTTTCTGGCAGCTATGAGGTAAAAAAAAATCTATTTAGCTCCTATGCTTCAAAGTGTTCTGCGAACATTTACACAACAGTACAGTACAGTACATAAAAATGTCACTTCCCAGCAACATTGCTCCAGATGAGAAGGTTCAACTATTAAATCAGTTGAGTACAATCACATGCTATGGAGGGCTAGATATCTTTAAACCAGTTACTGTAGCGTGTTGTTTCATGAAATGGTTCTTCCTCCCTTGTTAAAGTAGAACATTTTGTACATTCCTACTATAAGAACCCTTGAAAGATCCCCAAAGAAACCCACGTTTTCAAAAACTGGATCAATGAGAGGAAACCACACTAGAACCCCACTATTGTAGAGTGTAATGTATGTTTACAAAGACAGTTTCCTGCTTTACAGCTAATGATTGTAATTAGGACATTAGAAGGAGGTCAGAGCCACCAAAGGGACCTACACAGAACTATTTCTGAATTCTTCACACAACAGCACATTTAAACAGAATATGAAAAAAAAAAGAAAAAAAAGGTGTTATGTAATTTGGGATGGTTGCGCTTCAGCTTACTTTGATGTTTGGGCACCATAACTCTTGCAGGATGCTCCAAAGCAAAGTGTTACATCTGCCATATTTCTTATCAGCTGTGTCTTAATTTAAAAAGGGAGGAAAAATGTTTGAACCTTCTTCAAAGCTGAGAACAAAATAAATATCCAAGATATATTATTGGCCTTTTTTTGAACCCACTCCATCACAAAGCAGATCAATCCTAAATCCATCTATAACCCGCTAATGGTGCAGCCAACCCTTCAGATACAGAGCAACTACACAGATACCTCATACCTGGGTTAACCAGTAATCCAGAGTTACATTACATAGAATACATTAGGGGTGTATCAAAATTTCAAGTTTCTGGTCTGTAAATAGTGTTCTCATCAGCATATATTTCTAATTAAGACTAGGTAACTGATTCTTCTGAAAGCGTACTCACTTACTAATGAAGAAGTGCCTGAAAGCCATACAAATATGGAGGTCTCACTCAAGCCAAAAACCTTTTTTTTTTTAAATTTATTTAAACTCAATTTTAAAAGATGTAGTACAGTACACAGTATTTAAATCCTCATACAACCAACTCTGTAATGACAAGGCCATCTTGCTGTACTTTGAAAGACATGGACGAATCTGTCAAGGCAGCTTTAATGGGAAGAGTAGGATTCACCATTTTTTTTTTTAAATGGCTGTGTCCATTGTAACAGGATGTAACACATTTCAAATCCCATTCTACTCATGTACAATGTCATATTTCAACACATTTTGTCAGTTTCAGAGAATGAATGGATGTAATTTCGTATTAAAATGAGCTTTTAAAATGAGAAGTCCTCAGCACTGCCTCCCTGAAGGGGAACCGCCTAATGGAATCCCTTCAGGAGCGTGATCACCTCCCCTCCATTTCAGGTAGAGAAAATATATATCAGCTCTATCACACACTATTTATGCATAATGACTCCAGAAAATGCTGAGCTCTGCTTTCCAGTTCCCCCCCTGCGTCTTCACATTATATGAGTCCCTTGGGGTACAAGTGATAGATTTTTAATCTCCCTTTCATTTGGAGCTTTTATATTGTATATAGGGGTTCTAACCCTGAGGTATATTGCACAGTTTATCATTAAACTAATCATTAAAGAATATCATTGTTCAGCAGTTTGAAGGAGGCATGTGCCTGGAGCTGTTGTTGAGAACAGGGTACGTATTTTGTCTTCAGGACATATTAGAGAAGCAACTCTTTTGTCAGTTGGAATATCCCGTAATGACTCCTCGCCAATCATCAGGGTCAAAGAGGTAGTACAGGAGGCCAAAGATTGAAACCGAGACCAGTTGGAGGGTTACATCACGAAGATGATGCAGACCTTCAAGGCAGAGAAAATGGAAGGCTTCTCATTATGTGTTGCACTAAGTTGTTAGCAGCTTTGAATAAGGTTTAATATAGCATACCTAGTCAATGTTTGTTTATCCAGCAGTACCTACTTGCCTAACTTCCTACTCACAGTACACACAGTTCTTGCCTCTTTGCCATCACACTCAACGAAACCAAAGTAGAGATTTGCAAGAGACTTCCTCTGCTGTCAAACAGTTTCTAGCACATCAGGTCCCCAGATCATCTCTGCACTCACTTTTGCGAGAGGAAAAAAAAAAAAACCACACATAGTCCCACTCTTCAACTTTGTCAGTTTCTTTCTTTCTGTGTTGGAAACTGTCCCCCAGTCCTTATTTTTGAAAAAGATGAAAAAATAGATCCCACATCATATGAGAGCTTACAGTCATGCCTGGTCTTTCTCAGGAAAAAGGTGGTTGTTGAGGGGATGACAGGGATATTGTGATAGATGACTGCGGGCAAACCAGATGCCAAGTCCTTAATAAAAAGCACTCCTGGGGGCCATAAAACAAAAGTCAACCAAAGGTTATCGGAACAAAAGAAAACAGCTTTTTCACGACTAGCTCTTGCACTGCCTTGATATCATTTAGATTTTTATCGACCTCACTTGGTCTGATGCTGATGCTTTAAAAACAGTTCACATATAGAAAACTAAAAGAATATGGCATACTAGATGGATAAAGGGATAGCCTCTGGGTTTGACATCATTTACAGGCAATGCAACGGGTCTGGGTCTGAATAACTGCTCAAAGAATTATGATGAAGATACAGACGGGATGTGTTTTTGAATACTGTCAAAATTATATGGGAAACAGTCCTTCATCATGGTTATATTTTTAGGCATGACCTGAAGCAGAATGGAGCTCTATGAACTGCTCTGAAGCACTTTGGTAAGTGACTTATTGCTTTCATAAAAAGAGCAGTGAAAAGAAAAGTATATATTTTTTATTTCATGTCAAGAATTGCACAACATTTGTATTACTCCAATGGGGAAATTGGGTTACATCAACAGCTACAAAGAAAAGGATACAACAAAGAAAAATGACAGAATGAAAATACAGGACATAAAGCTGTTCTATTTTATGACAAATATAACAAAATAGGCTTTGAATACCCCTTAAACAAGTCTACAGCCAGCTAGCAGCTGTGTGAGGCTGTATTTAGCAGCTCTGTGACTCTGACATTAGCCTTTAGCAAAGCATATCTAATGTCAGCCAGCTAACGTACTCATAATCACAACGTTAGCATGCTAATGTCTTAGTTTAATGATTTATCATGCTAGCTATTGCCAATTAGCATTAACAACAAGGCACGCTGCTGATTGTTTTGCAGGTATTTAGTTATAAACAAAAAAATTGAATAATTTGACATTTTGTTTTTTGAATTAGCTATTGTTTTCCCCTCTTTAAGTGAATTCAATGTACATTCAGTTGGTGGCAATGGTTAGCTCATGTTGACTTAGTGACTTTTATCTTCACTCAGCTTGTTGTTACATAATGTGACAATATGTTTTAGCATTATCTTGTCATTTCTTTCAGCAAAAGCACAGCTAATGTCAGCCAGCTCACAATAACGATGTTAGCTTGCTAATGTCTTAGGCTTAGTTTAACATGTACTAGCTATATCCAATTAGCATTAACCACAAAGTAGGCTACAGCTGAGACTGGTTGTTTTGCTGGTCATGAACCAAAAGACTGAATACTATGACATAGCAATTAGCATTGTTTTCCCTTCTTTAAGTGAATTATTGATAGCAAAAATTGCTCTGAACCTGTGTAACATGGATGTCTACACCAAATTTCATCGCAATATATCCAACAGTAGTTTAGATATGTCACTCACTCGTTTTTTGTAAATTAAAATAAGATTACTTACTAGAAGAAACACATTTTTCCTCATATGCATGAATTACAGCTACCACAGGCTAACTGTTATGAGCAGTAGCCTATGGTGGCTAAGGTCAGCTAATGTTGACTTAATGATTAATCTTTACTTGTACTGCTGTTACATTATGTTATTGTAAGTTACATAGTTTCACTTTTAAACAAAATTATTCTGTTAAAGTTTTAGCAGGTTTTTTTTATCAAGAGTCTTGACTCACAATTCATGTATGCTGGGAATATTAACCTAGTTTATGACATCCACTTCTTTTTCTCCTCATCTTTCAATTGAAATATAAAATGCTCGCTCTCATGCTGTGCTGAGAGCTTGTGGTGTTGTAGCACTCAGAGCACAAATTGCTGCCAGATAAAAAGTGATTTCAACTTTTAGCATGGCGGTGCTACATTATAGCCTACTCCAAACAGGCCCTCAACAGTCGCATAGCAACAGCAGCTTCCACCAGTCTGGGCTACCTACATACAGTAGAAGTGTTTGGAGCTCATGTTAAATGCGAGGAACCCAGTGGACACTGAAGCCAAGTTATCGATACGTTTTTCCTGTATTTGTTATGTCTTTGTTGACCTGAGTGGAAAATGCTGAGTGGACAAAGCTGCATTCTCAACCCTAACAACTGACCCAAATAACTGCTTGCAAACCCTGGGAAAAAAAAGCTCATGAGGCGGTGAATTCAGTCTGTATTTCTTCTTGAGAAACTCACTGAATGAATTCTTTCTGATGTCTTTTCTTTTCTTTTCTTTCTCCCCTCCCTGCCTGCCAACTGACATACTTTCTTTTAATTCATCAGCAGCATGGCGAGCAATGGAGGGAGCGTGGGAGAGAGTAGGAGGGAGGAGGGAAGGATGGAGAGAGAAAGAAAAAGTCTTTTTCAGCATCAAAAGACTGTCTTGGAGACTGGGGGGAATACATTGACTCTTCAATGTGCTTTTTGATGAGGGCTTTCTGTTTTATGAACTCAATGGTACACAACAGCCTCAGCAGTGTATTAGCCTACTTCTCCCTTTAATGTTCACACACTCTGTTTTGCTTGCTCTTTCCGTCATCATTACTCCCTCACTTGCATACACCTTCCTCTCTTTTATTTTGTAAGAAATACTTCCTGTCATCAGCTGGGAGGCACAGTCACACACAAGACAATATTTCCAATACCTTCCAACAAATGAAACCTCTAGGAGATAAACTTTTCTTGAAGATAAAGCAACTGCACATCCCTAAATCATTAAACATTTAAAGGACTATTCCCCAAGTATTCAATACTACAGAGAATAACATGGCCTATTATGTATGACCCAGAAAAAATATCACTCATATCTCAAGTCACATCTGCTCACTGCAGTAATTATTAAGAAAAAAGACTCTTTGGAGAGATATAAAAGAGAATACTGACCACTGTTTGTCTTTGTCAGATTTGAAGGTTATGTACAGTCTAACACATCAGTGGCAACATGTAAACCTGATTAATGGCATGTTTAATTGAACGCGATCACTGTGTCACTCTGTTGTCGTCTCTTTGGACGACATCAACAAATGAAAATGAATCAACATAGCGTGTAATATAACATGTACATGCATTATAACAGCTGTCTCTCAGGGATGGTTTATATAAGTGTGTTAAACTGGCAAATTACTATTGTCAGGAGGCTATACAATTATCAGCATCAGATAGGATAGCCCATCTGAAAGATTAGTTTCATTTCACAGTATTTACCATTTCTACTTTTATGTAACTTACAAGCAGCATATTGTATTTAACTATGGTTTGTAGTATAGGGCTGGCAATTTGGGTCTATCGGTCTAATGGATGGATGGATGAATCAGTGGATGGATGGATGTTCCCCGAGGATGGACCCTATTGACATTGGTGGTACTTTTCCTCTAGTGCCACCAGCAAGTTGACTTTTTTTGCTTTTAGTTAAACAACCATTTGTTGGATTACCATAAAAATGAGGACACACATATCAGAGCCATATCAGGATGAGTTATTGTAACTTTGATGATTTTCTGACTGTTCATCTAACATCATCACCACGTCAAACTTTTAGAGTCCAATATTTTGGTTTATGACCAAATCCAGCCTCATCTGTGCTTTGTGTTTTGTACTAATTTGCAAATGTTAGCATGTTAAATGTGGAATAATGTGCTAAAACAAAATGGTTAACTTGGTTAACATGATACCAATATGATATCAACATAATAGCAGGTTAGTATATAGCTCAATGAACCACTTTGCAAATGTACAGCCTGACAAAGCTGTACAACTAGTATCACACTGACATTTACGTGTGAATTAGTCAGTGTTAGAACATCTGCCATATTAACTTCATGAGTTGGAAGCATGCTAATGTGGTGCCCAGCTTGTTGCATATTTTTGTTATAAAAAAATAAAATCTTTAACACTGCATGTTAAACACAATCTTAATGAATGTTAATGATTGTTTCATAACAGACAATCTGGCAAAAAGGTGAGCGTTGCCTTGGAGGTCACTCTGCTATAAACTGTGGCTGATGACTGATGAGGAGCAGCTCTGAGCCACGTGTGGGCGGGAAACACACTGAGGACAACTAGTGAGCAGGTGAGGAATAGCAGGAGGATGACAGGAGTTTAAATTAAAACCTAGTATGGTGCAGCAGTACTTAAATGGAGCAGATGCAGATGTTGTCTGCTGCAGTAAAGCAATTAAAACTGACACCCAGTGATAAATGGCTTGGGTCTTCTTAATTGTGGAAGGCTGTCCAATTAGGAAAATCATGCCAAGAGAAAATGAGGGTGTTGTCAGACGTTATGACAAATGTGTGCTGCATGATGATGGCCTGGTGGATTTTTTTTTTTTTTTCAGATTAAAAACAGTGTCACGATTCATGCAGCTTCATTTATTCCAAGTATTCAAGTGTCACTTTGAACCAGCTGAAGTTCTTTAACACTAAACTTAATTAGTGCACTTTACCACAGTGTCCTGACTTTCAGACTCACATGCAGTCATTACACCAACCTCACGCTGCCAAAAATGACTGTCTTAAAAAGTCATTCAGTCTTATATTGAGCTTTGCCAGATGCTGTGGAATAATTTAAATCTTCCCACTAGCTGTAAAACCCTCTTGCGCCAAAATAAGTTTTTTTTTTTTTTTTTTTTTTTGAGACAGAATACAAGATGAAATGACTCTGTTACACAGCCAGTTTTTGGAGTGTGTGTTCAGACATGATCGGCCCATTTTGCCCTCCCCACGACACGAGCGCTCCTGTTCCCTGGGCTCATTATGATCATGACAAAGTGAGCGGTGGCTGCCAGGGAAGAGGCCGAGCATGGACACAATGGTATCTTTGTTTTAAATGTCGCCATATATCTTCAAAAAGGTTAACAAGTCTGTTTTTTTTATCATTGGGGGTTTTGTTGTGGTCTCTCTGAGCTGGACAAAGGAACTGAATCAGATTGATTTAACACCATTTTGCACTGTGTCAACATGCTCTTTTATTGGGGAACAATGTGGGTGCAATGATTAATAGAGCTAAGAAACTGAATACAAGCCTCTTTTTAAGACAAAGGTTTGATATTTATTATAAATTCAATGCACATCATCGAATTAAACACAATTCTAACCATCACACCATGAAGCATTTGCATATTTGGATCTCATAAGTGTGAGTGAAAAATAAAATTAGCATTATTTTAAAGGAGAGGTGACAGGATGGTGAGATTTTTTTTTTTTTTAAAGAAAAAAAAGAAAGTGGGGCCCCCCAAGAATAACCTTGTGTTTTATGCCCTCTGCTGGATGCTTTAAGTACATACAATACACATGCATGCAACACACACACACATGTCCATACACTCATCTGCAAACACAGTGAGAGGCGTGTACGTGTGATTAATGTTCTCCGTTTTCACATCTCTTGCTAATTAGCAGCTGCTTGTAGCTCATACTGACAGTTACTTAAAAGACATTTTTATTGGGCCTGTGTCGATAGAGATACACCATAATTACGCTTTTAATTACTCCATGTTTGTAGTGTGTAGTGTGTAGGGGCCAATTTCACGGACAGAGCTTCTGCTTACTTGCACTTTTCAATTACAGCTCTCGATGTTTGGAACTGAACTCAAACCTTTGAGGTTTATTCGATATTCTTGAATATTTTAACAAAAGCTTGCACTGCGTGTATTATATCAATATTGCCTTTTGATTGTTTCACATTATTTTGTTATAATTGATGAAACTGAATTCTTGCTGTATCAAAGTCCTATTCTGGGGATTGTAATTATTTAATGCAATACATTCAAATATCAGAAAACTATAAAGCTTTTATGCTTGACTACTGTGATGTACCAACTTGACCTCAATACTTACAGTGTAACTTTTCAGATAAGTACTTGGCTGTAGTACCACTCAACTTCTGAATGTGATACACTGTCAATTCAAGTAAATACCCAGCTAACAAAACTTTAGTAATTTGTTATTCTAACAATGCACGCCCAGTCTTCTCCTTGAAAAAGCCTCTCATACACAAAGAGGGTTACATTCACAGCAATTATACAATTAAGAACATATGGAAAATTACGTTTCTATAGCAGTTGAGGCCAGAATATGAAAGAATATTTCTGTTTAAACTGAGCTGCTTTTTTTTTTTTTAAATGTTAGATGTTTTATAATTATGAAAATTGTTGATCTGATTCTTATCTAAAAGCTCCTGAGAGTCGGTGTACCGCAGCAGTTCTGTTTCCATGCATTGCAACTAGCAAGTTACAAGATGGCATGACATTAGACTTATCAGGTTCAATCAGACTTTCTTTGGCAAGGATATTTCACAAGTTCTGCATCTTTAATGTCACCTTTCTGCAGAAAGATAATGGTATATTGCTCAACCTCATTGCTCAGCTCTTTTCACTCCATTTTTTCTCAAGCTGATGTTGGCCAGAGTTATGCTGGATTCAAACTGCATTAAGAATAATACTTTAAGTGCCACAAAACTAATAGAGAGATGAGAAAGATTTCAATCAAGCACAGTAACACCTGTGTGCATGAAGCTGCAGAGCTTATTTAAGGATTAAAATTATAAAATATATGATTTCTATTGAAAATGACACTGTTCAAAATGTAAGGTAGAGTCAGCTTTTATAAATCTTAGTGGAACTTGGTGAAAAGCTGATTTAATTATAAATTCAAGTTGCTGTGATGTGAAAATGTGTATAAATTTAAAAAAAAATGTGGCGTAATTGTTATCTTCCCCCAAGTATTTTACATCAAAACTCCCTTCACTAATTAATACACAGATTTTGTGCAAGTAAATGATTTACTTTAAAACTTTTTTCAACAAATTAATTGCTTTCTAGATGAACCGCCTATAATTTTGCATAGATTTATTAACATTTAGGGTGGCTGTTACATTAATTGATAAAAATCTCACTATCTAGGAACTAAAAATGTGCGTGGGTTCCTAAACTGTCAAATCATGCATGTTTCTTCACTGCCAACATCGCTTACACACAATATCTCATTGTTTAGACTGAATTCTCATCCTTTTGTTGTATGAACATGTATGCAGCCTTTGGGAAAACAGATTACACAGCCTTCCTTTAATGCAATTTCCCTCTCATGCAATTTCACATGAAAATATTCTGCAGATAGGCAATTAAATTGCAGCTTGTATCCTTGCAAAACTAACAAATGTCTCCTCCTGTAATACACGATTCCATCAGCCTATCACAAAACGCTCACCTCCAGTCAAATAGCGGCGCTTTCACAGCATAACAATGAGTCAACCTGGCTGAAAAGCTGAAGCATCTCACACAAACACCCACCGTTTCTTTATATAACACCTTTTTTTTTTACTTCTTTTTTTTAACTTTTTTTTTATAGCAGCTATTTACCTTGAAATGATGTTGCCAAGTAACAACATCCTGATGTGTGTGGGGGTGTAGGTGTATGTGAGTGGGTGGCCATGTGCTCAGAGGTGTGTGTGTGTGTGTGTGTGTGTGTGTGTGTGTGAGAGTGATGGATGTTCTTAAGTGCCATTACGGGCTTTAAAAGTGGCTTTGTAACAGCAGCCTGGCACTTCAAGTCCTCTGTCCTCTCATACAGGTCTGCAGCTCGGCAAGGTGCAGGCGAGAGGCCATACATCACTACTACACATGAATCTGTAATGCTGCTAATGCCCTCGGCCTTGCAAAGGGCAAAACACTTCATGATGCAGTGATGCAGGATATTGCAACAACAAGAGCGATGCTTTTCTATTCTTTTCTTTTCTTTTGCACCTCATGGCTTTCTCTCCTTCCTTCTCCCCTTCTCAGTGTGAGCTGCTTAACTGATACATGTACTACAGTAATCCCTTCTTAGCGAACGGGATTAATATTTAATTCAAGAAGAGCCTTTTATCAATACTTTGCCGTGCATTCTTTGTTCCTGTTTAGGGGTGGCTTTACCCAGCTCTTTTTTTTTTTTTTTTTGCAAATTGAAGGAATGGTAAGTGCATTAACGCGATAGATTCTGCAGATAGGAGCACTGTGGAATTCTTTCAAATCCATCCAAGAAGTATTTAGTAGTGAATTTAGGTTTTTACAGGTCACACAGGCGTCTAAAAAACTCATCCAATCCCTTTAAAGTATGGTTTCCGGTGCTTGCATTCACAAAAAGGAGTCCATTATGCACTGATCCACTGCAATGCTGATCCAGGATTAGCCCAAAGGCAGAAGCACATGACAGAGTAAACTTCAGAATGATGGAAAGACACAAACCTGCATCACTCAGCTGATGTGAGATGAACGTGCACAAAGGGTCATGTAAAAAAAACAAAAACCGAATGCAAACATGGTGTATTATGTATACTGTCTGCAGTGTTTAGTATAAGCAGTGATAAAACAAACTTCTCAGTGTGTGCTGCAACTTTGCAAAAACTTTCTCCCAGGCTGTTGCTTAAGTGCATGAATGCTTTGGCACTTAGAAACAAACACACACAAGCAAACTCAAGTCACAGCCAAGTGAAAAGCATGAAGCCCATCTGCAGGAGGGGGGGGGGAGCTCAGGAGGTTCATGACCTGCTTTTTTCTGTATTAGTATTACACATGCAAAATGACAGAACTCTTGGTAATTAAAGGAGGCATCACCAAGGGCATTAATGTTATGTTTCCCCTAAGTTAAGTTCATTAAGTGGGCAAAAACACAGCTAAATTTGAACTTAACTAGAGTTAAACTGCAGGTCAATGGAAACTCAGTAGCCTAAAAGTAATTTTGTCTCTAAATAATGTTGCATAGAAAGTTCATTCATGTTGCAAATGTTCAACAGTTCAAAAGCGTAGATAAAAGCTGATATAAATGTTTGTTTTTTTTATCAGAGGAGACAAAACAATCCCTACTGAATGTCCCTGTTTCCCCCCTGGAGCTTTAAACTGTATCACATGGCCTTCAGTTTGCATAGTTGTTATGGAGATGGTTCCAGCTTGCGCTCAGTGTTATTATTTGATCCAAAGCACTTGTAACACTTCTCATCCATGTTTTTATTCACTATTAAGTTATCAGTGATGAAGACCTACTGGAATAAAGTTTGAGATGAATATTTTTGATCATTGGACTAGAATTACTCAGTTAAATACAGTGAAATATATTCAATTAGTCAAATTAGAGCTCTCAAAATCATCAGTGAAGCTAAAAACTACATTAAACATGTAATATAGTCTACAGAGTGCAGATATGTGTCCAAAGGGCTTTTGTCTTTCACTCAAGGCCATTTTTTCCCTGTGAGTTGGAAAGCTCGCAAAACATGCTGCCAAACTCTTCTCCTTGGCCTATTTCTGTTGTAACCTTTAATAATTAATAATTAAAGACAAATGGCTGCTTAACACTGTAATTCGCTTTCAGTAATTATGGGATTATTTACATTTGAGGTTAAATGCAACCAATGTGCGTGTGAAAAAGTGGGACATTCAAACATTCTTTACAAGATTTCACACATTGTGATGTATCAGTGACATAAGTGGGCTTTGGCGCCACTCAGTGGTTTATTTATTCACCATTTTGTTTTGCATGTGCGTCATCACGTTAAACTGAATCCGTGGAAATCCGTGTTCAACCCTACCGTCAAGGTAGTCAGACTAAGACAAGAAATAAGGGGTTCTGCTTTCAAAATAAAACACAAAAAACTTCAAAGATGTTTTAGCAGTATATTTAACCTAGGGATCGTTACAGTTTATTTTCCAGTGTACATATTCCTTTTTATTTTAATATATGCATGAACACATGAAAAAGAACAGAGACAGATCCTTATATAAAGCAGCTCAAAACAGCACAATAACCCAATTTAAAGTTTTTCTGCAGTATGATGCTTACACTTTAAACACACGTTACTGCCAAGAGTAAATTATTCAAGTATTTTACTCACATAACTTTCATTTGCTATACTGCATTTTAAAAAGGGAACATTCACTTTGCAATTATTTTCAACATTAAATATAACCTTAACCGAAAATACCGAGTATATAAATTAGTTAAAACTAACAATATTGATAATAAATGTATTAAGTAAAAAGTAAATTATAAGTACATTTTTGAAGGCAGACTAATGTATTTTTTTTAAATATAGTTTGGAAATGCTAAGTCCACAAACAGTTTTAAGTCCAGTGCTTATGACTTTTATTATTATTATTATTGTTCTTTTTCTTGTTGTTGTTATGTGTTATTCCCTATTCCCAACTAACATTAGACACGTTAAGAAATGTATTTTATTTTATTGGAACCATGTGACCGGAAGTCTCACGCTGTAAGCAAACAGCTTGACTTGTGTTGCTCAACGTTTCACTAACATCAGTGTTTTTCTAAACGAGAGCTCAGAAGAGTGCAGCCATTTCTTTCATCGCACCGCCTCCTGCATTTAGCGTTGTTTTGAGAGGAGTCTCTCTTCGTCCCTTACACAAACTTTCGGAACAAACGGAAGTTATATTTTCCTCCTTTTTTCTCGGCTGGCCCTGTCGCCAGCTGAATCTTCGTCGGGATGGACCCAGCAAGCCGATACCAAGTGGTGAGTTTGACAGATGCGATCAAAACAGCCGTCTGATAGCTCGGCCTGCCTGTCACAGGAAATTAGGCCTTACTTCAATTATATGACTAATTTAGCAGCACTTCCATTACGTAGTTATGACCGTTAAACTTATTTATCATCTCCTGTAAAACACAAAGATAGATATTTCATAGTTTGGCTTCATTTTCCGACGCGAATTGTTTTGTTTTGAGCCTTTCGTTAAGCACTTCCGCATCGGCTAGGCTAACATTAGCCAGCCAAGATAAGTCTTGTAGGCCTTGAAAGTTAGCTTCTTATTTAACTGTATAACGGTCTTGAATTACCTACTATTATTTATATTCACTAACTATATGTTAACTTACATAGGCCCTAACAAGCTTACCTCTCTATTAATGTTAGCACGAGTATGTATTATTATTGTTTGGTAGTTAGTTAAGCTAATGTTGCATTTAGGGACTTTTTAAGAAATGAGTAAATAATAACATCATATGAAAAACTCAAAACACTAAGGGCTGGTGAGATTTTAGGGGACTTTAATAACAAACTTACTCATAACTTAATAACTAAATGTATGGCAGTATGTGTTATTTGTTGTGAACACATGAACACAACAGAAAAATTGTGCCTGACGAAGGTGGCTTCATATTAAACTCAAAGTATGGCTCTAACTTTCATGGATCCTCAGTCCTAGTCAACAGCATTGTAGAAGTTGATGCTCTGGCCACATTGGAGATAAAGTCTGCTTTGTGCTCAGATGCCTGTGGTTCTGGTTGCACGAGCGATAATCCCAAAGGAGTCTCTACGAGCCAAAGCAAAGTTTTCCTTCTACTCTTTTCGGCCTTGAAGAAATCATCAGTCGTTTATTATGTGAAGCTATATTCACACACCGCTGTGCTTCTGGATGATTGGGGGGTTTTCAAGGATTATTTAGTCATCGCGCAATTCAACTCAGGTCAGGTCAAACCGATTAAGCCGTCGCGGTTTGTCGTCAGCCCCGTCATCATCCCTCTCACCCTCGAATTAGGTTAGTAACACTTTTATCATCTGGTACCCGCTCACGTCAGCTTCCTGTGTTAACACCAGAGTCGCCTAAGTCAATTCAGGATTCTCAATTTAAGTGCTTGAAGCTGCTCAAATTAAACGGTGGGAGAAAAAATGTACCATAATCACTGTCACACCCTTTTCATTCCTCTTCCATCTGTCACTTTTCTCCTCTAAATAATACTCTACGAGGATCCGAGCAGGCCCGTATGAGGTTTGGGTATATTTGGCCACAAATACACACACATGAGGAGGCTTGTGGTTATGTTGTTAAAGATCTTATGTAATCCCCTGTGTGCTATGTGGGTGCGCTCTGTTTTTTTGTCCTTGATTCTCAGCCAGTCACCAGCCACTCATTCACTCGCAGCCGCCTTGCACATGGACCCCGCGCCGCCGCCGGTGCTTTGAATTCCCAGGATTTTGGAGCAAGGCTGCGGTTAAATTGAGCCATTCTGATATTAGTCACCTGTGACTTCTTAGTTATCAGTTTTGACGCCATTACAAAAGGGTGTTTCCCTAGTTGCTGCAATTGCACCGCACGCAGCAAGAAACTTACCATTACTTCATGGAAACTGTTACAATAACTGAATTTCCCTTTTATAAAGATAACAACGCTGATTATCAGAATTCTGAAATATTAAAGATCAAAACCAGAACACAGCGTTTTTGTTCTTATCTTGCAGACTGCCACTTGCCATCTTCCCTTTGATCTCAGGTCGCAGACTTCGAGGTCATTCAGAGATGTGTTTTTGACAGCAGGGAACGAGCTCAACTCGCTCTGCCGCATCTTTCGGAGGCCTCGGAGGTTAATCTCAGTCTCCATCTGACTGCCTGTGGGTTGTTGTGTAGTACGGCCGGTTGTCAGGAGAGAATTGAGCAAATTCCACTGAACCGTATTTTAACCTCAAGTCATAGCAATAAAAGAACAAAGGTCAAAGATCAATCAGTATAATTAGTGTCATTATTGCACATTGAATTGCCAAAAATAGAGACACTTCTCTTTCTGTTAAACTGATGGAGATGCTGTGTTGTCATTGTGTCCTCGAACATGAATATACGGCAGAAAATGTGACTTATTTCCTATCGAGTCATTATTCTGTGAGCTCTAAGTATTTAAACCCAGCAAGACTTCTTCTCTAAAGTAGGTTAATTGAATATTAGACAGACAGCATTGCAGGATAGACGACGTCAGACACGCTGCAGTGACTTCTATCAGCTTTAACCCTCAGTGAAATGTCAGGAAGGTACGAAGGAATGAAAAAAACCCAGATCCAGACCGAGCCTAGTCGTAGACCCCGGAGCTCAAGGGCACCTCGATGGAAGTCGGAGACCCGCCCGAAATTTCCCGCCGGCCCCAATCTGTAATTTCAGAAGGCTCGGTTGAGAATGAACATACTTAAGCCTGTAAATGACTCTGTCAGCTGTAGCGAGCGGGGGGGGGGGGGGGGGGGGTGCTGCTTATTAACTGATTACATGTGTATCACTTTTCCAGAGACCTTCCTCTGTTGACATACTTGATGTGGTTTCCTGTCTCCGTGCCCAAAGTCTCCCACATTCTGCTGAGGGCAAACAGAGCTGACACTACCAGTAGTTTTACTGCATTAAAACAGCAGTTAGATGCATGAATCTCCTCACACTGATTCTTATAAACCGACCTTCATCTTAACACTACATTATGAACAATTAGCTTATACTGTTTCATTAAAAACACTCTTAATTCTGTGTTAAGCTTGAAAATGTTGAAATTAAACTTCAAAATAAGAGAATCAATATTCTGTAGCCGTGTGTTGTGCTGACAAACAAACAGATTGTGCAAAGTTCATAGTGTTACACAATAAATTGATAATGGCGCTGATATCAGGAAACAGTGCTGACTTTGTGCCACTGTAAAACACTCTTAGTCAATACTTCTCAACCTTAAAAAGCCAACCATTCCGCCTACCAGAAAATACTCAACGCATGCCAGTTTGATAAATTTGGAACCAGTGCGAGCGTTCCCTCGAGCGAGCCGATCAGCTGATCCGCTCCCGCCGATCGCTTTAACCCCGTCGTCTCCTCTTCCAGCTGCACAATGAGGACGACTCCTCAGAGGCCTCCACCAGCGATCAGCAGCCGTGCACCTCTGCCACAGTCCAGGCCAGCACGTCCCAGGATCAGAGCCAGAGCCAGGCCAGCGCCGCCCCCGTCGCCTCCACGTCAGGAGAGGCTTCGGGATCAAGGACTCAGGGGGAGGCGGAGGCACCTCCTCCTCCGTACGCCTCCATCGACCTGGGAGCGACCGCTGCTGCACCAGGTCTGTATAAAAGCTTATGTTTCTGTTCAGTCTAAGCAGCAACTTTAGTTTTTCCAAAGTGTGGTTTCATGCTTCCAAAAATGGCAACAGGATTTCATGTCGTGGCAGTTTTTAGTTTTTTTTGCGGATGGTCCTTCATCATGAGTCACCGCTCATTCCATGACTGCACCACCACATTACTGGCAGCTGACATAGCTCTACCAAGCTACATACACGTGTGCACGCGGTTCCCTCGCTATCCAATTTGTAACGGAGTCTTCCTCCCGCAGAGACCAGTTACCGAGGAGACTTCCCGGTGCCTCCGCCCTACAGCGTCGCCACCTCGCTGCCCACGTACGATGAAGCAGAAAAGGCCAAAGCGGCCGCCCTGGCTACATCTACTGTGGAGGTGATGCCACGGGTAAGGCACACATGTCTTAAACGCTGTATCCAAGTTTGGCTTCATAATATGTAGTAGTGTTTTTTGTTTTTTTATTTCAGTGAGAAAACACCAGCATAATTTGCTGAATGCTTTTATTTTGGAATATTTTCTCTCTTTGTTTATATGTGAAATTTGTGTTTCAACGCCAGAGAATTCATTAGCTGTCAAACCAGTTTAGCAGCTCATCTGTTTACTTTGTGAAGCAAGTGTGTTGTAGTTACTCGTGTGTAATGTTTACATTTGTTTCTTGTGTATGTGTGTGTGTGTGTGCGCTTGTGTGTGTGGGGGTGTGTGTGTGTGTGTGTGTGTGTGTGTGTGTGTGTGTGTGTGTGTGTGTGTATGTGCTTGTGTTAGGATGATGAATTCCCTCCCAGAGATGATTTCAGTGATGCAGATCAGCTGCGAGTTGGGAACGATGGAATCTTCATGTTGGCCTTTTTCAGTACGTAATACTCACACACACACACACATACACACACACTCGCTCACACACACAACAATATGAACATATAAATAATAATTTCCTAATATGTCAGTCTTTAATAACTGAAGTTAACAAATGGAATTTAATTTCAACATCAACACTCTTAAACTAATCAAATCCAACATACATTTCCCTGTGATCAGTGTTGTCATGAATGCATATATAGATATATAAATATTAAGAATGCAACAGTATCTTGGTATCTTGCATTCAACAATTATTACCCAGTAATTAAATGAAAGGGACACATGCTCATTTAACCCTTACATACTGTTCATATTATGACTCATAATTAGTCTCTACACCAATTCACATTCATAAATTCCCCATCAGTCATTAATACATGTTTGATTAATCTTATGGAAACATTCACAATCACTATTACATGGTCCAGGAGAACATTTGAACACATTTTAATGGTGATTTTTGAATTTTTTTAATAAACACAGGTCAAATGTGTACATTTGCATATATATACGAATGTGTATCAGCTGCACAAAAAAGAACAAAAAGATTCATTAAATATCCCTTTTTTATGTACTGTGGCTCACATAAGGAACTGTCCAGCTACAAGAAATGTGTACAAAGTGTTTTTACAACTCTCAGATGTAAAAATGAGTCTTTTTTTTTTTTTACCTAAACAGTATATAAGGGTTAAGGTCTGTATTGATAACATCCATCTTCTTTCTCCCTCTAGTGGCCTTCCTGTTCAACTGGATCGGGTTCTGTTTGTCCTTCTGTCTGACCAATACCATCGCAGGACGCTACGGAGCCATCTGCGGCTTTGGACTGTCCCTAATCAAGTGGATCCTCATCGTCAGGGTATTTTTGCTGTTACGAATGTTCACCAGCAGTGTCTGGCCCAGTTCATTACTAGTTTTATGACTGTTTTTTGGCGTTTGAGGATGCAAAGAGTATCCTTAAAGGGTTAAATGTCTTTCTTTCTGTCTCCAGTTCTCTGACTACTTCACCGGCTACTTTAATGGTCAATACTGGCTCTGGTGGATCTTCCTGTTGCTTGGCGAGTACACGATCAACGCTGTTTTTGCAGACTCTCGGTTCATCTGTGCACACACGCAGAGATAAATAACTTGCCCTCTCCCTCCACAGGTCTCCTGCTCTTCTTCAGGGGTTTCGTCAACTATCTTAAAGTCCGCAACATGTCAGAAAACATGGCCACCTCTCATAGAACACGCCTCTTCTTCCTGTATTAAAAAATAAAAAGGTACGATCTGAAAAATCTGAAAAAGAATCAAGATGCTTTTGCTCGGGTTAACAAGTTTATTTGATCTTCTTCCAGGTTTCCACACCATCACCATTCCTTTCCAATGTGAAGTTCCTTCCCTCCCCTACCCCCCTCGAATGACCTGGGAGAGACCTTTGCAGCGAAGAGAGGAGACAGGGGGGGAAGGAACGAAGGAAAGAAGTAAGGGGAGAAAGCGTCACCAGTCTCGCATAACATAACTCGAGTCTCTACTTCCGCCCCTCCCAGAAAAACAAGCCCCTGATGATCAGATCTCCTTCCTGGCTTTTGTTTTTTCATTTTCCTTTGATTCAAAAGATCTTTAGAACTTATCTTCACACAATCTGCTCTCTCAAGGGTAGAAGAGCTGTTGAGATACATGACCTCAGTCGCATTTACACTATAAATGAAAGCACAATGAAATCAATTCCTCCAGGAACAATACCAATAGTAGTAAAAAATCAGCAATTTATAAGTAAACTACTCATTTTCTATGACGTCGCTCGCCCTGTGTAATGTAAAAAAAACGATGACAGCAGTTTTATTAGCGTATTACTGAATGAGAAAACCTCCGTCTGCATTTGGAATATTAAAATAAAAAGCGTGTAGGAAGTGGAAATCTATTCTGAGCGTTTGATATTTAAACCTCCTCTCCGACTTTGACTCGTTTCCTCTCGAGACTCGCGCGACAAAAAAGCAGAGGATATATCTCCACAATTAAATTTTTTTTTTTTTTTTGCCATTCCTCCAGCTTCTTTTTTTTAACATTCAGGGTGTTTTGAACAAGTCTTACTTTAACCACGATGTAGCTTTTCTTTTCTTTTTTAACCTTCATTAACATGTGTGGCTCGGCCTAATAAATGAACACCGCTGTTGTCGTGACAGTTTAACAGTGTGTGCCTCAACTCTTAAAAAAAAATAACAACCTGAAAATGAGAAGCAGAAAGGCTGAAAACAGGAGTTTACATATCATATCTACTCAAATTTTACATAATCTGGGATCCACTGAACAAATAAATCAAGAAGTTAATCATTTTAGATGCAGTAAAATGGTCAGCCAATGAGAGAGGGTGATAAAAAAAAAAAAACAGGATACATGCAGAAACTGCTTCCCAGAAATAGCTTTTTTTCCCCCTTTCCCTTTTTTTCCCTTCATTCCTGGCCTTTTAAAGTTACATTTCATCCTGACCTGATATGCAGTAGCAATTTATATCCACGTATCCATTTACCAGCACCGATCTCAGTTTGAATCAAAGAAAAATGAAAAGAATGTCTCCCAACTCGGCTCCCTTAAAAAACCAAAAGTTAAATCATCTGTTCCGACCGTATTTGACAGCACATGCGCACGTTTCTGGAGGTCACTTCATCAAGCTGCAAAACATGATATATGATTTTCTTCTTTCTCCACACTCATTGCCAAATATATCTGGCAAAAAGAAAAAAAGTATATGTAAGGGTACCGCAGCTAATCAGCGGAGCCTCCTTAGGACGAAAACAGTGTTTTTCGGACACATACATACACACACACACACACACACACACACACACACACACACACACACACACACACACACACACACACACACACACAGTGGCTGCTCCAGTAGGGTCAGTGGGAATAATGTGGCCCAAAGGCAGGAACTGTTGTCAGCCTCATCTCCTGCTTCGGTGCTGTGGAAGTGGAGCAAAGCATTTTTTTAACATACTGTGCAGTAACTGTTACGTGCCAGGCGTGAGTTTAACTCTTTAGTCTTATGCAATTTTAGTTAACTTGTAATTACAATAAATGTGGATGTAAAGTCCTGTAATAATGACATAGATGTAGTCGGATAGTTTTTTTTTTTTTTTTTTTTTTATAGATTGAGACATCAGGTTCGGTCCAGAGTGAAGAGGTTGTACATTTATTTTTGGATGAAGCTGAGGATTCACAAATGCAAGTACGGTACACACTTGCCAATAAAAAGTCTTTAAATTACCAGTTAATATTTTTTTTAAAAAGGTAACTGCAGTCTATTTTAGCAATACAATACAATTCTAATGTGACTGGTTGTGCATGTACTGCATGATTCTAAAGAAAGCCAACACGCAGATCTTTCTCTCTGGGGTTTTACGGTTAGATTAGATTGTAATCGACTTCCTTGTTTCTTTTCGTGGAAGCCTTCGGTCGCCAGAGGTGTAACGTACGTAGCGCCGGCACAGAGAGGATGAGCACGTTTTCGTGGCGTAACAAACTCAAGAACAATATCAGCAGATGTTGTCGAAGTAGGTTAAACGAATATTAGACGGCTACAGAATCGGAGCCCGACTGGACAAAGAAAAACGTGCGCTTTTTTTTGTTTTATTCGATCATTGTTCTCATCCAGAAAATGAAAAAAATGTATATACCAGCTTATGCCAATTCATAATATTTGCACTTTGAACTTTCTGTACAGTATGATTTGTGAATCTGCTTAACTTGATGTGGTGGGTAGAGAAAAAAAAAAAGAAGAAAAAACAACATTATTTTAGCCATCCAAGTTTTTCAACTGGAATTCTTAAATCATCCCAAATGGATAATTTGCCTTTTTTGCACTTTTTACTTTACAAAATTGATAATATTGTTATTGTGTGTCTTCTTTCATTGCGTTTAGCCTAAACTGTGACAGCTTAAGTATTGCCAAACTCTTCTTTTTCTTTTCTTTTTTATGCTTTGTTTTTTGGACTGTGGTCATATCCCACTTTAAAGCCTCTTTCAGCAATATCAAGATCTCATGATAAACGAAAGCTCCGCTGCATGATTTATCCACCTGAACGAGTGGGGTAATATCAGGATTAAACGACAAATACATTTCTTTGTTTGTACATAAACGAAGAAGGAAAAAAAACCAGACGGCAGCAAAAAATAAACTATTTTTGTCCGAGATAATCCTTTTAACATCCTCTTGAACTGTTATGCATTTATTGTAACTGGAATTCAATTGACAAATTATGTCTTGCAAAAAAAATGCCAATAAAGTTCAAAAGCCTGCCAGGACTTTTTGAGTTTGAAATAGTGTTTTTCTTCCTCCTCTGGCAGTCAGCTGCGGTGCCCAACTCAAGGACGGGACCCTCGGGGGTTCACAACTGTCTAGTCAGGGGTCAAGGGTCTGTGAGTTCACAAAGAAAATGTGTCTATCTTTGGGGGATATTTTTACTCTTGAATTATAATGTTTATTAAACAATCTAGATAAAAAATCACTCTAAAGCTCATAACTATGACAATATAACTGATGGTTGACAACAGTCATGGTGTACAATGATTGTATCAATTAAAGGACTGTTTATGGATAAAATAACCTGACAGCAGTGGTGGACAGTAACGAAGTAAATTTGTGCAAAATTCTGAGAAAATAACCTGTTTCTGCTGATTCGCGTACGGTTTGTCTTAGTCGAATTGCCGTACCTGTACTACGTCATGCCATACGAAGAAATGGAGGAAGAAACTGGAGAAAGTCCCACCAAGCACCCGTAGCCTTATCTCAAACCATGTGTGAGATGTTGTTTGTTGTGCTTACCGCGAACAAATTATATCACGGCCTACAAAAACTCGTCTTCCAACCTGAAAAAGCAGGTCGCGGTATGTAAAGTAGCTACTAACGTTAACTAGCTTAATGTTTGTTAAATTGCAGATGAACATTTTAAACGTAATTGTATGTGCTTGTAGTATCATAGTTGCCATTTTTAAACGGCTTAAAAAATATGGCAACTGTTGCAGTGCAGTTGAATGATTAAGTTGACTTTCTGTTCATGTTTTTTTTATACAATTCAGTCCAATTCAGTCCAAGGTAGGGGTAATGTTTGTGTGTGTGTGTGTGTGTGTGTGTGTGTGTGCGCGTGCGCGCGCGTTAGTGAGGTGCGGCTGTCTTTGATGTGGGTTATCCAGCTCATATTTGGCTGTGACTGTGATGCATGATATAAGTAAAGTAAACTAGCCAATAACTTGTTTATCTGTAAATGTCAATATAAGTCCTTGTAGTGCCTATTTAACTGAAGATATCTCTTTCTAACTTTACCCAAGTTAACGGAGGTGCGTTGCAGCAGCAGTGCACAGCTGCAGCCCACACACACACACACCTCCTCCCCTGCCCCACCAGCCAGGTAACACATACAGTTGTGACCAAAATTATTAGCCCCCCAGGAATTATGGAACATTTTCCTAAAATTCTTCCCAAATTTATTCAGCATTGATAAAACTAAATATAATCTAACATTGACCAGTGCTTTTTAGTAGCTTTTGGTACATTTTGGAATATAAAATAACATTTTAGGCTAGCTTTATATGAAATATAGAGAAACATGGGGATGTCAAAAATATTAGCCCCCATGATGGGGTGGTCAATAATATTTCCCCCCATGTGAATTGTTGCCTTCAAAAACACACCTAATTAACCAATCAGCTTTCAAACCACACCTGTGCAGTCAATTGGCTTCCTAACAACACCTGAACATTCAATCAGCATAAAAGGACTCCAAGGAACAGGGCTCTTGAACACATTATTGAGAGGGACTACTTTAACTCACCATGCCAAAGACAAAGGAAATCAGTCTTGAGCTCAGAAAGAAGATAGTGGAGGCTCATGATAAGGGGGAAGGCTATACTGCCATTTCCAAGTGTTTCACAGTGTCTAGAACCACTATACGTTGCATCATTGCCAAGTACAAGGAGACAAATTCTGTAAGAAACAAACCTGGGTGTGGTCGTAAGCTCAAGATTTCAAGAACTCTAGAGAGGAAAATTGTCAGATGTCAGCAAGAATCTCCAGACATCTGCCAAGATGATTGTTGCTGACCTGGACTCTTCTGGAGTTGATGTTTCAAGGAGCACAGTTGTGAGGGCTCTCCATCGTGGTGGGCTTCAGGGCCATCGTCCAAGAAGAACCCCTTTACTCAAAGAGCGGCACATCAAAGCCAGACTGAGGTTTGCCCGTGAACATTTGAAAGGTAAAGATGAGTTTTGGAAGTCTGTACTTTAGTCTGATGATACTAAACTGGAATTGTTTGGGCACATGGATGTTGCTTATGTTTGGCGAAGAAAGGGAGAGGCCTTGAACCCTAAGAACACAGTTCCCACAGTTAAACATGGTGGTAGGAGCATCATGCTGTGGGGCTGTTTTACAGGCTCAGGCACAGGGAGCCTTGTTCGGGTGCATGGCATCATGAAAAAAGAAAATTATGTTGACATTTTGAGGGATAATATGCAGAAATCTGCTCGTAGTCTATTCTTAGGTCGTCGCTGGGTCTTCCAACAAGACAATGACCTAAAGCACACATCGGAATTGGTCCAACAGTTCCTGAAGGATACCAAAACCAAGGTCCTGGAGTGACCCTTGTTGTATAGCATGATTTTGGTGAGTATACAGTGTATAATATTAACGCTATTGACGATTTTTCACAATAAAATTCCCCAAAAATAAACAAAAACACATTTTTCTGAAGTAACTGTTGTAGTATGATTATCAGGTGACCCTTGTTGTGTAGCATGATTTGGGTGAGTATACAGTGTATAATATTAACGCTATTGACGATTTTTCACAATGAAATTCCCCAAAAATAAACAAAAACACATTTTTCTGAAATAACTGTTGTAGTATGATTATCAGGTGACCCTTGCTGTGTAGCATGATTTGGGTGAGTATACAGTGTATAATATTAACGCTATTGACGATTTTTCACAATAAAATTCCCCAAAAATATGCAAAACATGACTGTTGTAGTATGATTATCAGGTGACCCTTGTTGTGTAGCATGATTTTGGTGAGTATAGAGTGTATAATATTGACGATATTGAAGATTTTTTTTATATAAAAAATCCCCAAAATTATATCAAAAATAATTTTCCTAATAAGCTCTAAATGGTCCCTACAGTTCATGGTCTTATTAGAGTTATAGAAGTTATTCTCATAGTTTATACAACAGCTTTCTTCTGTATTTTAGGATATTGAGTTTGAATAAGACTACAAGGTTAAAATACTAACTTTCAGCTTTAATTTGAGGTCGGTCGCATCCATAACAGGTGAATTCTGTATAATGTTAATACATAGTCCCAATTTTAAGGGAGGAAAAGTAAAACGAGCATAAATAAAGGCATATTCAATAGTTAACGTCAGATACTTATCATCATAGACTTGGTATCCTCCACGATAACGCCTAAAGCAATAAAGAAACACCCCCTTTGTTTCCTCGTCCTTGTGCCGTAGCACTTTAACCTCAGTCACTGTTCAGATTCAGTCTGCTGGGGTTCAGAGCCAAGACTGCCTCATTGCCCAGATATGGGCCGCACTGCACGATATGACCTTAAACTGAACTTGCTTAACACATTTTGCATAATCTACCAGTGTATCTCACCTACAGAGCTGTGGATTTACATTCCCACAAATCTTTATTCAAATCGGTTATACGAGCAGGTGGCGCCCATCCACCTGGACACAATATAACGGACTCACCATAACCAGGTCGCAGCTTCTGAGTGATTTCCTTCACCGAAGACACTTTGACCAACGGACTCAGCTGACCAGCTCCTGCCTGGACCACAGCGAGTGAACCAACCAACCAACCAACCAACCAACCAACCAACCAACCAACCAACCAACCAAACAACCAACCAACCTGCCATTAACCCAGCAAGAATAAGGTAAAGTAGCTCTTAAAATGTCTTGGTCGTCTGACTTCTCCTCAGTGAGCCTCACTCAAGTTTTAAGTGAATCATGAGGATCCAGTCTGCCTGTTTGCTGCCGGTGCTGCTCTGTGTCACTGGACTCTCTGAACTCAATGTACTAGACAAATGAATGAAATCAATAGGCACCATGACACTGGCTGCATAATTTTATTTTACAAACATGTCTTGTAACAATTGTATTTCTACATATATTTAAACAGACATTTACTGTAATTTAAAAATTTAGAAATGTCCCTGCTGTTGACAATGCTGTCGTTACGTACGTAAAGAACGTTTATAAAATTATGAGATCTTATATGATATATATATATATATATATATATATATATATATATATATATATATATATATATATATATATATATATATATATATATATATATATATATATATATATATATATATATATATATATATATATATATATATATATATATATATATATATATATATATATATATATATATATATATATATATATATATATGATAATTCAAGAAACAAAACAGAATAAAACTGGAAATGTCTTGTCAGCACTTGAGCACTGTGACGCACACAAACAGTGAGTGAACCAAACAAACAACTATCAGCCAAGCAAAAAATAAGGTGAGGAAACTTATGGCTGCAAGTAATGATTATTTTCTTGATTAATTAATTCATTGTTTGGTCTATAAAATGTCATAGAGTAAAGAAAGCAGAAAATATTCACATTTAAGAAGCTGGATTAAGAGAATTTGGACTGGTTTTTTTCCCTTAAAAAATGACCCAAAAGTGATCAAAATATCAGATTTTCACAGATTAACATTAAAACATTTACATATGACTTTTGGTATTTAAATAATTAGAGTTCATTTGAGTCTGTATTTACAGCAAAGACAATCAACAATGCTTTAAAAGCCACTGCAAAGCTATCACATGTACCACTCTGAATTCTCCATCAGAACCATTTTATTGTTTTTTTCCTTCTCCAGCGAATCATGAAGATCCAGATTGCCTGTTTCCTGCTGGTGCTGCTCTCTGCCACTGAGCTCACTGAAGCTGGCAGCAAGATCACCAGGCACTTGTTTCCATTTTGTGAACCATTGATGAAGGAACGCAACACTCAAGAAGCAGGGAAGAAATGCTTGAGTTCAGCTACTATTGTTCAGAGCAGTGCCAAAACAGTCAACGCTGTCTGCGAAGGAGCCGATGGGGAAAAACGAAGTTCCAATATGTTTAATACTGTTTATTGTGGCCTCAGGTTGGACAGTAAGTTTCCTAAGTGTCACTACGTAAGAATTACTAAAGAATCATTCATTTCAGTCAGATGTCAAAATAATGTAGCTTTGGACATTATCAGTGTATATAGATAACATAAACTGCGTGTTTCAGTTTGCTGTCAAATATAACAATCTGCAGTGTGCCGGTGTACATTTTATTGCGGTTTTGGATACGCTTCTTACGATTTATCGTCCCTTTGCTTAAAATAACGATACGATTTCGGAAGGAATAGCAGAAAATATATCTTCATTCATATTGTAGCAAACAATCATTTCCTGCCACAGACAGAGAATAAACTCACTAAAACCAACTTGCTGCCTCAGAGAGTTTCTTTCACTGAAGATTTGTTAAAAGTTGTTCCTAACATTTTGCTCAGATAAATGTTGAAGTCAGGGAAGAAGAGTTGTATTTATTATGTCCAAGACTTTGTGTCAATTACAGCTAGCTTTGAGTTCTGTATCTGGAAGATCTTGATGACATTTATGCACATAATGTTTATGTTACATCAACAAAAGAAAATGTAAGGGAAATGAACATCTTGTATCAGGCATCGGTTCCTTTGCGGATTGAGCACACGTCTTCTCACCATCACACTCTCTGGCGCCATCTGCCGGTATTGCCGCTCCTCAGGATTTCACCTTGCACACCATCCCATCTCTCAAGGAGGATCTAACAGGAAATAAGAAAACATTGGAAATAAATAAATAATCCAGAAGAAAAATGTGTATTTCTGTCAGTAGATTTCCAAGAGATACAGTGGGTATGTTAGAAAAGCTGCTTTGTTTCATAGCGTAAATCTCTCCGGACTGCAAAACACCAGAGACAGCTGTTCTGAATGACAAAGTAGACGAAAAGACTTAAAGGCATATCTTGAAATACGTGATGGTGGTGGTTGCACTAGGGAGGGAAGGGGAAGGTGGAGGTGGGAGCACCAGGGACAGGGAGAGGACAGGGGGAGGAGTAGAGAGAGTAGATATATATATAACTGTAAATATACATGATTTGTATGAAAATGTCACTTTTCATTTAAAGTCGAGTTGTGTGAAGATTGTAGAAATGAGAAACTGCAAATTAGACTGCACTAAAGTGTGTGTGAATAAACTATAGAAGTATTAATAATGTTCTGGCATTTTACAGACAAAACTATACATTGATTAAATGAATATTAATCATGTTTATGTTTAAAATGTTGCTTATCAGCAGTAATTCATGTGTTTTCTTCTGTTTTATGTTGATGTCACACCGGCAGTACTGAGCAGTTGTAGTTACCAGTGGTCTCCAGCAGGGGGAGTAGAGAGCTGTTGATCTCCACCTGTCATTTCAGACGTGACCAGAGAAAAGTTTGTCTGTCTTTCATACCACTTTGTCATCTGTCGAGTATAGTGGTACAATGTTTGTGTTGTAGGTTATTTATGTTTATGTTACTCATAATTAAATTAATTAATTGTCAGTTGAGTTGTCAGTATTTTTTGGCAATTGCTGTACTATGTTTTGTGGATGTCGCTGTACTGAGATGACATAACCAGAGGAAAGTTTGCGTCTGCATCTTTCTTACAAATACTCTTACATCCACACCGAATCTGTTAAATATGCACTCCTGTTAGGTCCTGTAAATACACCATGCATCTGTCAGCTGCTCACTCAAGATCAGACTGGAGATGTAGGCTGTCAAGCAAAAGATGGGTGAGTACTTGCTGTCTGCGTTTGACTTTTTAAACCGAAATCCCAAATTTTATATTGTGATATTATTTTTATCGGAAATACAATTGAATAAAAACGAATGTTATTTATAAGCGCCTTTCAAAGTACTCGAGGACATGTTACAAGACACATAAAAAGACAAATATTGCATCAAACATGAAGTCATAAAAAGTATATTAATATAATCGACAGCAACTTAATTAGAAACTTAGGAGGGGGAACTAGCAATCCTCCAGCCAGCTGCCACTTGATTTCCATTTTTTGAGTGAAATGAGCAGGTATCATATAGACAGCGGTGTGCAGTAAGGGGCAGCAAGGCTAGCACTGCTAGCCCTGTCAAAATGTATTTTGTCAGTTTTTTTCATAATTAAAAGGTCATTCTGAAATGTATCTGGAGTCAATGACTTGTTCAGTATGCAACTTTATCCAGAAAACGAACGGTTCTATTTTGTGGAGCTCAAATCTCCTATGTCCTATAAACGCATCACAGCTCCTTTCCTCTGCTGGTGCAAGCAGTAGTCGCATTGCTAGCCTCTGATCAAGCTTGACGCTGCTATTGGGTGCGTAACGTTGAGTGACCGTATCATCAGCCAATGAAATGTTGATGTGTTATTGACAGAACGCCCTAAGTCAAGTTTCTAGTGCTGGTCTGGGCGTCGTCATTCAAATGAGCTCTGCTGATTGGCCCACGGGCAGGTGCGTGATGACGCACTGTCTGTTATTCCGGAAATGTGATGGCGGTTGATTTAACAGCAAGATCGGTAGAATAAAGATATGATTGTGGAACTGCTTCGGGTGCCTTTTTAATCATGAAGGATCGCAGGATGGATTTCATCTAAAAGTAATCGGTGAGTGCTAGTTTTTTTGACTTTCTCTGGACAAGATTGGAGCTGCTGTTGGGCTAATCTCTCTCTCTCTCTCTCTCTCTCTCTCTCTCTCTCTCTCTCTCTCTCTCTCTCTCTCTCTCTCTCTCTCTCTCTCTCTCTCTCTCTCTCTCTCTCTCTCTCTGTGTGTGTGTGTGTGTGTGTGTGTGTGTGTGTGTGTGTGTGTGTGTGTGTGTGTGTGTGTGTGTGTGTGTGTGTGTGTGTGTGTGTGTGTGTGTGTGTGTGTGTGTGAGAGTGTGTGTGTGTGTGTGTGAGTGAGTGAGTGAGTGAGTGAAGTAAATTTCGAACCGTCTTTGGAGCATGTTTGTGTCTGTTATAGAAATTGATTTTATTTTTGAAGTTATTTACAAGTTTCCTCTAAGGGTGCAAATTGGTCGGGCAGTATGTGCTGTTTTTGATGTTGTGTCACATCATGGTATGTGCATTGTAAAGTGGGCAGTGACGTAAGGGAAGATGATCTGATGGCGATGCTGCACAGTGGTGTTGCGGATGTGTTGCGGATGTTGACTGAAACACCCCCGCACGCTACTGCATATAGATAACCCCTGATTTTGAAGTAAAGGAATCAGCTCTGTCTTTACTGTGATGCGCTTTCAATGTGAACTACAGGAGATGAGATGAATAGAAACAGGGTGTCCAACAAAAGTTTAGCTCAAAATGGCATGTCACATAACACTGCGCGGCATTGCATTGCTTGTGGACAATTAGGATACTCAAGTCGAGAAAACATTTTAAAACCTTTGTCACAACTTGATGTTTCAGGAAACTTTCTCCAAACAGTCCTCTGACAGGTTGAGATATCTGGTCAGAGAAAATCAGCTTTGTTTTTTGGAGATTTTTAAATATGGATATATGTTTACTGATAAACAAACCGTAAGTCACGTGGAAACCAAGTTGGGTTTAGAAAGTGTATTTATGAACAGTAAGTGAATGCTCAATGCTATGTGAACATTTCCTATCCACGGTACGTCCGTGTATTATTGAGTAATGAAGTTAATTACAAGACGACGAATAAGCTAACCATGGCAACTTTGTGTAATCGTAACCACTTTGGCATCTGTAGAGTATAGCGGTACAATGTTTGCGTCGTAGGTTATTTATGTTTGTATGTAATTGATCATTAAATGAATGAATTGTGAGTTAGTATTATCAGTAAATGAGCCGAGTCGTCAGTTTATTTAGTCAATTGCTGCACTATGTTTTGTGGACGTCGCTGTACTGAGATGACACAACCAGAGGAAAGTTTGCGTCTGCATCTTTCTTACAAATAGTCTTTGTCTCGGGCTTTTACATCCACACCGAATGTGTTAAATATGCACTCCTGTTAGGTCCTGTAAATACACCATGCATCTGTCAGCTGTGCAGTCAAGATCAGACTGGAGATGTAACCACTCAAGCAAAAGATGGGTGAGTACTTGCTATGCCGTTTGTACTTTTTAAACGGAAATGTCACATTTTATATTGTGATATTTAGATGTTATTTATAGGCGTATTTCAAAGCACTCAAGGACCCCTTACAAGACACCCAAAAAAATAACGCATCAAACATCAAGTCATCAAAACAAAGGAATCCAATATTAATATAATTAAGCAGCTTAAGTAGAAACTTAAAGCTCACTCTAGGGTCGGGCAATATATCGTTCATATCGATATCATGACATGAGAGCATATCGTCTCGGTATTTGGATATCGTAATATCGCGATGCAGCACAAGTGTTTCTTTTCGTGGTTTTAAAGGCTGCATTACAGTACATTTCTGCACTTACCAGACTGTTCTAGCTGTTCTCTTATTTACCTTTTACCCACTTTATCATTATATCCACGTTACCGATGATTATTTGTAAAAAATGTCATTGTGTAAATATTTAGGGAAAGCACCAATAGTCATCTCTACAATATTGTTGCGATATCAACATGGAGGTATTTGGTGAAATATATTGCGATATTTGCGATATTTTAGTTTATCTGTATCGCCCAGCTCTACCTCGGCTTTACCTTAATTTCTATGTTTACAATTAACACTTTGCACATATTTTAATACGAAGTGATAATTAAGTGTTCATTGTGATTTTAATTAGGATTCAGATTTATGCGTACATTTATTTATTTGAGTGTCGTTCACGGTTGCGTCGACATTTCTTTTCCCCGACGGCCTCGATCGATAACCGAGGCGATTAAAATCAAAGGAAGGTTAAGTTTCCAATAAAAGTGTTTAAATTGAATATTTTTTCTGTTTCACAGCTTTTTAAATGTGTGTATATATGTGACTGACAAGCAAACAGTCAGTCATGTGGAAACCATGTTGGGTTTAGAAACTGTATTTATAATCAGTGAGAGATCAGGTTCGTACTAATTAACTGTTGTGGTGATAAGTCCTTAACTTGAAAAATGAGAAAAATATGAAGAAAAATGAATGAACTTAAAATGAAACGGTACCTCAGGAATGAATCTGACGCAGGGGAAAACAGTGCATTGTCCAGGCAAGCAAGAAGTTTCTTTGAGTTTATTTGACCATTTTGCAAGCAATGGCATCTGCTGCCTCTCTTGCCCTGGTAAAAAAAAAAAAAAAAAAAAAAAAAAAAACAGAAAAACCCCCACTAAATCCTAGATTCACCTCTCTGGCCAAGCTGCCCAGTACCTAGATGGCGTCAAACTAAACCCTAATATTATAATCAAACCGATTCAGCTATATTATTCCAAACGGTTAGAGAAACTCTAACAGGCTTTCCCTCCTACAGAGAACACAGAGACACCGAGGAACCAAACCACCCTGACCAGAACCCGAATGCAGCATACAGAGGCTGAGTGAATTTGGTGTCGAAGGTGTGGAGGTGGATCAGTGTGTCAGAGGAGACTGTAGAAGGACAGAGTGCCAGCAGGACAGTCCACATACACTGCTACTCTGTCGGAGACAGGAGAGGAGATGACTTTTTCCCTGTTTTTGTGACGGTAAGCGTAAGGACGACCATCAGATCAGACACCAGGACTGATTATTCCTTCCAAAAAGGCATTCATCTCTGTTTCCTCTCCTCCTGATTCCTCTGTAACTCACTGATATATAAACCTCTCCACTCCACCTCCCAGTAACAGCGACCATAAAAATATAATAAATTATTTTCCACTTTCAATGAATAAAAAAAAACAAAAAACCCCAACATCAGTTCTGAAAATAAATATGAAATATTCATTCATTTTCAGGATTTTAACCCTTTAAATGTTTGTTTACATATAACACTTGTTTTTTTGAATGAAAGAAAACACAAACAATGAATTATTTTCTATATACTAAATACAAAGTGGATTATTTTGGGGGGGGATTATTGCAGTCATGTCAATGATTAGCAACAACACTGATTGTGATGCATTATTATTTTTTGTGTAGTGTCAGGAAAAAAAATTCCCCATTGAAAGTCATTATAATTACATTTTTTGACTCTGTAACTGACTGACTAGTTATAATGGGTTTCAAAGGGGACTTTTTTGGCTCTAAGCAGCTCAGAGGAACCATTTTATCCACACACTGTAATATAGACCTATTATAAGTGAATGATTAAAATAAAACATATATATATATATATATATTTAAAAGCCATACACATGAACATAGCCCAAATGATCAAGAAAATAAAAAGTGAAAAGCCAAAAATGTCCTGAAGGGGGCATATTAATGTTTTTCTGAATATCCAGTACAAACTAGGGCTGCTGTTAAACTTGTTAACTAAACCTTTATTAATACTTTTTAATTGTCTAAATGACTTTAAATAGTCTTAATGTGACCATAAAGAGAGAATGTGTTGAGTCACTTGAATTTTATTAAGAGTGCACAGATATAAATTAGAAGGACTGTCTCTTCAGGATGTGAATAAACATAAATTGAATTTAAAAGTCAGATTTAAACCGATAATTGGATTAATTGCGAGTCAGCATTATCAATAAACGAGCTGAGTTTTCAGTTTATTTTGTCAATTGCGGCACTATGTTTTGTGGATGTCGCTGCCACGAAAAGTTAATAAATATTCTTCATACTTGTGAAATGTGATGATTTCAAGCAAGAAAATCTGACATTGGGGTCAGAAAAAATGATTGAAGTTTTCATGAGGCCAACAGAAAACTCTGACCACTAAAGATGTTGAAACTGAAATGATTTGAAAGAATGTCTCTACAGCTGTGTTTACTTTGATTCCCTCATTTGTTTGACTCAGGACCAGGAACCCCTTCCCGGACTCGACGGAAGAATAAACGCCTCCCGGACAGTCGTTCCAGCCAGTCTGCGACGTCACTCATCGCTCCATCCTCATCCTCCGTCATGTTTCTACTCAACAAGTTGTGAGTAACCACTAACTGGTGCACATGCTATTTTATGTAGTCGCTCGCATTAGCGAAGCTGCCATTTGTTTTAGCTCACTACGATCGGACTCAGACCTGCACCTTTTATTACGGTTTACGGTTTAATGATGAAATCCACAAAATGAGATTTTCCAAAATGTTCAATATTCAACTTCAAGAATGACATGGATTTATTCTGTTAATTGTTATAATAGAGGAGATAGAGCTGTTGAGTCTGAATTGGATAAACACTTTTCTAAAGGAATATTTTCAGAATTATTCATTAGAAGAGTTCCAATGTATGTAATATCTATATTAAAGGAAATGACTCTTCATTGATGATTGCTCCAGTTACAGCACTGACAGTTATACTGACACTGAAATGATGACACATTTACTGCTTTATGTCAACTATGAAACTGACCAGAAAGGGCTCCACTGTTAAAAGTTAGAAATGGGATACGCGCTAAAAAATGAGCAAAGGTAAAGTTATTGAGGTGTCCAGTCATTTGTGTGGAGGTTTCACTTGAAATTTACTGGCTATCATGAAGATTGGACCAATGGCCACAAAACTTCCAACTGGTCCCTTATCAGTTGAACACTTTTACCTTGTTTATTAGAAAGCTTTTTTTGAACTAACTAACTAACTAACTAACTAACTAACTAACTAACTAACTAACTAACTAACTAACTAACTAACTAACTTACTTACTTACTTATTTACTTACTCACTTATTTATTTATTTACTTACTTACTTACTTACTTACTTACTTACTTACTTACTTACTTACTTACTTACTTATTTACTCATTTATTTACTCATTTACTTACTCACTTATTTATTTACTCACTTACTTACTCACTTACTTACTCATTTACTTACTTATTTATTTACTCACTCACTTACTTACTTACTTACTCACTTACTTACTCATTTACTTACTTACTTACTTACTTACTTACTTACTTACAGCATTTTTTTTTGACAGAGAGCAGTGTTTGTCCAAGTTGACTGGAGACTGATTTGAATTGGGAATGACTATAAATAGATAGATGTTGCAGGAGAGAATTGTAATAATGAGGAATACCAATGTGTACAAAATGAAAAGTTTATTCAAAGATGGCAAAAATGTTTTTTTACACTCAGAAAGTAAGTCAAAGCAATATTGAAATCCAATGAATGAAGAAATTTTGATAATTAATATGTGTGAAACATGAATGTACATGTTGACAAGAAGTATGCACCAGACATACCAGTCTGCCCCCTGTGAATACTTGGCAAGCTTACTGTTGAGATTGGTGTGTATTTGTTATGTAGTATTGTGAGTTAGGAGTGTTGGATTGACTGTGTACCCATGTTTGGATTTCCTGACGTGTTGCCACTCCCCCTTTGTTTTGTGTGGGCGTGGTGCAATCAGCGGAACAGGTGGATGGAGTGATTGGCCACAGTATATCTGAGCATGAATCCCAAGAGCGCTTAGCGGTCTTGGCGCTTAGCCGGTCGAAGCGTTAAGCCGGGCGTAACGTCAAGGGGGGCGCGTCTACAAGGGGAGGCGCACGTCTACAAAATCGTCTACCAAAAACGTCATCCAAAAACGGAGACCGAACACGGCAGGAATCTAACTTCAATTTTACAAAACCTAACCTAACCTAACCTGTCTTCCTTCCTTCCTTTGTCTTCCCCATGCGGTCCCTGACTAAAGTCTTGTCGCTGGGCTACAAGTCGACTGTAAGTATGTCTAATCCATTTCTTTTACAAAACATAGCTAATCTTAATCCCCCACACTTTTTCAAACAATGTTTTGCTACCAAAACAAACTGCTAAAAAGTTTGTGCAATGACTAGATCGCAGCCTCACCTGCAACCAATAATTGATTACTCAATTACTGGGTGTGTATGAGAAGAACCCTAGCACACCAGACCTTCACATCAACTACAACATGCCTAAAATTTACCCTGTGCTTTTCTCATTTCACAGGCAATCCAGATGACAGATTCCAGTCCCAGACCTTTTTACCTTCAATGTTTATTTTCAATGTGCTTCTCCCTCTCCCCCAACCAGTCAATGTAAGGCAAATGGCCGCCCACTTTGAGCCTGGTTCTGCCTGAGGTTTCTTCCTGTTAAAAGGGAGTTTTGTTTTCCTTGACATTGTCAAGTGCTTGCTCATGTGGGAATGTTGGGTCTCAAACCTGAAGACTACGCTTTAGACCTGCTCTGTGTAAAGTGCCTTGAGATAACTTTGTTGTGTTGTGATTTGGCACTATACAAATAAAGATTGATTGATTGATTGATTGATTGATTGATTGATTGATTGATTGATTATCAAGAGGCTAAAGACCAGATCCACTGCTGAGGTGGCTGACACCTTCAAGTACAAAACATTTCAAAAGACTGGAGATGTTTTGGACAAGCCCAAGTCCAGCAGACCCGCAACACAACTGCTCGGGAGGACCGTTTGTTGGCTCCGAAATCCAAGACCGGCCCCTTTTCCACTGCAGCGCAGCTCCACCAGTCCTTGTCACCTCAACTCCCCATGTCGACCACAACAGTTTGTAGAATTCTGTCTCAAAATGGCCTCCGCGGTCAAATCGCTGCCCAGAAACCAGCACTAAACAAAGCGCAATTAAAAAAACCTGTAGCATTTGCCAAGGCCCACAACCTGCTAAAAGGATGGACGCTGGAAAAGTGGCAGAAGGTGGATTTCTCAGACCAATCTTCGGTCGGATTACATCACGGCCGCCGCAAATATTGCAGGAGACCTACTGCAGCCCACCTGGATGTTTGCAGGGTGAAAGGCGATATCGATAGCCTAAAATATCAAAAAGTATTAGCTACCTCTTACATTCCCAACCATAAAAGGGGTCAAATTTTGCATACTTGAATCTCTACATCAAAGTTCCTCAAGGCAAAGAAGATCAAGGTGCTCCGGGACTGACCAGCCCAGTCACCAGACATGAACATCATTGAGCATGTCTGGGATAGAATGAAATAGGAAGCGTCAAAGACCAAACCAAACAATCTTGATGAACTCTAGGAGGCATGTAAGACTGCTTTCTTTGCTATTCCTGATCACCAATAATGATTTGAATTATGCAGCCCATACGTCAATGGAAAGAGTACACAGGAGTCCAGGATGTCTTGCATTGAAAAGGTTTATTTACTTGTATACAAAGGAGAAATGAACAAATGATCGGTATAAACCGCACAGGTTGAGCCGTGCCCAAATATGGGCAGACCGACACATCTTCAATATACAGAATGTAGTCTACTGGTCTATAGCCAAAACGTTGCTTAGACCTCGCTCGGGACCTTTGTCCGACATCCGACACTATATCAAACCTCTGACTCCAGTTACCCCGTTCGGGGAAAACGGTCAAAGACGTATCTGACCTCGGCCGCTGTAGCGACGCTATCGGAATGCCTCCCGTTTTCCCCAAAAGGAGCAGACTCGCTGCTTACCGCTATCTCAAAGGGAGACGGTGTCTAAACCCCATATTTGGTGTGGCCTTGCTATGACCGCAAAGCCTAGTTTGACCCAGTGCGTATTAGTTATGGAAAATTCCCTAACAATGACTACATCGATAAATTCTATGAATCGTTGTCCTTCGACCTCATGGAAGTCATACAAGATATTCGACATGGATCTCACAGCACCACTACTTCATTCACTGATGTGATGCAACATATTTTTGGATTTCAAGTCAATTATTTCTTCCATTTTCACATTACTCTCTGTAGGCGACAAAACTTTTGTCTTCTGTGTTCATTAAATGATCAATCTTTCTTCAGTGAAGCAAATCTACTTTAGTATATTAAACATCATTTGGGAGGGTTTTAGCTTTCATATGAGCCGTTTCTAAAAACAATGGATTCATTAAAAGTCAGGTTATAATAATAATAATGCATTATATTTAAAGGCGCCTTTCAAAGCACATAAAACACAACAACGGTACATCAAACAATAAAAATCACATCAATTTTAGTGCAAACATAAAGAAATAAATATGAATGTGACTATAAAGTGCATCGGTGCAACAAATAAGCAAGAACGTGATTGCGTAGTTAATGTGAGACAGAGTATGCCGCTCTGAATAGGTGCGTTTTCAAGCGGGATTTAAAGGTGGAAACAGAGTCCGAAGTGCAAATGTCTGGTGGGAGAGAGTTCCAAAGGCGGGGGGGCGGATCGGCCAAAAGCTCTTGACCCCCTGGTAGTTAAGTTGGCAGATGGGGCAAACGGCCGGTTGGCAGAGGAGGATCGGAGACTTCGGGAGGGTGTGTAGATGCGAATCGGTTCCGAGAGATATGACGGTGCCGGGTTGTGAAGGAGTAGAATCTTAAGTCGATGCGGGATTTGATAGGTAGCCGATGAAGTTGCTGCAGGGCAGGAGTGATGTTTTCGATAGAGGGGATTCTGGTTATGATACGGGCAGCTGCGTTCTGTACCGGCTGGAGTTTGTGAAGAGATTTCCGCGGAAGACCAAAGAGGAGAGAGTTACGGTAGTCCGGACGGGATGTGATCAGGGTGTTTACCGGGATAGCGGTGCGGGTAGGTGAAAGTGAAGGACGGAGACGGTCGATGTTCCGTAAATGGAAGTATGCGGTCCGAGTAACGTTATCGACGTGGGCTTCCAAAGATAATGTGCCGTCCGGGATAACGCCCGGGCTCTTTACCCGAGGGGATGTACGAACGGTGGAATTGTCGATGGACGTGGAGAAAGTGTCGAGTGTCGCTAGGGTAGAACAAACTGTTTGCGGCCAGAGAGATATGATCGGAACCGGGCCGGAGGGATGTCGGTGATTCCGATGGAGGATAACCTGTCCGGGAGGATTTTGTGGGAGACGGTGTCAAAAGCCGCGCTCGGGTCGAGAAGTCCAGAGTCGGATGCCGTCGGGAGGTCGTCGGTGATTTTCACTAGTGCTGTCTCGGTGCTGTGAAGGGGACGGAAGCCAGACTGAAATTGTTCGTAGAGATTATTGTCGGATAGGTGGGTGTGGAGCTGTGCTGCGACGGTTCTTTCTAGAATTTTCCAGACAAATGGCAGGTTTGAGATGGGTCGGAAGTTGTTCGGATCGGCGTCGGTGTTATTGCGACGGTCTTTAGCGATGCCGGGACGACGCCGGAAGTCGGCGAGGAATGTATGATGTCGATTATTAACGCGGACGGGGCAGGTAGGCGGATTTTAGAGTTATAAGCTGTTGTTTCTACAAAATGGATAAGTGACAAGACTTTTGTCAGCAACTGTACACAATGTGCCACTACCAAATCTCTACAACTTCAAGGTCACCCACAAAGCCTCCTTATAACAAACACCAATGCAATCTGGGTAACCCCAGGTCTCTGAAGCACCGTCGTCGTCGTCGTCAAGTATTCGGACGATACCGCCGTCCCGGGCCTCGTCGAGGGGATGGAACGAGTCGGGCTACGGGAGTCTGGTGAATGACGTTCTTGTCTACGGTTAGGCGAACGACCTATGCCTCGACGCAGAGAAGACAAAAGAAATAATAATGGTCTTTAGAAAAAAAATCCACGCCCCTCATCATCAAGGGGACTGAGGTGGAGAGGGCTGACAGTTACAGATTCCTGGGACTACAGGTAACATCTGATCTGAGCTGAACTTTGAACACTGCTGCCACACTGAAAAAAAGCCCAGCAGAGACTGTGCTTCCTCAGGCTGCTCAGAAAAGCTGGTCTGCGCTGTCGCCCTCTCGCCCAGGTCTACAAAGAACTGATGGAGAGCATCCTCACCACAGGCATCGCTGTCTGGTATGGGAATACCACACAGACAGAGAGGAAGGCTCTGCAAAGAGTCAGAAAGACTGCAGAGAGGATCGCCGGAACTCGACTCCCCTCCGTGGACACGATTTACACACGGCGCTGTCAAAAAAGAGCGGAGAGAATCACCAGAGACGCGCTACGTCCGGCTCGCTCCCTGCTCGAACGCAAACGATGCACGTACGACCTCGGACGCGGGGACGGCGTCGTCGCAAACGGAACGCGCTTCTTTAACGTCTTCTTCCCTGCCGCGGTGAGACTCTTGGCCAAAACAAAATCCACTACCTCACGCTATATCGTCTCGTAATTATTTTATTATATTATATTGTCTTCTGGGCATGTGCAATATACCTATGCCTACTACAACACTCTAACTTTCCCTTTACACAGAGTTTTTAGGCACTTTTTTTATGTCTACAGTATGTGTATGTGTTTTATGAATGTGTCATTCTTGTGTGTCTTTTTACATTTTGTCTTGACTCTGAACAAACCGCACAAATGGCTAAATAAACTTCTTGAATCTCGAATTAAAAGATGTGGGATAAGTACTTCTCTCTGATTGGCTTATTCTATTTATTCCAGTCATCAATTAAAAAGCTTCATTAAAGTAAAGTTAGAAATATTATATGTTCTGCAGCACGTCCAAGTTACATTTAAGGTGATTTCAGAGGATTTAAACTCAACTTCGGCTCAACGACTACTTTTATTCATTGTAATAAAATCTTACCTTTAATAACCCTCCGTCTCTTCCTGTGTGTTCTTCTCTTCTCTGTGTTCTCTGCTTGAAATGTGACTCCTGTGGAGAAAAACACCAAAAAAACAAACAATCGCTGATTATTAGTGATGTCACCACACAGGATTTCTGGGTAGTGAAGTTTTGAAATAATATTTCAGGAGCTCAGTGAAACAAACGTCTACACGTTCATCTCTGAACACAAACAAAATATATAGAGCAGCAAAGGAAAGAAAGAAAGAAAGAACAAACTCAAGTTAACCACTGATTATAATTTTAGATTTATCCAATTCGCTATTTCAATGTAATATTACATGTTTGACAAACTGAACCCCTCCCAACACACACACTACTGCTGCACTTTACTATGTATCTATAATATAAACATGCATATATTTATTTCCATGTATGCTGCTGGGATGACAATGCTTTGCTTTGTATTTTATGTGCAATCGCAATAAAACATATTATTGGATTTAGTATGAATAGTAGTTGCTGCATGTATTTTGACCCTTTCTCTCACTTTGTACATCCTACCTGATAATAAATACAGTATTTTACTTTTTAAAGACGACTTATTTCTACTTGATGCATCTGTTCTTGTTGTTCCACTTTAGTTTCTCTCTCAGCTGCAGCCAGCAGAGGGCGCTCTGACTCTGCTTTAAAAGATTCAATCCTGCATTCAGAAAGTATTATCAGCGACATGTACTTCAAGTATCAACAGTAAAAGTACTATAGTAGTAGTACTACTGAACAGCAGTCACTGATGCATTCAATGGAGCTAAAGTTAAATCTATAATACATCATATGTGTAATATATGTACAATATTTAAAGACGGGTATGAAAATATTAAGTCAGTCAACATTGTATTTAGTTATTTTCTATCACATTTCAACATGAGACTAAACTCATTTTTTACATTTTAAAGAAATTACAAGTTTTAGTTCATAAGATTTTGCTCCTTTTTTTGCCACATCTGCAATAATCACCAACTTTTCTGTACATTTAACTCTCTTTAATGAATTTAAGCACAACTTGACTTCTTTTAATTACTAAAGTAAAGTGTTGATACTTGAGGGCTACCAGCAGAGTAATTATGAATATCAAATCAATAATAATGTGTGAATGACGCCTCTCATAAGTTTATATATGTGCGTGTAAGTGTGTTCACCAACTTACTCACAACAGCGGGAGGGGCTGCCACAGGTTGAGGAGGTGCTGGTTGTTGCACTGATTATGCTGAAGGAGGAGCAAGGAAGGAGGTGTGGGATGGGAAAGGATCAGGATCCTCTGGTATCTGTACAGAGACCTGCAGCTGTAGAGTTAGACAGGCATCGACAACTTATTGTGTGTGTTTATATGCTGTAATACATTTGCATAAAAACAAAAACTTGGATTTTCTTTTACCTGGGAAGAGTTTCTGGTGGTTTTGCAGCTCTCGCAAATATATACATAGTAGAGTATAGACTAAAACCTTGCCTTCACTACATAATATGATATTCACAAGCTTGAATAATAATTATAACACTGATGAGTCTGAAGTTTAAGATCATATTAACCACTAACAGTTATTTTAAATTTTAAATATTTGCAGGGTGCGTGTACAACTTACTTATGTTATTGATTTTTAATTCTTTTTATTCATTCCAACTAAATAAAAAAGGTACTGTTTAAGGATTTTTCTATTTTTAGATGCTGTTAAATTCTTTCTGCAACAATGTTTAAACCTACAAGGGACCTGAAGCAATTACTTTAACAAGATTAAGTAATAAAAATCTGGCCTATAACTCACAAATAACCTTGTGAGTGAAAGTGGATTTCCTGTAACAGATCCACTATTTGGATTAATATATTATATTATTATTTATTATGCATAATACTGACAGAGCGTAGGTGTTGCAGGTCTTCTGTTACACTTAACTGTTTTCAAAATATTTTGCAGGCAAACATTACTTTTTTGACTCTAATTTCATAGATAATGTAATAAAACTGAGTCAGAGAAAGTTGATGCAGTTCCACCATGAGTCCACTAGATGGCGACATTAACCCTTGCAAATCTGTCAATTGTCATTTTATTGCATTCTATGCATTTTCCATTCAATAAAGCAACATAGTGTTTTTCTTAAATTAATTCAAGGTTTAACTGACAATTAGGTATAGAGTAGACATTGAGATATTTCTAACCTATTTTCTATTTTTATATATGCAACCTGCTGTATCGTGACAATTGATAACTAGTTGAATATTGGCCATGGCTCCCTTGCTAATGATTGTCTTTTGTTCATTGATTTCTACTAAAACTGAACAATTCAGAGAATAAAATACACAATCCTTTGTCATTGCTGCACGATACCTTCATTTCAGCAGATACAGAATACCTATGACGTTGTTGTGAAATATGGAAACATTTTCTTTTGGATGTTTGACTTGAGGGGTTTAAAGGAAACTCAAAGTTAAATGGGTTTAAAATGTTGGGTTTTACATGTTTTTGGTCAAATAACATAAACAAACTGTGAGCAATACATTACACAAAAATTCCTGCTTTATGAAAAAATTCATGTGTCAGAAGGTTCAATAAACACTCCATCCACATTATTTCATGGTTCAGGCTTTACAGGGTTAAGCAGCACACATGATGCTTAGAGGAAGATTTACATTCACTGACTGAATCATTAACATTCAGCAAATTCAACGCCAATAAAACATCATTTAAATAGATTCGGGTATCTATTCATTCTCTTTAGTGTTGTAACATTAATATTTCACATGATACACAAAAACAAATGTATTCAAATATAATCGTGACACATTTACTTTGATATTAATTATTTTACATTCAAAACTTCACAGCAGCAGATGTTAGATCTTAATTTAACTTCATTTACTAGTTTAACTTTTAACTGTTCGCTCAGTAGATGAAGTATAATCACAAAGAGAAATAAAGCAATAAATACACAGATCATCTCTTCCTGTCTAAGTGTAATTAGGCTGTTTGCATGTTATTGTAGTAATACTGACTGACTGTTCCTCCACATCAGTGAATACGACACATTTAATATTCAAACATATGAAACGTGTTCATTTTTTAGAGCTGAAGAAAGGAAATATTGATTAGCTGATTGATATTGTTTCATTCCACCAGCAAGTTGATCAATAATTAGCCAGATTTTAGATTTATCTTCTAACATTATGTATTTATTTCAAAAAAGGGACAGTGTACATTCATGAACATTTCAAATTCAAATGTAAATGCACCAGAATTAGCTAAAATGGCTACTTTTCATCTGTGAACATGTTCTATAAAGTTTATGATAAATCAATAAAAACATGAACTACAATCACAAAAGAGCAACAAACAAAGTGTAAAGTTACTGTAGATGAAGGTAAAATAAGTATGAAAGAAAGCCAATTTACCGTGAAGAGTCCAAACGGCTTGCTTTAATCAGTGATGACAGTCATGTGACCAGCATCACATGACTTTAGGTGACACCCCCCTTCAGGTAAAACTGCTTCTGGTGTTACTGGTTATCAGACTGGTCCTGCTGCTGAAGCCTGTTTAATGGTTTGACTTGTTTGTTGCTCTTCAAAATGTGAACATGTATTAACCTGCATTTATTTTTTTATTTTAAATGTATATGTCTGAAATAGACTAAGCACTAATTATTTAATCAAGTTTATTATATTCTATTTAAAAGCTTGAATTTGGGGGATTTTTGACCCTGTGAAGCTGTCAGTGTGATGATGAATCAATTAATAGATATGAATAATTCATAATTATTAATATAAATATAGGTCAATAAAAAAAATTCCTTTGTTTTGCCTAAATGAGCAGTACTATAGCGACAGTCTGGACAAGGACAATGCCATTAATAAATTGACAGACATCTTGACCTCTGCCTCCGCAATTGACAGGAAGTCACATTGTTTAATAAATTGTTTTTTTAAAATAAATTGATTTAAAACCTTCCAAACTTTTGCAAATTTCCAAAGAATTAATAAAAATCAAAAATCTTCAAACTTCTCTGTTACATATTGTTTAATGTCCTTAAAAGAGTCAATGGACTGTGTGTTTAGAACAAAAAATTGTTTTTAGGATATGTCCTGCTCAATATTGAAAAAATGCATGAACATTTAAATGAAGGAATACTGATGTTTTAAAATCAAGTATTCTTTTTACAAATTATCATTTCAAATGACGTAAAACCGACAAAAACAATAAATAAATATATTAATAAACCCAATGTTACTTTTAAAACATTTTTTAAGACGTTTTTCAATTTCTCATCTCGCCAACCCTTATTTGTCACTGACCCGTATATAAAGTAGTTCAACTAGCTCCGACTGCTGCAGCTACAACTGTAACACGCTGTGCACGCATGGATGCGACGGTAATTAAATTAATTACACTGACACACAGGGGCTGATTTTCTCCAAACTGAGTACTTTTAGTGTTAATACTTTTAAACCAATAAAGTGCTAGTACTAAAGTAAATAGAGTTGTTACAAATCCTGTAAATTAACAGTTATTCTAGTTTCAACAGATACATATAGTCACATGTAAAGAGACATTTAAAAATGATATGCCAAGACATGATTTTTACAAGTCTTCTCTGCTGGAGATGATACAGATGGACCGACATCCAGACTCACATCTAGGCGGTTGAGTGGAGGAGTCTCGGTGTGTCTGCGGAGAGTGTGTAGAAGGACGGAGCGGCAGCGGATCGGTCCGGATACGCTGATACTGCAGCGCTGAGAGTCATCTCCGCTTCTCCTGATTCCTCTGTCAGTCACGGCTGGATGAAGCTCACCTCTCCACTCTACCCCCCGGTAACATGGTCCGGTCGCAGCCTCTCTACACACAAACTGCTGCTGCTGCTTCAACCTCTCTGGATCATCAGGATACAGCTGATCCTCTCTCAACACACACTGCTGGATGTTTAATCACATTGATGGAAAACACCACCAGCTGAAGAGAGAAGAAGAAACAAAAAAAGGAAAGGTGAAACAAGTACAAGGGTTTGTCAAGTACAGAAAAATTGTCAAGATTCATAACCCCTTAGTTTCACCTCTCCGAAACTTTGGTGGCCGAGAGCCCCTTCTCGCTCCCTTTCCTGCCGTCCTCTCCCGTTCCTCGCTCTAACCTGGATTTCAACCGGGTGTTGCTTCGCCGTCGCCTTATGATCTCGGACAAGTTCTTATCAGTCTTTATTTGGGCTTTCTGACTTTAAAAGTAGCAACCTGGGATTGAACTCACAATCTCTGACTGACTGAGAGGGAAGATGTTTTAACCACTGAGCCACTGGATCTTCATTGGGGACAGAGGTTTTCTCACACGCATAGGATCCTGAATTGTGAAATCGGAACTAGAGACATATCAGATCACTCGCCGATCTATTTAAAATTACATTTGGACAGTAGACCAAAGAAAATAATTTGGAGACTGGATACAAGTTTGCTCAACCATAAATAGGTCTTTCAACAAGTCAAATCTGAAATTAAGACTTTTCTTGAAATTAATGAAAATGGGGAAGTGAACCAAAATATACTATGGGACACTTTAAAAGCAGTTATCAGGAGTAAACTAATATCCCTTAGTATGACAATCAAGAAAGCAAAAGAAAATAAACTTAAACAGCTCAAAAACAACCTAAAAGAATTGCAAAGACGACATAGCGAGAATCAGAATCATGAAATGATGACTCAATTTTGGACATTTATAAAGAGGAATTAGAGAAAAAATATAAGTTTCTAAAACAATCATATTATGAGGTAGGCCCTAAAGCTACTAAATTATTAGCAGGGAAATTACGTCAAAAGCAAATGTCACAATCGATATATCAAATATTAGCAAATATATTGGAACTTAGATGAAATTGATTCTGCCTTCCAAACATATTATAAGACCCTTTACCCACAACCAAAGCAAGAAAATAAAGAAAATATAAAAACATTCTTAAATTCCCTAGACCTGCCTACAATTGGAGACCATCAAAACAAATGTTTAACGTCACAGGTTACGTGGAAAGAATTGGAAAGTGCATTGAATAAATTCAAAAATAATAAAACACCAGGAAGTGATGGATTACCAGCTGAGTGGCACAAGATCTTTAGAGAAGACTTGAATCCGGTACTACTAAATTCTTTTAATTGGACGCTTGAGAACTTGTCATCCCCACCCTCATGGAGTGAGGCTGTCATTTCTGTTATCCCAAAAGAAGACAAAAACAAAATGCTATGTTGCTCATATAGACCCATTTCAATTTTTAATCAGGATTACAAATTGTATGTGTCTATCGTGTCCAGAAGACTAGACTCCTTTATTCCTGAATTAATTGACAGTAACCAAACTGGATTATGTCCAGGGAGGCCAAACACAGGACAATATTAGGCGCTCTCTCCATATAATGCAGAATATTAAAGAAGCAAAAACAAGTGCTGTGTTGGCAAGTCTAAATGCTGAAAAAAGCTTTTCATTGTGTTAGTTGGGAATATTTATTTTTAGTCTTGGATTGATTTGGTTTCAATGAAAAAGCAATTAACAATTTTAAAACCATATATTCTGCCCCTACTGCAAGAATCCAGATAAACGGACGCCTTGCCGATATTATAAAACTGGAAAGATCTACACGACAGAGATGCCCTATGTCACCGACACTTTTAGCACTTTACTTAGAACCTTTGGCTCCAGCAATAAGAGAACACTGTAACATACAGGGAATTATGATTAATAACATAGAACATAAAATAGCAATGTATGCTGATGACGTCTTGCTCAGCGCCTGAATTTCTGCACAGGATTGTCGGTATTGCGCACAATTTAATTGATTCCCGCAAATCTAACAGATATGATGCTGGAAATTCCCGCACACGTTTACAGCGATGTATATTACTGTTCGACCGACATCTGCGGCTGTGCTTACTGCGGGACGACTGGCCGGAACCGCTGTGTCCGACTGTCTGACTTCGACCCTGAACACACCTGTAGCTCTCTGCGCCTCTCGCTAGCATAACACAGACATGCTAACAGTGATATTAAGTTTAAGGCATAACACAGACCGCTGGTTAACGCATAAATCTACATCATCTGAGGCAGAACCTGCTAATAAAAACAGCGCCATGTGATGTCAACATTAACAACATTTATCTTCAGACAGGTAACTGTGACGTTACTATAGTAACACGTTTCAGGCTATCCGGCTCAGAGTGTATGAACGGCTCCGACTAAACAGGTGATATTAGCGGCCCGATGTGTAAAATGCTGCGGTGCTGCACGTTTTATCAGCTGATGTTACAAAACATCAATTTTAATTAACTCACATGTTTCTCATTCAACAGACCTGAAGAGAGACAGTGAGGCAGATTCAACAAAATCGTGATGCTAATGCTACTGAAACTGAATATAATATATATATATATATGTAAGATACTCACTGGCCTAACCTGTGCAATATAATTTCATCCAATACAGCAGCTCTGCTATCAATTCTACATTTATGAAGCTTATACATTTTTTGACAAGAAGGTGAAAATTCTGCTTTATGTTCATTATTGAGTGATTGTGGTGTATTAGAGTGCATTATATTGAAAGGTGTTCCTAATATTTTGTCCACTCCATTAAAAATACATAAGGAGGGCAAAACATTAAGAACATCATTCAATGTAATGCACCCAAGTACACCACCGCCACTTAGTACGACCTCAGTAATAAACAAAGTACAATTATCACTTTTTTGACAATGTCAACAAAAACTGAAAATGTATAAACTTCAAAAAAGCTCAATTTATAGCAGAGCTGTTGTATTGGATTGAATTATATTGCACATGTGTTCCTAATGAAGTTGCAGGTGACTGTAGTTTAGAGAATAAAACTGTGTATACTAAATAACTAATTATTAAATAATATAGTTCAGAGAATATCTTAAATTGAAGGAAAGTGACAAAATACAATCTGTGGTAAGAATACGACAAGGTACGACCTACAGTCCCCCCCGACAAAGTAAAATCCCTCCTATATGAAGCAATTAAGGAGGGAATTCCCCCCTATTTAAAAATATGAATTTCAGGCCCTGATCAAGCACCCAGAAACCAACTAACCTGGAGGTCATAAATCTTGAAGACTTGACTGATGGCATTGGCTTCTTTTCCTGTGCGTGCAGCTTTCCTCCTGAACAAGCTCTAGACAAGGGGCATGTCGGTCCAGCTCAGTGTAGAAGCACTTCTCCGGGTTGATGTTCCACACTCTGTGAAACTCTGCACGGATCTGCAAAAACATGAAATGACTGTTTAAGTCAGATTATAGTGTTTTTTTGTCCTTTCTGACTAGAAACATCAAACAGCAATGATCAATTCTACACCAATCACTGTTAACCACAAACCCCTGATGTTGCACAATGACCACTTGTTTGATCTACTTTTGAGTAGTAGAGTGAAAAGTTAGATAGAATTTATAAAAAGGTTGCAGCCTGAGTAAAATATCAGAACAACTTATCAGTTACCTAACATTACAAGCATTAAATTAAACATGGTTTTTCAGACCATAATTTACAAAACACCCAATACAACTTTTGGTTTGTTCATTTTGGTGAGAGGGAGAATTGAACTTTTATTTTCGATTTCTTTGTACTATAAGGGGTGATTGCATGTTAAAATGTTAAGTAGGTAAGGAGCAACTTAGCACGTTACATCCACAGATAGTACAGTATGTCTTGCTGCCTTGTTTGGATTCAAATTTAAACTAAAATCTGTATTTATCAACAGAAAGAAACTGTTACAAATCATGAGTCATTTTTATCTCCAAACTTAAAAGAAAAACACAAGTCTATAATATGCTCTTCATTTGTTTTGTCTTTGGAGGTCAGGTCACATAAGTAACATAAGGCAGCATGGTGGAAACTTACTGCACGCCAGCGCAAGTATATTCACCAGCGTACCACAACAAATTAACAAAAGAATAATAAGATGTTGCTTTCTTTCGCTGCTTAAACTGCCAAATGTATGCACGCTGTAAATAAACAACTTCTAACAAATTTATCTCACAGCGCGGGATTATAAGAAAATGGCGGACTTGTCCAGTTTGGCTTTGCGCATGTGCATGACGTCCCGCGGATTAAGAGACAGTTGACAAATTATCTGACTAAAATTCACCATGAGCATTACAGTGTTTAAGGAAGGCACACTTAAAATTTGTACAATTACCCTAAACAGTTTGCGGCGAATTCTTTTTTTTTTTTTTTGAGCTAATACAACACATTACAGAAATAAAAAGGTCTATTTTATTTATTTATTTACAACGGACGGCCGTCACTAGTTTATATGTATCATAAATGATAATGGTAAATTGAAAGCATACATTGTAAAAACACATGTTGGCATGTAATATAAAAGTTGAAAGAGCGCGAGGTCATTTTAAAATGTTTGTGTGAAGTCTGTTTTACTATTCCACCAATGTTCACCTGACAACATTTTAAAAAAAAAGGTGCATTGGTTGTCCAGTCATTGCAGCACTTAAGTGTGGTAAAAGCAGAAAGTGAGACTCAGTTTAAACAACCCGATAATTTAATTGTCTTATTTTACCTCTGCCGCCTCTCTTCCTCCCAAGGTGTTCGGTCAAACCAGAGACCAGGTGTTCTGGCACCTTTTATTAGTTCCATTAGTTCGGGGAGGGAGGTACCAAGTGGGAAGAGCGTAGAGGGGAGTTTAGTTGCTTGTTTTTGCTTATGTTTTTTATGTAAATTATTTATGGATATTTATTTGGATGGTTTTGGTGTGTATATATTTATTGATAATGGATTTATATTTGGTAGTGGTTTTATGTAAATGTAATATTTATTATATTTATATTATATTTATGTTTATATGGGTGTGTGAAAGTTTAACTTCATGATAGTACATGCCAGGTAGTTACCAGATATATGATATTTGGTGTTATATTTGTGGTTAATGTTTTTATTTGATAAGTTTTATTTTAGGATTTGTTTACTTTTGTGTAATATTGTGTTAATCTTTTTTTTTTGTGTATTTGCAATTTTTGTGTTGACTTTGTGTGACTATTAGTGTTTACTTTAGGATTTGTTTTGATACCCTCTATTTATTGATTTTCATTGTTTTAGTAGTTTGTTTTTCTGGTTTACCCAGACTTGGTGTAGGCGCAGTATCAGCATGCTGATCATTGCATCTTATGTCCCCTGTCTTGCATTACCTTCTTTTTTCTTTTTTTAAAATTGGCCTATATACTATCATTTGACCTTTTATTATATTTGCTGTTTCTTACTATTATTGTTAATAAAAACTTGTATTTTTTTGGAAACATGTCTTTGCTGCCTGCGTTTCATTTGCACCTGTGTGAGCTTTCTCTATTTAGCATTAGGGGTTGAACCCCTTCTGAATGTCCTGTGGGTGAAATTCCCCTAGGTGGCGTAATAGGAACTTGGTAACACCAAATCAGATACATTTAACCCTCGCTGCCTTGCCACACTTTTCATTCTGTTGTATTATCTTCCTGGCCTTCACTTTGCAGCCCAATAAAAAATAAATGAACTGGAAATATAATGTTTGAAAGGACACTTAAAGTAATAAATGTGCCCAAATTCCTGCTATTACTTGGCACGTTGGCTCTAGAGCACTTTGGCACACATTTATTAGACCGGTGCAAGTAAGGACAAATAACCTCACCCATGAGGGAATTTATGTAAAGGGAGAAGCTGTAAATACCATGTGTCAATATTGTTTCAACTGGGGGATAATTAATGGTTGAGTTGTCTTGGCTCAAGCTGCTAACTTTGTTTGCTGTGCAGTTATAAAGGTGGTGTAGAATGTTTCTGCCTGCTGCTGCTGGAAATGACATTGACCCCTTTCACTTCACACATTCGTTTGATCCGTATTTAATAGAAACGTACTGACGAGAGCAGCTTAAAAAAAAAATTACCATTAACTTTTGAAGCACATGACAGCTTATCGTCATGAGATGTCGTGTTTCCTCAGGTATCTTGAATGTGCCAAAGTCCTGACTCGATTCAATTGACAACTGTCATTTCAAGACTGGACTAAATTTAAAGATACTTTGTTTTATTAGCTTTTTATACTTGCCTCGGAAAAGTGCTCTATGAATCTATTTTATTTCTCATATTCCATTTCGACAGCTGGTGGCATTGGCAGATTAAAAGTGAGGTTAGTGGTGGTTACGTTGCTGTTTGTATTCATTATGTCCACTAGATGGAGCCAAATATTGCTTCCAAGAATCTGCCATAGCAGCTTCATCATGGGCTTATCACACTGTCCTCAGATGGGTCAAAGCTCCAACCGGTGTCAAAACCCTCATTACCACCGAAGCGTGCCCTTCTTTACGATAGAAGGTATGTGGGAGTGTAAGCGTAACACCTATTTTTAGTCATATTAAACTCATAAATTGGACACTCGTAGGCCATCTTCAGCCTCTCGCTCACCAAAGATCCAGACTTTAATTATGTCATCTGAAAAATAAAGTTTTTTTTCTATTTAAGTTTCATGAGTTTGGAGCCAAAGACACTCCTCGGTTGTATGCGTGAGGCAGCATTAACATTGCGGGGCCAGAGCCGGAGCGTTAAAGTCGAATGGCGTCTCCGATGAGCAGACATCTTTATTATCGATAAAATCTTAAAGTCAGAGTGTTTCTAAAATATTGATTTAACACCTCTTTGCCTGTTTTATTAAATAGCTTCTCTTTCATTGATGATCTGATAAATCTTATTTTTATGGTTTGGTTTCTCTAAAAGTCACAGTTGTGATTTGTGGCCCGTTTTACTCTTGTAGCTATATTGAAGTTTAAATGGTGGTGTGACCCGACCGCTGATCCGAGTGCAGTGGCCCCGCTCGGAGAGGCTTGATAAATATAAGCCGGAGGCTTTTTAGCACTGCTCTGGGAGAGCCTTTTGCTCCCTGCTAGATCAATGTGTCCTCACACCCCAGTGCCTCAGGCTATTAACTAGCCCCTCTCTCCTTACCCAGCTGCCTGTGTTAAGATATAACAGCCTGGTTTTATGTGAAAAGACACCACAGGCCAGGAGGTAGAAAAATCAGTGGGTCATTATGTGGCTCACTGTCAGCTCAAGATTGAACAAAACCTTTAAAATAACACAATACTTCAAATGGCATTTGGTGTGCAGCCCAAAATATAAAACATGAACTGATGAAAAGACATGCTCTCAAGGCCAGACTGGAAACTTTGAAACTAAGAGACACGCGCCTTGGGTTTTTCCTCAAAGATCTGGTGCTGAGGCATCAAACAAGTGTCTGATGAAGGTTGCAAAACCAAAAGACTGAGACTTTCTTTTTTTTCTTACACATTTTGGCCTTTAGTGTCTTTCATCAGCTGAAAATTGAAACTACTGATTTATTGTTCCAAAGCTGCTAAATGAAGAATTTTGTGGGTTGTATTTCATCTACCATTTCCAATTAAGAAACTTAGTAAAATGCATTTATTTACAAAATTAACAGAAGTCTTTTCTGCTTTCTACAGATATGACTTGTCAATAAATACCAATTAAACGCAATGTTTAATAAACTCCAAAATCTACAAAGCCTCTTGAATTCATGTTTATTGTGATGAGAGGATAATGTGTTAAAAGTCTCCATGGTGGGAATCATGTAATAGCTTGATTTACCACAGGGAGGCGCTGGCTTCATACATTCCCCTCACCCATGGAAGCTGATAAATGAAACCCGCAGATTTGATATTGAGGTTTGGCTCCACTGGAGCAGTTACAGGTTAAGTGCCTGGCAGTGTGAGTAGCGTGAGGTTCCTGTGATCTTCGTGCTCCTGCAGGATCCGATCTTTATGGAAGAAGACGAGAAAAGAAAAAAAATCCGGGATCCTGAATCGTTTCGCCCCGTTGCCCTCTAAACCTAAGAGTAATGGGCGACAGTGACATCTTCTGGCAGTCTCATTGAAATAAAGCCAGTAAACATACATAATGAGTGTTAAAAAAGTTGAAATTCAGTTACAATCTGTGTCTTTCTAGGACTAGACTTGAAGAGCCCAGGCTTCTATGTGTCAGACCACATTTGCCTCTTCACCGTGACATACTTGAAGGTTCAATCTGTTTCCTGCCTCCTGACAGATGGGGCTCAGGTGTTGCGCTTCCCCTCTTGTGAAAATTACACATCAGGTTTTTGATAGGTGTCACATTAGACACAGGATGTCGTTCTCTGTCTTTCTGCCTCGTCTGCCTTTTTGGTGTCGCTCGCAACAGGTGTGTGAGCTCCCACTGCAAGAGCTGACACCTCGACGGTAGCTTGCAGTTTTCCGACGCGATAAGCTGTGTGTTTATGGAACTTTTCTTGTAGAGGTTTAAGAAGACTTTCAACATCTCAAAGCAGCAATTGATTAAACCTGTTGTGCTTGGTCTTCTGTCAACTTCTGTTGTACTGTGAGGTTTTAAAGGGCTCAGTATGCTTGAAATGAACTAACAGACTCTCCCCCAACGTTTAACACCTCCTCTCACCGGAACTGGGCCTCATTGTTTGATTGTATGTATCGGAAAGTTTTCCTGATTCCGGTGTTGTAAAGGGTGATGTGGATGCTATTAAGATGGTCCCTCGTGCACTTTCTTTGAAGCATACTGAGTCTTTAAACTGAATTTTGAATTCCCCTCACTCTTTGTGTAAGGAAATAAAAACTATAAACTTTTCCTATTTTTCGAAAAAGGACACTTCTTTTTTGGACATTAATGGAAACAGCTTCAAAACTTCAAGCCTCTGGGAGGGTGTTTCATTGAGAGATGGCAATGATAAGGGATGTGCTGTCTACTTCCATAGCACACTACTGATTGGAGCACCCTGTATAGATCCCAAGAGTTGATTCAAGACATTTTCCTCCTTTTTTAGCAAATATTAATACTCAATATTTGGGAGGATGGTGCTTTCATTCAGAAGATGGAGTTAGCAAGCTAAGCTACCTAGCTCCCACTTTGAAAGTTTGTTAGTTTTTGAGCTTGCATATTCCCACTAGAAATTCCTTTTTGTTCATGTTTGTACTGTATGGTACCAACAGAAATAACGTCTTGTAGCAGACTCAACAATGCAATTGCAACATATAGGTTACTTAACAGTAGGCAATCACCAGTATTACATCACAATACGTAACAATGTTATTTCAACACTTTCTAAATATTTTGCAGTTCCTGCGCATTCAGTGTTTTTTTGTCACATGTAATACAAATGAAGGGGTTGAGCTAGCGTTCATCGGTCCGGTTGTGACACAGAACACTGTCAAAACTAACAGCAACCAGTAATTTTATAAACACAACCTGTTACTCTGTCATTGCAACTTTAACACTGCATTTCCTAAATGTCTACAAGTCTTTTTGAGTGTCATTGCAAAACAGCAAATGTTGAGGTTTTCAACATCTGCCTAAATGACTGACGTGTCAGATTAATAATAGAAAACAAATCTTTCTTGTAGGAAGATACATCTTTGTGTAGAAATGCTGGTCTCACTTTTATGTGGTCATAAATATTGTGAACTTTTAACATTGTTTTAGGTGGAGGCTTTAAATAAATCTGTTCAGGTTTTCTGCCTCTCCCTGCACTGTTTATTATCTGTCATTATCTGTCTTGTGCAAACCAAACTAAACTAAACTAAACTAAACTAAACTAAACTAAACTAAACTAAAATGTTATTTTCCCACATGAAACAGTTCAGATGATCTTTTAATCAGTATAAAATGTCAAGAATTCCATTCATGTCTAGTTTGCATGTGTACAGTGTGTAAGTACAATCTTACATAATAAGCTGTAGACAGGTGTCACAATTTTAGCAATCTACACATAGAAGAAGAAAGCCCAAAACCTGGTTTGATGTGTGAAAAGGTTACCACAACTCATTCAAAACTACAGAAACAGAAATACTTGACATTGTCAGCTCAAATGGTGGCTCATGTCATATTCCGATCGTGGATCATCATTACAAAAAAATCTCTTAGTAAGTATTCTGAATGAACTGTAAAGGCCTGTGGTGTTGATACAGCTGAAAACATTAGTATCACAGAGGCACACTGTGAATAACAATCAGTGTCCACCAGGGGAAGCGACACTGAAAGGATGAGTCCAGTAAAAGGCTCATTGCTGAATAATGACTGCTTGAACCTTTCCTTACATTTACTGGAAAGTGCACACCGATTGCTGATATGAGCCTTTCGGTAAAGGACTGTATCCTCCCGAAAACAAATCTGAACTTAGAAAAAAGAGGAAAAAAAGAGGAAAAAGAAAGGGGAGCTTATGTTAAACAGAGAAGCCTATTCACATAATGGGTTTATGTTCCCCTACTTGCCTACCCGCCCGCCCCTGGCCCCAATCTGGCCTCCTCTCTTTTAGAAGGCCTTAATGACTAACCCATTTACATAACTCCCTTCCGGTTTGCAAATGTTTCCCTTTATGAGGCCCTCTCCTCCCTCTGAACTCATTCTCCTCATCCTTTCTCGCTCTCCGTCTCTCTATAAATCCAAGTTTCTCGCCCTGGTTCTGACCAGGTGGATGCTGGTCAGGGCCTGGTCCCCAGCTCAAAGTAAACTGCCACATGCAGAGAGAGAAAGGCAGCCAGAGAACTGCGCTGACAATCTCTGTCGACAGTATATCTGAGGGCCTCGGCTGCCTGGCTACAGCTGAGAGTGTGTGTGTGCGCTTCGGTACCGACCGGTGAAGTGTGTCTCGACTGCAGCGTGCTCACCCAGCAGCTTTCCGGTGTGTGGGGGCCTCTGCTGATAGCCAACAGCTTTCCTGAGCCAAAACACATAATATTTTAGCTGGGTACTAATAATACACCGATCACAATTAAAGGGAACATATCACGCACATTTTCAGATCTATATTTTTTAATCTGGGGATCTACTGGAATATCTTTGCATGATTTACAGCTCAAAAACTTCTTATTTATCTTTTTCTGGCCCTTAATGCAGCTCCTTTGTTCAGCATCTGTTTGAAACAGTCCGTTTTAACTCCTGTTTCTTTAAGTAGACCCTCTTCTTCCTGTTCTGATTGGCTAGCTCTCTGAAGCTGCCCCTCGGCAGACATGAGCCAGCTGCGGAGGCCACTGAGGCCAATGATAGTGGTAGCATTTTGCAAAAACATTGCAAACAAAGCATTCAGAGCAGGTTAAAGTCCTGGGACTTACAGGGAATGTTTAACATATATCTGACATTATAACACTATATAAATAACAGAATCTGCATCAGTTGTCAGTTACACATTTTGTCTGATAATTTGTTAGTACACGTGTGTGTATGTGTGCGTGAATGACTGAACATCGGCAAACATCCCCGCTGAACAAGCGATCCGATCGTATACCATCGTTTATCAGCCTGGTCAAACCACAAACAGGAAGTCTAACTACTAAGTTTTTCCATGACAACCTATTTCGTCTTTAAGCTGTCACTCATACGCATATGCAGTACACCACCATCATGGTCCGACACAGCGATAAAGAAAAGGCCATCACGCATTGCAACAACAAAAAAGGTTCAAATTGAAGATTAGATTGCCAGATTGCTCATATATGATATGAGTCGTGGCAGAAATTCAAGTCAAAGCCTCTAATTATAGCCTCCGATCATTTTGTTATCTGAAACAGTCGGTTTCTATATAAATGTTCTAATGTAGTTAATCTCTTAGTTGTCAGATCTTTCTCTCGGATCTTCTGGTTTTCCTTAACAAATGGTGGTTTCTCACATCATGGAGATAGCTACATGACATACGTAAATAAGATGCAGGAAATAAGATGCATTTGAAAGCAACAGAAGAAGCTACTAAGTGTGCCTTGACCTAAATAAGTGAATTATTTTGGACACCGATGCGATTTCTATCAAGTCCTGCAGGTTTGAAACACTTTAATTGAGTAATTTTTCAAGTAACATCTTAAAAGGAAGTCTCTGCTGATCATTCCTGTCTTAATTACTCTGTGGCTTTATGTAGAAAAAGTTAAATGTGTGTGTTAAGTGTTACTGAAACCCTCCACTCACGACAGCAGTCATCCACACAAGAGCAAAGCTTCTTAACCCCGTTGCACAAGGTGAGGAAATATGTAATCTCTTTGGCACAAGACATGCAAGCGCAGCTTTCAAGTGGGCATGAAACACGGTGTTGCGGAGGAACAGAATAGCTATGTGTTCCGCTTTTGGCATTCGCATGTACACACACGCCTCCTTCATTCAGGGAGTCACTACAAACAGCAGGGCCTCGGGGCATCTTTCATACACAGGCTGCAGGAAGAATGGGTTTGGAATAGCTTCCAGGACACATACCTGTCTGTTGTCGAATGTCAAACATGGAACTGCAACATTTCACAAGACTGCTCGTACACACACACCCCACCCTCCCTACGCACACATACACACACACAGGGAATTTTAGGGGTATTTCCCACAAATGTGACATCTGTGTAAATTACTCACCACCTCTAATGTGGCCTATAGGATATCTCTTAAAATGAATGAGGAATTTGTCAATGGGATGCAAAAAAAAAGGACAAAAAAGTATAATGAATGTGTAGAATTCTTTGTGTCACATGTTGCGACAGGGTTGTCCTACGTTGGCACAATGCTCAAGGGACGGAAAGTTTACTTAAATTCTTTCCTGAAATTGTCTAAACTTTTTTTGTAATGTCTCGAGCAGCAGACCACATCCTTTTAGTACCAAAATATACTCAAAAAGTGACCAAGAAAAGGATTTGACCCATGTCACAGTGAACTTTTACACTTCTAATCCTGTGTCCCTCTCGAAACAGTATGTCCAAATGTCAAAATCAATGCTCTCTCTTACTGTAAGTAGTTAAAATGTTTTCATTTTGAACTTGGGGACAGTTTACATACATATCCCCAATCAAATGTGATTTAGGGCAACTGGCTAACCCCACCAATCCCATTAAAAAAGGCCTTTTTGATCACATTTCCAAAGAATGGGGTCTAAGTTACTCTTTTCTTAACAATGTGGGTGAACAAGGTGGTGATTTCAGTCCATGTATATAACTGTAACTAACCTCTTTTCCATTTACTTTGAATTACGTCACATTATGGAAGACAAAAGCTGCCATTACACTTTGACCACATGGATTACAAAGTAACTTTGAAACAAACTAAAGAGATGGATGAGGAGGATTTGAAAGTCCACGTGCAACAGATTCAACCTCAATTGTGTCACCCAATGATACGTCTCATAGCTCAAAGACAGATGTTAGGTTGTATGTTTGTTGCACAAAGTAGGTCTGTCTTTTTTTTCTTTTTTTTTCTCGCTTTGTTTGACTTCTGCGCCATTTATCCCTTGTTCCAATGCAGCACTGCGTTTCTGGAACAACACTTGCATGTTTGCATGATCATACACACATGCACACTCACACACACACACACTCACACACTGGTACAAGCTCAACGTCAGCAAATATTGACATTCTCCAGTGGATGCCAGCTGGTCTGCCAGTTGAGGAATAATATACCGTCAACACAACCGCTCATTAATCTGCAGAAGTCACACGACACAGAACTCAGGAGGATACAGATTTTTCTACAGGAGGCCATCGTGTGGCGGTCGAGAGTGGATTGATTAAATTAAAAAACGGGTAAAAAAGGAATAGAAATGTAAACTAAATTTGAAAAAACACAGGTATGTCCCAAAATTAAAACAGTTTACCCTTTTCTGCTTGAAGTTGTATCCCTCATGAAATGGATTTATTGGCCTTTGACATCAACATTCTAATCGAATTTCTTAGTTCAGTGTGTCGTCTATTTCCCTCATTGAACATTTACTTCCATTTTGTTTCTTTGTGAAAGGTAGTCACCTGTGTTCAGGCATGTAATTAGTTTCTATGCAAAAGTCCAAAATTAACACCAACCGAGGTCAAATGCAGGTAGATTTTCCATTTGGAGAAAACTCGGAAGGCTATCCGTCATGCTGGCGGGTAAATTTGACCAATTGTAATAATAATAATAATAATTAATTATAACATTTATAGAATAAAATATCTGGCATGGTGGCTCGGAAGAAATGACTCATGTTTGTCCCTTTAGAGTGCAGACAGTGTTGATAGGTGATTTTGTGAAATATCAACATTTACATGATGAATCAGCACAGACTTTGGTTTGGACATTCATGGTACCCAGATGATGACTCCTAATGACTTTTCCCTGAGCGACGTCATCGGATCGAGCTCTTAATCGCTCTTTTTCTAACCAAATACCTGCAAAACTGAGCCTAAAATGTACTTTAACGCTAATGGAGGAGGAAGGACACGATTTTGTATTAATGGCACATTTGAGCAGCCAGAAACGACAGTGTTCTGAGCACAGATACATAAAGAGGCTTGTGAAAATGCAAAAGTGTAAATGGGATGGTGTGAGGTGGGCGGTTGGTGGAAACAATGCTCGTTGTGTTCGCCGGGAGCAGGGGGTGGGGTGAGAGGCGTGCAGAGAGAGTGTAAAGAGTGTATGTACAAGAAAACACACGTACTGTATATCTATAGATGAATAAAACCACTAAATATTGTATTTATAATCTTCTGCATCACATAAACTGACAGGAGAATAAGCAAGAATGTCAATAAACAGGCATTTTTAAAAAAGCACTAATCTTGGTATGAGACTGCTTGGTGCGTTGACAAAAATCTTCCATTTCTAGAGAGTGGCTCACTTTATACCTGATGACATTTTAAGTTTCGAGTCTGAGCTCTGGTTTCCGGAGAGACCTACATTCCCTTTAACTCCTTCATGTGTGGAGAGCCTTGACACGTGGAGTCGTGGAACTCCTGGAGAGCGACCTCTTCATATTTTCACAGTAAACAAGCCCCTCCGAAACTCTCGCTCTCTCTCCTCCGTCTCCGAACAGTGGCCTCCTTTCAGGGCCATCACTTAAGGGCCCTATTAATAATTTGACAAGTTTTCTCAAAGATTAATTACGGCCAGCTTCGAGGCTGCAATTATGCAGGGTGGAGAGACTCCGTAAACCTTCTCCAGCTCCATTTCCAGGCCCAATTTTCCACTTATCAAGATGTCAATGGGCAGGAGAGGTTGTCTAGCACTCTTTCTGATGCATAGATCCCCATTAGTTGGAAGGGAATAAGCAGCACTTACTGGCAAATGCACTCAAATTCCCAAGCAGACAGCTGAGATTGAACGCTGGACTGGAGTTAATAGTACCAATCTGTTAAGGCCAGGATATAATAAATCAGGAGCCGGTTGCATCAGAATCAAAAAACTGGTAAATCTGTCGGATTTGTCGGGATAATAATGCTGAGATTACTTTATTTTGACTGGAAAGTGTAACGAAAACTACTCATCTAGAGAAGAAAGTGTGCAAAAGCAAATCAGAGTCAGCGTTTAAAATATTGATTTCCTTCTCAAACTGATTCAAGTTCAATCCCGGCATGAAAGGCGAGTAGTTCTAAGCGAGCGGACAAAGTCACGCACTCAAACACACGCATCATTCATTAATTAGTGCTGGAGTTTGACCCAGTTCTGGCTCTATATGATGAAGTGTTGAACTTGTGACTGAGGGGTGAGGTGGCAAGTAGCAGCCAGACACCATACATCACTGCTGAAGAGTGGAAGGCTCCTGTCCTCCGCAGCAGATGGTTGGTACCGAGCCAGCCAGCCAGCCAGGGCTCGAGTGTGTTCACAAGAGTGTGTGTGTGTGTGTGTGTGTGTGTGTGAGAGGGGGGGAGGGAGGGGGGGAATACAATGCAGCGAGTGTCCCCATGCTGTCGTCTGCCAGAGATAAGAGCCACCTGCCCGTCCCATTCTCCCCTCCGCTGAGTTCACACAGAGCTCTCAGTCTCACTACAACTCATATACATGAAACATGGGCATGTGTTATCAATGCAAATTAAGCATTTATTAATCACATTTTAAAAATGCTTCTTACAAGTATATTTTACATAATGTTCTTTTGTCCAAACTTGAACAAAAGAAAAAAAGATTTAGCTCTTATCACGCAAGGATGGAATAGTCAAACCAGCCGCTACCTTTCCAGATAAGTATCATAATCGTATCTTTGACTTTGTTTGCATACATGATGTAAATATTCCTCTTTTTGCATCGCATGGTGAAGCATCGTCATCTGTGTACGCACTCAGTGAGAAAACAGGGAGCACGGAGGGGGACGGAGAGGTGAACTTAGAGCACAAAGCCCAGATTGTTCCTCCTCGCTGTCTGTCCATGATAACAATGAGCCATTCATTTGCCCTGCGATGGGCCCTAATTAATTCCAACTTTACATTCTGACCTACAATCTACTCCCCCCCCCCCCCCCCCCCCTTGCTCATCCCTCGTTTCCCCCCGGATCCATCAATTAATCCATCTAGCCAGCTGACTTCACCCTCTTCCCTCCTTTTTGTCAAACAAATGCTAGCTTACTTCTCCGTAACATTTCAGGGTGTCTAGAAAACAGTTTTAGGAAGAAATCACTTTTACACATACTTTCATTAATCTGTGATATTGGTATAAAGAGGCTCAAGGATGCAACAAAGTGGGAGTCCATGCAAGAGTATACAAAGCAAATGTGATTTATTAAAACTAAAGGTGACACACACAAAAAGGTGTTTAAAAATGAGGTGCAAAACCAAAAAAAGACAAAGCAATGTGGATGTCAACAGGAGGAAGGAGCAGCTTTTATAGACTGGCAGGCACAGGTGAACGAAAACAGGTGGGGCTTTTAAGATCAAAGTTACACCTAATAGGTCAAAATACAATCTTTTATTTATATATTTTATGGTCATTTCCTCAATATAAACTTCATACCACCATGACCAATAACCTACCAACCACTGCCACCCATTTTACCAGCTCTAATTCCCCACCAAGCAACCTCAGATCCAGAGTGGCACTTCAAGGGTGAGAACCAACCCAACAATTCAAAAGCAGGTAATTGCCAAGAGAATAGTCACATCGCTAGTTCACAGTGGCCTCGTATTATCTGTACCTCTGAGATGAATATCCCAATGATTCACAGTGTCACCGCACCCACATCAAAATGCAGTTTTTGGCAGGAACAGTGAGAAGTTAGGAACAAAGTGAGGAGTGTGGCAAGTACATTTAATCACTGAGGAAAATAAAGTTTAATATATCACTTGGAAGGAGAGGAACAAGCTGTAAACACTGAACGTGCTCATCCGCTAGACACGAAGCAGCACCCAACTCATCTAAGTACAATATTAACTCTTAAACTCTTTGGTCTCTACCAGCTCCTGAGAAGAATATCTGGCCATTTAGCTGCTAAATGCTTTTACTTCTTGTGATCGCAGCATTTTTCAGCCTTTTTTAGAGCGTATATGTACAATGGATTTCTCCTTTTGTATAATCGCTGAACGGCTATTTTAGCTGGTGTAAAATAGCAAGCCTGTAAAAAAAAAGAAGCCTTTTCCCCTTTCTGATTCTGAGGGACCTGACATCAAAAGCTGACATTTACGTTCCAGATCACAAAAGGAAATTCCTCCTGCTGCTGCTGCACTGTGACATTATTTCTTTATGCTGGGGCCAGCAGGTATATGTGATATGAACAATAATGAAGTTAGTTATTAGTTGCATCCTGCAACTAGCTACCTGGAAAGCCCCCACACTATTATATATACCCTATGTGGGTAAAAAAGTCCCATCCTTCCTCCTCCCCTCTTTGCCCACACTCCCCCTTGACACCTCACTCTACACGCACACACTTCAAAATGGTCCCTTTGCCGCAGTCTCAGCCCCTGCTCTCCCCCTGTCAAACAGAGCTTGGCGCTGTTTCCTTTTTCCTGCCCTACATCCGAAATGCGAGGAGAGGAGTGCGCTGAATCAAGAGGACGACAGCGGGGGGAGAAAGAGAGGAGGCTGATAGAAGAGGGAGAGGGAGAGGATGGAGTGTGGTGGAGGGAGGGTGGAGGGGTTGACAGAAACAGAAAAGAGAGGCATGGGGGAACAGAGAGGAGAGAGAGAGAGAGAGGGGGGGGGGGATATAGGAGGGAGAAATGTGTGGGAGGAGGGTGAGGAGGAGGGTGGAGGGGGTGAGGGTGTGGGAGCGGGGGGCGTCTGTGGTGGTGCACAAAATGAAGAACAGAGGCTGCTTTGTCGATAGCAACAGCAAACTTTACGGCGATCATTCGCTGCTCTCGCTCCCCGGCCTCAAAGAGCAGCAGTCTGTGTGTGTGTGTCTGTGTGTGTGTGTGTTTATCTGTGTGTGTGTGTGTCTGTTTGCGAGTGTGTGTCTATTTGAGTATAAACATGAAGGAGCTGTAGTCCGCCTCCTTCCAAGAAACACATGGAAAACACACGCGTCCACACACACACACACACACACACACACACACACACACACACACACACACACACACACACACACACACACACACACACACACACACACACACACACACACACACACACACACACACACACACACACACAGGATATTGGGTTGGTTAAAGAGGCAGTAACATGAAGCTTAGCTTGGCACAGGTAGACTAGATCCTTGATAAGTAACTTCCTCTTTTGCACAGAGGGGATTATGGCAAGGCCAATAAAAATAAGATTATAGACAGTACTTCTCCTGCTATAAAGAATAGGCTATGAAATGATTCTTTGGCAAAAAGCCATTATATACAGATAATATTTTGAAGGCACACTAGCATTCCAAAATGCTGGTTGTATGTTTTTATATAGGCCGCTATGCTATCAAATGCATTTCCCCAATGTGCTGAGTGATGTTTACATATCTTGATATGCAATTCAAGTCAACATATCACTCAAATATTAGCTTGGCATTCAGGCCAAAGCATTAAAAGGACAGAGATAGTTGTGATTACACAGTTTTTGTAGCAAAATCCAATTGGACAACTTCTTCTCAGACAGCAACCCCTGAAAAGTCAAAGGTACCCTCTCTTCTAAACAAAGTATTATATTGAGTAATTCTCACCAAAACACATTCTATTCAAGAGGCCAAACAATTGAGGTGGAGGCATTGCCTTTCTTATGAAACACTGATTAACTAGTCATCTTCTTCCCACCTGTCAATCAAGCAGGAAGTCATATTGTATCACTTGTGTCCTCATAAAACATTGCTCCACAGTGCAGCAGTCACTACTCCACAGGGTAGCTTTGATTATCATGTGCTTCCTTATATGCAGAACAGGCCTCACAATGCTGTGTTAAACTATATTTAAATTCTATTAAATTAATATAACAGATGCAATGTTCATATTTACGATCTTCCTACTTGTCACCAGCAGATATTGTGGTGCACGCTGGCTATTTAGTACAGCACTTCCAAAAAAATTAATTGTCAAAATTGGTGCAACAGAGGCTGAGATATGCTGAGTTTCAGCCCTTAGTATGAGTCTTAGTATGAATCCTACAATTCCCATAATGCAACTCAGTGGTAACTTTCACTAGACCTTCCCTACCTGTTGAATATCCTAATATTTTAAACTACCTCTGTCAGTTTGTAACATGTTCTTTTCTGTTATGTGTGCAACAAAAACTCACCCTGAAAGATTAATTGCTTTTTCTAATTAGTTTGAAGATGTTTACTTAACAGTCCATAACCCTGACCTTATGTTTACTTACTCAAAACCATTTTCTGTGGATCATGTCAAAAAAGTATTTTCTTGTAGAACAGCACTTTGCAGTCTTTTGTGGTGGTTGTTTGTTTTTAAAGACAAGCAAAAGGTTACCCTCGCTTGTCTTTCCTGCTGGAAAATGACAGTGCTGTTTCCTCAGGCGACAGCAAAACAAATAGTGCCTGTCTGATTTCAAGTCAGAGGAAGTGCTCGAATTTGTGAAAAAAAAAGAAACATGATGTTTGTGCCTAAACATCAAGGTGATAGACAGGTTTTGGGTTCTTTTCAAATGAATTTTTTTTTTTGAGTGTTGACCAACCGCCTCACACACATACAGTACACACCGTGACAAGTGCCACCCATCGCTGACCCGCTCTTGGCAGGCATACTGCTTGGCAGAACACTCCCTGACAAACCCTTCCTTTGCTCAGTCTCTCTTTTACACCAAAGCACATCAACAATCCTCGTCATGCTGACAATGTGTGACAGCCAAACCGCTCTCCGTTCTGTCTGTTGGAGCCTTTTTGCATCTTGTACTGTAATAGGCAAATAACAGCAAATGAATAGTGGTGGATTGCCAACACCCACCAATGACCAGATACAGCCTAACAAGTGTTATGTTCCTCTACTCAGATATATGAATGTTTCATGACACAAACTGAGCAAAGTGAAATTTACTGGCTTCCTACAGCAGAAATGCTAACTCTACTTTTCTATCAAGCCAAGAGTTAATGCACATCCTTCTGTTTATCTTACATGTCAGTTTCTAACAGAATAAAATAGCCATCATTAATGATGCTGCTTAGTCCATTTTGACACAGCTGACACAAAGCCTACCGTAGCTTCACTGTCAGCTCATCACACATGGTGATTGTAGAATGATTTACAAATTGGTGCAATGCTGATCTTTAGTCAAATTTAATGTCTCAATAAACTGTAATCTATCAGCTATGATAGGCTTCATAGAATACACCTCCCACTAATTTGAGTCAGTTGTAACACTTGAACCATATCTGGGAAAATCTAAAAATGAAAGTAGAAAAAGAGAAAAATCTGGTAACAATTCTGGATAAACAGTTGAATGAATAGTAAGTCAAAAGTACTGGATAAAGGGTTAAAATGGATAGCTAGTAACATTGGAATGGGTAGTTCCACTTGAAAATGAATTGAACACATTTGGTGTGGTCTGTAAAGGTTCCTCCAGCTCATCTGATCTAGCAGTGGGATATGACGCCAGCTGTAACTCTTCGACTTCTGTTGACTAATTAAAACATGCAAAAAAAAGTCTAAAGTTTAGCCAATATTTTCTGTACGAATGCGAAAATCCAGACTACTCCTCTTATAAAATACAGGATTCATCAGGCCAGCACTTTGGCTTTCCGTCCTGAATGCAGCCACTGAACCTGCCCACAGGCGTGGACACCTAATAGTACACCCAACAGTGTTAAATAAGCAAAACTCAAGTAGGCATGATGATTTCATTGGCTGTCCCCTGTGCCAAAAAGGGAAACTTATGTAATCGGACTCGGCAATCTGCTGCGTGTAGTAATTTCATGCAGATTTTAGTCAATGGAAGGCAGTTACTGTTGGGTTGCATGAATTACCTCCATTGTCACTTGTAGCAGGAGTGAAATTGTCTCACCAAATTCTGAGGTTTTTGTTGTAGTTTTAGGTGTAGTAGGTGAAAAATAAATGCTTGTTTTAAGATGTCAACCAGATTTAAAGGATTGCTTGAATTAATCTTTTTTTTTTTTTCAGCATTCCCTCCCTCTTTTGCCCGTTGCACTGACGGTTTCTCTAAGGGCCCCATTCATCCTACTTTCCCTGTGTGTCACAGCCAAGGCCTGGCTACAACCATGTCGACAGCCTGGGTAGTCCAGTGTGTGTGTGTGTGTGTGTACGTGAGCGAGATGGACAGTGAATTTTGGTTTGTAAGGGTCTCTTTCTTCAGGGTCATTGAGCGCAGGTGACCACAGGAAGTTGTTTTCCAGAGCTTTTCCAGTGCTGTGTGTGTGTGCTCAGCTTAGGACTGTCTCACCACAGGAACTTCCTCTTTGGGCAAATGCACACATACACACATACACACACAAACACAAAGATTCCCACATACATGCTTACACACTCCGCTGCACACACACAAAATTCCTGAAGGACAAGCACTCCCATGTGTGTTATTCATGCCGCGTTGGTGTCAGTGTGTGCGGAGGAAAATCAATGTGAATGGCGGTGTGTTCATGAAACCTCGGAGGCTTTAGCATTGATTTTGGCTTTTGCTTTGGCGATAAAATGACACAACATTAATTTGGTGTGACCGCATTGCTCTTATTGTCTCTTATTGTGCAAAAGAATTGAACACCGCCCTCCAAAGTTTTGCCTCTTACATCTCCTTACAACTCCTACACTTATAGAAAACATGACTTCAACCAAAGCTAATCTTGATTCATTACATCTTTTTCTCTAAGCAGTCTAATATTGAAAAGTATACTTAAACGCTGATTGTGGTAATTCATTAGTTTGAGTTCTCCAGCCTTAAATGGTCAGTCCCCCCCCAATCGTCCTGGCAGGCATGCCTCGTTATTTTGATAGGCAACTTAACTGGCAGGAAAGTGCCACACTTCTACACCAAATGAGCTCAAGCGAGACTGTTTTCTATATTAATCAAGCAGACATTCCAAGCTGAAGGAATTCTGTTGCTTTTGGCTCAGGGCCAGCTGCAGTGCTACTTCTTAAGACGCCTTGCAGTGAAATGACATGTTAAGTGTGCGGCTTGTTTTCTCTAACTTTGGGGTCCCGGCAATGAGGCAATCTCTGTGTAGTGGCCTGCAGCGATTCAGAGATGGAACGCATACGGCACATTCTGTAAACACATATAGTTTGCATTTGATGAGTCCATTTTGAGCTGTTTTAAACTGTCCTTATGTATGTGAGACTTTATCAGGACAAAATGAAATTATTCAGCATTATATATATATTAACATAAATGTAAAATATATATTTTTTTGCATTTCTGTTGGCTATCACATGTGAAAAGAATGTGTAATGTAGGCCTATGTTACGTAACGTTAGCCTTTTAACACTTAATCATTACACCTAACAAATGGAAATCTACAGTAGCAAGCTAGGCTATTTAGCTGCCATGCTAAAAAGTGGGAGGTTAGCACTGAATCATTCATGTTTGAAGACCCATTTGTAAGCCATTCCTCTTAGAAAGTGGAAGCTAATTAGCATTTGAAACCACTTGTTTGCCTTTTAACATTTACTTATTACGCCTAACAAAAGAAAAGCTACAGTAGCAAGCTGGGCTATCTAGCTGCCATGCCAAAAAGTGGAAGCTAGTTAGCCCTGATTATTCATTGCTGAGGATCCACTTTACGCTATTTTTCTCTGTTGGTTGTTTTCTATTTCATGGGTTCAGGCATGATGCTGTCAAATAAACCTCACAAAATGTGGTAGTACTGTGAAATGGGTGCGCAGTAAAGATTACAATACAGACATCTTGAAAAACTAAGTACACAAGCCAAACATTCATTGATTTTCATTCATTTCAGTTCATTAAATAGTCAGTCCTTCTGAGAAATACTGATTTTGCAATAGCAATAATTACCACAAATACAAGCAACCTCTGCTCTTCTGAGAGCTTGCAATTTGTTTTCAAATGAATTGGCCAAGTAAACAAACCACTTGAGAAATTTGGACCAATTGTTCTGTTGTGGTAACTTACATTCTGGTAGAAAATAGACAAATCTCACCTGCCAAATTCCTAAATGTCCCCAAATAAGGTTTGCCTTTAAGTTTTATGTTAATTTATATTTTAATGGCATTATTGACTGATTTTATATGGTGCTAATGAGGTGAATGTTTACTTAATAAAGGCTTATAAGTGGAATTCAAGTAAAGTATTTTCTTTTTTGTAGCCCATGGTTCTCATATTAAGAAAAGAAAATAGCACTGATATATAGTCTAATTGATTCTGTGAAATACAGTATGCTTTTAGAAAGAGCACATAAAACCATAAAGCCGTTGCAAATATGCAATACTCAATAATGTAATCAACTCCTGGATAATGGTATGTGCATAAGAATTGCACGTAAACTTGTATAAGCTGTCAACATACATGTTACGTTTCTAATATCATACAATGATTCATAGCAATGTAACCAGATATGATCATCAATGTGTTTTTCATAACAGCTTTGGGGCAGTCAGTGCTATCCTACATGCCCCTGCTGTTTCTTAATATTCTCCATGCATCATGGCTCTAAAGCAGCATGTTTGCTTAAACAGAGGAGCCTTTATCTTGTGAAATATTGCACCTGTGCTCGCTGCAAAGTGGATACCTTTGGCAGAAAGCCTCTCTCTGTCGCTCTCTCTCTCTCCCTCTTTCTCTCTCCCTCTCATATATATGCCTCTTTCCATCTCTCCTGTCTTGTCACTGGCTGTTTGGAATCTCGAGGAATCCCAGGTATGCCGACAATCTCTCCAGCCATTGACAAATTTCTGTCTTCAGGCCAGGGAAAGCACACACACACATACACTCTCTCATGTGCACATAATGGACACATGCATACGTACACACACCTTGGCTCGGCTCGGCTGTCATCATCAGCTTGTCAGAGTGCCGCACCTGTGAATGGTAACGAGACCCTGTGGCTCGCAGCGCTCTCATAGCTGCCTGACAGACTCAAGAGATCAATTTCCTTCAGCAGAGAGAACATGAGGATTGGAGAAGGTTTACTTTGGGAACTATAACATTTTAAAAAACTTTAATAACATTCATTTTTGAGTGTTTGCAACCTAGGTGTGCAAAACATGATGAATTATTTACGTTTTACTCTATAATTTGAAGGCAACACAATGAAAATCAATTTTTAAAATGACACATATGCACATAGTGTTCACTGGTCGGTTTATAATAGGACAGAAGGTGTTAAAGTTGTCTTTCAGTGAAGCATCTCTGCATTTCCTTTGCAACATGTACATGCACGCATTTTGTGGTTCTCACTTGAAAATAATGAGTCATTTGGAATTGTCAGTGTAAAGCCACAGCACATTTTAAGACAGTTAATGGTTTGAGCTTACACTGGAAAAACACTAGAAAAAAGCTTAGATTTAACCAGAAGTCGGAGACGTGGATGAAGAGCGTTATCCTGCCTATCTATCTTGAGGTACCAAAAGATCTTGAGTAAAGCGATCCATGCTTAGAGACGGGAGCAGAATACTGACTAAACATAAATCTGTTAGGATTAGGAAGTTTCCCCGTGATTTTAAAATAATGACTTCCAGAGACTTAATCACTCTTCTCTCAAGAAAACTGGGATTTCTTGCCATGAATTATGGTTGGATTTTAAACACAAAGAAGTACTTATTCTGCATGTTATTCCTTCATAAATATCAGATCAACTGGGATTCAAAATTTCCTTTACAGAGTGTTCTGACCAAGTTATATTGTGATGTTTTTAAATGTGCCTACAATCTATACGTTGAAAAGACACCAATGCTAACCATCTTGGAGAAAATACAGTATTTAAAGGTCAAACTTAAATTAAGACTATATAACACAACCAGATAATGATAAATGCTAAAACTGCTCAGTTTATTGAATAGAGAAAGTTTTTTTTTTTTTTTTTTTACATAGTCTCATCTTTAAGTGCTACATTGAAGGATGTTACTATTAATCAGATTTGGAAATGGTCTTTTTCAGTATATAAAACAGTGCATGAAGACATATGCGCACACAAAAAGAAGCACATGCTCAATCAAGCTCTTGCAGGTATTTTTCTCGGGTAAAAAAGAAGTCTATTCCGGGGAAAACACCAGCATCCAACTCCTTGTGCTCTACTCTAAAATGTATAGGCGTCTAAGAGTAGCAGGTAATATCCAGGATTATGAGCACCATATAAGCTCCATATCATTGTTTACTAAAGCTTTACTGCCCAAACAAAACCATTAACAATGGAATTATGCTCCTTGTATGCCAGTGCCTCTTTTTGGAATTCACTTAAGGCAAGATACAAACACATGGAAGCCTATAGTATAGTATAATGTATAGTATTTCACACTTAATGGCACATCTGAGTTCAGTGCAGCCAGTCTTAGTTACACTCTTTTAACCTCCAAGAAAGACCCAACGCCTCATTACGTCTAAGTCACAGGAAGAGGAAATCTGTTTTTAATGGAGCTGAATGGCTCACAGGTTGATCATATCTTTTTTTTTCCAGGGCCTTGTTCCACATGATCTCACTCTCTCCCCTTACCCAATCTCCGGCTTACATCAGAAAGATGACAATGGAGACGTATATAGTAATATCACTCAGTAATTCAGCTAAACCCTTCACTGGCTCAGTCTCTCTGTCTCTCAACATGCACATTCTGACACGATGGTCAGTAGCTGTTAGGAGGAAGGATATTAACTTTACAGGTTTTCATCTTCCTCTTTCCCACAGCTGAATTTTAAAAGTGTGTGTGTGTGTGTGTGTGTGTGTGTGTGTTGTAGCCCACGCTCATTTAGTTATGTTTGTGTAGATTTGACTTGCAAATGTCCTCATTCTTTTTCCTTGTGCTTTAATTTGAATTATTTGATCCAGGTCTCCATAACAGTATTCAAGTAGAGGGTTACATGATGTCACTGAGCTGAATGGGGCACCTGAAAAAGAAGAAGTAAGCTTGCAAATTATGACCAGGATGAGAGAAAATACTCACATAATACTCACATTATTTTAGAATTATAATTATTTTATTGCACCCATTTCAACACAACTCTTTCCTCTCCTCTTGCAACCCTGCTCAGATTTGGAGCTGCAGTTACATTCTGGATAGAATTCCCCCTTAGTGATATGAGTGATATGGGGAATCTACACCATTTTTCTCAGTTTTCTCTAGTCATAGGCCACCAATTTAAAAAATAAATGCATATTTCTACTAAACAAGTGACTTAATTTAAAAAAAATCCACAGTTCCTTTAATAACGCATTAAATTACTACTATATGTACAATGTGTATAACTGGTCATTAGGGGCAAACTCACAGAAAATTACTACCAACTAGAGTTTCCCTCAGCCCTACAGAGTTGTTTTAGCGTCTTTCAGCTGAATGTTTTAGTTCTACAACCTGCACCTTTAATGTTTCACTCTAACTGCTCTCATCTTCCTCGTTTCAAGCAGCAAGCAGCTGATTTTAGCCATCTTATCAGCACCAAACAACCATCAGACAAAGTTAGTGACTAGCTGATGAGCATAGTGTAGCATTTAGCAGCTAAAGAGCCAGATATTTCCCTATTTTCCCCTACTTCCTTGACTGGTGAATGCTAATGTTGCTAACAAGTTCACAGTAAGGGCCCCTGAAAAAATCTGTTCATGTAGATTTAAAGTTCTCAATGAAGCACAGGTCTTTTGTTAACGCTCAAAATTCTTTATTCATGACTCAGTACACTTTTAAATTGCAGGCATTAGCCGAGTGACTGATACCGGAGACAGAAGTAGAACAAGGGTTAGGGTTATAAAGAACTGTTATTGTGCTGTATAATACCAGTAATGTACATTGCGTGTGTGATAGTTGTTTTGAGAAGGTTTAAAAAGGATACAGAGATTGTTTACATGGTACCAGATATCACCACAGTGACAGCACTTTGTTTAATCCTTAAAATCCTGCTTTAAAAAGAGGGGAGGTGACTGCGGTGAAGCTAGTCTTAGCTGATAAATGGCTTGTTCTCTAAATCTAGCCCTACAATTTAAGAATATAATATCCTTTTTGCACAGACTGTACATTTATGTGTTAAAAGTTGACATTTAAAACGCCAGTACAAGAAGAGCATGAATGCATTTTACAGACATGAGGAACTTTTATAAAACTTAATTTACCAAGAAATCATAAAAGTCAAACCTCAAAAGTGGCTTTAAGGAGAAACATTTTGAACATTTATTACAGATTACATCTCAATATTTTAAGGCAATGGTCGGAAAATTTCTCATCGCTTTTTTTTCCGTCTTTCTTGAAATTTCTTTTCAGTAATTATCTCACTTGGCATCTTAACCAAAGACACTAAGGTAACTATTCGGTTTCCCACTGATGTAACTGACCTACTTCTTCTTCTGTTTTGCCTGCAACTAGTGTTTAGCTGGAGCTATACGGATGCTAAATGCCTCCTATTCTCTCCATAGAATGTAAACTCTTCCTATATAATACAAAGTCTGTTAGTGATTACACACATGCATCCACATGTGCATGCACCCTCCCAAAACACACACATAATTGCCACCATCACACACATACACACACTAAATGCGATGTGCTTTAGTGAGCTGTCAGACCGCACTAATTCCTCTTTTTATGTGTGTCTGTCCTACTGTGTAGCAGAGGGATCAGGATTGCCTTTCAGGATAACAACTGAAGCTCTAAGCTCTTAGTGTGTGTGTGCGTGTGTGTATCTGGGTGAACAACAATTGGCCGCTAAGCTGTAAAGAGCCTTGCAGCCACGGTGTCGCCAACAAATATCCACTGGCTGTCAGCAACGGACCAACTTTGTCTATGTGTGTGAGTGTGTGTGTGTGTGTGTGTGTGTGTACGCGTGCAGATGAGCCAACTTCCTGTGGTGGATTGAAGTTAAGTGCTGCTATTAGACTTAGGCCTCCAGTCGGGCTTCATTGTCTGGGCGAAAGACTAGATTATGCTGACAGATACACACACGTGTGCAAGAATACACATGTATACATGGACATAAGATCACACACACACACACGTACATATACATGCACAGGTCCGGTTTTAAGTTTTCAACATGTGCAAAGACTTTCGTGCAGCTTTCTCCGCCTGCGCACACACACAAACACACACACACCCTCCATCTACTCCGCACCCACTAAACTTTTATGACAGATACTCTCTCTAGTGTCCCTCTATTTACTCTCTTTGCCTTCCTGGCTGCTGTAATCTTCCTGCTCAAGGCATAACAGTAGTTCAGCTGTCACTGAGATAGAACTGGGCTGCATAAGATTTAGTTTTTCCAACTGCAGGCGTGCCCCATAATTCACCTTGCAAGGCTTGTACACTCTCCCACAGCTGCGGAGGTGAACGTGGCTCCTAGCCGCTCTGTAAAAAGCGAATCTGAAATATGAAGGAGCAATGTGGACGTTTTAGCACTTAAAATTGAATGCTAAAATGGCAATTCCATTCTTAAATGTGTAGAAAAAAGACGCAGGTAAGATTTTGTGACTAATTTCATATTCTGGGATAAACCCTGATTTCTTTCTATGCTTTAACTGAACACATAGTAAAAGTGTAACAGTAGCAGAGGACACACTCAATGGAAAGTTAAAAAAAAACCACAGTCAGGTGGGGGCATGCGCTTCGAGCTGTCGATGTGTGCGTCTCAGCCGCCCACATAGGAAAAGAAGAAAGGAAGGTTCAGCTTCTGAGAAAAACCTTCTCACTAAGACAGAAAAAGAAAGGTGGGGTGATTTTTTTTGGTGTTTGCACCTACATCGTTCATCTGCAATGAGGTAGGACAATATGTGTGATGTGCACACACATGTAAAATTAAATGTAAATGACACCTGCTCATTAAAAAGATGACAACGATTCAATGTTTGGAGTTGCAAAGTGTTTAAAAATTAGATATTTGGGGTGCACATCTGTCCAGACACTGTACTGAAAATGCAGTTCAGTCAAAAAAAAAAAAAGATGAGGCCAAAGTTTCATGCTGTCGTCACTGTTAAACTTGATAAACCACAGTGTCAAAAATCTAGCCTGTTTTCAGGAAGATGATTTACCACAAAAAGCAAAGAATGAGAGCAGTCGTCTCTGAAAAAAGAAGAAAAAAGACTTGTTTCACTTAACTCTGTCACTCTCATTTCTCTTGTAACATTACAGCGGACACTGTGGCTAAAAATCAGTTGTAGCACATAATTCTCCCATGTATGACCTGTCCCTAGCATTTACATCAAGTGTTTCAAGTGCAAACTTTGAAAGTCAAACTGAAATCTTTTTTTTTTATGTGAATAAATAAAAACTACAATAAGCTGTTTTATATATATTTTTCTCATTTTCCGTATACTAAAAACTCATTTCTAGACGTATTTGTAGAAAGCAGTTCAGCTTCAGGCTTCTTTGGTGGACATTTCCCAGGGTGGTTGTAGTGGTTAACTGACATTTGAAGGCAGACGAGCAAGGGGACGTGCTATCGACTTCCGTGGCGCGCTACAGACTTCAGACTCGAGCATTAAACAAGACACTTTCCGGCCTTTTCAACAAGCTAACGTAAGCACCAATTTGCACCAATTCAAATAACGAGACCGTCAAAACTCACAGAAACATACAGTTCGTTACTATATACTTCTCACTTTTACATAACTGGACTTTATTTAAGGACTGTGTTAAAAACTGTAAAGAATAATTAAGTTTTCATGTGTCTATAAATGTCATAAATTATGATAAATTGTCCCTGTTTAAACTACCAAAATGTACATGAGGTTAGACCAGTATCCTTCTTATTAATGGATACTTTGATACTGTAGAATTGATATACCGTAGCTGCATCATATTTCTGCAGCAATGACCTATTTCCTCCCTTCTGAGATGAATTAAGCATCACCTTGACATGAAAGTTGATTTCCATTTAATTTTTCTTGTGCTTTCACAGGGTGGCACGCACATTTCCCCTCTTTCCTCTTTCCCTCTCTCTCTCTCTCTTTCTCTCACAGTGCTGTTTGATTGCTTAAGCCTGGCCGTCAGACAGACAGACAATGCGTCCATGAAGAATAGCCTCGCTTCCTTCCTGTCTTCCTGTGCCGCGTTCTGCCTTGGTGAGCAGGGTGAATAGGCCGCTCTGCCCCACAGCCGCCATGAACCGCAGGGGCCACGGCGGCTAAAACCAACAAAGAGAGCCGTTCTGGGGCCTTTTTTTTCTCTCCCCCAATTCACATCCCCTCCTCCTCCTCCTCCTCCTCCTCCTCTTGCTCTACCACCACCTCCTCCTGCCAAATCACTGGGACTGCCGGGCGGATAAACAAGGTTGATTCACTCTTGTGTTTCTTGTTTTTATCCTTTTTTCTTCTGCACCGACTCTCACTTTTGTTCCGTCAGAATACGGTTAATGTCCAAATAAGTTGGTGCTTGCAACTCGGTGAGCTGCTCTTATAGATTATAAAGATACAAATATATACATTTCAACAGTTTTGAGCATTACTTTTCATGGTTTTAGGAGAATCTAAGAAGCTGTAGAAGAAATAGAAGAATAGTAGAAGTTGAGCTGACTTTAGAAGCATCAGAGAAGGAGAAAACCGTTTTCTGATATAAGGGTGCACTTTTTAGGCCTCTAATCATTTTTACTAAAAGATGAGTGGACTTTAATTGAAAGAGTAGCTAGAACAAGGGGAAAGTCACTGCTCTAAGTGTAGAGAGAAACTTTTCTCTCATTAGCACTCACTTTCTCCAACAGATTGCACCATTTTTTTTCTTGCATACAGCCAGGAAAACAGTCTGCAACACATCCCCCCACCCCCCAACAAGACAAGCATCTTCCTATAGGAATACCAAGTAGGAGCAGGTAGCTGAGAGGAGCGTTGGGGAGCCAAAATAACCCTCCCGACTATTGAAAACAGGATGAATGCATGCCGGGCTGAATACGGGGGTAAACTGTTAGGTCTTTGTCATTCAAAGTGATGCTTTTAACCCTTTGCGGTCCCCTCTTCTTAACAACCCCCCCCCCCACACTCCTCGTCCTCCTCCACACCCGCCCTCACCCCTCTTCATTCACAGCTGAGACAATGGCTGCAGAGAGGAGGCCTTGCGACTAGAACGATAAAGACTAAACACGAGATCAACTCTCCCTTTTCTGCCTCTAATGGGATTCTTTGCCTGTTATGTTTCCATCTCCTCCACCGATGTAAAAATAGGTGAAAGTTGATAATTATGTAAAGCAAACCCCCCCCCTTCACCCTTCCTGCACCCCCTCCGTCAGTCAAAAAGAGCCGGGGATGAATAACAAACAAGTGAGCGCAGGTTGGGCCTCGGCTTGTCAATCACGGCTCTGAATGCATACCGTGCCGCAAACACGTCCGTATGCTGTCAACAAGTGTCAGGGGGGCTTATGTTTCAGGCTTACGTTTCGCCTGCAGGGACATTCAAAACCCAGGAATTCCTGAACAAACCTTTGATTTAAAAAAAAAAACATGGAGGAGAAAAAAAAAGGACCCAGTATCTGCTGCAGGATTCAGGATGCAGAAATGAACTTGAAGCCAGGCCAGAGTGTAATTGGAGGCTTTACATGAACGCATATCTGCACCTAAAAACACAGGTGGAGCGCTTGATTTGTATCAAAAGAAGCGGAGGCATGTATTTTTTCTGTGCATGCAAAACTATTAACACCTTATTTGATCTCGTTAACATCACAGAGAGATCAAGTTGCAGGTAGAAAATGTGTCTATAAGTCTTACGTTTCACTGAACATGTTAGATTTTGTCTCGACATCAGTCATGGAGTCTGTTATGCAGTTTTGGTGTAAAATGAATCCAAGTATTTTTTGAAAAGCTGCTTGCAGGTTTGATCACTGATACATTTCTTTTAAAAGAAAATCTAATTGAATATTTGAAGTGTTATCTCCGTCTAAGAGAGAAGCAGATGAGTCATTACTGTTCATTTCTATACTGAAATTTATAATTACTCTCAAATTCAATCATTTTTTTCCATGGTCTGATTATGATTTGATGAATATGTTAACTACAAAGCATTTAATGAGACATTAACCAGAAGTTCTGAAACCGCCGACTACTGTGATAAGACACACATAAGACACAGAGAAGATAATACAGAAGAAAAAACTGGAAAAAATACTCTGTCAGACTTCAAGGTTTAATTTCAAACGTTAATATATTTGTCTTCTAATTCATAGTGAACTATTCATCCAGCTTCCACACTCCTACAGGTCACCTCACGTCTGCAGCGACTACACAAGAGCCCGAAAGGGGGTGACGCAGTAACAACGCTTTCTCAAAATAAATATTTTTTTTCATTATAAAATAATAAACCTTCAAATAAATATATATATTTTTTTTAACTTTACACTAAGCAATGTTGGAATTAGAAAATAAATTTTTCATATAAGGTCACTGTACAATTTACAAGTAGAAGGGATAAGATTTTCCTTTGTAAATTACATTAAAATGATTGATATACATTCCAGTGAATGTAAAAAAAAAAAAAAAAAAAAACATTGTATGAATGAAGTTTGCTGATTCATAGAAATGTGGATTCATCAAGGTGCCTCTGGTGTGGCAGAACACTTTTCACAGTTGAAGTATTATTATATGTACAAAAATAAAACATCTCTCAAACTCATTTTTTCTAATTTACATACCCTTTGCATTGACTACTTTACATACAGTTAGTAACAGGAGTCTGTTCTTAGCATATAAGTTGTATTAAATGTTAAAAAAGGCTATCCATTTGGACTCTCATAGCAACAACAATATCTGGGCACTTGAGTGAAGAATTTTTTTCCAGGACAAAAACAGTAGTTGAGTAGAACTTCATACCTTTGAAATAAACGTGGAGCTCTTATTTTGGTTTACCTTTCAAGTGAACTAATGCCAGGGTGAGTGGAGGCCTTTAGCAGGTAAAAAAAAAAATTGTCAAACCATTTTTAAAAAGTTGACAATTTAAGGCAAATTTTTAGACTTAGTCTGCCCTAGATGTGGTAGGCACGAACATATAGATGGAAAACACAAAAACTCAAGCGTGACAGCATCACTAGCTTTCTATAATCAAACTTTTTCGACTATAAAACTACAAGGCCAAAACAGTTCGGTCAACATGGAGTCATTTCATCATCGACTTTTTTTGCATTTTAAAAACACGTACACGTGACAGTCTCTTCTGTGTTGGCTCGCCAACATCACAGTGGATCGGGTTTTAGTTCTTGCACCGACAGCCGGGTCGTGTGACTCGGTCATAGCAGCACTGGCACACGGCCACGCATCCTTTAGCCGGGAGGTAGCACAGGAGGCAGGGGAAGAGCAAGGAGAGGAGCGACACGGTGGTCCAGCGGACGCAGCAGTGCGACTGCGTGCACGAGAAGGGCTTGTCCGTGCACGTGTCCTCGTCGTCGCTGGAGCAGTGGTAGAAAAGCCCCCTGACGCAGCACACGCACGTCCCGTACTCCACGGCGCTTTGAGCTGAGCACATGCACCTCCGGCTGCACATCCAGCAGGAGGGGAGCACCCTTGGGCGGCTGCACTCTGTACACCAGCAGCGACCGCAGTCCTCACACTTGTTGGAGTGTTTGCCCGGCTCTTTAGAGCTCCTGCTGCCCGGCACTGCCACCACCGCCCTGGGCTCATCCTGCAGCGGTTTCAGCTCCTCCGAGTTTGGCTCGGAGCGTTTGGGCTGGGTTCTGATTATCTGCTCGCTGCCTGCCGGGCTGCTGAGGAGCCTCTGGCCTGAAGAAGTGCTCCCCACGCTGGTCCTGATGCTACTCTGAGAGTCCTCTACACTGGAGGAGCGCAGCACGTCCTCTCTGGAAGAGATGGAAGTATTATTGTTTCCATGCTGAGTCAATGAATGCAAGTTCCGGAGATTATTGGGCCTCTCTTCCAGAGTCTCCTGCTGACTGTCGCTCCTCGAAACTGATGACGTAACCGTGTCATTCTTCTCCTGCCTAAGCTGCGATGCCGGAGACCTTTGGGCAACTGCGGGCCCTTCTGTATACTCATTACTACTCCCGGTTATCCTAATCTGATCCAGAGATAGCACTGGTGGAGTATGAGGCGGCTGCCCGTTGCTCAACCCAGGATCTGGCGGGTCATCGTGGGTTTGCGGAGGCTGTGGTTGCGGTCTCCTTTCGTCATGCGGCGTGCCCGGCGAGCCGGATGATGACGGTGACCACCCGTGGTGTCCTCCTCCCCCATCGCTGTCGCTCTGACTTCTGGAATCCATCTGGGGACTGAAGGGCCACTCTGGCTGGCATGGGACACATCTGAAGTCCTGTAAAAAGAGACGGACAGTTTATATCTATCAAAGTGTGACAAGCCATGCAAATGACGCTATGCAAATCCTAACAGATCTCTGTGCAGGCACCACTATGGAAATGAGGCCTAACAAACACATCATAGAGCCTGGCAGAGCGATGAATGCGGTAGATTACACAGTTGTGAATCCAGTTTTGGACACCTGCTTTCAGTCTGCCGTGAAAAACACAGATGTTAACAAAGAGCTTTTGGTGTCCGGTAGCTGACTCACACCGTATAACCACAACATCACTGTTTGATTCCAGTCAGGGACCTTTGTTGCGTGTCATCCTCCCCCCTCTCTCTCTCCCTGCATTTCCTGTCTGTATCTCCAAGATAATAATAAAAAAAGACAGAATGCCCCCCCTCCTTTAGAAAAAAGAAAAAGGCTTGTTTGGTCACTGCTGTTGCATTCATGCTGCGGTACAGTACCACACATATCCAAACTATGTTCTCAACTGAATTTTTACTGCCGCCTCGCCAGATGGTTGTGCAAACTTCCTGTTTCCCCACATGATGAAACAACAATGACAAACTTTTGCCAGAAATATTGAATTTGCACATTTTCTGGAACTCTGGGACTGAAGCAATCGATCGTATTATTGTTGACGCTAATTTAACCTGCAAGCGTTTCGATCGCGAGTCGTCGTTGAGGGAACTTGGAAGCGAAAAGCGCCAAAAATGGATGGATGACTACCGGCTTCACAAATGAGAACAAGGGGTAGTTTTCTTAGTCCTCTATCCACTTTACCACAGTTAGAAACCATTTGAAAAACTGGTGAACTGGGCAATTTTGACCAATGTCTGGTGTTAAAAGGACCAACGACATCTCAAGAACATCGTAGATTAAACGTCAATAAAAATGATCGTCACCTCCAGCCATTAGATATTCATTTTGTGATGAAAATCTGACAGAAGTAGCAAAAATGCCATCATTTTTTAACACTAAACAGTGAGGGGCAATATTTCCATATTCGGAGGCTGTGTGTGCTGATGATCAAAGTTCAGGTCTTTTCTATATTAAGGGTAGTCAGGTACTTTACTGAAGACCGGAAGAGGAACAGGGGAACTAACTAACATTGAGTTTGCACCCATTTTCAACTTGAGACAATCTCAACAAACACATTTACTTATCTATGTTACTAATCTCAAAAAGACAATACTGACCTTCTTTCACAGCCCCAGGTCAGCTATTATCTCCCCCAGTTCATCTCATTACCATACTGCACTGTCACTTTGCATCAATCCAACATATTCAAATGCACAACCTTGTTTTCATCAACACATCACAGCAGCGGCAAAGCGACTGACAGTAGCGGCCTTAATTCTCCTTCCTGGCGCTAATTAGCTTTCAAATGGCATCTTTGGGGAGGGTTGTGGAGGAGGAAGAGGGGGTGCGAGGGACTCTTTTTTTTTTCTTTCAATGACAATACAGGAAAAGGGGAGGCTTTTGTTTGTTGCATGACAAATGGCCCGCGGCAACCTTTCCCCCATTCTAACACATTTTACATTGTGACACTCCTGAAAGGAAGATGAGTGACAAGATAAAGGTTGGGAGCATGAAAGAGGGCCGTGTAAAGTGTGAGTGATGCGTTGAGGAGTGGGGGGGGGGGGTGAAGCTGCATGAGGGTTCTTTAGGATTTATGAGTGAAGGGTTTTGCAGGCACACTCAAATTTTAACCTATTAAAAGGAGGGAGGGGTGCAGGCATACAGCTCCTCATCCACTTATAGGGCTTGGGTGTTGGATATAGTGGATGGATGGATGGGGAGGTGAGTGAGTGAAGAGAGGGGGCTGATGGAAGTAAACAGGGGGGGGGGGGCAAACTGATGGCATCAGCTCTTAAAAATGACAGGTTAGAGATATTAAAAGACAGACAGACACACACACACACACACACACACACAAAATGACAAAGCGGCAGTGATTAATCTAGTATGCAGTGAGTCATATACATTCTGATCTAAATCTGATTGTTTCCACTGTGTGTAGCAGATTTATTATTACAAATAAATACATGAGTGTAGCAGAAAAGAGGAGTCATAAAGGTTCAGTATACATACAGTGTGAATGGAGGTGGTGGAAACTGTGTGTATGAAGGGTGTGTGTGTGTGTGTGTGTGTGTGTGTGTGAATGCACATATGAGCAAACACATGTGCCAACTTGGACACTTCCTAATAAAGCTGACCCCAGTAATGAAAATGAATCTTGAAATTAGACATAGCCTAGTATCATTTTAAACACCTGCTGTAATTACCGTAATAGTAATAAAAAATGTGCATGCGTAATAAGTTAAGGATAAAAAAGTAAGAGAGCTTCTATTATATTTATGTATGTAGATGTGCAACAAGCCTATAGTAACTTAAAGGAGGAGTTGGAAACTGTCTACAAATGTTAAAGTTTAACTTTCCGACTAAACTTTAACCAAGAAGTGTTTAAAAAAAAAGCGACTCTTTGTGTTTATAAAATGCAACACTTACCGTGCTTTCGACACTTTAACCCCCGTTTAGGTGAAATTAATCCAATTCCAAAGAGAGAGAGAGCGAGAGAGAGTGAGTGAGTTTATTCCCTATATCAACAACTCAGTCTGGGAAGCCGTTGGTAAAATCCATTGAGAAAGTTTCCAACCGGAGCGCATTTTCATTAACACGTAAATCCCGTGTTTTTTTTTATGCGTAAGAACACGAGGCGAAAAACTTCAATCAAACCGCCGCCGTAACGTAAAAAACGTAAACTTAACTGAGAGAGAAGCTCCTGCTCTCAAGTTGTTTTAATTCGCTGTTTTATCCGCAAAGCTCTGTGAGGTTGCAAGTACTTTTTCTCTTTTCTCGTGTGTGTTTCTTTTTTTTTTCTTCTTCTTCTTTTTTTTTTGCTCTTTCCGGAGACGAGGTCGGGATTTGGGCTGTAAATGGCGTCAAGCTGAAGGGGGAACAGAGCGCTTGTTGTTGCAGCGGATATCTCGCATCCGGTGCTCAGCCATTGGTTGCTCTCAAGCAGCCATTCACACCCAGTCTGATCAATTCTACTGCTGAAGCCTGGCTCCACACTGTTGAGCTTGAGCTGAGAGAGAGTGTGACTGCTGCACTCTTCTCTAGTCTTTATCACAGCTCTGACCCATTTTCCTTTGAAAGTAGCTCTTCACATGTGACTCCACTGAAATTAAGCTCTTATAAGGCTCGGTTATAGTTCATGCTGGTGGGGTAGTTAAAAAAAATAAATAAATCCCACACAGTTTCAATAAGTAAGTGGAAATAGTCAAAGCTCCAGCAACACCTATGATGACCATCATCAGGATCATCCTTTCTTCTTTGACTAAATGATGCAAGTTACATGAAAGGGGGGAAATGGGGCTGAATGATTCAGAGAGTATGAAAATGGTTTGAGTCCCCAGATCTCAACCCAGCTGGATGAGCGTGTAACACAACCATCATCTCCACAACATGATTCATGATATAATACAAACTTTCATCTTCAAATCTATTTAGTGATGTAAGTGATTGCCTCTGATGTTTATGTGCTTTAGTTTGGCTTTATTTCTACCTGCTGTACTCAGGTATTTCATGCAAAAGCAGTTGTGATCTCAGTGAAATTACCTGATTAAATAAAGGTTGTATATATAAATGAGGGGATGTCTTGTGGAGGAATGGTTTTCATCCCTTCAATAGAGTTACACAGACTTTGCAGAGAGCTCTGAAACTTTTCTGGAGGCACGTTTGGTGGCCTGAATCGAAACTAAAACACTTCTTTTCTTTCATTTATCGTGTATGATGTTGACTCCATTTAATGTTACTCCCTCGCGCCACTTCACTTCATTTCAGAGGGAAATATTGTACTTTCCCCCTATTTACTTTACAGCTTAATATTTTAGATACAAAATATGAGTATCTCATAAAATGTTGCTTTCTTATCGTTCAAACTATACATAAATATATAAAGTTTGCTCTACATTGACCAGCTGTTACATGGAAATTATGCTTTCATGTTAATTTATTCACAATATCCAATAATGTATATAACACTGAAAAGGAGGGTACTTTTTGTTTTGATACTCCAAGTATAATTTGGTGGTGTGCTTCTGCTTTTACTTAAGTAATGGATCTGAGTGTCACTGTGTGGTGGTATGTTGTGCAAATAGACCATTCAATTTAAAGCAATTTGATGCACAAGCAAAAATAAGAGACAAGTAAGATCAGTTTAAGTACAAAAACAGCAAGGTTTTTATCTAGTTTTTCTAATTTTAGCATTCCAACTCTGACCTAGGAACATTGTTTGCATATAGTGTCCGAGATCATGATCATGATTGAGTAGTTATATTATCAGATTAACATGAAGACAGTTCCTGTTGATAGCAAAGAGCTCTGGAGGGTTAGTTTCCCTCATGCGTAGGCTATCGACTTGCCTTTGACTTACAGGGCAGTGTGTTCATCATACTTAACATCCCAACACACTCTCCTTATTTGGAGGCTATTTGCCTGTCTGTCATAGATTTAAAAAGGGTTAAAACAATTCATGGGAAATGATACAACTAATTAACAAACCAATACTATGTTTAGTCTCAGCTGTTGTGAATAATTGTGCAGCAGCGCCCCCCTGTGGAATTTTAATGACACTGCCGGCTACAATCAAAGGCTCAAGAGAAACTTCTAAACCTCAAAAGAAAGTTAAAATCATTTGATCAATTTAAAAGTCAACAAAAACCATCTGGAAGGTGTCTATCTGATCATTTCTTAAAATGTATAAATGAAAGACAATGAACACATGCACACAAATATAAATCAGGGAAGATGAAATCACACACACACAAAAACAAAACACGCATTATCTTAAAAATCAGGCTGCGTGTTAAACAGCTTTGATAGTACAACTACTGAAACCCTTTCAAGAAAAAAAAAAAAAAAAAAAAAAAAAGCCCAATTAGCCCATGTTCAGTTGGAGCTGACATCTCTCTCCCCACCGTGTCTCTATACCCTTGGTCGCCCTTCTTTCCTCTATTTCAGTAATGGAGTGTCTGATCATTTCCGGACAGAGTAATTATGAAATTGTGAGTCCCACACCACAGGGAGAGGTCACTTTAATCAACTCAGAGTATGACTCGGCAAATTAACTTGGATCCAGGTCAGGAAGCTTCCAGAACTTCCCTCTTTCTTTAAACAATTTATTTTCCTGTGATTTTCTTCTCTTCGCTCCCCCGGGTTAATGTTCATTTACCCTTAAAGCTTTCGCTCTTGTTCGTGGTGTTATAAGTAATGAAAACGTTTATAGCTGCAAAATGTTAGAGAAAATTGTTTAAATGTAGTGGCAGAAATACAGGGAAAAATGGAGTGATTAAGATGGTCAATTCTAAAAAAAAAAGTATTAATAAGACTGTATGAGTAGAATGTCAGCAGTGGTTTTAGAAACACTATCAGTTGGTGTTCAACAAACTCTTGTCAAGGTCCCACACAGGTTTTTCCATTCATTGCCTTCATGACGTCTTCTCAGGCTTAATTGACATCTCCTTGAATCTTTGGTGAGGCAACATACACCTTTATGATTCTGTGTATGTATATTGGTAAATTAACACAATTCCCAGCATAGGACAGCCCACCCTCAGCAGATCTCTCATCAGAGAGAGAAAGCAGGTGTTTAGGCCCTTGATATGTCCATGAACTAGTAAAACGTACGGTTAATTTTCATTTTTTCATATAAACACATAAAAGTGCCTAAAAAGACAGATTAAAACAGGGATCGTCTCATTAGGTTTGAGTTCTGGTGTAAGTAGTGGTTTGAATGGGATCAGTGTTAGAATTGTATTTAGGAAATGTAGCACATCGAGAGCAGCCAGCTAAGGTTGGGCACCTGGTCAGGATACATCCTTGATGCCTCCATTCAGAGGTGTTCTGGGCACGTCCAATTGGGAGGAAACTCCAGAGCAGATCCAGAACATGCTGGAGGGATTACGTATCTCTCCTGGCCTGGGAACACCTTGGAGTTCCCCAGGAGGAGCTGATGAGCGTAGCTAGGGAGAAGGTTGTCTGGGCTTCATTACCACCATGACCAGACACTGGATAAGTGGCAGATAATGGATGGATGGACGGATGGAGTGTAGCACTGCCATGCGATATGAAGGATAAAAGATCCTTGGCATAGGCAAACTTTAAGGCCGATGTTGAAGTTGGAGGGAAGACTGTCGCTACTGACCAGCGTCTGGTTTTTTACCCTCTCAGCATCACCTAAATGAAACTTAACATGTAGTCAGGTTCCTATAGGGTGAGCTAGACTAATGCTAAACTTTCAAAACATATAGAGAAACTTTAATATAGGATTTCTCTGTTATTGCTGACAATCACAACTTGACAGAGCCCAATGACTCACTGCTGAGTGCAGGTAATGATGCACACCTGAGTAACACAAAACAGAGGACTTTAAACTTGCAGAAGTAATTCTTCTTCTATTTAGGCAACCTTTGACTTTAATAAAAGGTCAGCTGGACAAGAGGAGCTATTTCAGCATTAAAATGTATACTGTTTTATGTTGAACCTGAGTTAAAGCTCCCTTTTTGCTTTTCCATTTATTTGAACTACTGGCCTATGCTATATTTCCTCCACATTTGAATTTAAAGCATTTAACAGGGCCACAAAACATGCAGTTTTTATTGTGAGAGGCCCCTGTGGTACCTCTAAACAAAAAAGACTAGAATAAAGAGTATTATCTGTAAGAGGACATGACGTTCTCTTTTGTTTCGGGCTCTTTCTCATCTCAGCGATTCACCTCCTGAGACTCTTGTTGGATTTCTGTGTAAAAACAACAAGTTTCATTTATTGAGTTTTCACATCTGTGGAGCTATGATGCGACTGCAACAAATTTAGAAGGAATCCTCAGCAGGCGCACGTTCGCTGATGAGCTATGCAGCCAGGCGTAAGTATGAGTGAAAGGTGAAGATCCAGGCTGATGACTAATTTTCTTCCTATTTCACACTCACCTTGCTGATTATGTAAACACCAAGCTTAGTTTTCAGAGGGGGAAACTAAAACACTCACAAATGGACAGACACCCCTCATTTCCCTTCCTACTTCGGGCGCACCACTCGCTCTCAATCAGAAGTGTGTTTCCTTAAGGGGCTCGGTGCAATCAACAGTAGATGTCTAACACTGAGGCTCTTTATAGGCTTTACTCCTGCTCCACCCAAACTTAGAAATACCCTCAAGACCACAAACTTAAAGACCTTTAGCATTTGTATTCACCAGATAAATGATGGACAGTCTGATTATTGTAATTAAGTAAAGATTAACGTATTTGTGGTGCCATTTAAAATGCCATTTCCATCTAAATGAATAGCTTGGTGACACACTAGAACATTGTCTCACATAGTTTGCCCCTAGAAAATGTGTTGACATTAAAAGACCACTTAATTAAGAGGGTATTTGGCTTGTATACCATTGTTGGAACCCTTAAAGAGCTTTAATGCAGCCGTCTTTCACAACTGCTTAATCAAACATGATGAATGGCCATTTACTGTAGAGCAAAAGTGTAAGTATGAACAATAGGTTCATTCTTTTCAAATTAAATACATTGTATAATATATGTATTATATAGAAAAGTGCTTGCAATGAATACAAAGGGATTTCACAAACATACACTGAACCATATTCTTTATCCAAGTCCCCATACAATGTATTTCTGTTTTCTTCCAACAGAGTGTAGTGTGTTTTGCTTGCAGTATGCACAAATTCATTCATTTGAATTCTGCCATTGTCCAAGGAAGATCAGGATGATACAAATAGCCTTAAAATAATAGCCTTAGGTTCCACGGGCACCTTTACTGACAAAATATTATCAATCATGCAAATCACCCTCAACCCAATAAGTTCTTCAAGTTCTCATTCCCACTTGCAGTGAATAAACGTTTCAAGTAGAAGGTCACACTAATAACAAAGGTCTAGAATAGTATCATTGCATTTTTGTTCTTTGACTGGCCTCATTAAAAGTTGTACTGAAAAAGTTTCAGGCTAGTATTGATTGAGTAAGGTTGAGGCTAGGTTAAGAAATGTTATATTACTGCCATCAGTGTATAAATGGGTGAATGTTGCAATGTCTTGTAAAGTGCTTTGAGTGGTTGCGAAAAAAACACTACATAAATGCACTCCATTTACCACTGAGCATTACTCTGTGATACTATAGCATCTCTCATAGCCGGGGTCATAACTTGGTCTCAGATGAGCAACAACTTTAAACTCTAAATTAAGAAGTATAATGTATTGGCTTTGGAATTCTTTTTCTGTTTATTACACAAGATTTTTGATGGTCTTGCCCCACCTCCGATTAAACAATTTGTAACAAATTGGAACACTGGCCTAAGGTCAAAAAGAGCCTTCAGTAGAGTGGACTGTCACATTCAATTTTAGTCCACAAAGTTCAGCCAGACTGCTTTTTCAATCGGGGCGACAGTTTGAAACAGTTTGCTGACAGTGCAGTAAAACTTTCAATCTCTCATCAAAAAGTGGCTGAAAGAAAATCAGTCTTGCTGTTATTACAGTTCTACGTAGGCCTTTATTTATTTATGTATTCAAGTTTGATGTAATGCTATTCACTGTGCTGTATTTTAGATTATGTATAGCCTTGTAATGTCATGTAATTTTACTGTGTTTACCTCTGCTCTGAATTGCCTGTGATTGACGACTCCCACACAGAGACTGCAGATGGAAATACCTGGTGCAACATATGTGATTTGCAATTTTCCTGTCAATTAACAAATAAAAGTTTTATGCAACTAAGTATCAGGTTGTCTTTTTTTTTTTTTTTTACTGAAATGTAAACAAGAAATAAAGTAAGGAAATGCAAATGACAGTGCATATAAAAAACAAAAAACAAGAAAATACAAGAAAATATAGACTAAGACTGCATTGCAAAAACAAATATTAAATCAGGAGCATAACTGACAACATATAATAAATAAAAGAACAAACAAAAAGAAAATGTGCAATCAAAAATAAAAGAAATAGTAGTGCAAAACAAATATAAAGTCAAGTGACTAACACACATTCACATGCATGTTCAGTGAGTCATGCTGTCCTCTTAAAAACAGTGACATTGTGAGTTTATACAGTATACAGCATATAATATCAATGTAGATGTGTCATATATCTGAATTTCAGTCCAAGACCAATGTTGTTGAATCATTACAGGTAAGTGAATCAGCTGTTGTATTTGCTGTCTTGAACACACCCTACTCCTCCACTGCCACTCAGTGAGTAAGTGTGTGTCCCTGTGAACAAATTACTTTCGTTCACAACTGACCGAGAGCTCAACTGAACTGACCGAGGAATGAACAGATTGTTTCAGGAAGTGATTCAGCTCTGTTTGTTCACCCAAAAAGATTTGTTCTTTTTGAACAAATTGCTCGCCGACGACACAACACAACCAGATTGTTTGAGATCGGTAAAGATATTGGAATGGACCTGCTGTGCGGCCAGCAAGGTCTGAAAATTGAGTATTCAATGATGGCTGAGTTACAACAATTACAAAAATGTTTGTCCTGCGCCACCAGAAATGGTCTTTTCTTTTCTTCTCGAAGAATACCTGAACAGAGAATCCCTCCCGCTGAGCCCCGGTAGAATGCCCTGCACATAAAGAAAGAGAAAATTGAAATGAAACCTAAAAACCCCTGCTGCTGCGGGAGATGAACTGTGTCTGGATTGTCAAGCAGACACTGCAAACTGTTTGAAATAGCTTTGTAAAAAGAGCGCTGTCTCAAAGTCCATTGCTTCTGTTCCCTGACTGGTATACATGCTGAGACAGAGCTCAAGCTGCTGCATTGCTGTGCTGATCCTGTAGCCTGATGAGTAGGCTGCTAGATGTATTCATAAAACTGTCTGATACAGATGTAGACAAATGTTATTCACTTATGTTCGATTTATATTTTACTTTACTTACTTTTAGTTAACATAGTGACACAAAAGCATCACAGATGATCCCCTATTTACAGGTTAGGGCTTAGACACAAGAGCATTTAAGGGGCTCTAAGGGTGTGGTATCAATCTTCTCATTTAACTTAGGGCAAAAAAAAAAACCTAGTCAGCAAAATGTCAAATTGCTTTGCGTCAGTTGATGCAGTCCCAATGGTCATGCTAATAGGATGTTTTTTCTATCGCAGCAGTGGTGGGGAAACATGCTTAAATGGATTGCAGATGGCATATGCAGCATTAAGTGTGGTTTTGAATCTCAATCATAACTGCAGCAGATAGTGGCAGGGCCGTACTAACCTGCTATAGAGCCCCAAGGGCAAAAATTGTTTCTAGGCCCCCATTAACCCCCCTCAATCTTGGTGCAGTATGTACAGTTTTATATACCGTTGCACTGCCTGAAACTGGATTTTGACACATTGGCAGAGTCTGTTTACAAGATTGAGACTCAAGATAAGGTAATGAAGCAGTTGATGCTTAACTCTAATGGTGAGTATTCATCAACTCATTTTCACTTAAATTAGCACAAATCTCGGAGCTTTTGGGACCTCTGTTGTAGTAGCCCATTTTGCCCAGTTGGTTACCTCTGGGTAGAAGAGATGCTATGGTCAACTTTAAATTAATGTTCATACAGCTTTTAAGTGTTATCAGTAGAGTCCCTTTTCTATTTGGATCCAGCCACTACAAGTTGTGTAAAATATGTATTAGTAGTCTGTATTGTTTATGACGCTTATATTTGTGTGCAGAATTGAAACCAGCACTGTATGCCTGTCAGATTTTGGACTGCACCAAAAGTCAACCACAGCTGCTTTCACTTTGTCACTCTCTAAAAAAAAAGGTGGCTGTACTGCAGAGTCAAAAAAGTACAGAAAGGAATGTATCCTTTTATAACATTCAAAGAGTTATCATTTATTCTGCCAGAACTGAATTCAAAAGGCCTGCCGCATGCATCGAGGATCAGACATCAACCAGAGCAGAGTGGAAGGTGTAACTACTCACATTTTTGCTTTAAGCCTTCTGATTTTACCAGAGCCTTAATATTATATTTCTTTGGCTCCAGATTGGCTGGTAGTGCTTGAGTTTAAAGAACAAAAAATTACTCAGATAAAGAGGGAGTCATAGGCATGAGAAATTACCTGAATGACATAAATTTTATATCCCCCTGTTATTACTTCGCATATGAAGAACTAAAATCTATGTGTCACAGTCAATTTCTAAAACAACTTCCTATTTTTGTACATCAGACATCATGTCCATTAGCATTTTTTTCCCCTTTACATAAAGTGTTTCACTCTTTGTCCTGATATGGAGTTCATGGCTTTGAACATTGCCTCTTTCTCGGCTCTTTTGTTGACATCCCTGCTGCCTCCCCCCTTTTCATTACAATACAGAGAATACAGTATGCAGCGGCTGTACTGAACGTCTCAGAGGATGCTCCTAGCAGGCTCTGAGTCAGGATAGAACTGGAGGGGAGGAAAGGGAATCACAGAATAGTTGCTGTTGGTGCTACGAGTCGTGATATGGATACTGAGTAAGGGTTGGCCGGCCGTGTTTTTGTCTGGTGAGAACCTGTCTATTCACAGGGTGACCACACTGCTACTTAATATTGTGCACTTTATATTCAAATGAAAGTGTGCCAATTTGGATCTGGTGCATTTCAATATAGTCTCTTTATTTATCCATTTATAATATTTATTTATAATACATCATCTCTTCCATTTGATTGTCTGGTCACTCTAAACTCTGCACTCTGTCCTTGTATAGTTGATAATCTACTGCAATCCATTGCAAGTCGCAAGTTGATCATTCCAAGTCGGTATTCCTAACTTCCAATCGGAACTAAGCTTGGGAAAACATGGACGCCCGTGTAATGGGTCCAAAGGCTAGTACCACAGCAACAAATGATTGGTGTTCAGTGTCCATCAGTTTTCCTGAAAATCACAGGTGAAGTTTTCAGAAGGATGAAGACATGCATTTTTCCGTGTTGGAGGTTGTTCCAAATACAATAGCAGCAGAAGCTTACTCTCCTCTTGAGTACTCGCTCTATACACCTGTGATGACCCCTGGTGTATTCTTGCGTTTGATTTGGTATTAACCTGCATCTCTGCTTGTTCCGCAGGTGACCTGAAACACATGTGGCCCCACTGACACACTGGCCGACATAAGCAGTATAATCACTCTACCTGCTCCACCCTACAGGCACCACTTATTCTGGTTTGGTTACGTTGTTTTAGTTTCTGCCTCGTTTTGCACACACATCCTCCGCTCATGCCCATCACACACCACCGACTCTACGGATTCCCACACTCCATGTTGTGAATATTTAATTGGCACTTAATTAAATTAAATTAAACCAAATTAAGAGTACTCCGTGTTTAACTGTTACCCTCGGTGTGCCTGCCATTTGTTGTGGTCTCACTACCAGGTCATAACACACCTGAAAAACAGCCCTTCTTCTAACAATGTCACCCATTTAGAAAAAGTCTGTGTATATAAATTAATTCCTCTATGAAAAAGAGGCTTTAAGAAATGTCACAGATTAGCATTAGCTGGACAGGTGTGTGTTTGCGTGTGTTTAAAACCTCGAGGACGTTCAGCTGATGGTGCATTCATTCTACCTATGTGTGCCAGCATTGTGTCAGTGACTATACATATGTTTATTTATTGCTTACATAAGGTTATCCCATATGTTAAAAGTATGTCTATGTATATGGATGATATATTTGTTTATGTATCTGCGTTTAGCTTGACATTTAGGGATTTATGCTGGCAGGACTCTTGTGTTCAAAAGCAGCTTAAACCTTTGTTTGCATGAATGATGGTCACATTTATACTTGTTGGCACGGAGACAGAGGGAGAGAGATATTGCATTCATTCAGCACGTCTCAGGACTCTGGGACATTATTCCCGTGAATAATGCTCAACCCGGGAACCAACTTTCTGCCGAGCTCAACAGGACCAGCTGTACTGGAGAAAAGAGCAAAATAACAGCCAGAGTAAGAATAAAACCAGCCACAGACACAGCAGATGCTCCCTCTGACACTGAAACACTCTTTCCAATTCTTCATCCTGTGATTTTGTGCTGTATAGTGTCAGAGAAAGAACCTCCAGATGGGGGTTTAACTTCAGCTTGTTTTTTTTTTTTGTCTTTTTGTGAAATGATGAAAAGGGCTAGAGGTGGGACCACCGCAGGAGGTGGAGAGTGTCAGGAAGCCAAACAAACCCACACACGGTATCAGGTCTCAGGGTTTTAGCCGTCCAGCTGGGGTCACTGTTGTGATATGTTTAATGAGTCTCTGTGTGTGTTTCACACAGCGTGTCATCTATCACAATAAGAGGCACTGGACTAGTGGGCTTGAAGTGGAGGACTACTTCGAGAGGAAGATGAGTTCTTTGTGACCCTCGCTGACACCTGTTATGTGTGTGTGTGTGTGCTGAATTGTTTTAGGGGTTGTGTGTCTGACTGCTCCTTATGAACTATTCCATGAGGACAAACAGCATTTGCTTATTGGCACTAGACACAAATTAGAGATGAGGCTGATAGGAATGTCATTATTTTGCAGGTGAACCAATGTTTTTGGACAAAATTAAAACCTGATAATGACGCTAGATGAAAGTTAAGATATTACATTAATCCTGTGGGGACGATGTAAAGTTAGAAGTCATTAGGGTTATTTCTCTGGGAATGTCTGTACCGAATTTAATGACCATCCAAAAAAAAAAAGTTGAGATATTTCAGCCTGGGCCAAAGTGATGGATTGCCAGACTGACATACAAATCCCTGGTGCCACACTGCTAGCATGGCTAAGTGTGAAGTATTGCCAAATATTAGTAGTCTTGGGCATGTCATTGTTTCCTCAGACTGACGTGTTATTTAGTCTTATAAAGCATTTGACCATAAACTGTGTGTTAAAATGTAAGGACATTCAACAAGAATGATTTTATTCAGTGATGGCGATAAGTTCAAATGGTTATATAAAAAGTAAAGTTTCTTTATTTCTGTTTTCATTTTGCAAAGATTGGGACACATAAAAGTAACACTTATGGCTTTTCACTTCTAGAACCTTTTACATTTGAAGGTCAGTTTAATAATTGTGAGTATGACTTATAAAAGTACTACTAACTGTGAAGAGTTGTATAACGTCGCCTGTGGAACTGAAGGAGTTTATGTCAAATCTTGAAAAAATAAGGTGATGTCATGGTTACGTCAGCAGCTTGGAGACTACAGATTTCTAATAGCCTGCCTTAGAAAGTGGAGGTGTGAGGTTTGAAATGCCTTGAGGGGGTGGTTTAATGGAGTACACTGGGGTTGCATTATCGGAAATGTGAAATCCTGTGTTTTCCAAAGTAAAGCTCAGGACATCTCGACCTCTGCTGCTTCAGTTTTGACCAATTATGTCCCCCAACTTCATGGAGACCTGTCAACCTTGGATGAATTTTCTGGGTACCACTGTGGTGACCTGGATGAGTCCGATATGAATCACTTGTATTCGCACAATGAATTGTTGTACATACTTTGCATACATACACATTACAGTACATCATTTGCATATATGCAGCAATCAAACTGATTCAAAAGTGAGGAATGCACTGATATGAGCATTCTTGCTACCATAACAGATTATTATATCTGCAAATGCCAAAACTGTTTATTTATATAGTTTCTATTGTTTGCACCTCAACAATAATTAAACAACAGGCTGAATATGAACATGGTTTTTGACAATGTAGAAGCAATCACATCCCTTACAAATTGTACGTAACCTTTCCTTGAAATCTTCCTAGAGTAGGTACAATTATAGACTACTCAGCACCCACACACACACACTCTGCTCTCTCCTGTCATTTCTCTCCTTAAGTATCTCATGGTGACTTCCTTTCTTCCTGTCCTCACTTCAAAGTGTCCTGGCCAGGTTACTTATCATGTAGTAAAGCCTTTCCCAGTAATTACTGCTGACTACTGTGCAGTTTTCAACCTTTTATGACACTGAAAAAACATCTCAAATCACATCGCCATTCCAAATTTTACAAAATGAAACATAGTAGTTTCATTGTATCATTGTGTAACATTATAAAGGACTTAAAGTCATCTAAGTGCGAAAGCTGGCTGTGTTTAAATGAACACAAAGCTGATATCTTGGCAGGAATTGATGAAAGGCGCACAAAGAGCTCTTCTTTGAGTGCTCTTAGTTGCTCTTTGTTTTTATAGTCTTGAAAAGCCGAGTTTGTATAGATATGTTGTGGAAAATGAAAGCAACGTTTAAATAGCTCTGTTTGCAACGATTCATCCTTGGCAGCAGTCAACCAAAAACTATCCAAAGCTCTGGTTTTAAACCATTGCTCTTGCTCCCTGCAAAGTCATGTAATTTCTAAAAACTACTGTTGAGCTAGTATATGGTTCCCTAACCCGGTCAAATGACTCAGTGGAGGCAGAAGGGAAAGAAAGGAAAAGTTTCTTAAGAGTTTTTAAAAGTTTCGTACATGTCAGCAGATTTACATTTCAGCCTTGTATTCATTCACATGTAAAAAATGTTGCATTCATGTTTTCTTTGGTTTGACACTATTCATTTATGGTGAAAATACATTCTCAATCACACAATATTATGAACTTATGTTCTCTAAAGAGAGAACATAGCCATAACACTTGAATGGCAGGTTTAATGATAACCATTACATTTATGTGCAAAACTGTACACCAGCTGCACAAAAAGAAATCATTTTGAAATATTTCACTTTTTGTACATTCTGGGCCACTTTAAGAAAATGAATACAATTTCAGGCTCTCATTTAGGATGTTAGTAATACTTTTAAATATCAGAATGGTTCAAATTTGACCTGAACAGTATGTAAGGGTTAAAGTAACAACTCCCACAAGTCTACTTTAATGTCATAATGTGTGCCTGGTCTACTATGCAAAATGTGTTCAATTTGGCGGGTCTGTTTATGGAAGCGACATACTGCTGTGCTGCTTTAATATTGATGGCAACATGGGTTTTGATGTATTTTTGGTATGGTGCTGCACTTAAGGGTCAACACAGCAAGGTGCCATCAAAGAGGTCAGCCTTTTTTCCATTTATTCATCGTGTGACCTGAATGTGTTTCAGGCCATGAGACAGCGGATCACAGTTTTTCAGACTGTGTGGGTTCACCATGATGTACAAAAAAATGTTGCACAGCTTTCCTAGAAGTGGATTTCTGTCCGCGACTGTAAGAGGAACACCGTCACACTGCCAATTTGCTGTGGGACCCAGCGACGTCTTTCGAGGTGCAAAGCTTGCACTCTCTTTTTTTTTATAATTCTGTTTTATAAACTGGGAAAGGTGGAACTTATTTTTAGCAAAAACAGTTCCAGAAAATATGTAGCAGCAGCTTGAAATGATGTCCTCAGGCCAAACTGTTAGAATGGTAATATTTTAATTGTGCATGAAGCAGGAGTCGAATATACAGAAAGTCCATGAAACCCAAAGGTAACAAAAAAAAAAAAAGGAGTGAAATCTCATTGTCATGGCAACCTTTTTGGCAGAATGAGCTTTGCTACAGCATATTTTCCTTGCTCTCCGGGGAGTTGGGTAAACTGTGAATGTAATAATGTGATAATGCATCTGACAAATACAGGGAGGTGTGATGTGATGGTGTGCCTTGTAGGTTCTCCCATTTGCCCCGATAGCAATGTGTTTCTCTAATTTCCTGTTCTTTTTCAAAAGGGAAAAGGAGGTGTCACTCAACACGTCGAGTTATCAGCTTTACTTTGTGAGTGCTATCTGTACAGTGCGGGCTCTTATACTGCATTCACAGGAAAGTCTAACAAAATGCTGTTTTTCTCCTTCTCAAAATGGCTAAATCTAATTCCCTGCCATGCTGGTGAATGGGTAAGTAAATAAATTATCTAATGGGCAATAGTGGAACATGAGAAAATAGTAATTGAGTAAATAAATGTTGCTTTTCTGATACTTTAGGGTGTTTTTCATCTAAAATAAAGAATTCAGGAAGAAAAGAAACTCCCTAACTAGCTTTATGGATGCCACTAGACCAGCTTGCAGACTTATTAGCAGGATTCAACATGTCCATCAAGCAGCTTGGCTGAAACTCCCCATTGAACTAACTTTCATGTATAATATCAGCCTGCAGTGGGATAAAGCAATTTTGTAAAAAGCACTCTCCGCTATAGCGAAATAGCAGGTTTAACGTTCCTGAGAGACTGTATAGAACGGCAGACATGCAAACAGACACCCACGCACACACACACATACATAAACAGGCACTCACACATCCTTACATGCACAAACACATACACACACACACACACACACAACAATTTCTACCATATCATTACTGTGCAGTCCCATACACCTTTCATCCTCCCTCTCCTCAGAGTCACTGGGAGCAAAATTTGATTTCCGCCTCATAACTCTCTCCATAATGCGATATCGCCGGCACTAAATTGCCAAGATAACCTTTATCAGAGTAGAGGTGAAAGCCCTGAATCGTTGAGCGGTTTATTCCTCTGCCAGGCAAGAAAAACAAGGAGGGGAGGGATAATAGATATTTTCCCTCAGGCAAAGCCGCAGACACCTCAGCGGCTTTACTAAACCATTTGGATAGACAGCAGGTGGTAAAGAAACGTTTGGAGGAAATGGAGACGGACAGGACGGAGAAACAGGTTAATCCATCCGATAGGTAACAGTTGCAGAACTTTTTTTTTACACATTGGAAGAGAGCACAACTTTTCGCAAAGTCCCAGTGTGTGTGTTAATAATGCGTGGGTGTGCAAATGATGCTCTTTCAATAAATCTTTGTTTGCCTGACCTTACAGAAGGCATCAAAGAGGAGGGCCTCTTGGGGCTCGCCGTGCTGGTATTAGTACATCTACACCCAAAGTAAAAAGCTCCTTTTCTCTTTTTATTTTCCCCCTCTTCTGAGGAATTGTACTTCTTAAACCTCCTTTTTTACTATGAAATAAAAATCACTATACATTATGTGGAAAAAATGATAAAAGATTCCAAAATATCGCATTCAGTTTTTTGTGTTTGATGCTGCGAACTGCAAATACAGAAAGTAGCACACATGCTGAGACTGCAATTAAGTATATTAACTCCAGTGCAATTTTAAATGCTTGTACTTTACATGAGTATGCCTCTTTATACCCCTACTTCACTACATTTCAGAGGGAAGCATTGTACTTCACTTTATTTGGCAGCTGCAGTTACTACTGTATTGCATTATTAAAGAAGAAACCAGTGGTTCTCAACTTTTTGGCTTGTGATCACACATAAAAGAGCAGTGTCTAGTTAAGGGCCTGCTGTCATATTTCAAATGTTGGAGTTGTCAGCAGTTTCACCACATGCTGACTTCTTATGGTATAATTTAAAATACCCAAAGCCCATAGAGTCATGGCCCAAAGAAATAAAATCATCCAATACTTTACCACAACAACAAACTCCAAATATAGGAACATATGAATACATATTGTTTGTGTTGCAGGAACTACTTTTTTCTTCCTCCCTACCACATTAATCATTGCACAACCCCTTGTGACCCTTTGGAGAGAACCACTGGACTTAAGTACTGAGCCATATATTAAGTACGTAAAACTATCTCCACCTGGTACCCACTTTTAATGCCTCATTAACAGTCTAATGTCATATAAATATCAGTCACAAGTAATAAATGTACTGCAGAAAAAAAGCTTGGGGAAGGTGCCTTTAGATTCACAGTTGCTTCCCTTATTTTGCTGCAGGCTGAAACCAATTTTCAGACTCCATCTCAGCACTTCCATCTCACTTTTTTTTTAGCAACAGATGCTTGCAATGTAGCTCTTGAACATGCTTTTAGCTGCTTATTTGGGCTTATCCAATTTTTCTATGAAATCTTCATTTTTCCAGGTAGAATGCACTTATTTTGCAGTAATTTGGACGAAATAGCCCGGTAAAACAGTGTAATAGAAGCAGAATTTAACCTAGACACAGCTGACAACCGCTGGCTTAAAATCAATACAGAAAAAAATTAAATAACTGTTCATAAGAGAACATATGCAGGGTGTCTCAACTCTATCTATAACCAAGAAAGTTGAGCAGATTTTTATTTTGTGGAACAGCCTGGAGAGGCAAGTGCCAGTGAGTCACTGCTTTATAGATATACACCTGTGCATACTCCACATTCTGCTCGACTGGAGCTGTTGGGGGTTAAGTGCTTTTCTCAAGGGGCACTTTCTTATGCTGTGTGTTGGAGAGTGAGTGTTGGCCATTCCTTCCCACCGTGACTTTCTAAGCTGGTCTGGGGATTGGAGTCATTAACAATACGGCGGTCACAACAGGATCACAGGCCTGCTAATTGCCCATGTGCACTGCCTCAAAGTGGTATGCTGCTGATTATAGCCAACTTATGTTTTGCATATAATGAGTGTATATCAAAACAAGCCTTTATTTCTCCTTCTCATGTAGAGGTGGAAATTACAATTGTCTGAGTTGAATTGTTTCACCCAGTTCAAAGATTTTAAGGTCATTAACTACATAGTTGTACTTTTTAGCCATGTTAGCAGCTTGGCTCTAGCGACGGCAATGTTGGTCTGTTAGTTAGTCCATCAATCAGTCAAGACTGAAATACCTCAACAATTATAACATGGACTGCTATGACATTTTGGACTTACATACATGGTCACCAGATGACAAATCCCAATGACTTTGGTGTTCCTCTGACTTTTCCTGTAGCGATACCGGGAAGTTAACATTTGCCGTTTTGATTGAGCTGCGATACATTTTGGATGGATTGCCTTGAAATTTGGGACTCATACCACCATCCCAATGACTTGTATTCACGTTGGTGATCACTTAAGTAATCTATCACAATCACCAAGTTAAAATTTGCCCAAAACTTTGGTTTATGACTAAGCTGTGCTTTGTAAAATTGGCTCAATATCGCTGAAATAGGATGTTGAACATTTCTACCTGCTAAATTTCAGCTTCATTAGCATTTATCTTGTGCTTTGGTCCTCCTCTGTTCGCACTGCCTGCATAGTTGAGCTAACCGTGCCCTGGGAGGATGCCTATGAATTGAAAAGACTAAAGTACGCCAAGCTGGCAGGTGATGCTGAGGTCGGCTGTAGAAGTTTTGTGGGCAAGTCAACCACCAGGCTACTTAAGGTCATGGGAATTCGAAATCATGGGAAGCCCTACGGCAAGCCATCAAAGCCCTCTCCTGTGCTACCAAACAAGCTAGTCATTGGCTCTGGATCTAGAGGAGACTTCACCTGGACCCCAAAACAGCAGCCACAGCAACAGTTTGAGTAGGCCGAGTCAAGGCCAAGTCAAGGCAGGGGGCGAACACACCAGATCACGTCATATTAGGTAAATGCTAACTCAAATCACTATTGTTCTCAAGTATAACCTCACAGTGCTGCTAGCATGGCTGTAGACTATTAGGGTCAACTAATGCTCGATCAGAACTAGTTCATACAGTGTTGTCAGAGTGGTTGTTCATGTAAAAAGTGTCAGGAGTGGTTATGTCAATGAAAAAGAGCTAAAGAGAGAAGTAAAAATCATTTTGGAACCTTTATCACCTCCACACAACTGGCCATTCATGGTGTTAAGTGGTTGTGATTGTCAGTTATGGAAAGTTATAGGAATGACCCTTCATGACCCCTCAAATCCGACATTGGAAACAATTGGGAGGCAGGGTGTATTTGACTGAAGCAGTTTTGACAGAATCTATTGGCCCATTTAGACCCAGAGTGCTGGGACTAAGCTAAATGATTGCCTCACCATTCAAATCAATGCATACATCCGCGAACACATCACGCAACATCGACAACACAAGTGCCGTTCATAAAAGGTTAAAAGCTCAGCAGCCACATATTAGCAACAGTGGTCACGTGACTCTTTCTGTGGTTTTAGCTGTCATTCAATAAGCTTTTAACCAGGAAGTAACATGTGGTACATCAATGCATTTATTGGCTAGTGAGAGGAACGCCACTTCAATGATGAGAATAAAAATAAACTTAATTGTGAGTAATTGAAATGGAAATTTGTCTTTGATGAGTCAGTTCAGTTTAAAGAGCCTGTGTTAAAGATTCATTCATAAATTGACTGAACACCTCTGCCTTTGAAAGTAAGAAAGCTGCTCTGTGGCCAGTTTCTTCTTCCCCATTGACCATTCATGACCTCCGGTAAATTAACATATTTAAAAGTGAAAATTAAAATGGAAAAAAAAGAGGTCACGTTAAGCCAAAGTGAAATATCATTTTAAGACTCTCACAGGCTCTTTCGTAATAGTAGTTTCTCCATTGCCGAGCCAAAGTAACACGTTTAGTTTCATTAACACGGCTCATATTCCAAATGGGGTGAAACAAGGGCCAAATTCAAAATCGAGCAATTGAGACAAGCACTCACTGCCTACAATGCTGCTCTCCCTCACAGCTACAGTCCCTCATCCAAATCCCCAACCAGCCTCACTCTGCCAATTCACTCATGCAAATTATCAATAATGTCCCTATCTGCTGTGATTTAGAATTACATAATTATTTTTTGAGCAATGCTTTCAACATTGGCTCTGGCAGTTTATTACGAAATTGGAATAAAAAGAAGGCGTTTCAGATCAGCGTGATTTCACAGAAATAGGAAATTACCTTTACATAAAAAAAGAGCATAGATGTTTTAAAGTATTATGAGAAACCGCATTACCACCTGAGACAATAAGCATTTTGATTATTCGAGCTCGCAGATAATTAGAAAAACAGAGTCTCATATCGAGCTCTGCGTGAAGTTAATAGCAAATGAAAAAAAGGAAAACAGGGAAATGTATTATCTTCTATTTGTTTTCTGTGTAAAATCTGGTTAACCGTGTTTCAACCACACCGGTGATGGATGAGGCGGATGAAATATCTAGCAGAGCCCGGCCAACACGTTTGGATTTTTGGCAGGACAAGGTAATAGTGAGCAAGGTACATCGCTCCTACTCTGCCAAACGAGCGGCAAACTCGTCCACTTAATTCGGAGTCATCAGCATAAAGAACAGATGTCTTATGACTTTGCCCGATTTAAATGCTTAATTTTCCAATCCGCGAATATCACTTAAAAAAACAAAAAAAAAACAAGGAGTAGACATAGACCCTCCTTGGGCAACCAGAGTTGTTTTGCAGCTGCGTTTTGAAAACCGGTCACGATTCAACACTTAAATCACAAGCCATCAGTTCTGGAGTGCCGTGTCTCTGTTGAATAGAGTCTCAATATGTCTGAGTTTAGAACAGATTAAGTTGTTGCCAAAGCTGTGCAGCAATGAAATAGGATTTTAGGTCACAGCAGGAACAAGATCTTATTCCGAGGCTGTATGTGCACAGGAAAAGACAAGTTGATTTTTAGCCTAATACACCCTAGATTGCATCTATTCTGTCTCAAAAACTATTAGTTCTGGGTCATTTGAGGTTAAAAAAAATGAGATTTTCCATTCCTGGTTGTGAATAAAGCTTAAGAAGCTTGGTGCATATGAATCCTAAAGTCCCCCCCCTTTAAAAAAAAGCTTTCTGGCTCAGACTATATGTCTATCAGTATGTGACCAGTTGGTTTCTGCCTCTGTCAATGTGTCAGTCTTCCATCACCCCCCTCTCCTCCTCACCCTCTCTCCTTTATAAATCCATCCCCCATTCTCTTTCTTCATGTCACAAAAGGGTCTATAGCGAACCGTCTGAGCGGTAGAAAAGACCTTAATGTTTTCAGGAAACCGATGATGCCTCGGCCATACCCGATGTGCCGTGAGCCAATAGTGGAGCTGCGTCAGAGCAGGCAGGGCAATCTGCTGTCGGGCCCGACGTGAGCAGACTTGTGAGCAGCGGTTCTCGAATAGTGTTTAATGGCCAAGCTTGGCCGCAGAGTCCAGAGTCTGCCGAGACTGTGAGACAAGTCCCTCTGGTTATGGATTAATATTGTAATAGTCTGTCGTGCTGGATAACAAGGCAGCTGGATTCTTAGAAACAGATGGAATTGTTAAAAAGGGAGCCCAATATACAAGTTTTATCATTATATATCGATGCTGGCTTTAACCCATTGAACCTCAGGCTGTTTTTGCTCAGTTTTCACTCATTTGCAGTTTGGAATAATCACATGTTGGCACGATTTTTTGGCTGGTTTTCAACAAGTTTGAATTGTCATGAGAGTTAATATTCAGGAAGGCATTCTGACACTTAATACTGCCCAAAAAGGCACAGAAGGGGTGGAAAAAAGTCAGTCCTATAGTAATTTTTCTTATGGGGTTAATTTTGACAGGGTTTCCAACATGATTTAGATGATGTAAACAGGAATAAAATAGTTATTGTTGCCATGGAGCAAACTGGGATACACTATGGGCCTGTATCCCAACCAACAGGCTCTCTTTGGGGTTACCTGCATTCACTGAGCCCAACATCATGGATAACCTGTATCATGATACTGGTTGTCACCTGGCTCAGTTCACCGAGTGTACACATCCACTCGTGCATGCTCAGGTGAAAGAGGAGTTCTTAATTACAGGCAGAAAGCAATAAGAGCCATGAGTGCAGTTCTTAATATGACAGGAGATGAAATTGGGAGGTTATGTTATTGGGTTATGGCAGCAAAAAGTGATACTCAGAGAGATGATTTATATTCAATAAAAATCACACAACCAGAACAGAATAAGAAACTATTGAAACATAAATGAATTATATCCAAATATTAAAAGCAAGGCTATTATAAAGGTCGTTTTTTAAAAATACACTTCTTCATGTTCAGTGATCTGGAATAAATGTGGAATTATCTGCTCTTTTTTTATAGTGACAGTTTGGTGATTTTTTTTTGTCTAAGGACAGAAGTGGAGACGGGGTCAGGTTAGGTAAAACAAGTGATAAGAAGAACAGATAAATGCAAGTAAAATGGCTCAAAGTTTAAACCGAGTGAGCAGAGGCGACGATCTGGCATGGTTGAGTATAAGTGGAGTCGGTTGCAGCTGTTCTGACTCCAGCACACCTGTCTCCACTCACACAACCACAGAGAGAGAGAGAGAGAGAGAGAGAGAGAGAGAGAAGAAGAAGACACCGGGAAAGTAGCAACAGTTAAGGCGACACAGGCATCATGACAGATAACCTCTTCTCTTTTTTTCCAGTGGTGATTGGTCATTAGTTGGGCTATTGACTCTGAACAAGGAGCCACTTTAGTGATACAGAAACTCCTGAGTAAAGTCACTAATGTGGCTTTGTTAGACAAGCTACTGATCCCAATTTTTGAATTCTGTATTTAATATATCTTGATGAATCTGCACTTTAATCATGTTTGTACAGAGATGAACCAATCTGTCTTAAAAAGGTCAAAATTTAATGTTAATGTGGGAGGATTTTTACATGGTTTCCAAGTGGATTTAGGGATGTTTTACCTTGATAGACATCGAGATAATGAATTCTCTCTCTCTCTCTCTCTCTCTCTCTCTCTCTCTCTCTCTCTCTCTCTCTCTCTCTCTCTCTCTCTCTCTCTCTCTCTCTCTCTCTCGAAAGTCACAGTTTCGTTGGGAGAAAAAGCTGCAAAATGTGACTGAAGAAAACAAAGGACTAAACTAAACTGAAATAATTGTGCTGTGAAGTGTTTAAATGAGCAATCTTTAACATTTGATGCCTATATTATCAATCTGCTAGACTGCTTTATAGCACAAAGGAGGTTTGAGGCACAAAAACAAGAAGTTTTGTGCAACAGAAGATTTTGGGAAGTCCAATTTTGCAATGATGAACAAGATATAACTAGAAAATTCTTTCTGTGCTGTCCTTTTCCAGAGTTGCACAGCAGTGTTGAGACAATCTGCGCGCACGCCTGAGAAAACCTCTCTCATGTTGTGACAGGCTGCTCATCACACTGAAGGGGGACATCGGATGCGAGCTACGTGCTCATTGTGGGTTGAGACTTATTTCTGCAGACAGCTGGAGGTGGACGAGGTGACCTGGAATCCATTTATAGTTGAAATCCCATAAACAAGATTGCGTGACTTTCATTCTGAAGGAAAATGTCCGAAGACGGAGAAGTCGGAACAGCTGGGGAGCCGGGCGTCATCATTTCCCCACATCCCAACATCCCCCTGAATTAACACCTGCCATCCATGTGGCACAAACGCGAGAGGCTAATGGGAGTCGAAGGTCGTTGAAGATTGGTCCCCGGAGGTGCCAAAAGCTATTGTTGATGCATGACCCTGCAGAAAAGCCTTTCACCAAAAGAGACGAGAGAAAGCGCCCTTCATTTTATCTTCCTCTAACCTTTGTGTTCAAGTTCATTCAACTTCTTTTTATGAACAAAATGCTGTATATTCATATTTTTGTCCTTTGAAAACAGCAGTAATAGTCACCCAGCCGCTGTAGTGAAAGTAGTAATCTTCTGTGTACCTGGAAATGATTTTCTTTGCTGCCAGCTGAGCATCGAGAGTCCAAGCAGACAACAATAAACATACAAAATAAAAGACTCCCACACACAACCTCTTCACTGTGCACATTTAAAAAATTTCGCATTTGTTTGGGCGGCAATTTGGCTCGAGACCTTCGTTAAACCGCGTGGGTGTCTTTCGCATTTATCTACCCTCTTCTCCGCCCGACGCCTTCTCGTGCTTGTTCTGACCTTTTTTTTTTGTTTTAATTTCCAGAAAAGCAAAAAAAAAAAAGCAAAATTCCTTTCTGTCAAAATATACATCAAGAGAGATGTGTCGGTGCATGAAAAGTGACTGCTCCAATTTTATTTTATTTTTTCCTTTTAGCGCGCAGAGGCTCCTGTCATCTAGTTACACCACACTCTGATTCTGAATTCTGTCTTTGAGAGAGGAAAGACAAGGACACAGTCTTTGAAATGGAGTGGAGAAGAAATTATAAAGTTCCTAAAGTTTAAATTATTTAAAAGGTGGGCAGAAGTCTATCAGAAGACTTGCAGACTCAGATTACTTGCAAGGCCAGAGAGTCGATGGATTTGAGGATTGCAGTTATGTGGTATGTGCGCCTTAACCGTTTGATGACTAGGCGCCCAGTTGAATGCAGCAACAGCAGGAAATATGTGTCTGTTTGTTGGTAACTCGATACAGCTTTAACACAGTGTAAAAACAATGATGCATAAACAGCGAGTGAGATCAAATTGTGCCGGATTAGACTGATGCATCATATTCTTTTGATTCCCTTGTGCTTATGTCAGCAATCTGAATCCAGTGTGGTAATGGGAGACTCTGCCAGTACATATAAAAACTACTATAGAACTAATTATATAATGTAAATACATGAATAGCTATTGCTGAAAAAAACAAATTAGGTTTGATTTCATGAATAATTTAAGGATTAGAGCTTTATCAAGTATCAGTGAGTGCTCCATAGTCTTTTAAACCCTGGATTTTGCCTCTCAGGCAGTATACATCCTAGAGCCTGAACAATACTGGATTTTTGGGGCCAAAACCGATATCGATATATTGGCCGATACTATTATATGTACAGAATGTATGGATAAACACACGGTTTTTTCTAGTGATCTCTCAAATGTAATGAAGTATTTGTATGAACTTTACTGTATAAAATGACATCAGTGCACTAAAACAGTAAACTTCTGTGCAAAATTAATAATTACAATGAACTATACATTTAAAAAAAAAAACACGTACAGAGATTAAACTTGAATTAAGAAAAAGGATCAAATAAACATAAAATGCTGCCTGTATTATTTAAAAAAATAAAAATATCGGCACATCGGACAACATATTCACCGATACGATATATGCCTGATGGGATAATAACGGCCAATAATACTGACTGACTGATACATCGGTCGGGCTCTAATACATACTGCCCTTACATCTTGGTGGTGGTTTTTGGGTTTGTGTGTGGTCTGAAAGAAGGGCTCCCCCTATTGTCCATCTGCATTTTCCTGGTTAAAAAAATATGAAATATGTTTCATCTACTGTATATCACAGTAAAGCCCAATGCTTTTAGATATTTATAGAATCAGAATATGTATCAGGTAAACTAAAGTTAAAGTTATTAAACTAAAGATTTTTGGGTATCCCCTGAGATTTGTGTCCCCCAACTTGGTTGAGTCCATATCCAGCCTAAAGCCTAAAAGAAGAATTCCGTTTTTTTTGTTGTTTTTTCGGTATGTAGGTTGCTGTTCTGTGACTAATTTTACCCTCTGCACACAATTTGCACTTGGATGTTCTTCTTACACAAAGTAACACTCTTATTTAATCACTTTGCACCGCTGCCAATCACTGTGGCAAATTTAACGTGACACTGCCTCCACCGACAAGCAGAGGGAGCCACGGTGTGACTGTGTCTTATCCCGCCAAAGCTAAAAGAACGTATTTTCAGTCTCGCCCTAATGTGCGTTCACCCACACACGAAACAAGAGAGAGGGAGCCGCATTTAAAATAAATGACATATGATAGATTAGCCTTTTGTTACGTCTTATTATTCACATCTTTAAAAGTGGAACAGGAAGCAACACGCTCGCTCCCCTCTTCCTCCTCTATGTTCTCACTCTTCCATCTCAGTTTATTGACCTAGTTCGAGGCGGCCGTGTGAAGTCTTGCTGCCTGTCATCTTCATATGAATGAGGGGGAAGAGGAGGAAGGTGGCGATGATGGTGGTGGTGGTGGCGGCGGTGTGGTTAGGGGGCAAATGATGTGGCGGAAGGAGAAGTTCTGTTCTATAAGAGGACCAAGGCGGAGATTTCAGTGACAGCGCTGCGCTCCTTCCACAGAATCTTTTGATATGAGCGGTAATGAGTTCAGAGCCAAAGGCTGCGATCCCGCTCCAGAAATGGTTGCCCCCCCCCCTCATCTCCACTCCTTCCCTGCCCTCTGTTGTTCCCCATAAACTGCCATTTACAGAGCTGAAATGCCAGCATCTGCTCGCTTCTCTGCCATCCTCCGTACTTATCTTGTCATTTTACATCTGTAAACAAGGAGGGTGAATAGGCTACATCGGAAACTGCAGGAATATTTGGAACAGAACCAAGACGGAAGAGACTGAAATCTATCCGAGGAGTGAAAGAGAGAAGGGAAGACCGGAGACAAAAGAGCAAGACCCACTTTGATAAAAGAAAGAAGAAAGGATGTGTATCATAGCAACTGGTGTCACCACCTTGCCTCAGGCTGAGTATAATGATATTGACAATCTTCCTCATAATACAGACTCATGGATCTGATTATGATGTGATTCTGACAACTAAGTTCACAGCAATATTTCTTACATGAAGAATTTAGTTTAGTTGGTACATTTAGATTAAATTGTTTTCCTGTTGGAACACCGGATGAGATTGTTCATATAGTCTATAATACTTGACTTGAGTTGGATCTTTTATTTATGACTACTGGTACAGCCTGAGGTTAGCATTAAAGATATATCAATGCTGGTGTATTTTTGGACTTCCAGCCTCTTCTTTTAAAGTTGCTTTAATCAATAGTTTTACATGAGCAAATTAATGGCAGCGTGCAATGTGAAAGGTGTAAGTCATTGTTACAGACACACAGAGAATTATCACCTCTCAGCTATATGGAGCTTCTTTTAACACTGTTTTTTGTTCAATGGGCTGTGGATTAATTGTTTTCTTTGCTGACTCTCACCACTTTGTGTTATTTCTGTTATTTCCAGATTTTCATCTTTAAAAGCCCTAAAAAAAAAATCACTGCCAGTGTCAAATGGCTGCAATATAAAGTTAGCAACTAGCTGGTGAAAATTCAGCAAGTAAAGAGTAGGAGTCAGGAGTAAGTGGAAGCTAAAACAAAGCCAAACAAAGAGTGAATATTGGACTTACATGCATCAGGTGGCCAGACACATGACTCAAAATGAATGCTAATATTGCATTGTGTCTGTTGAATGTGTATTTAGGCCACTGTTTGCTAATTAAATAATAAAAACATTAGACATTGGTATAAATGACTTATTAAAACTTCAAATGAGAGATTAGACTCACTAAAATGCTCTCATTTAAATTGAAGCAGTGTATATTAAAGAATAATCTGAAAAAATGGATTTGTTGGGTTTAATAGGGATGTTTACCTTGATAATAATCACAATAAACAGCACAAAAACAGAATGGTTTCAGTCCCTCGGGCCCACTGTACATGCACTGCAGTATCAGTGCCTCTGTCTACAGAAATGCTGTAAATGAGAGCTCTATTTTTGTTTTGGGGAAAAACTGGAAAAGCTCAAAATTGCGGTGAAGGCTGGTGTTGTGACTGCACCGCCTGGTCTTCATAGACAGTTGAGAAGCCATTAGTGGAGAGTAGTCGCTCTCTGGCAGCAGCACCAATGGTGCACAGCAGGTGTTAGCAGGTAATTCACTTATCATTATTATTATCATGTAAGCTACATTTTCCCTCCAGTTTTGGTACTTTCCCTTTCTGTAATATACACAACAATGGTTTATAGCATCTTGATTCCTTTTGGAAAATACATTTTGCTCCCAAAGATGAAATCTAATAATTAGTAGCTGCCACTTTAGTTTGTCTCAATACAAAGGGCAGCTTCATAATTGATATAATTGGACAGATTAACAGTGCTGCCTATGGGCTCGAAATGTACAAATATCAACACATTTCAATTAATATAAATGTATTGGGGCAGCTGTTGCTCAGAGGTAGAGCGGGTCAATCTAACTAATGGTTTCAGTTTCAGTTTCTCCACATGTCAAAGTGTCCTTGGGCAAGATACTGGACCCCAAATTACTCCTTAAGGCTGTGCCATTGGTGTGTGTGTATAAATGGGTGAATGGTGGCACGTAGTCGTGTATAGTGCTTTGATTGTCCAGAAGGCTTGAAAGGTGCTTTATAAACTCAGTCCATTTCCTAAATCAGATTATTCACTAAGAGCCCATCTATATCATTAAGCTGTTATGTTTACTTTATTAACATTTTACAGTTTTATTCAGTCTTTATTTGAAATATGAGCACTAAAAAGAGTCTTATTTTCCATAAACTGGATGATGAAGTTTCTTCTGCTGCCATATTCATTTCCATTTAGGAGCTGAACCCTATGCACTGTCCACTAACACAGCAGACATCAAAAAAATTGGGACATTATTATTCCACTGCAGTGAAGGAAAAGGTGAGTCTTAAAGGTAGAACTTGTACTCAGGCTCCAACTTAAACAGCGCACGGCTCATTCTTGTGGAAATATGAACCCGTCGCCATTTGAAACCCCTGCACGCTTTTTCTCGTGGCAATTATTTCCCGCTTTACTATTCCCTTGGAGAAGCGCACCAATTTCACAGCAGTGTGTTTTTCAAAGAGTAAAGCAATCCAGCCCAACATTCATTTAATGACAATCCTCGCCTTTCAGCAGACGCCAAAGTGGCCCCCCGTTGTCACTTTGGCGTCGCAGTTTGTTGTTGACCATTTTCCTCTCCGCCTTGTGTGGATTTATACACTTTTAATTCATTAATATGAGAACGTCTGTCATATGTAGCCCTTGTTTTATTATCTGATGAAGATGCAGCTTGTTTGCAATTCAGCGCCACTCTGAAACCACCCGGCGTAATTTCATTTCAAGACTCAAAACTCATTCCTAAAATGAGTTTTGCGTAAGATATTCAACGCTGCCTTTCATAGCGCTCAAATAAATACAATTAATGTCATTTTTATTTCTTTGAGAAATTGGCAATCAGCGTGATCCACGGCGAGAACGGGAGTCATGTAAAGTTCAGCCTCGACTTCGGTGCACCCACAGTGTGTGTGTGGAAGTGTTTGTGAGTGCGTGTGGGTTGGGTGTCAGTGCATCTGTCATTTACCGCTTTGCTACTCTTCACTGTGGGCCCTGATCAGCGGCGGCGAATTAGCTATCATTTTCTGCAGCAAACATGACTCTCTGTCAGCCCATCCTCTCTAAAGTTTATCTCCACTGTCAAGACGTTCGCTTGTTTAATCATAACTGCCCCCCCTCTCACCCCTCCACCCCCTCCCCCATTCGCAGTAATTGTTTCCACTCAGGAGGGGGTTTCAGAGGTTTAGGAAATTGGCTTTTTATGCTGCATTAGTTCACTTGCCATTTATTTGTGTCTCTCCATTTCTATTCCTTTCTCTCTTTCAGTTTTGATATGGTTATCTCTCTCGATTCACTCTACTTCACTTCACTCCACTCCCACCCCCCACCCCCCCTCCATCAATTTCTCCCCCTCCTCTTTCACTCCTGTCCCGTCTCCATCCTCTCATTTTTCTCTGCCGTCTAATCAGCCCGCATTTTATTTCACAAACAGCTCGTCTCCCTATTTGTGCTAATGAACATGATTCTTCAGTTAAATTTCCCTTCCCAGAAGCAATAGAAGTTTTATTAGCGGGGAAAACAAGCCGGCATCTGTCTCGTCCCAGAAATGGAGGTGATTGTCCTCAGTTGAGATGCAGTAAAAGGGACAGAGAGATGTAGCGAACCAAGACGTGACGTCCAAGCGAATCTAGACGTTCTTAAGTGACGAAGCAGTTTTTGGGGTAGCGAGGCGCGGGCGGGGTTGAACGCTCCACTCGCATAGAGTTCACGAGACTGAACCAAGTGAAGCACTCGAGTACACGTGTGCACTTCTATGAGAAATAAAAGTTTTGCAAGTAAAAAGCCAGTAAGTGTACTTTAATCCAAGTTTTTTTTCTCCAAAAATGATTGTTGGAAAAAAGGGGGTCATCTTCAATTTAGGTTAATATGATAATGTGTTTTGCCAATTTCTCTTCATGCAAATAATATTATAATTTTTAATAGCATATGCCTGGTACAGCCCTGTTTAAACCTATTCCACATGAGATTTGTTGAGGCCGATATTTTGAATATTCATCAACAACAGCCTATTTTTAGCCTTTACTAATATACCTAACTAACTAATGTCATCTTCTACAATGTGAAAACAGATTATGACTACCAAACTATAATTAACACAAATACTTTTCTTTATTTCTTCCACTGTGTGAGATTCTTACACATTTCGGAACATCTTTTAGTGCATGATGGCAGTAGGAGAAATGTCTACTTTAGCCACCTTCATTAGCATTCAGTGCCACAATGTTGAGGAACCGCTTGATCTCCATCACAGTTAGGTAAGTTTGAGACAAGACTAGGTTTGTAAAAGGTTTTAAAGTTGCAGCCTTGTACTCTGTACACTATCATGCAGCGATAAAAATATATTGTTGAATCTGTAAACTCTAAAAATGACACGTAGCTTTATAGTTATGTGCCAGACTATTTCTTGGCAGGTTGCAGTTATTTTTCCTGGAGCCTTGTGTACAGATTAATTTAGCTTTAAAAGCCATACACAGTTTTTGAGTGTTAAACTCTTTATAGATGTTTTTTCTGACTTTCATTGTTGCAGCTTTAGTCATTTATACTTGAAGTTGAAGAGAAATACTCAAAGGTTTTAAAGGCTTTAATTTAGCTGCTACTTGGCATTGGCAGACATACAGTAAGTTCAAGAAATCATCATTAGACTTCAACACAACTGTAACTGAACTGTAAATGCATGTATTTATGCTGTTTTTTTTTACCATCCATTGACTTTAGTCTCTCTATATGAAACTACACCTCCTTTCCCTCTTTTATCTTGCGTGCTCGCTGTAACATCTAAGCTTCGAAACACAACCTTCAACTTGTCAGCGCCGTCTCACCATCTGACTACTGTTCAAGCCCTACTTTACTTTGTCATTTATCTCAAAGTTAAAGGAGACTTTAAACTCATGCTCTTCACATACTTTACATGTTACATGATCATTTTTCTGGTATATTTTCTATCCAAATCCTGGCTTACTGTCACATTCGGTATCATTTTCACCGGTTTATACAGTTTAATGCATCATCATGTGCTAGAATCCTTTTCACGCTGTTGGCAATTTTTAAACCATGTGTTAAAGTGAAGCGGAGGAAGTCATGACCCTTTAAAGCTGCTTCAAGATTCCTCAGATGATTGACAGATGCCAGAGTCTTTTTATTTAGCTACATAAACATAATCTGTTGCACATGTGAAAACTCACAGTTCACAGATGCACATTTGATTCAAGAGAGGCATGTTGGTTTTGCCCATCAACCTAAAGTTGAACATTTACATAAAAGAAAGCTTGGACTTTTATTTAGTAAGTGATGTGTCTGCCAGATGGTTAAAAGGTTCAAAAGCAAAAGAACTAAAGCCAGGCTTTTAGGATTTTTTTTGCCCAGCCTTCCTCTGTGTCTCTATGTGATGCTCTCTATTGATGTTGTTTACTTTCATTTCCAAATTAATTATCACATTTCCTGAATGAGTGAAAATCCAAGTCTGGAATTCATGCTGATGCACAATTAAAAGGCAAGTTGAGGACAAAAAAAGTAAGATCTGAATTCAAATTTGGATCGCTATTTTAAAATCCCTCTCTGACACACACTGTTAAGAGTTCGGAGGGGAGCTGCATTGGCGAAATGCCAGAGCATGAAAATATTGAAGAGGTGCTGCAAGATTTTAAATTATTGCAGAGTGTTCTGCACCCTGAACTTGGAAGACGAGTGGCCACCTTTCACCTTTTGATGATGTCTTTTCTGCAGCCTGAAGCAAATTAACCCTCTAGAGGTCAGAACAAAAAGCCTCCATTTCTGACTCCTGAGTGTGTGTGTGTGTGTGTGTGTGTGTGTGTGTGTGTGTGTGTGTGTGTCCCTTTTTATTCTCCTTATCCACACTAGATCTTGTGTGAATTCATCTTGTCACAACTGTTTCAGGCTGTCTTTTGGGGTAATTAGTGATAATTAAGATTTCCATTAGACCAAAGGCTTAACATCTTAACCAGCTAATGGGATCAATTCATTTATGCACCTGCTTTGGACATCCTGTAAATGATAGCTTCTTTCCTTTGTTTTTTCCCCCTTCAGCATGGATCTAAAGTGAACTAATTTTTACCTTGCTGTGGGAATCAAGCTCATTACAATAGCAGCCCACTCTCGCTTTGTGAGAGACTTACTTTGTGTATTGATTGGGGTTAGATTAGGAGGAAGGGGGAAACCATTAGGTTGCTTAGCGTGTAATGCAATTCATAATTTATTTGCCAATTTCCCACAGAAGATTTCATTTGGGATCCATTTTTCTTACTCTACAGAAAAAGTGACAGGCCTATTTGTTTTAGCATTAATCCGGTCATTTTGGGTGAGTTAGACTAACTTTTAAAACAGGAAATAACAAGTTCCTGTTACAAATAATCAAGTTAAATATAAGCAACTAAATGCACCATTGCTCTAGCACAAGTTTAGGGACCCCTTTCACATATAAGTAGTCATGTGATCCATGTTTAATATAAAAAACATTGATATTGCAGCTTTAAGGCATTGTAAAACATGTATAAATCTCTAGGTGACTGCGGTTGAGGGCATTTCAGGGTCCTAGTTGTCCAAAAATGATTTCCAGCTTGTTGCTTTGGGTCAAATATGAATCCACCGGGTTTTATTTGCCATTTCTTGGATGAAGGTCTGTATGTTAACATTATTAGGACTGTAAACAGGTACCTTTATACTTACATGTTGTAAATTACACCGAATATACTTGTGCCAACATACAAGGCTCCCACTCACTACCACTCCTACCCAGGGTCCAACCATCAACCCTGACAACCTGTCTCCCATTATTGCTTATTTTAAAATACATTTTTGCAATTAAACGCCAACAAGCTACGGTTTAAAACACTTTACAGCTCTGACATGTCTACTCGCCTTACACCTATACACCTGCTTTTCTTGTTAATACTGTAATAATGTGCAGTTGATTGGTTTGCAGGGGTGGTTGTGGTAGAAAACTCCCAGCAAGTGTCTGACCTCCCATCGAGCTTCCCCAGCAGGGCTGACATGATTGACACACTGGGGCATAAACTACTTTCTTTGCGCTTGTCTTTCCATCAGTGCTCATGGGAAAATAGTGGAATGATTTATATTGTGTAGACATCATGTCTCACTTGTGTTATTCATAGGATGCTGCATTCATTCAGCTCCTGCCTTTGTTAAATAACCGGTGCCTTTCAGAGTGCAAGAGGTAAGACATTTCTTCCCCATGTGAATAGAGAACAACCTTGAAAATAAGGTGCATGCGATTCAGAATGTAATTTCAATAGTTCATTTGAGCAAGACGGCCATTAGATAGCCTCATTTCTTTTTTCATCTAAATGTAGAATTTCTGGTGCGCCATACATGCATGTGCAGCTGCCCAACCCACCCTCCCATTTCTCCTTCCCTGCTCACATATCGTTGACGTTTATTAGATTTGAGAAAAACGGGGTGAGAGAGACAAATGGAGGCTGAGGATATAAAATATTAATGCTCAGTATGTCCAGACCCCTCGTTTCTCCTCCTCTAGTCCTCCTCTCTCCCCTTCTCCCCATCCCCACTGAGTTCTTTCTTTTCCATCTCATTGTAGAATGACACGTTTGTGCCAACACGCCCCCCCTCAGGCCTTTCACTGCTTGTAAGAGGGAGAAATTAGTCACCAAGGTACATCAAAGTCCCATAATTGCTTTTTTAAGGGCAAAATACGGGTCATTCATTGGCAAGTCTCTGGCTGGCACCGTACACACTGTCTTGACACTTTTGTTTTTGTCCTGAGCGTTAAGTCGGCTTTATGTGGTGGAATCAAACAGCAGTCTGTCCACTGAGACAGAAAGCCTTCTCTCTTTGCAAAACAGGATACAATGCAGCCCACCCGCCATCCTCTCCCTATGAGGAGGATTCTATTTATATTGCAGAAAACGAGCAGTCACACAGCACATTTCTATTGCCCAGCATCCCTTGAGCATTCCAGTGCAGTGGTGATAAGGCACTTTTTTAAAAATGCTGCATCGCTGGAAAGAAAGAAAGCCACCCACTGCTTTGGCAGGTTAATATCTAAAGGTAACACTTTTTGGTGTATATTTTACCCATTTTTGTCCTATATAGTTCATGAAAGTACATCAAATCAGTCTACATTAGCTTTGTGGATGTGGAGAATGTTTATTCCTGCATCCCCCAAAGTATCCAAGGGGACACTATGGGAGTATGAGTTATCTAGGCTTTTACTATGAGCCATTTGGTCCTTGTATAATCAGAGAGAGAGCTGTGTCCTCATTCTCAGTAGGAAGTAAAGCATGCTCTCAGTGGACACCGGGCTCTGCCAGGGTTGTGCCTGGTCACCAACTCTGTTTTGAGATATTTAATGGGTGCATCTAAGGAGTAGAGAGTATCCACTTTTTGCTGATGACATTCTACAGGCTTCTACAGACCGTGACCTCCTGTGCATGCTGGGATAGTTTGCGGTTAAGAAGTGGTGGGGTGAGGGTCAGGACCTCCAAAGGGCCGTTTCCACTGCAGGAACTTTACGGGGCCGTGACCATTGGCGGGTATCTCAATAGCAGGAACCGCCCCTGAAGGACAATCTCCTAGAACTTTTACAGGGGCAAAACAAGTCGCTGCCTTGGGGTATGAACTCTGTGTGGCCCCGAAAAATTCCTCGGTGGGGCTGGCGGTTGACTCTGTGCTGACTGGGTATTGTTATGCTTTTGGTGTGTTGCATCGGTGACGCGGTCAAAACACGGTCAAAACTGTCACACAATGATTAGGTGACGATCGATACTGTTGCAGAATGATAACGTCACCTCCAGACTTAATCTAATCTAATCTAATTTAATGGAGACACAACGGCTGTGAGGACTGAGTGAGAGGACGTGCCTGTAAAGTTCCCACCTCTAAATTTTACCTGGAACTTCCTTAATGGAAACGGGACTCAAGTCTGAGCCTGTGGTTAACTCCTTTCGGGTTTGATCAGTCACTTCTTTTAGTGGAGTTCAAACTATACTAGGGTCTTGATCATGGGTGAGGGAGGGTAAGATGATCCTACATTAATGAGGACCCTGTACCAGATTGTTATTTTATAGACGGAGCCAAAACCAAAGGTCCATCTACCTTCCAACCCTCACCTACAATAGTCATAACTTTTGGGTAACGACAAAAAGAATAAGCTTGTGGATGAAATGGTGATTGGACTCAACCTTAGGGATAGGATGAACACTGCAAACATACAGAAGGAGCTTCGGGTAAAACTGCTCCTCACATTGAAAGGAATTCTCTGAGGTGGTTCAGACAATCTGATGTCTCCCGGAGGCTTCTGGATGTGTTCCAGGCACGTCCAAGTGGAAGGAAACCACGGGGCAGACCCAGAATATGATGGAGGAATTATACACCACATCTGGCCTTGGAATGTCATGGGACCCCACAAGAAGAGCTTTAGGACACAGGAAGAAGGACGAATTATCTACCTTGGTTAGTCTGATAACATCACCACCTGGATCTAGATAAGTGGTAAAATATAGATTGACAGATAGGTGTTTTCTATGCATATGTGTCAAGGCTGTGGCTGTAAGGAACATTTCTCCTTGGGGAGGTTAAAGTTGCATAATTACTAGAATTCAACATTGGTAACAGTGTTTTAAATATTCCTTTTAAGAAATATCTTAATAAATTCACTTCTGTATCCACCACCAGCAATAAAAGAAATACTCTAATTGTGTGCTTAATTCAAGCTCACACCCATCTCTCCATCTGTCTGTTCCCTCCCTCCCCTCCCTTCCCTTTCTCCATCCCGCCATCCACATTGTGGTCTTTGATCATTGGAAGCTGCAGAAACTATGAGCCGGGGGGGCAAGGGAAGCATGTGTTCTGCCTTCAGATGTGATGTTGTGCCTGTAAACACTCCATGTTTGTGAGTTTGACTGTAATCTTTGCTAGTTATCTCCAAAAGCTGAGCAGCACACGAATCCCTAACACTCAAAACATCCTGCTGAGAGAACAACACTAACAATACGCAACCCATCAGCATTAATAATCAGAATGACAACTTCTGAGACAATTCTTTTCCCAAAAAAAACCAACATTGTTTTGTAAAGAAACTTAGAAGATATGGTAGTGAGACGTTAAAACTCTCTGTAGCGCTCCACATAAAAGTCTGGAGATGTTATCTAGCACTTAAAGACTTCACAAGGAATGGTGAGCGATATAACAGCTGGAGCCAGGAGTTAGGTTTTATTGTTTTATTGAGAGGAGAACATGAAAACCAATTTCCTAAGTCATGTGTAGAACACAATCTGTGGAAATATTGCTTTTGAGGAACTTTGTCAAGTCTTTGAAATTAAGTTGAGTGACATCACCAGGATTATCCTGCTTGAAGAACACACAAACAGGGGGCATGGACTTTAAAAGACATATTAGGTGTCTGATTAAATTAACATTCTTTATGGGCGGTGAGGGCTCTATTTTGCAGTCTAAAAGGCGGCATATCTCCCTGCAGGATCTATTTTGACCACTTCTTCTTTCTTGAGAGTCCCCCAACTTTATATAAGTGCAGCAGGGCATTTCTGGAGTGCTCTTTCGTCTAAATTATGAAGGGGAAAAAAAACAGAGACCAGAGAAATTCAACAAAAACAAAACAGCTGAACTGACCTCTCACAGCAGAATGGCCGCTTTTCCTCCACTACAAACCGGCGAGTGCCACTTTTGTATCTTCTCAGCTACACCTAAACTGGAATGTACCATGTGCTCAGTTAAGCTCGGGGGTGAGTTAGAGTAGGACACAGAGACTAGAGAATTAATAAAACACTTACTTTTGATACGTATTGGTATCATTTAAAATAAGCAGGGAAATAAGGAGATTATGACATAGATGTTTTATTGGACCATGTATTCAGGTAGAAATAAATTCAATCTACAGGTTTATGTGAACAGTATTTAACCCCCTCAAGGTGTAGACAGGATTCTCTTGATTAAATATTACATTATACAGATTTAATAGGTTAGGAATTGACGTGCAGCTTTCACCAGCTCATGTGGGGTTTAAAGGGGATGAAATATCAGACCAACAATGCAAAAACTGACTGAAAGAAAATCAATGGCAGATGTTATGGGATGGAGAACTTGAAGGACAGCATTTAGGAAAGAACTAAATGAATCTATCCTTTGTTGGAATGTATCCATGTGGAAAATGTGTCTGAAATTAAATTGAGACCGTGCATCATGTTATATTTTTTTATCAGCTGTGGAATGAGCCAGAACTTAGGAGTTAAACACTGGGACTTCTCAATCTTCTCAGTTCAGGAAATTCAGTTTCTATCTTCAGTTATTTATAAGATAAGGGACAGATAACCAGGATGTTAAGAGCTGTAGTACAACAGTTGGTCGTGTTGATGCTCTGCTTGGTTGATATTTGCCATGAGAACAAGGGAATGGAGACAAGGTAGTGATAGTAGGTTGACGAGGCGAAGGTATTTGAGGATGATTAGGGTTAGGGCCTCTTATCGCCAAATCTACAAACAAAACTGAAACAGGCTTTGACGCTTTACCATCCAGCTCTCCCTGGAATGATCTGTTTGCTTTATGGTAAGAAAAAACACCCTGGTCCACACTTTCTCTCTATATCGGCTTGTTCCAGCTCTTCAATGAAGCTATATGTTTACACTGCATAAAATATTCAAAGCCAATTCCATGTTTTTTATGGCTGCACAGCACTAGTTTGCGTTTATAGAACCACAGGGGCTCAGTAGAGTTGAAGAGGTTAAATTGGACATAAAATAAGGGATTAAATGGTTTGCTTAAGACCTAGATAGCTTTACATATTTGGTGTGAAAACATTACATTTTATTTCGACATTGGACAATTCAATTTAATCAAAATGCAGGTGGCTATGTCTCGACAATTAAATGTTTAGTTAATAGGTAAGGAAAGCAACAAATATACCCAATTGGACTGTTACATGCAATGTTTTTTTTTTTTTTTCCCCATTGATTCTCACATCAGGTCACATGACAATCATTATTTGTGCTTACTGCCACCCTCACAGCTTAGTGTTGAGTTGTGCTTATATGCACAGATCTTATTTTTCCCAATTTTGTCAAAACTTCACTTAACATTCTTTCCAATGTACTGGTAATATTTCAAGATCTAGGACCAGGCTACTCTAAACAAGTCAACAATGCATGAGTATGAGTAATAAAGTAAACATATGTTGTTTTCTCTCATTTCTACAGATACTAGTTATACAAAATCAACCACTGAGGTAGAATCACTACCCACAAGACTTCATGGCCCTCTAACGAGAGTAAAATTGAACATTGTGTTTGTGTGAGATTTCTTTAAAATATGTCTCCTTCATTTGCAAAACCAGACAGTGATGAAATTATAACATCTGCTCCACAGGCGTCAGATTTTCTGCTCGGATGCATGCAAGAGAAAAACCAAACAAAACCTGAAGAGCATCAAACCTTAGAAGGATTTGGGTGATAAAACAGATGAATGCAGGTGAAACTATATCGCTGACATCGGCACAGACGTTGGCCTATGACAGCTTTCATTTCGGGGACATGAGAGGAGGTAGAGGACGACGGACCGGGCATGCATCACACTGATAAGCTTACCCAATTCAGCCACTCACTGCCTCGGACTACCCCCTCCTTCTCTCCTCACCTCCATCTGATCCCATCTTTATCTTTGTCCTTACTCAGCCTCCTCACAGTCCTTCCACTTTCTGTCTGAAGCCCAGATAGGATAGAGTGATATGAGTTGAATTAACCCCAGGAATTAATTTTTATTTTTTCCCCCCATCTTTTTGAAACATTTCTCCCATTTCATCCTCCCTCCTTCCGGCCTGCTTGCTATCTCCCCATTTTCTTCTTTCTCCTTGAGCAATTCGATTGGAGAGGCTAAAAAAGGTTTCTATGATATAATATTTAATCCACCAAGCAAAACATAGTGAAATTAGAAGCCTGATCTAACACATGGAGTCCAACAGTGCACTTGAGTCAGACTTCTTATTCCTTGCTTTCTATCTACGTGCTCCTGACTGGAAACGTAAGGCCTACCTATATTGATCGCCTCGCAAAAGTAGATTTTCCCAAGCTGTATTGTTGGCTGCAAATTCAATATACCCGAGCCTTTACAAATCTGAGCCTATGACGAACGAGAATACGTCGGCAGGTTCAGATCCTGGGGAAAGAGCATATTTATTTTACAACAATGAATGAATGAATTGAGATTTGAAGCTAGATTTTTTTCTAAAAAGACTATTCACAAGTTTGAAGTGGCATCAAAAAGAAGTAGCAGTCAAACTAATAGTCTTAACCAGGTGGCTCCCGAGGTAGCGAGACTTGACAAATGGAAAGCATCCGTTGCATACTGTGGGAAATATGACCATAATGACTCAAATCTCATTGATTGTGGGAATGTTATTATTGTTGCTGTTTGGAGAAATGACATAAACCTGCAGGGAAGATACTTTTTGAAAAATATCTTCTTAAAACTGACATATAAAAGTCATGCTCTGGCATCTTGAATGAAATCGCATTATAACTGAAGCGCTGTATCGTCTTTAATGTTTGTATCTGTGGATAACAGCAAATTGAACAGGTTATATTGTGTTTGAGATCGAGATTATTAAACTTCCTTTTTCCTTTGTTAAACATTATATAAGAGAGTTTACAACCATGCTACCATGTTCAACATCTTATTTTATCATGTTGGCATGCAAACATTTGCCAAGTGGTACTAAACCCAAAGTACAGCAGAGAATTAGTTTGGTTTACCAAATTCCTGCCAAAGTATCGGACAAATAAAAATTTAAGCTGACAGTCTGCACCAAATTGCATGGTAATCTAACCAATGGTTGCCAGGATGTTTTAAGCAGGATGCAAACAAACAAAAAAACTAACCCCATGCTGATGATAGAGTAAAGTCAGGGGATCAATAGAAATCATCATCTGGAAACCATCCACTACAAATGTATCAATCCATCTTGTATTTGTTGAGATATTTCTGTTTGGACCAAAGTTCTGGACAGACTAACCAACTTTTTGCCTTTTAGCATGGCTACAAATCAGTGGTGGGTTAGGGTTAGGCGGCATGCCCCAAAAGAAAAAACAATCTTTTTTTTATCACTTGTTTGCACACCAAGTCTTCTTTTTATAATGTCACCATGTGGGTGAATTAACTTTGTAGCAGTGAGCACCCTCATTCTAGTTAGTGAACTAGCAGCTTCTCACAGTCAGAAGTACTGTAGGAGATGGAGAGAGGGTCAAAAATGGAAGAAAAGAACAAAAGAGTACTTGCACGCTGCTTAATTGTTCCCGAATCTTCTTCAAGTCAGTATAAAAATGTTTTGACCACCTCTTCAGAATGCTCACTGCCCACTTACTAAAAACTGTAGATTCTACCACAAATGTATGTAAAAATCACAATACTGTTATTTCATCACATCAACTGTGATTTTTAAGAATGGCACCAGTGAAGATCCAAGATACAAAAATGCAGGAAAAATATGCAGTAATAAATCCAAACACAAGGTTATGTAACACCCAACAACCACTGTAACATCTCCGACAAAACATTGTCGGCCGAGAAAAAAAGCGAAATGTTGAGTGAAGCGCGCTGATCAAAAAAACATGACTTTCAAATCTCAATCCCCATGCCTCATTCATAACTCATTGGTCTGAAACAAAACATATTAACAAAAAAAACCCCTTAAAAAAAAGTCTTTCAACTGTTTGGAGCAGAGAGAGGCGTAGTCGTAGCAACCCAAAAGGCTCAATCAAAATTCAGCTCTGAAAACAGCATTAAGCATTGAGCGGAGTTCAGCTGTTCAGTCGTCTTTGCTGGTGAGACACTGGGAAAAATAAGAATCACAGCAGTATAGTACAGCTTATATTTTTGCAAGCAAGCTAAGAAAGGCTCCTTTTGTTTAGTGCCTCGCTTAAGGACTCCTCTGTGTAGGCGTTGAGGACACACACACACAAACATAGTGACAATGCACAGAGCAGCATGAAGGAAATTCAGACACATTTCCACAATGCTGCACAACCAATACTAGTCCTGACCAATTGTGTAGCTGAATATGCAATAATTATAGAGTCAAAAGCTGAATTGTAGCAGTGTACTGAACGACACCAGCTTGCCTATTTAACCCACACGCTATCTCCTTAGCATTTTAGCCTAGTATGTACACAGAAAAGCATACTACTTATTGTCAATGACTACTTGTTAGCACATATAGTGGAAAAATGAGGCTCTTGCACAGCATATGCCTCTTGACTTGTGCAGAATGGGGATTCCACAACAAGAAGAAAAACTATAACTTATGCTGCCAACTAATAAATAGCAATTAGCATCATTAGCTTTTTGCTGGTTTTTATAACCCCTTGCGATCTTGCAATTAACACGTGGGATGACTTTAGAAGCCTTACAAATTTTATCACAACCCAAGCACTATAATCTTATATATAGCCTTGCAATTTGTCACCTAATTTTTAATTTGTATACTCTTTTTTCTTACTCTTTTATTGCTACTGTTGCTGAAGATTCATATGCTGTATTACATGTAGCTTTTCACAGCAAGCAATTGGCAGTCCTTAAAGATATGTACTAGCTTCCTGTGGGCGGTGGGTGGTTTGTTTCCTATGCACAAATGATAATGATCCACTTATGACATTCATTGCATGTAGGCTACATACACTATTTAGATCGGATTTACTTTATTTTCCACACTTATTGTAGAGGTAATGCATTTAAAATCAATCACTGTCAGTGGTTTGGATGTCCAGATCTTTTAAGCATTTTCCAGGTGGAAGAGGAATTTTTCAAGCTTGATGTTTGTGTTGAAGATCAAAGTTTCGAAGCAAAATGATGAGTTCACAGATCAAATGATGGAAAAGTGTGCAACTATATGTAAGCACTGTGTCTGTGGAAATGCACTTCGCACTTGTTTAGCTGGGTCAAGCATCATAGGCAATGAATAGAGTTAAGTGCTGCCATAGAGGGGACGACATCAATGCCCTCCTACTTAGAACCAAAGCCATTTGGATTTTACACAAGACACACTGGCACCAAGGGGATGTAATGAGGGCTTTGACATTTGTCCCCTCCTCTTGTAATTACGCTGTTAGACAATCTTTGGCTTGGCTCTAACCTTCATTCAAATTGAACTGTATTCCCATCTGTCAATTGGGTTTGTTCTGTATAATGTAGCTGACCTTATGAGTCATCTTTTCATGGACAAAGACAAAAGTGCTAGTGGAAGTTCAAGGGGCTTTGCCGTGCACCTCTTGAACAACAGCCAGATTTTGTGGTCATGTGGAACAATTAATACAGATTGGTAAGCTTTCCTCACTTTTCCATCATTCTCCTTGTGTTATTTCAAAGCCACAATGTGCTGACATGCCCTCAAGTAGTGCTGAGAAATTCAAGTGACATGCTGTCTAGGCATATACAGGGTCAGGCCTCTAAATATATTGAACTTTATAGAGGTTTTTTGGGGGGTTTTATCAAATATTCAGCATGCTCCTTCAGGCCACAAAAGGCCTTTTAACTGGATGTGCTGGCATTGACTGAAACCACTTAAGCTTTGTTCAAAATATTGAGTTGTAAGCTACATTAAGTTTGCTATAGTCAATATTTCTAAATGAATAACAGATACTTGCCACTTTACACAACCTGCCCAGCAAATCAAACAGCAGCTAGACTCAGTTACTGACTAACTAGTGATCATAATGTGCAATCTAGCAGCCAAAAACAGAGCTAAAAGCAGAGTGAATATTTGGCTAGTGGACAGAAACATGATTTCAAATGTGAGCCGCAGTCAGGATTGGTCCAAAATTGCAAGTCACAAAACGGGGTTTTCAACAGAGACACACTGTAGATCTATCTTTTTTGGGGGTTATTTGAGGTACATACTATACAAATTGTGTTGCTATTGAGGACACAAACAAAAGTGGACCACATGGTGATAAGACATCTTAAAAACTACTGGATAGGCATGAAGCAAAAGTACCAAAAGGGTTTGAAACCAAGACAAAACAGAGTTAAAACGAACCAAAAACACATCCATGCTGTCAAAAAAGTGGTCTCAAGACTGCATGTACGACAGCCCGCTACCATGTGTAACAGCCCAAACTGTCACTGTAATCTTATCTGTCAAAGCGTTGCCGCATTAGTGTCCCCGAGACAAACCTCCGGACCATTTATTTTCACCGCGGTGAAAATAAAGTTATTTCAAATGTGAAAGGGAAGACAAATTCCCATGAGCCCGGGATAACAACAATTCACTCGTTTGCCAATTCAGGCGGGAAGAAAAACGTGATGGAGCCAAGCACGAGGAACATCACATACATCACACGACGCAGCCACTTAGAGCAAAACACACATAGCGCGGTGTGCTCGTTAACCTTTGGACGGGCGTCTGTACGTGTGTGTTTGTCGGCTGTCCTGCTGTGACAGATGAAGCTGAGGATGATAGAGTGAGCCTGTCTCCTCCTCCCTACCTCACACATAAACACACACAAGTTGGTGCAACTATCCTTATTAGGACATCATATTGACTTCCATTCATTGTGGAACAAAAACCCTAACCTTAATTATAACCAATTCATGCCTGACCCTAACCTTAACTGGGACCTCAGAAATGACTTTTTTCCTCATTAGAACTTTAGGTTCCAATGATGTAACAAAAACGTGTACAGAGACACACACATTACCTGCACGCTAGTATATACACATGTGAAATCTCTGAATCCCTGCACAAATTGTATCACATATTATTCTGCACACATGCATCAATAAGGCTGTTGGTGATTTTAAATGTTTGTTTACTTGTAGCTCAAATTCAAGTACACACACACAAACACACGCGCTCACAGCTGGACAACAGATCAATGGCAGGAGACAGATTCCTCTCTTCCATCTGTCTGCAAACGCATTTGACAACAACATTTACCATAAAAACCGCCTGTGTGTACACACTCCATCACTTACAGGGAATTTCTGTGTGTGTAAAGAGAGACTATGTCAAATTCACTCACAAGGAACATTCTGTATAACACCACAAAGTGCTTGACAGGGAAGCCAAGAACACCATGAACCTAATTAACAAGCAAGGGAAGCGACAATAAAAAACAAAAAAACAAAACAACACACAAATCGAACATCTAAAGTGAAAATGTGTGTGTTTGTCTGTGTGTGCTGCTATGTGGGTGGCTGCATGCATTACAGCAGAGCACTGTTTGTGTCTGCCCCATTGTAAATCCCTTCTTACATGTTTTTATTTTATTTTTTTCTTTCTCTCTCCCCACCCCTGCTCCTTTTCTCTCTCTCAGACTAATGTACATAAACAACACAAGACAAATCACAAGAGAGGCTGAAAGAAAATGGAAGCAGCAGTTCTTGCACTAATGTTGCCTGGCAACCGGACCAAGGTGATTTAGTAATTGAATACATTCCCTGAATATTTGTCTTGAAAGTGGTGTGTCCACTGCTGAAGCCGGTAAATGTCTGACAAAATGTATCAGGCACGTCTGTTGCTAATTCTTGAAAGCACAGAGACGCAGGCTTGTAGGCGGACCGCAACTTCAGATCTTCAGGGCGACTATTTGGGCAAATTTTAGTCAAGGAAAAATGAATGAGTAATGCACTCCTCTCTTTTAACAACCTCTGTGTGTGCGCCCTTTAATGTGACAATTAACCTCAGACACCTCCGAGCTGCTGAATGACCAGCAGCACAATGTTATACTTGCATGTGGCAGGTGGGAATGTGTGCATCTTAAAAAATGAACTAAAATGTGGATGATAAATGGCATAAATCTGTCTAAATGTTTTTCAGTCTGCTTTTGAGATAAAGTTTTTGGTAGGTGTAGCCAACCTTCAGCAACCACATATATGAAGTCAGAAATGCATGTTGCAGTTGAGCCATGCATCGAATGAAGAACAGCAAGGTGACGGTGTTTCAACAAATTGCACCATCCTGCAATCATGAGGCAGCCCTCCTGTTCTGTCTTTTTTTTATAGCTGCTGTTTGAGGTATACCTGAAGGCGTCTTGTTACATGACAATTTCGCGTCACATCTGACCATTTTTAAACTACTAATATGAAAATTGCTTCACCAGTGACAATGTTACACTTTCTCGCCGTGATAAAGACTCAAAGTACCTTGTTACGCACATATGATGGTAATTTACACGTCGCATATCTGATTCATTATCATAGTCGCTGTTTAAAGTCACATTCCTAATCTGGGTGTGTTGAAATGTCATTAACACTACCAACACAGCACAAGTGTGAATTGAACAATGCTGAATACACACAGAGAGAAATCATCATTTTAATCATTATCTCCTAAGCTCAAAGAAAATCAAATGCGTTTAACTATGCAACACTGTGAATAAGCTATTTCATTGTCACATCAGTCTATAAAAGAGGGTGAAAAAAGGTAATAATAAACAGAACTGCACTCCTTCTCTATATTTTAAAAATGAGTGAGAAAATAGGAATTAAGAGTCCCAGCAGATTGTTATTCATTCTATGCTTGGGCAGTGTTGAACATTACAAAATAGGCAGCAGAATTTGCTAACTAAAAAATGATGAAACTTATGAGGGAACTGTATCAGGGGGATTCCCGGCGAGAAGCGCAAAAATCAGTTTGAAAATCCATCATTTATTCAGCCTGTGAGAGAGCAGAAAACATTCTCCTTCCTCTATATCAGGAGGCAAAATATCATGGAGGCATTCTGGCTCTTTCCGATAAAAGGTTCTGTCGCATCGAAATGAAGCCAGAACAAACGTTTATGTAACAGACACCCATGCAGTAAAGATTGTGGACAGTGAAGTTGCACTTATCAAGCACATTTCCAGGTCTGTATTTATACTCTGGGGCTCTACTAGAATCTATTTGCATGATTTAGAGTTAAAAAAAACTTTTATCTGGATCCCTTAGTTCAGCCTCTTTCGGAAACAGGCCGTTTTAGCCCCTGTCTCTTTAACCCTTAAATACTAGACCTTACTCCCAATGAGCCCACTCTGTTCTGATTGGTCAGGTTAAAGAAGTCCTGTCCTTTGGCAGACTTCTGGTGGTGACGTCCACATGCAGTAGCAGCCAGATTTAGCTTCTTTTTCCTTGTTCTTTACTTGAGATATCCACTTTTCAAATATCCTTACATGGTCAAGCTGGAATCTGATCCAAAATATGAGTGTGGACAACGAGAAGAATCCATGGAACAACGTTAATATGAGAAGACTATGAAATGGATGGGCTTGCATAAATAATCTGGTGTCATTACAAGGAGGAAGTGGATGTAAAATTGTAAATATAGTGTTTTTACATTCACCTCAACTTTGGCACCATATTTAATATGGACATCTGCCATGATATTAGTATAAAAATGACAGAAAACCCACAAAAAGCATGATACCCAACCAACTTACAGACATTAAAACTGCATTTACTTAACATACCTTTCTCAGTCAGTGTTCCACCATCCTGAAAGCTGCTAGACAGCTTAATTAAAAGAAGGGGATTATTCTTTCCCACAAACCATTGCAAACCACTCCGCTGCTTATGAGCAACATCTTTTTGAGCCGTATCATCACTGAGCTCATGAGCAATGCGCAGATACAGATTCAATACTTTACGTCTCACGGTAATTGCAAGAGGCGTAATTAGAAGGATGTGGGATGTAATTAATTGGGGGGGGCAAGATGTAGAAGTATCAGATGCTACATGTTTTACCTTGGAGGTTATAGGGTTAGAGGCTGGAAATCAATGTGATCAATAGAAAGTCCTCAAGGGTACAGACAGAAAAACATGTGAGCGTGTAAAGAACATGTGAGTTATTCTTAGCAGTGTAGAGATGAATAGTAATAGAGAGAAAAAAGGTTGATTTCTGACATGGAATAGGAGAAAAATTCTAAAAACATTCCAGTTTCTTCAGTGAAAATGATTCACGCAGTACTCCGCTTTACCAGCAGGTGCCACTGTTAACTCACAGCAGCCCCCCCCCCCCCCCCCCCCACCACCAGCTTGTCAAATCCCTCCCCCTTTCTTCTCCTATCTTCCCCATGCCTCCCTTTCTCTCTCTTTCTTTCTCCCCCCCTTTAAAACAAAGTAATTGCCTGCAGCACAGTTCAGAGTCTCCTACTCCGTCTGACGCAGATCAGGCTCCAGCCAGTCAATCATTATTCTCCACCACAACAGTGAATACCTCATGTGGTTCAAGGAGTCACTGAAACCTGCTGTTGACACTCATACGTGTGGGTGCCTCTGCGAGCATGTGTGTGCGTGTGTATATATTTGTGGGTAAAAGCCGTGCAGCCTCAGCGTTACATCTGCACGGTGCAGTTTAACCGAAATTTAATGATTGCAAAGAGGGAGTTTTTTGGGGGAGGATTATATTTATACAGGACTGTGTGTGCACGTGTCAGACACACAAGGATAGTGACAGACATTAATCTCCTCCCAGTATTCATCTGTCACTCAGGCATTTATAATTCAAAAGCAGCCAGTCAGAGGTCTTGGCGGGGTCTAGTTGCAAAGAGAGATGAATTTTTATCATTATCGACTCATTTATTTGTATGTCTCCCTCTAGTAGACGTGTTTACGAGCACACGTGTAGTCCTCTGAAACTACTGTATATGAAAGTGATCATAGGCTTGTGTGTAAACTACAAAAAAGGCTTGCAGTAAGCGCTCTCCTTCTACTCTCCTGATTTTCTAATAACTCTGGCTCAGACCAAAGTGCTATAAGAATGTTATTGCTCCGCATTTTGATACTTTGATGCTGACTTTCTGCTGACGGGGAGAAAACACGGTACAGAGAGAAAGAGAGAGAGAGAGAGATAGAGACAGAAAAATAAAAAGGGGTGCGAAGGGCGACAGAGTAAGATGTCAGTTAAGGCATTTATTCAACCGATGCCGTAGAGAGGAAGACAATCTCGCCTTCCAAGGTGAGACCCGGGCCAAGAAGGCTTCAAATGACAACGAAAAGGTGCTAAATCCTCTGAGTATCCTGAAGGGAACGTTTACGTCTCCTGTGAAAGTGATGCGACGATTGTAAATCCAAGAAAAGGTGAGATCTTATATCAAGAGTTTAATCTGGCTTGAATGAAAGTGAAAGGGGAGATGTAGAAGAAGAAATCTCACTCTTACTCCTAGTAAGTTATCAATAACTCTTCACCTTCAGGGAATGTATCAAAAGACGTCACGAGCGTGTCGTTTGATGTGATTGCTTCATAACCTGAGAGCCCCTATGTAAACGTAATCGAGAATGTCAAGGTGGTGAGAGCGATGTTGCAGCACAAATGCAGAGAAGAAAGGAGTGAGGAAGAGGAGGGAGCGTGTGGGGGGAGGCAAGGAGTTGTTTTTCAGATTTTACAAACCTCGCTGCTGAATGCTGCTGTCAGAGAGAGTAGCAGAGAGACGCCTAATTAACACAGAGAGCAGAGGCATCCTCAAACAGATTCGGATCCGGCAGCTTTATCACCTTGCCATAACAAAATCCAACCTGAAACCAGCTCTGATGAGCCGACACGCCTCTGCCCAAATCATCTGAGGTCATGACTTACTGCTCCGCTCCTCCTAGGTGCGAGACATTTTGCAGCATAGCTCCAGCACCCATAAGACACGACATTATCATCAGAGTTAATTTAGCTAAATGAGTTCGATCCAAAAGCGGTTGCACTTTGCAGACGTGTCATCTTTAAAAGTACCATCATTTGTTTTCATTCAGAGTTTGGTAATGTAGGCTTGATGCATTTATTTTTAGACTTCCAAATTGTTTGTAGCAGAACAAGCAAGCAGGGTGGGTCAGATGTCAGTGATCCCAATGAATATGAAATAGTTTCTGAATTTCCAAAAAGTTCAATTCTGCATAGAAAATTATACATTGATCTTTGTCTCCACAACATTTCAGAAATAACCTCCATTTATACTATCACATGATCGTTCACAGACACTGGGCATGCAAATTGCTTGAATAATAACTTGCCCCCTGCACATGTAGACAGCAGTAACATGCAAAATTTAACTGTACAATAGCTGCTAGCATAGACAACTAGGTCAGCAAAATCTGTAACTCCATGCTGTATTAACCACTGGAAGTCAAGGCTGATGTTGTTTGTTTTCCTTCCAGAAAAATCATGTGATAGGGGTGTGATGAATCAGGGATGGACACAAGATCCAATCTGGGGTGTTTTCAAATGTCGCCACTTCTGCTCATCCAAGAGTTGTCAAACTAAAATGGGGTCAACAATGTTTTCAAAAGTCTACGTTTTAGCCTCCATTTTCAATGTAGCCTTAGGTAACTGACAGTTGGGCCACTTCTTGGCTTCCATGGACAAGAAACTGGTTGAACCGTTGGTAGAAGATGATTTACAAAAGTCAGTGGTTTAAAGATACATCCTAGGATGTGCTGGGACACTTAGGCGACCTAGCCAGGGTTGATAAGACCCCAACTTCTGTCCCAGCATTGGTGAACATTATCCCGCGGTTCGGACCTAATGATCCAAAGCCACCTAGAGGCCTTCTCAAACAGCCTCTATGGTGGACTTTTGTCAGGTCCTGTGATGCCATAAAGATACAAGCCACAAAGAGAACGGGAGTCAACTACGACTTCCAATGAACATTAAGGTAAGACACATCCAACCGCTACCTTTCATATTTTATGGTATGCATTGGTCATGGTCAGAAGGCAGGAAATATTACACATTGTAGAAACTTGGTAAGACGTTCAGCATTTTAGAATCGATTGACTCTTAAACTTTGACTTGATTTTGTTCTGAATTTGTTACACCTTTGATTTGTACCTCTGACTGGCTTCTTCCCAACAGCAAAGAGAGAAGTATCATAGTATTTAGAGCTATCAGTCATGCCAAACTGATGGAAACATACTAATGCATTACTCCAGTACTATATACGAATTCTATACTGTATATCCTATGTGCTAATATTTATGGTAGACTTTGGCCTACAATTAATATATACAAGAAATCAGGATTGTGGTAATTCAGGGGTTTTAATCCAAGTGAAACTTTCCCTGTGTCACTACTGTCACATACTAAAAAGATACAATCAACTCTGCTTTGAGAGCTTTACTCATTTTTCTTTTCCTCAAATTACTTTTCAAATGTATCAACACTCTAGACAAGACAGTAACAGAGCATCTAGGAGAATGATGAATGGCGATTGTAAAATACCACGTCGTAGATCTCAAATTTGGACAATGAGCTTTCTCCACAAAGGGCTGTCAACTTTGGAACCCATTAGCAACTGAAATCGAATTCATTACAGATATACAAATCTTTTACATCAAATATGGAGTGCTGGCTAAAAGCAAACCAGATCTGTACCCATTTGTAGCTAATTGTAAGTTTTTTCTTTCCTTTATTTGAATTTTATTGTACTTGTGTAATTGTGGTTTTATGATAATGGAAGCTGTATATTTTAATTACACTGTATATATGAAACCCAACTAGGGATAAGAGTTGGAAATTAGCAGTAGTAATAAACACTGTGCAGCACATCAGTTAAAATGCTCTGTATTAGAACTACTGCATCATCCCTATCAGACCAAAGTCGAATAAAAACATAAAACAAAAAATCACTACTTGAACACAGGAATGAGGCCCAAACACAACATAACTTTATTGGCTACTGGGGAGGGGTCGGTGAAGGGGGCTTGAACCTGACCAGGGTTTACTCTTAGGGGTGCTGCAGAGCAATGATGCTTCCCTGCAGGCAGATAGAAAGGAGAGGAGTGAGGGGGCAGCCAAAAAATCCGCTCCCTCCTTTTTTTCCCTCCGTTTTCTCAGCACCACTATATCCTCAAAGTTAACAGTCTCTTTCCACTGCCCCTGACTTCTCTTCTAGTTGTCTGTTCACTACTGGTTCTATTTAAAGGCCACTCTTACTGCTTGGCTGGCTAATTAGTAGCCATCCTCAGGTGTGCTCCCTTCCAAGACCTCAGGAGCTGACAGTTTTGAGACTGCTGCCTGGCCTCTATTCCCTGCTGGAGCCACTGACCATGGACTTGCTTGCATGGGGCAAATGTTCCATCACAACATACATGCACATGTCAAACTACAACTCAATCTGCCCACCAGTACAACTTCATAAAGAACTGTGAAGGTATTTTTAGCTATTCCTGGAGGTCTTCCACTATTATCCACAATTACATTTTAACAGCTCCATTCCTGTTGCTCTGTTTTTCTTTAGTATGCACACTGACTGTTCTTAGTGTGATTCATTTTGTCACGTTTCCAGTGTGAACATGCTGAAAACCAGCTTAGAATTAGTATGTAGTATGAATTTGGGACACACAGCTTAAGAGTGTTAAGCTGTTCTACTGACACTACGAGGCTATACTGAGGCACAGTGGTGATGTTATTTTGCCATGTTCACCGTCTCATTTAAGCACGTCATATTTTTTTCATGTTTGGTAAAAAAAACTAAAGGGCAAATTAAATATTTGTCTCAAATGTGCTAAAAAATAGCCAAGAAATTAATGATATTGTTAAAAGAGGGCTTTTTTTAACTAGACCTAAATACATATATAAATGAAAAAGGTAACATCAGGACATGATAGTGGAAGCACAACTGTTAGATAATTTAGGGCTTTTCACACATACACACACACACGCTTTAATTTCCATCTGGCTAAGTATTTTCACACATTTAAAAGGTCAGCGCTAAAAACACACACACACACACACACAAAAACAACAACACTTTTAGAGAAGAAAAAAAGCGTATATGTCAGTCTCATTCCATTAATGTAGCGGGGAGGGAAAAAAAGGCTTAAATAGAGGTGACAACAGGGAGAGAGAGAGAGAGAGAGAGAGAGAGAGAGAGAGAGGGGGAGAGGTAAAAAAAACAAAACACAAAAAAGAGTGACTAAAAAATGTCACAGAGGATAGAGGCTGTTAAATATGCCATTTGGTCGCTCTTTTTTCCTGAAGCAACAGTGGACAACAACGCTGGGTGCATATTTCTCTCTTTCTGGCTTTCAGGGACATGTGTGCTTCCAGAGGCTCGTCCCTTAGAGAGCAACTTCATATTGATGTGTCTGTCCTGGCTGCTACTGTATGCTTTTTTACTCCCCTGTTATATCAGTGTGTGCCACAGCCTCACCACTCCCCTCCAATGTCCTGCAAAAAATTCTAAATGCTGAATGACATTTTACAAATTGGCGTTACCTTATTTGCATGAAATTGCACGGGTCTCGACTTTTTTCCACCCTCCCCTGCTCCTTTTTTTCTCGTTCTTCTCTACCGTTCGCTCTGTCCTCGCTCTACCCTGTCGAAAAATGCGAGGCAGTAAACTGGCCGTGAAAATTTCCACCAAACTGCAAAGCAAAGTCTGGGATTAAGATCATGTTCTGGCATTTGGCTGTGTAACTGGCCCTCACAAGGGGGAAAAAAAAGCCTGCAAAGTGGAAATTTTCACTATTTGCACATGTTAGCCAGGAGTTTCAGTGATGGCAGTGGAGAGCGGCGGCTCAGCCAGCAGCTGGCTGACAAGCAAAGAACAAGACTCAAACATTGTTGTACCCTGCTTGCTAGTGCCTCATTTCTGGGCATTGTGGTCACCTTGGACAAGATGCCGGCCAAAAATATGAGTCCCTTCCCCCTGTTTCTCTGTGATTGTGCCCTACAGTGAATGCTCATTAGCATTTTTTTTTTCCTGGTATTCTCTCCACAGTAACTGGCCTGCGTGTACCCATCTGTTGACTGAATTTGTAAAAAGCCAGGTGTGCATGTCCACATTTGTTTGGACCTTTTTTATTTGGAATCCAATAGTGTTATTAATGCTAATTTGCACTGAGAATCTAGCCCACAGTCGAGCTTGTTGTCTTTGATACACACACACACACACACACACACACACACACACACACACACACACACACACACACACACACACACACACACACACACACACACACACACACACACACACACACACCCTTTGAACACCCTCTACGGCGCTACATCCCCAGCTTAACATTTCATGTCCGCAATCATTTTGGAAGGAGTAAGGTGTCAATATTTTTAAAGTGGCGGATATCTCATTTTGGGTAGCGACTCTTTACAGCCTCCCTCTTATAACCTTCACTACATGTGGGCCCCTGGCAGAGTTGGGTTAAGGCTCAGGTGCAGCTGCTTTTATGGGCCCCGTGCCTATAAAACTTTAACAGCTAATGTCAAAGCTGTAGTAGAAGGTGTGGAGGGGGGCAACTTTTAGAACTTGAGAAAGCAGGTATCACAGTGCAGAAACACTGCATTGTTAGTATTGACACTGCTTGTGACGTCACATGACCTCCAGGCGATGTCTACCTTAATTAACGCCATCAATCCCGCCGCAATAACGCGCCACCTGCATCAGATATTTAACTCGTCGTGTCATCATATGGCCCCACTTAAATTACAGTGCACTGGAGATGAATGGGACAAATTCTATAATACCAAGCCAATTACTGCTTTTCAATAGCGTAATCCCGCCGAGACCCTCCCTCCCTGCCCACACACCCCCTCATCCTCCCATGCTATGTACAGCAAATAGGGGGATGTGTACAGAAACAATGACTGGAAATCAATGTGCTGTTTGTTCTGCATGGCAGTTTTCACCTGCATATGTGTGTGTGTTTGGTGAAGCTGCGTGATCTTTTAGCTCCCCATTAGAAGAGAAGCAGCATTTGTCACTTGAACTGTAACGGAGGAGGCAGATTGAGTGTGTGTGTGAAGATGTACAGAATGTACAGAAAGCAGGCAAAAAAGAAGGTTAAATGGATACATGAACACAATGTTCTGTACTGTGTTTTGGCTCTACGAGTCTTATAGATTGTATAGTGCTGTATGGAATCTATTACATGGTGTTTTTTGTGTTTCTTTGGTTTAGAAATGTACAGTATGTGGTTTGCAACAAAGACTTATTTTTCTCTCGAGCTTGAATGTCGACTGTGTGAAGTATTTCTTTATATGTGGTTTTGCCATGTGTCATGTCAGATGCACCACTGGGTATGACATTCATCTATTTCTGTCGCAATGCTTTCTTTTACACCTTTTTATTTTGACACACACACACACACACACACACACACACACACACACACACACACACACACACACACACACACACACACACACACACACACACACACACACACACACACACACACACACACACACACACACACACAGAGAGAAACTGCCATATTCTTAACTCCTCTTAACTTTATTCCATATCCCTTTTTTTCAATGGCTCAGCCGCCCTAGAGAATATCAATTTCACAAGTTTCATCTCATCCTGTTATTTATTTTATCTTTATTAGAATTTTGCACAGTGGATTTCAATTTATTTGCCAGACAAAGAGATAGAGAGAAAATAAAAGTAATCACGGTAAAGGTCTATCCCATTCACAGTCATCTATCCTGCATTGTTATCATAGAGTGTTTTTTGTACCTAAAAAAGAAGAAGAAGAAAAAAACAAAACAATGCAGCAACAAAAGAATAAAAAAAAAGAAAGGCAGGATAGATACATAAAAGTATTTTCTCTCTTTCATCCATGGTGGCTCTTTTGTAGCCGGAGTTAATAACATTTAAAAAAAAAAAAACATTGTATCAAAGAAGCGCAGCCTGGTTCCATCGTCTATTTATGATATCTATTTAATGAGCAACTCAATCACAGGCATCAAGAGGCGGTCAACAGTGCAAACAAGACCACTGAAGTTCTTTTTTAATGAGATAAACCTCTAAAAGATGGGTGTAATTGAATTCTAGCTCTTACTTTTTACAATAACACTTCTTTCTTGAGAATTCAGCTCACAATTGACCACTTCACTGGTACTTTTTTTTGCGATAGTGTGACTTTGCAAACTTAAAAAAGTGCTTGGATAGCAAAGTGACAGGCATTCAAAAGCACTCCACCTGTCACACACACACACACATACACTCTCTATCTCTTAGAGCCGCAGCCCTCACTCCATCACTCCAGTTCGTAACCCCACTCAGACATACACATGCACACATGCAAATACAAGTGGATGCTCTCACCGGAGAGGGTGCTCACCTATATATCTCCATACACACACACACATACAGTCATCATCCCACTGCTCATCTCTATTCCCCTGGCTGTCCAGTCTAGTCCAGGTTGATCGTCTGGAGAGTGGAGGCAGGCTGCACCTGTCCAAACTGCTTACTATCATCGTCTGGCAGCAAACCTACAGGGTCAAACACAACTTCACTTCCTCTCAGATGCCTCAGCAGGCCTTGATTGATCCCGCCTGGCACCATATAGGCCAGCGGAATGGAGAAGGGAAACTGCAATCCTCTGCAGATCTGGCCCCAGGCTGGGGTCAGATTGCTATCAGGAATGGCTTCGGTGGGAGCAATGGATTGATGGATGTGTTAGGATTTGGGGAATGTTGGAATTATGAGCACCGGATTGCTCTTTAAGCGCTGGTACATTTAAAACAAGACTATATGCTGCCATAAACAGGTGCCTGAGCCTGTTTGCACAACAAATGAATGCATATTTGTATGAATAGAAATATTTTTATACCAACATTTGCTATTATCTCTTATTTTAATATTATACTTAGCAAATAAACTCAAACTTTTAGACTTGTGACCCCTTAAAAAAGAAGTAGGTCTACTTTTTACTTACTGATTGTTAAATTTGATTTTCAGAGGCCTGAGGTGAAAGCCGCCATTATTTCACAAAAAAGTCAAGAATGGAAGAAAAGTCCCAGAACCACAGATTTAAATTAACCTTAATGCCCCAAAAACATTAAAAAATGAGGCACAATGGGGGTTTCAAGGATATCCAAATCGGTTTAATAATGTGTGATATAAAAATGCAGAGTAATACACAATGCCTTTCTTATAACTGTGAAGAAAAGCCATCTTAGTGGCCATGATCTCTGGATAAAAACGTCTCTTTATATTCTCAACAGTTTCCATGAGATGGTACATTTGCTGTTAGGTTAAGAATACAAGATAGACAATGCTATTTAGCCAATTTGGCATTTGGAACCGAAGTAAGAAGAAACATTTCCAATATTTTTGGATGTTGGCATTAAAATTTGCTAACCTCCTCCTTCATGCCTCTGATTAGCTCTGGCAGCAGCCACTGCAATCCATTGCTGCATGTCTCACTGAGATACTTAATGAGTGGGATCAGTCAACAGGGACTGGCAGCCAGTCGCAAGTTGGGTACAATGGCAGTTGTTGGTGTGTGCTAATATTAAAAATGACTGGATCTTCATTAGGTAGATGCATAGAAAATACATATTTTTTAAGATCCAGTCACAGTTAACAGTTCCACTTAAGCCACTACACACTTATTAAAGTGTATATAAAGTGACAAAATAAATGTTTGATTTCTACTCATTTATCAATGGCTACTAGTCCGACTCACTGGATGTAGACTGTGGGTATAAGTCTGCCATTTGCTGCCTACTCCAGGTGGCATTCTCCTCACCTTCCCCTATCTGCATGTTACCATTTTCAAAATCCCTGTTGCTATGAGAAACAACAACAACAACAACAACAACAACAGCCTCCAAGCAATTTACAAGCTTAATATTATGTATTTTTATCAGTAAAAGTGGTATAATACAGTTGACATATCTTATACTGTTTTTTATGGCTTATGTGAATTCACCTGTGAATCCTGCACTCCTTACATTACTTAGTGGTTACTCAGTGACTTCGTGTTGTGATTCAAATCACACTGTAACATAAGGCACGCTGAAGTCACAGGACTACCCATTGCTGGGGAGTTCTGTCTGGTCATTTGCTGTGAGCACTATCTAAACAGCCTTTGTCTAATGTGTGACAAATACAGCAATATGTGTGTGAGGGAGCTGCCAATGACTCAGCAGGTAGAAATGAGTGCTAACATGAACAACACTAACTAGCTTTCACTTGCCAACACAGACTTGGAGGTTTCCCCTAAATGATGATTGCTGTAAAGGGACAGACATCTAAAATTGCTAATGGTACATAAAAAAACATTATGTGGGAGTGAGATAAAAACAAAACCCTTTTTATGAATATTTCTGTGCTATACAGAAGTTGACAGCACCTCTCATAACAAGTCTATCGCTCACGTCAGTCAATCTGCACCCACCCAGACACATGAAGGTACTGCAGATGTCTACACAAATAGACTCCTTTTGTGCTTATCCTTCTTTTAAAATGGAAACATATTCAGAATACCTGTAGTATCATTCTTAATTTATATTTTAAAGTTTCAGTTCCACTTTAAAATTCAATTAACTGCACTAACACCTGCTTCTAGTGTTCATTCTGTTTTTTTTTAGCATAATATGTATAATTGAGCTAATGTGACTCAGCTGTTATCTACACACAAAGAGTATCTTTCTTATTTAACAGGAAAGATCTAAAGCCCAACTTCTTCCCTGCTGTTCACTTCTTGTTAATCCTAGTAATATATAACACATATGGCAGTCTTTGCTATTTTAATATGTGGTGTCTTCTTTGTGCCCATAAATGTAGCTTTTATCATTTCCATTATACATACACCACACTGCTTTTATCGTTCATGTGCATCCAATTTACAATTCTGCGACAACACCTTAAGGCAGGATAACCCAGCAGAATGCCAGTTACTGTATCTTAATACATCACAGTGTGCATGTTGTACATGTTTCACACGCAATATGTACATTGCTCTGTCAGCTCCAGTGCAACCACATAATTTAATTTGTGACATTTGTTCACATTTTGCCATGAGGGACAGTTATGACTTCATTTTCTAACCTCGCTTTTGCACTTTTGGTCTGCTGATCCTCAGTTCAGCTAACTTTGGAAGTTGGAATGACTCAAAGTAAAGATGGCAGGGAAAAGGGGGGGTACAGGGGGGTTGGACCCATTAAATGTGGGGAACTTGTGACCCCCTTTCTCTGACATGCACCTGAATGGAGGCAGCTTCCAGTCTACATCAGCACTTCGAAACGTCATGGGACGTTCCCATGTGATTTGGACTCACCTCTGGTGGACAGGTGGACAGCAACTCCAGATGGCTCGTCCACCTCTGACACAAGAGTGGCTTGGCTCTCTGACAGTTGCTTAAGGGCCTTTTATGATAGGGAGGGGGCACTTTGACTGTCTTTGGGATGAGCACTGAAATAGTCTTTCCACCCACAGACAACAAAACTCACTATATTTTCTTGTGTGTATTGGGGCCATTATAGAAGTGAGGATCACCAAATTGCACATGTGCTGCCTTGCTCCTGCTTTTTTTATATTTTATATTTTAAAACAACTTATAGCCAGGTGTTTGTGGTCCCTGAATGACTGAAGAGTGCCTCATCATTTCTCACTCTTTCCCAGGCTGAAAGGAGCTCACAATGACAACCCAAACAATGTGAATCAGGGGATAGAGCAACAGTGCATCATTAGTACACTGTTGCCATGGAGGCCGTGTTGTTAAAAGTAGTACATCTACAGTCGTTACATCCGTAGGAGCCAGCGAAATAATGAAGTAATCCTTTTTTTTTTGGGCGCCCATATGCAGCACTCCAGGCATGCTATAGAAAACGTTCCAAGAATGGGAGATAAAACTTAGTTGAGGATGAAAAGCCTCAGAACAGACATATTCCTTCTTTGAGTGACTACGAGAGGGAAGAATTCATGGGGACAGACGCAGACGACCGCTGTTACACTGTTGCTCCAAACCAAATAAAGAATAATTGACCACAGGGGGAAGGACACGAACTACAATACAGCACTCATCTTCAATGATTGCATCCAACTAAATCAACTAAGGTTGTACATAAATGGTCCGAACATAACAACAAAAATGCAACAAAAATAAATGTGACCAAGCTGATAAGAAATTGAAGCTTTGGACAATAATAATGATATTATTATCATTATCAGTGAACCACCACCTTGGATACTAGATATAGAAAACTATTTTAGAGCATCAGAGTGAATGTTGATTTATGTTAATTAGTTTTATATAATGTTTCTGTGCATGTGAAAAACACAATTATAGTTGTTTACTCTGTCATATAATTATCTTGCAGAAAATATACATAGAATAAATGTGTTGTGGGATTGTAATGAAAATCATTATTGAACATATGTGCAACTAAATTATGCTTCATGGTGCTAAGTTTATGGCTTTTTTCAGGCATTTGAAGAATTGACTTACGTTTTGGGAAAGATTGTGATTTTAGTTAAATTTCACCTTCATCAGAAGCTCACTAGGCCTTTCCAAATATTTGCTCTAATATCATATTCACTTCTTTTCTATCTATCTCTATCACTTCTACTAATGTCTATCTGATGGACAAATTCAAGCATCTGTTTCCTGTTTTTGATGCATTGTCCAGTATGTCTCCGATGGTTTCTCAGGTCACAGTTCACCTTGGCTGAACTGCAACTGGACAGATGTGCTCGGTCACCCAATGGAGACACTGCTGCACTGCGTTTGGAGATGGAGGAATTCTTATTATTGTGTGTTTCATCAACCATTTTTACAGTATGCGAACACCGAGACGGGTGATCAATATTTACTCATTACCTACATCATCAGAGAACAGTGGCAGTGCGTGGCAAATATTACAGAGGAAGCCATATGATGGTGATACATGGAGATATCGTCGTTACTTGCTCTCACAAACAAGACTGAATGAGTGTCATTACTGGTGTAATGATTCTCATTTGCACTTATGCCCCATTCGTCAGAAACTATAGCAATTACAAGGCTTTTGTTGACTACAAAACAACACAAGGTGCGATTTGTTATCTGTCTATATGGTACAACAACATATGCATATCTCACAGCCATAAGCACTGGCTATAGTAACAGAGGAATGATATAACTGCAATTAGCAAGTAAAACAACAATGCCATTTGCTGTAGAAGATGCATGTACAGTCACATAGACTATCTATACAGGCTAAAATATGATGCTGCCTTTGAGTTTCTTCGCATCATCTAAAGAATGAACACATAGCTGTTTTTTTTAAATTACACACCCAAATGCGAATAAATATCACAATTAATTGGATATTAAGTCAGTGCCTAGACCTAACTTTTCCCTTAGCTCTCCCCTGAGTCAGGTCCATCTTCAGGGTAGGCCTACTATTCTGTTTGATCTTCAGTTGCAGCTCAAAGGCAAGCTTAGTCAAGTTATTTCTTATGATAAACTCAAGGTGCTGCTACTGGTTCCACTGGTGTGACGTATAGTAGGCTATCTGGTCGGAGACTCAGTACAGGCTGTTTGTTTTATGATGATGATGACAGTGATTGATTGTTGAGAAGCCTGGTTCAACATGGCCTCCATTCTTTTTTTTTATTATGCAATGAATTGATTATTCAGTGATAAGCAGCAGAGGACATCAACTACACTACACTAAGGCACAGAGCTGATGAGGTGCTGTTTCACTTGTTATACCAGCTAAAGAAGATACAATGTTTTAATAACAAGGGGAATTGTAAAACTCAATAAAGGATAAAGGATGTGGAAATAATCCAAGAGAAACCACCTCTGCTGGACAACATAAATATATGACTGCACCTTTACCCTGTGAGATATTACAAAACCTACAAGGTTGGCACACAATTCTAGTTCTGTTTCAACAACTTTTGGATGTATTGTTTTGTTCACACTTTGATGTTCACCTCAGGATGAATTGTAATAACTGTAGTGATCCTCAGTGTACGATCATGTCTTTCGGTGGAGCTCAAGCTTGCCTAAGCTCAAAGAGGGCTGACATTGTATATATGATAATCAGTGAATGGCCACATAAACTTCCACAGGGGTATCAAAACCTTGGATTTAGACATTTTGGCATCACTGTGTGCTGACTACCACATAACAAAGAAATGAATAATGTTGTTTCGGTGTGCAGACTGAACAGGGCTGCACTTTGATGGTAATGGCAAGAATAGCATGCATACAAGTATCTTTACTAAAGTGAATTAGTGATGACCTTAAAGCATGAATCATCCATAATGGGCAATGTTACGTATGATCCATGATAATGAAAATGCAGAAAAATAGCTTATTTTCAATATTTTAGAGACCTCCCAAAATTTTACAAACCATGTTTTCCGTGGAGCTCATGTTTATTAAAGGGAGCCAAACTCTCCCTGGCACCCCTGTAGTCCACACCTGGGTGATCCCTTAACTCTTCCTGTTGCATAATCATCAAGGTCTAGACATGTCTGTGAACTATGTTACATCTAGCATTTATCCACTGATGTTAACGACTATACAAATGACTGTAATTAATGAAAAATGTCCCAAGTTTACTAAAGAAAAAACACTTATGCTGTTAATTAACCCTTGCACTTGTTAAATCATGCATTGACAGGAATCTCGTGTCTTGAATCTTTGATGACTTGCTTACTTCCTTCTTCGTGGAGCGGCTGAATTATAAATACGCCATTATGTTGACGTTTGATATGGATTGTTAACAATATTCCAACAAACACACACAGACACACGTACACACACACACATACAGACTTTGTAATGACGCACTCGTGAAATGTGTAGCCTGTGTACTGCAGCCCGGCCTTCAACACATTCCCAAAACACCCACATGCTTTGAAGAGGAACTTCAGCTCTGTGGAATGACTTCAGATAGACACCGGGTGAAAGGGAGATCATAATAAAAAAATAATTTCAGTCTATCTTTATCTTTATATATTGTTAGGTTTCATCCAGCAGTAGTAACACACAAACACACACACACACACACACACACACACACACACACACACACACACACACACACACACACACACACACACACACACACACACACACACACACACACACACACACACACACACACACACACACACACACACACACACACATCACCATCCTCAGTGAAAATGATAAAAAGCTGAGGACATATGCATATTGACAAGGCCTACATTCTCAATCTTCTAATGCCAACCAATTCACTTTGACAGTGCTATTTAAAGTATCACAGCAATGACTCATTACCCAGTTGTGATTGAACTTGCTGCTATTGTCCTCAGTGATGATAATAATGCCAGCTTGAGAGGGAGAGCGTCGTAAAAGAGATGAGTACTGTTAAGCACGCCGCATTTGCTTTTATTGCTCACATGGATGTATCTTGACCATTCTCCTCAGTGCATTAACTCTTGGTCAAAGACATAAGCTAATAAGGCTGGAGGAGACGTTTTAATGAAGGCATATTCTGAATATTTTGTTCTTTTTAATGACTCAACTCAAATCATAAGGAATCTAAGTTTACTTCACGGCAGCAGAAAGGTTGACAAGGTTGACAAGATATTAAAAAAGACAGAATTCTGAATATTTATGACTCAGACTCCAAAGTGTTTAAAACATCGTAAAAGTCCAACAAGAAGTTGCCTCGTTTTTCCTTGGCAGGGATATCTACAAATACAAGATTCAAACACTTTTTTTATAGCGCGCAGCACAGTGTTGCATGAATGCAGTCGGCTGGCTGTGAATCACTGTGCCTCGTTGCCTTATGAAAACAGCACTAGATAAACTGTGACATATTTACACACATCATGGTGAGACTCTTTTACAGAACACAGGAGGGTTTTGTCAGCTTTCGAGGCACCGCGAGTGCAATAATGTCAGGAATTTTGTGTGCGTCGGAAGGTTACGGATGTGAAAGAAAGCAACGGGAATGTGTGTACCTCTTACCTACGTGTGTGTGTGTGTGTGTGTGTGTGTGTGCACATTTTTGTCTTTAAGCCTGTGCAGAAGCATGAGTGCACCTTCATCTGTATGCATGTGTGTGCGAGAATAATGGGCCTAGCCTGAACGTGTGTTTATGCATGGATGCATAGTGCACATGTGTACGTGTGTGTGTGTGTGTGTGTGTGTGTGTGTGTGTGTGTGTATGTGTGTGAGGCCTGTTGCTGGCCATCCAAGCAGACAGGTGTCAGGTCGTATCAGCGCCTCGCTCCAGTGACCAGGTGGAAACCTGGAGGAGAAAAGGTGACTCACCGGGCCACACTGGGGCAACAAAATTGCTCGGCTTAGTCTACCATTACCTAAACATACACATACACAGGGGACGGGGTTGGGGACACACTGGCAAACACACCATTATCACAGAGCAGCAAGAGAAGAAGAAGAGGATAAGAAAAAAAAGAGGGAGAAGGCAGGGAGAGGAGAAGAAAATAATTAGTACAGACTGAGGGAGGCTACTTGACTGGGTCTGGCACCACACACACACACACTCGGACTGAGTCACAAAAAAGTCACATATATGAAGTGAGAAACACACCTACTCACACATATGATTGCGTGACTGAGTCCAGCATGAGGCATGGAGCAGTAGGGAACACACACACACACACACACACACACACACACACACACACACACACACACACACACACACACACACACACACACACACACACACACACACACACACACACACACACACAAACATGCAGTAAACAGACACATCACATACACAACAGCTTGATTGGATGGAACACAGAATACATACAAATCTACACACTTCATCTCCAGAGGGGCTGTGTGTATGCGCTGGATTTAGTCAAAGCTTGATGAGGAGAATGATCACTTTTCCCTTCCCTCCATCTCTCTCATTTTCTCACTCCTAATTAATTTACACACACACACACACACACACACACACACACACACACACACACACACACACACACACACACACACACACACACACACACACACACACACACACACACACACACACACACACACACACACACACACACAGTTGTGGAGATAATTGCTGCAGTAGTGATGCCGGCTAATGACAGGACAGTGGAGCAGAAATAACAATCAATCAATCAAGTTTATTTGTCACATGTAATCATTTTCACAGTGAAAATGGCGGGGGCACCAGCGCTGATGTTCTCTTCAACGTATCTCTGCTCTGTTACACACACTCCTCTCTTTTCACCTTCTCTTTTTCCCTTCTTCCTCCTCATTTTCAACTCAACCCACACATATACACACATTCTCGCCTCCTTCCTTATTCACCCACTGCCTTCTTGTCACCTCCGTCACTCCTCTCCTCCTCCGCCACTTTTTGTCCCTTCATCCACTCACTTCCTCCTCCTCTCTTTTTGCCTTCTGACCCCCACATTCTTCTCTCTGTCCCGTTTCCCTCCCCTTCTTGTTTACCCTGCTATCTACCACCCTCCTACTCTCTCCCACTCCCTACCCCCATCTCCTGCTCTCTACCCCTCCTTCGCCTTTGGGCGCCGAAGCAACAGAAGAGTGTCAGGGAGCCTCTGATCACGGCGGCGTTAACCACAATTGAGGGTGACGTGTGGCGGGATGAGACCCGTGTACCGGAAAACCTTGGCTTGCCTGCCTGCATTCCGCCTGGCGCTTGCCTCGCCTTTCCTTTTCTTCTCTGCCTTTGTGAGTGAGTGTGTATGTGTATGTGTGTGTGAATATGTGTGCATAGCTAGCCATCCTAATGGGTAGGAAATGTTACCAGCCCAGTGGGCTGTGAAGGGCTTAACTCACCTTGAGCGTTGAGAGCGGGTGAAGAAGACAGAGACAAACAGATAACAAGGTACATACTGTATACACACCAGATACTTTTTATTTGGTTTATTTTAGTTATTGTATGTCATTTGTGCTGTTATCACATTTGCTTTCTGTGATTTATGTGAAGTAGCTGCTGTAACATTGCAATCTATATATCTAACTTTGTGTCCATAGGTTGCACAATGACCTAATGCACGAAGCCATGTCCATAAAGAAATAGTTTCCACACTCTGGTATGGGAGATCTTGGCTGACCTGCACAGAGCCCTGACCTCAAGCCCCTCCAACACCTTTGGGATGCCCAACATCAGCACTCAGCTATAATAAGGCTCCTGTGGCTGAATGGATACCTATGTTCAGCAATCACATATTAGTTCAGGCATCTATATGCTTTTGGCAATGTTGTCTATTCCCTCCATCCTCCATTTATACATAATTCCCGTATCTTCTTCCTGAACACACAAATTATATAAAACTGGCATAATCAAAATCTCTGAAATGAGTTCAATATGTTATGGTATGTCATTGTCATTTCCAACATAATCTCACATTTATATTTCCTGAAATGATTTTTTTTTTTGTCAAAGTGTACATTTCTAGAGCCTGCTTCAAATTTTTTTTGTGCCATGTTTGTGTGCCATATTATTCCACGCATATATCTGTGAGCCAGGCCTTTTTTTTCTCCACCCAACATCAGTGGCCGACTTCACTGTTGTGGCTTAATGGGAGCAAATTCCTGCAGCCGGGTTCCAAAATTTTTTGGAAACCCTTTTGCAGAAAAAGTTGAGGCTGTATATAGCTGCATATTAATGGCCATGCTAGCTGGAATGGCATTTCCACCAATCACATGAGGGTGTAATGCTCCAGAGTGCAAATATTTTATTTGGGTGTCCACATACTTTTGGTCACATATGATAGATATATAAGAGATTTTTGCTCCTATATTGGCTATATTGTACGTATTCCCTGCTGTGTAGATGAAAGGGGCAGGATATATGATTTTGTGGGGGCAGAAAATGAAAGAACCAATGGTACCCTTGCCTGTTGTTAGCCAGAGCTAACACACACACGCACACACTTAGGCACACACACACAAATATGCACGAATGCACACACAAACACTCTCACCAGGCCCCAAATCGACTTAACGCCTTCTGCTAATTACCTTTACATTTTTACACTTCTGCTTACTCAAGCTTTGTTTGAGGCAACAGCGGGTAATTGATTTCTTTTTGTATGTGTGTGTGCGTGCGAGCTAATGGTCGGTCTGTCGGACACTCGCTTTGCGGCCTGCCTGCTATTGAAATCCACTGTATTTTGAAGCAGCACTCAGTTCCGAGACAACGGACAGGAAATCTGTTCAGATTACCAGCCGTTGTTTTCCCTTGTTGAATTCATAGTTTTGGTGAGTCAGGAGGAGCGTTTGGACTGCAGGAAAACAGGGCTGAATGAGTCGCGGGGGGAAAGTCGTTGACAATGTCATGACAGTTGGGAAGTGCGCAATGCGAGCATCCAGTCCATTATTGCCTGGAGTTTGACTTCAAGTCACATTCAATGAGAAAAGTATCTACAGTCTGTCTTGACCTATCTGTGTTTTATAGGCAACTGAACATGTGGCCCCATGATGAAAAATGCAACAACACACCATGCTGCAATTTAAGTCAGGAAAAGGGGCTTTCATACTCCATAAGACCATTCTGTTTAACTAAAGGTCAAATAAAATAAACAAAAAAGTTACATTTAAAAATATCCAGTATTCCACCAAATAAATTAGACTAGTTAAAAACACAACAAACACCCACTGTTAGCTTTAGTTTGCAAGCTACATTAGCTAGTCAGTTGTAGCACATTGAACCAAAACTATCTGTAATGCCAAGTTTGATCAGTTTAGATGCTAAATGGTGGACTACTAACAAAGTGCTGTCTGTAATTAGCACGGCTTCAGGTATACAATCAAAAGTTGCAGATTTAAAACCTAGTAAAACCAGAAAGTGTCAACGCTAAGTTTACCCACATCTTTGAGAAGTAGTTAGGAGCTTTGTGACATAGGAAATATTAGCAAGGCTAATTGGTGAACTTCTGTAGCTGACTAACTAATGTCTAACACGCTAGCCAGCCAGGGAAAATGCTAACACAAGTCAGTCACAATCATATTCACAATAGTTTTTAGAGTTAGCTAGCTTGTTATCAGTCAATTAGCTCATTAAAGGGGCCGCTAACAGGACGGTAACTTTACACAGTTTATTCCAGAGATGTATTTGTTTCATTGACACCTGTCTCATTACTATGCCTCTTTTGTGGAATAGTTCCTCCATTTTGGACTCAACAACTTTATATTCCTTCAAATATGAGCAGTGTCAATTGCTAATGCTACATGGTTAACCAAAGTCAAACTAAACATGAAAAATAATTGTGTCAATTTGATTGACATGAATTGAAACATTGAAACACATGTAACTTTTTAAGTGCTCTTGTTATTTCACCTGAAAAAGTTTAAAGAGTAAAGTACTTAGTTGCCTTTTTTAGTACAGCACTGTTAGAACATTCTTCGACGCTGTATAGACCTTAAAACAGCAGCACACTTGGCTGCAAGCTTCCATTTATAGAAATAAACTTTTGTATGTCAAACGGCTGCTGGGAAGGTATTGATGTTATGTCAAAGATTTCATTTCTTTTTTTTTTTTTAATTTGAACATGTAATTTGCCTTTTTTTCTAGAGAATGGTATTAATCTGTCACAAAAAGGAGCAGACACATAGAAGCCTTAATGATAACATTTGTGCAACACAGTCTATTTTTTTGTCATTTCATTTGTCTGTCATTTAGTGAGAGCTTTCACTAGCCAATATTGAACAAGATTTAATTGTAGTTTAATTATATGTTCTTCCACAGTTCTACCTAGAATGCTTGACACAATCATAATAATTTCATTATTGATCATAAAGGTGCCTATGCTGCTGAAATACTGAAAATATATAATTTTTTTTCAAAGCCGCCTGATTGCAATTTCAAGTCTGTGGCTCTGAAAATAAACTCTTTGTTTAATCCTGCCCATAATTTAAGTCTGACCTCGAATCAATAGCATGTTTGATTAAAAGTTTTTTTGGGAAATAAGCACATAATTGCTGTCAAGTAAACTTGACGGCAATTGCCATTTCTGCTGAGACCGAGACAACAGAAGCTTAGTTAGTTTAGCAGTGTCAGATTTGAAAGTGATAACATCTAAAGACAACATTTAATTTGAATTATTCAATACTTACATCATTACTTGTTATACTTTTCAATAGTATTTAAGATCATGCAGGGAGATCACTGCTCCACTCGGCTACATCTTTGTAAGCTGCTGGAAGCATCAATGAATCCAAACTTGATGAAAGAGATTTCTGCACACTTAGATCTATGCACTGTTCACTTTATAGTCTTTATAATAGTATTAAAGACACATTTGTGAGACAGTTGATTTTAAAGCGACTGAAAACAAAACTGCAGCACAGTTTAGCATGCAGTGTTGCATGTTCCCTTGTGCCTGTCTCCTACTGTAAGACAGGCATTCTATTTGCTCCCCAGTGACAGCAGTCGGGGAAATGAGAGCAGGCCTGATTTTGTAACTCCACTCTTTGTAGTACATGACAAGGATACTTAATTGTCAGGTTGGAAGAAAACAGGCCTTTTTGTGGCCTCGTCCTGATAACAACGCATCATTATTTGCCTGTCATAGCGTACAACAATGTGTTTGAGATAAACTCCCCCCTCCCGCTGCTGTATCCCTGCAGAGAATGTATCTTTACACAGACAGTCTGGCTCTCCAAATGCTGCTGCGCATTCAAAGTTCTGTTTTTTTTCTTCTTTATTTATTTCAGAGGCAATGTCAGGTCACGATGCTCCTGACACTCTGTGGAGTTAACACGCAGTGGAGCTTCAAAGACGTGTCTTTCAAGCGTCGGAAGATGTAAGCCGCAATGGTGTCTCTCCCGTTTGGTGTCAAGGAGGTGATGTATTATGCAGCAGCGGCGGAGTGGGTCATGTTGTGTGAAGAACCAGTATGTGGCCCTGACAGGGTATGTGGCACAACCTTGAGGAGGTTTTAAAGATAGCACTTGCTGCTTAAATCCTTTGTCCCAAATCTATTCAGTCTGGAGTGGGTGCTCGACAGAGAGATGCGCCCTTTCCTATATTTACCTGTTGCCCTGCTGAACCACATCACAGCCACAGGGGACAATGAAAAAATAAATGATATAATACTTATATAATGCCATAAATGTTGCCATACAAAAGTGGAGAAATATAAATATATTCATGTAAATATTGGATATAATTTCAAATTACACAACCAAGACTATAATTTTTTCAGCTAATCCATCCTACACATAAAAATCTTGGATAAACATATGAATAATATTAAACTTTATTATTACATGTCTTATTTATAGAGTCACGATTTAAGGGGTGGCAAAATGGAGCAGTGGTTAGAGAAATAAGCAAGTCGGAGAGATATAATTTCACATGGTTTGCTCTAAAAACAGTGAAGCATACAGTGAAAAACTGAGCTTTTAATCAAGAGTGGACAGACTCTTACATGTTACGCTCTTCCCGCGGGCAGTTCAAAACCAGCGTGTCTCATATCGATCAGAGAGCGTGGCGATTGTGAAGTGCCACTATGAGTCAAAGCACAGATCTTTGGAGCCAACATACCCATTCAAAGCCAAACTGAGCGCACAGTAGATAAATGATCTACAGTAAGAACCCATATGACTGATCCTCTAGAATTCTAACACATTTAACCAAAAGTAAGGAGAATGAGATAAAGGGGCGAAAGAAAGAAAAAAGGAGGCTGTTGATTCATTGAGATCTGTGTAGTATAAAATCGGCAAGACTGTTAATATGTGGTTCACAAAAAGATGAAGGAAAGCTCAATCTACAGTTTTTATTTTTTTCTAAAATCAAGAACTTTGTTTTAAAATACACTTTTTTCAAAACCTCTCTTATGTGTTTTATTTTTAAATGCAGTCCTGAGATATTAAATTGTGCTTTCTGAATTTGATTTGACAGTTAGGTTTATGCTACATCCAGACAGTGATACAAGTAATAGGCTACTGCAATGTATATGGCAACAAATTATGACTCAAATTACACATTGTGATGTTGTGAAATTCTCTTAATTTTAACTGAATATCCCTGCTTTAGAGGATAAGAAGTAAAGAAAATGGATGGAGGGGTCACAGTTCAGGTAATTAACTTGAAAATTATTCTTTAAGCTGCATCAAAAAGTCACATTCTGTTGTTTTTTATAGCAACTTAAATAATAAAAAAAAACATACATAATTAAAAATGCTTAATGTACCTTTACTGAAAGAAAGCAATGATTAAAAATGAACATGTTGTGCAAATAAATGAAACCAATTAGTCCAGATTGTACAATGACAGCCAGCTTTAAGCTCCAATAGGAAGTTCTTGGTACTCTGAAAGTTTAAAATCACAGCGTAAATAATTCCAAGAATTATACCTGACACTTTTCTCCCAGGCTCTTTTGAAAATACCTTTTCTTACATTGTCTGCTCTTTGAAAACATGATCTTAAGCATCTCATTGCTATGTGATCCGCTTTGAGCATCTTGACTTGACTGTTCTGGTTCTTCTTCCTCTTCCTCTTCCTCTCTCATTCTTTGCTCTGTAAACAACAAACAATAATAGAATCCTGCTGGGTGGAAATGATGTAAAGTTCCTGTCTCGAGTGGCAGCGTACGCCCAGCAGCGCGAGAGCTAAAACCATTTTGATGTTATTATTATAAAAGTGAACTTACAGTATAATAAAGATCCTGAAAGCTCTAGGGTGGATGTTAAGATGTGTACATACCTTTTATCAAATATCTGAAATATGAGAGAAAAGAAGTACGTCTTGTTTGTGATACTATTAATCTGGGAAGACAAAAGCCAAAATAGATCATCTCCTTATTTTTAACGATAGTTTGACGAGGTTAGAGTTCAAATTGAAGGAGATTCTGCGGACTGACCCTAGGATTAAGCTCAGGGAACTGAGATGTCCACCACAAAAGCTCCATTCTTCCATCAGTATAGCATGTTTGTGTGGATTTGGAGGTTATCACCTTCTTGTCTAAATGTCCAACCATGACTGAGTTTAACCTCCTGTCAGAAGCAGACAGATTTTGGCCTAAAACCTTCTGGTATTTCTATTCTACGATTCTCACATCCTCATTTTTACAAAAAGCCAGCTTCTGGTGTCCAAAAATCTCTATCTGACCTTTGAATTTGGCTTAACAAACCTCAGCTGGTGGCACTTGTTTGACAACAGCAGGTGCCACCCCCCTCTGGCAAGAATTACATATTGCTTTATAAAGGTGGTTTGTAGCTTTGGTGCTCAGTGACCCCAAAATACATCAGACTTCTGCAAATGCCCAAATACCCAAATACAAGATCGTCAATGTGCATGGGAGAAAAACCAGAGTTGTTTTCTGCTCCAGTCAGGTTTGTAGCTATTTTTACACCTGTGTGGTAATAAAGAGCTTAAGCGATTTGGCCCATGTGTCACCTCATTCAGTATTCATACCTTAGTGAAAGAAGTCATGGATGAAAAGATACAAATCATGAACGACTCAGATGAACTTTCAGCTGAGTAAAGAAATAGGACACTCACACATTTTGAAAGGGAAATTATCTTCGGCAAATTCACCTCACAATTGTGATTTCTTTAATATTTGATGAGTGAGATCAAACCTATACTGACATTTTCTCTCAGACTGTATTTTTTGGTATTGTATTATTTTTGTGAAGTGTTCATAAGGTCTAGAAAAAGGTGCATAGATGACCTGACATCTGATCTCAGGTATGATGTAGACTTCTAATAGCTAGTGGTAACTACCATGACTTGAGGCTGAAGCCAGGCATCCTAAACCCTTGATTCTTATGGGTTAGGGTTAGGGTTAGGGTTATGCTAAGGGTTAGGGCTAGGCTAAATTCGGGTCCTCGAATAGGTGTGCTGGTGGAGGCCTGTTTTTGGAGCCTTATATATAGAATATCTTAGTGCCGACCATAACCTGCAACAGTCTATGTTCCCGAACCCTTTCTTTAAAGATTCAATGCAGACCAAGTCCTTTGCGTGTGATCCTAACCAAATCACACACATCTCTGATTCTTTAGGATTCTCCAGTATGAGGAGTGACAGCAATAACCTGGTGGGAGCAGTTGCAGGGAAAAGGAGTGTTACAGATAGACAGATTCATATTTGTGGATGTACCTACTGTACTGTGGTATTGCCACAGTCTTTTGCTTTTGGCCAGACCTTGACAGTAACTGTTAAACGAGGGCAGAGTGCATCTTCTTTCCTAAACCTCAGTTGGATTTGCCAAACCAGGTCTGACTGGGTGACATTTTAATCACAAACTTACTTCTTGATATGTTCATCCTTCTTGAGCAGGGTACTTTAGGCAGAGGTGACTCTTTCCCAAAAAAAGGAGGAAATTAAGGCAGGAATTCAAGTAGGGGTCTGAGTCAAGTGGTTCATTTAGGTCTTCGCGGGACCAGCCGACATCATCACACTGAAGTGCACATCATCATCATGCTTCACTATCTGCAACACGAGGACCATTTTGGATTGTAATATCAGCCATTGTCATTCTAATTCTAACCATCTGCAGTTTCCATGGTGAGAACTGTGAGATGCAGAGCCCACACACAGGGACTTGTCAGCAGTCATGAATATTTTTCATTGAACTCAGCCTCAAATAACAGAGAAAGAAAAAAACAAAACATGCATCCCGCTAGTAAATGTCCAGACACTGGGATAATACAAAAAAAAACAATGTTGTTGTTGTTGAAATGAATTTATATTGCATGCTTAGATTATTCTGTGTCAAAATATTTAAAATTTAAAACAACTCCACCACAAACAAAGAAGAATAAGTTGTTGCAACTGCTCTTTCCATTCGAAATCTTAAAAAGGTTTGTGCTAATGTGACAGCACTGTCACCACAAAACACACGGACTGAAAACAAAGCAATAAGATTTAAGTCTGAGTGTGGCGAGAATTTCCAACAGGCTGGTAAATGTGATCAGTCGTGCAAAGTGGTCGACCCTTTGCCACCGCGAATGAGGTCGGCGTTCACTCAAATTACTTTTTACAAGCACTCCTCATCGGCGGAGGCTGCGGTCGTCGTCTCAGTCCCCGCAGAGATGGGAGAGACAACTGTTAACAGTCTGGTGCAGTTAAATCACTCAGGATACAGTGCAGGGCTTGTATAATGACTTTGAGCATGTGAATCTTTGCTGTTATTCTTCAATGTACCAGAAATAGTTTGGCATGAAACACAAGGTCAGAATTTGTATTCATATTCTGAAAATGTATACTTGAGAAATGTGTTGATGAAAAGGATGATAGCACATGATCATATATTTTTATGGACAATCAGTGGGTCTGTTACCATGACGATTGTTGATAAATTATTTTTTAAAATGTATTTATAGCTCTTACTTCTAAATGTTATGGGAGCAGGGATGTAGCTAGGAATTTAGAAATGCTGAGGTCATGAACCCACTAAACCACTAACACCATCACACACACACACATGCGCACACACACACACACATACACTTGCAGTTCTAAATATGATTTTTCAAGCCTGTTTCAAAATATTCTTCAGTAACAAATTACTTATTGTATATATAAAAATATACTTATATATTAACATTTATGAATAAATCAAATATCAACAATATATTATTAAAAAAAAATCATAAAAAATACTGACGACATGACCAAGAAGCACCCCCCATGGGAAAATATAATAAAAAGGATCTGAGGGGCCTTTCTCACTCACAATCCAAAAGCATAGCAGAGGTAGTCTGGTGTAAAGCCTTGTAGTATATAATACAATGATTTTAAAATCAGTGCAAAAACTAATAAGTAACCAGTATAAAGACTATAATCTGTGCTCTCCTGGTCACAGTCAGCACTCATTTAGTTGAATTTGGAATTAATTGCAGCTGATATTCAGACCAGAGAGGAGAGCATGCTTTTATATCTAGCCTGCTAATTATAAAAACATGCATCCGTCTGTGTTGCACCGAGAGAGAAATGACTTCACCTCATGTTCTTCAAATGATAAAATGCTGTTTTTGTGACACTCAAAAACTCAAAGAGATTCCTTGCTCCCTGCTTGGAGGCTAGTTTCTCTCCCTCAGCCTTTAAACCAATGATCAATTATTCTGTTTTATTCTGGTTGAGCTGTAAGAACAATTGGTGACATTTAGGCCTTTATATCTAAAATACAGTTAAAAAGTGAGTCAATCAGCCTGGTGTCATCAGGAAACATAGCCAGATAGGTTGTTAATCAATTAATGTTCACTGAAAGATTAAGATATCTCTTTTCACCACAGCTAATGCATTTTAGCCTAAAACTCCAATAAAAGTGAAATATAACTTCAGTAATGAAATCCCTGCCAAAATTAGCACTGCCCTGAAACCTCAAACGTCCCTGGAGGTTCCTATCATTTTGCATACTCATTGCACAAAATCTCTAGACTAAGCACAATGCTTTACCAAGCCTTTACATGCAAAGCGGATGTATATGGCTGCATTTGTTTTCCACTTAATCTACAAATTGCCTACATATGCTTTAGCGTGTTCAGCATGAGGCTGTGATTAATAGCGCGATGGCAGCAAAGATACGAGCAGAAGATGGAGATAAGGTTGATTCAAAGCGTGACAGCAGGCGAGCCGCGGCCCCGTGGAGTCTGAAGTATATGGGAGCACAGATACAGTAGAGCCTCCGGGCACGGCTCATGTTCCCTCTCCAACTGATTGACTAGAGAGTTGTTGAACTGAAAGAAAACTTGACATTATGTCTGAGAGGATGACACAGATTGATAAAAACCCTGTCTGTCCTTGCATCCCTCATGCAATATGAACACTTCGGTTCCATATAAAAGGACTTAGGTCTATATTTGTCTGGGTATGATAATGAGATAGGGGGTAAACCATCTCAGTTTTTGCAGTAATGGAAGACGACTACTTAGCCTATTTTTAAGCAGAAATTAGTCGTGTTCCCATTTAGCTTACCTTCAAGATTACCCACTTACATTTGTTGCCATGGTTGCAAAATTACGGTGTCAAGCTCTAGGGAACATTTTACATGAAACAACCAACAGTTTCATGACAAAAAAAGTGGTTTTGGAAAAGGGGAGAAAGGTAAATGTACCACTATTGAAACATCATATAAAAAAGGTGAAAACATAAACATGTCAGCAGCAGCTGAGTGTGCAACATTAAGCACCATGATGTAAACAGAGGCCTGGAAAGAGACGGCAGTGCCTCCAATAATTCACAGAGACAAGTGTAAAGTGAAGACAACCCCAGGGAGAAAACAACGATTATTAGTTAATTCAGCTTTGTGTGAGTTAGATTGGCTGGAAGAGAGTGGCTGTATGCATGTGCTTGTGTGCAGTTGTAGTACATAGAGGTTCGGGCACATACTTTATGTGAATGCAACAGATCCAACAGTCTGTTTTTATGTTAAAGTCTCTTTCCACTCCAAAATATGCTTTTCCTCTTGTTCTTACAGTTGGATATTTGAGCTTCATTATGCAGAGTTTGACACCAGGCGTCTGTTTTCACATTCACATCGTGCTGAAGACAGAACATTTCTCTGCGCTCACCCTTAAATTGGATTTTAAGGGTCTATGAGTATGATTTGTGACATCACAACTGGTTTTGAAGCCAGTGGCACAAGCCTTGGCACAATATTCAAATTACACAAATGTAAAGTGTTGAAAGTTGAAGCTTCCAATGCACACACACTGAGAATGGACTTTACAGAGAAGTAGGAAACATCATATGTGAAAAATATTTGCATATTCATAGATTATGGAATTTTAGAGCAGGTGAAGGTCAAGCGAGCAGGTCAAATTTTAAGGATGTTAATACATGTCTAGAGGGGATCTCTAAGTTCAAGGCCAAGCTAAGGTTAAGAGATCTTTTTTTTCCATTTTTGTACTGCTTCACAAAGAATGAACAGCAGAGGTCTTATTTATTCATCCCACAAACTGAGTTTCTTACCATAATTACACAATTACTACAATACTTATTGTAAGACTGTGGCTTTTTGAATAAAAATAAAAAGCTAACGGGCAAACTGAGCTCAGTGTAGCCTTTAAAAATTAATGCATAAAATAAAAAATAACAGAATCATATTACAGCTTAACATTGCTTTCTTTAAAGAAGCTACTGATCTTTATTTTAATCCACTGGTTGCACGCAGAACCATGAAAAGTGATTGTTTTGGCATCCTGCCCGTTGTGCTCTCTTTTTGCTTTGTGGCAGAGACACAGACTAAGATGATAAGTGTGGTGAAAACTCTGTCTTTTTTATTAAATAATGAGTCAGGCAGCAGTTGGTAGGTGCCTGGGGACACGTATAAGGAGGGAAAGACAGCTTGGGTTACTTAAATCAATCTGTTTATCCACAAAGCTAACCCAGTAACACTAGCACTGGGACTATCCAAGAGACAAGAAGGTTCTTCTTTCTTCTAATGCAAAATTGTCAAACGGTTTGGCCACTGACACACAAGATACTAATACACAAGAGAACTGAATGGTATCAAACAAACAAAGTCACATTAGTGGATATAGTCATGTTCAGAAAGAGTTGGCCAATCTTAAAACAGAGTCAGAAGCACATGGGGAAACCAACCCTTCAATTTTGCTCAGTTCCTTTCAGCCAGGATATTTTAAAAATGCCATGTGGGGCATGGGGGCAAACACTGGTGAGGAGGGATCTGCTGCTTTTAGCAAGTCTGGAAAAGCAGGGCCTTTCAGGGCACTTTTGCACTGAAAGGGTCTCACGAGGTGGAGAACCTATCTGCTCCGGGCCTGACAACTTTTAACCTATCCTGGAACTTAGGTTGCAGGTGCAAAAGACAATGGAGGTCCAAGAGAAGACAGGAGATATCATGGAGTGGTACAAAGCTAGTTAGTGCTGCCTTTGCTCCTTCGCTTAGTAGATATAGCAATTAAATACTCATGGCCATTTCAATTCAACTCACTACCCAAAAAAAAAACTGGTATTGGCTACTCTGACAACTTTTATTGAAGATCAGGTCAGCCCATCATTGCTATTTCTTCCAGTTGAAATGGCACCACAGAATATAACTTAGCCCACCTTTCAACTCCAAGCTAGTTTTGAGCTCTTGCTTGAAGGACACCATCTAAACAAGGTTATATGCAGTATTAAGGCTCTAAATGCAAACTGTGCAGCTAACATTTCTGACACTCATTTCCTTCTTTCAGTTATGACAGGAAAGTTGCACACGCTCTTAAAAGCTGCAGTACTTGGCACCACTTAAGTAGCGAGTATTAAATATTTCCAACAACAGGCAGACTGGCTTAAGGGAACACTTTGCTTTCAACATGTACATGACTCCAAATAAGAATGTTTCCATGTTCATTCATCCATTTGTTCATTTATTAATTCATTGCACTGAAGAATTTAAGAGTGGCTGTACACATAACTTGCATGACACGATCAAGCCACGTAACCCTGTGATCCCAATTCATCTTCATCATTATCACATACAGAGAAAAAGTGTTAATATTAAGTACTGACTGTTGTTGCAATTTTGACCTGTGATAATCTGATTTAAAAAGGCATGTACCGCTCAGTTAGACTCTCAACCTCTGAAATTCCACTTCAAATTCCACACAAATTAACAACTTTTATTACAATAGCAATACTTTCAGGCTCACTAGGCATGGAAAGAATACATTTGTTATGTCAGTATAGCTAGACAATTAAATTTGATCCTGAGATAATGCAAGGAATTAAATGCACAGCTACTCCCATCTTTGAAAAAGTGGTATAATGTGTTGTTTTTATTGTATGTGACATCTGGGCTGCCTTAACTGATTACTTTCAGTTTTGTTGGAATGTGTTTGCCAAAAATGTGCCAACTTCAGTAGATTGAAATATTGTATTCATTGAAAACAACAGACACAAATTAAAGTGTGCTAACCAGATCGTGTTCATGTTACTACGACATTACATTTTGCCTACAGAACAAATCAGTCGCTGAGAAAAACACTTTATGCATTTTGATATGCTGATGTTAGCGTGAACTGTTTGTATTAAGGAACAGATGCAGCTAAATAGCTATAGTATGGTAGCATCCAGATGACTCACATGGATATATTACAATGTATCAGTCAGAATTAGCATTAAAATGCTGTTTAACTACTTCCTAACCTCTAAAACACTAAACTGCTGCTAACACAAATGTTTGGAGAGTAAGACTAACTGCTTTGTAACATTTATGGAAGGTCATCAAATATTAAAAAAGGGGGGAAAAATGCATATTAAACATACAGCTTTTAGCACTTATATCCAAACTGTCTCAGCGGCATACTCAACTGTTCATTGATCCATCACTGATAAAATAACATGAACTAACAGTTACACATACATGATAATAAATTGTGTTATGAAAATATGAAACAGACCTCACCATCAAAGTTTCATGCTAAATAAATGTATAAATGGTTGCTCAACTATCAGTATCTGATTCTCTTCATCTACAGTTTTATTTCACACAGGCTTCACCATCTAAAAAGGGCCAAAAATATCAGCTCTAAAGAAATGGGGTGTGTACTACCCATTGCATCCACTTATTCAGCACATTTAAAGAGCAACTCTTCACACAGTTCAGTAATTGCTAAAAATGCAAATATTGGCTCCTTTCAGAGTCAGACAAGAAGAAGTAGTCCAAGATAGCTTTGTCCATTAAAGATACTGCCTGGCCCTCATGCTCACAGCATGGCTTGTTCTCCGAGATTGGCCAGTGTCAGCAACGCTGGGATTTCTTTGGCCAAGCTGAGCCTTTGTGTGAGGTCTGTCTAGAGGACGACTAGACAGAGAGTGGCCACAGTTTATGGTGAGGCTGGACCATCTGTTTCTGTCTATCTTTGCTTACCCCCCTCCTAAGAAGAGGGACAGAATGAAGAGGTGGATGTGGGGGGTAATGGGATCCTGTCTTTATCTGAATGTGGGGATACCCCTGCTGCTGGAAAGAAGCCTCCACCGTTGCTGTGAGCTGACCTCTCAATGGTTTGTCAGAGATGCTGCACAGACATTCTGCAGCGCCATGCTGGCTGTTTATAAGCTTGGGGATGACAGCAAATCCAGTATCCTTGGTTTCCATTATAGTCTGGGAGTGTGTTGATGCAGCATGGTCTGATCCCTTGTGGGTTGTGTCTCATGTCTAATCCTGCCACAGGCCAGAAGCAGGTTTGAGAACATCCCTTAAGTTGAAAAGGACCTCAAGATTATCTTCATGACCTTTCAAACCTAACAAAATTGGTACAATTGGTTTGGGCAGATCTGGGCTCAGCAATCAATCTCAGGTGTGGATCAAAACAACTGTATTGAGATCCTGGGATGTGGTCCCATCTCAGACTAGTCCCAAACACATTCTGGAGCCGTTTGTTTGTTTGTGGGAAGGTGATCCAACCTTGAAACAACCCAACTATCAGGCATACTCTAAACCAAGCTAAACAGCCCCATAGCCAGGTGTGCTTTGCAAAATGGGATTTAGATGAGTGAAATCAACAGTTGCAAGCAGCTAGCGGGAGAGTTAATTGAGATCTGACCTGAACTAACAGAAATAAGTATGCTGGATTTTGTTATTTGGCCAGAAGACCTTCACGATCTTATCAACTGATTTGGACAAGAGCAAACAAGCTATAGGTTTGAAAATGCCCTAGCAGTCCACCTGGATACTTTCTAATATCTGCCTCACAGGGGTGAAAAAGGAAAAACTAGATTGAGCACTCCCTGTGAATACCATCATGTGTTATATGAAATATGAGTCTGTGCTGTGACCCATACACCACCTTTTTCTCTGTTCTGTTGACATAGTGATTGGTAAATACTCCACCAGGGGTGTGCTGGCTTTGATGGCTTACATAGCATGGTCAATACCCTGTCCCACAACTGATTCTATCTGTTTGATGTGTCTGGGTGTCCAGGTCTATTTTAAATTCTGACCCCAACCAGCTACAGTAAAAGAGGTCAACTGTTCTCTTCTAGTTTACAGTTTACCCCCATTCTGAATAGGGGTTTCTTTGGGAAGAGATTGGCTTGCACTTAACACCACTTCAAGGGCTGGCAGGAGTAGGTGTGCTAGCAGAATACATGTACCCTGGCCCATGTTTAGTATTCTCAGACCTGGACAAGTCAGGGCATAGACCAAGGCAATGTCTCAGTGGGTCTGCAGAGACCAGTCATTTGAATTAATTGGCCAACAAAGGTTGGCATGGTAAGAGGTGATCACTATGATTGACTTTTTTCTTTAAGGCCACACAGTCAACAAAACCTAATATTATATGGTATTGAATCCTGAATGGATACTTTGCACTAGGTCCTGAACTTGCAGTGGTAGTTATTTGCAGACTCTAGGGTTGGATGAGAGGTTGAACCCCTTCTGTATTCACAGAACTAGAATAACAACACATAATAATTAATTTGTATCACAATTAACATCGTGAATTTTTATATCGGTTTTATATGCAATTAATCTTAAGTGTTTTATGGTTGTTGTTTTGCTCCCTTTACTGCGTCTACTTAAATCCATAATGATATATTGCATTCAATATTTTCGCCTTTGTAATTACTCAATCATAAAATACATGACTAATTTTGCAATATATTATACAATGTTAAAACATATTTGCTACCTCATTTTTTATTTACAATAATGTAAGCAATTTGCTTGCATTGTTTTCACAGTGTAAGAGAGACGTGATGAGTAGTGAGACAGGAACAAAGTCCCAAAAGTCAAAGGAGCTCAGGGTGTAAATAAAGCTCAGCGTGACAGCAGACAAAACATTGCCTATGGAGTTTCATCTCTGCTCTGGAGATGCACACATAACCCTGAGGACACGACTTGTTCTCTGTCACCCAGGGACCAGCTAGACAGTGGCAGTCGCACGGGTGAAACTTGAGAGTTTATCTGTGAACTTGTCAAGAGGGTGACAGTGAGTGTAAGTGTGTCTGCTCTTACTGGCTTTATTTCCATTGCTGATGGAAGAAAGTAAATTTGGTAGGCTTAAAGCTATACTTAGCACCATTATGTAAGAAAAAAAAACATTGAGTGTACTATCGCCACTGAAACTCAGTTTTTACTGAAATAAAACTCGGATGTTCGGTATGTACACTTAATGGCTAAAAGGAACTGACAAATGGAAACTTGAGAGCAAAGTCCTTACTGCACTGCCTCCTTAAAAGTGAATGAGTGCTCCTCAACAGAAAGCTGGAAGCATTCGGGACTTAACTCATATTCTTTTGAAATACAGTACTACACAACTTAAAGTTTATGAACTTAACAAATTAACAACATTTCATGGGATAAAACTGTGAATTTTTCTACAGTGGCTACTACTACTACTAACCGCCATTTGGAGCTGAATAAGTGCAACATTTTAATTTTAGGTACAGCTAAGTTTACGAATTCAGCATGAAGAAATAATTGGCCTAACTGATTAACTGAATGATTGACTTGCTGGAAAGCTAATTATCTGATTTATTTTAATGAATGACTGGACACTTGGTTTGATAATTGACCCACTATCCTTTGATTAATGCTGAGTTAACACCTGAGAGCCTCCATCTACACTTACTACTTGTGACTCTAAGAAATGCTTGAGGCTTGACTAATGGGTATCTGAAATGAGAACAAACTGTTTTCAGGCATTTCCTCATCCTCATCCTCAATGCACCTCGATCCCCTCATGCAAATAAGGGATGTTTTTGAAGTTTTCATGACTTTCACTGTTTTTTTTTTTGTTGCTTTTTTTTTTTTTACATGCTCCTAAATACCCCTGAGCAGATGTGCCCATCTGTGGTTTGTTTCGTTTCAGACACGATGAAAGGGGGGAAAACAGCTTGCTGAGGCTCGAGACACATCCACAGTACACACAGTATGTTAACACAGTTAAACTGAGAGGTTGCATCAGCCGTGAGAATGACATACTTTGAAACAGTGGCGGGTGGTCAATAAGGGTGATAGGAGTCCCCCCGCCACATGAAGAAGAATTACATAGACCATCATTGAATAAGACTTTCAAATTACAGACTATGCACACTATGCCCACTGCTATGCTCATGAGCTTAACCTCACCGTGCAGCTGGTGACATCTCACATCTGAAAAGCTAGTCCATTCTTTTTTGACCTGGCTGGATTCTCTGGCTTTTCCCCAAGAGAACCAGCGTGCTTTGATAGAGTGGTTGCACACAGGCTCCCAAGAGCAGCACAGTGAGATGGATCCTCCACACCTTTTGGGTGAATAATGAGTTTGAGCACAAAGATGACTTCCTCTAGTGTTTTGAAACCATCAGGGACTAAGGTGAGTTTGAGAGGCTAGGGGGAATTGTAAGGCTACTGGAGGATACTTTCAGGTTCTTCCTGGAACTATTCCATCATTTCATACATCATGTGGACATTCTCTGCAGCCAGCTTTGTACACAGAATCATGCAACAGTTCACCAACAATGTGCAAAAGATCAGATCAATTAATGTGCATTTTGTGCTGTTTAATACTATTGATACTTTAATGTCTGTGATGCTTGAATAATAACAAGCAGTGGATCTCAGCAGCAGTTGGCTAAGAAATGCTATACACTAGGCCCAGGTGGACTTCAGAGGGTAGCTACAGACTGATACAGATAGACACTATATGATATTTTATGATCCATTGAAGTTAGGCATGATGTTTTTGTTATCTTTACCTTGACTGTACAGATCTGGTGGACATTTACACTCTGAGTTCAATCTTGAAGTTTAAAATGTAAAGCTTTGTGGGCTATCAATATCTTGTAAAGACAGGTTCTTGAAGAGGACTCAAAAACAGAACAAAAGGTAAGTAAAGGTAAGTGAAAAGCCTCTTTTACTGATATTCATAATGAGTAGGATACAGTCAAACTGCCAAAAGGGAGTAAGGAAAAATCAGATCAGAGGTTAGGCATAGTCAAACACTGGAAGCAAGTAACAAAATACTGGCTGGAACACTGTATGACCACACAAAACCAATCTGGCAGAGAGCAAAGCCTGGATGACTGCTATAAGTACTGGTAAGCTAATGAGTAATGAGGGGCAGGTGTTCAGGGAGTCAGGTGGTAGGGGAATGGCGGGAAGGACTGGAGACAGCTGGTGGATGGATGAGGAATGACGGGATCTGAAGTGAGAGGAGAGTCAGCGCTGGGGAACATGTGAAGGGACAGAATGGCACAAATACATGCACACATGTAGATCCACCTTTAATTAAAAAGGCACAGTTTTGACTGCAGATTCGCAATTGGCACAACGTTTTAAAAAGGCATGAGACCAATCATGTGACTGGCTTAGAGGATTATGATTAATCAACACAACCCATGTATTATATTCTACTTTAACCAACCATTTTGCCTATATGTATTACAACTATATGAACAAAAATACTAGGTCCATTTGGATTCTGTTTGTGACTATCACGAATAAGGCAAACAATCTAGGAAAAAGGACACGAAATATGAGGAGACAGAGACATAACAACAAAAGGTCCATTAGAATTGAACCATTGGGATTTCAGTATAACCACTAGGCCACTTTTTCGCTGGTCTTTCTGACAATATTGTTAAAATAGAACCCTGTATTTGTACCATATAATTTATTAACTTCAATTTGGACGGCAAAAGTCTGGCTCCTTTCTCTTTTTTCCTAATAAAAAAACTCAAAAGTGGATTGTGTCGTGAGTGCCGTGTCCAAATATAAACTCTCCATTCTCGCTTGGGGCCATACAGTGGATTTGAGAGTTTGCTAATTTTGTGTGTTCCCACTGCACGTCCCTGCTACAAGACCTCTTGAACTAATTGATTAGAAAACCGAACTTGAAAAATTCTCCCATGTTGTCACACTCAAGGAACTGTGTGCGTCGTGGAATTTTTCCAAAAGCAATCTTCTAAGTGATTGTGACCTTACATTTATTTATTGAGCCTTCTACTGTCGAAACTTGGTCAAAGTCATATAATTAACCATCCGAGTGAGACGAGTGTAGGCAGCACAGTCCCCTCCTTTAAAAACCTTATGGATTCCAGGTTTGGGGGAAGTGTTTTTGAAGCCCCTGCAGCTCTGCAGATTTACACTGCGCAGAAGAATAACAAGCCTCTGTGAATGCTTGGCTGAGTTAGCAGGAGCAAGAGACAGGAATCATCTAAGAGGAAGAGAGCCCTGGGGTATTGAGGAGAAAGAGGTGAGTGTATACGTTTCCTCTGCAAAACCAATTAGCAAATGACTCCCCGCACCCTGCTCTTGGAAGCTGGAAAGAGAGAACAGAGAGATATAAAGGGAATGAGAAATGGTAACACAGCAACACTGTGTGTGTGTGTATGTGTGTATGTGTGTGTGTAGGTGGGCGGTGATAGGCAGACTGTAAGTATACTGTGCATGCTGTCTGGTTGGTGCATGCTTCATCCCAAGCCTCTATTACCCATAAGACATACACGTCCATAACATTTAAAATTAACCTGCTTCTGTCTGGTAAAAAGAAAAAGAAAACATGCTCTTGCCTTGACAGTTGCACACATTACTATTGGCTGGTACTAGAAATGTTGGCAAAGCACGGATGAATCCTTCTGTGAAATACTTGCTCTCAGTGTCAGTGGACACAAGCGCCAGTTGGACGCCTAAAATCTAGATGTAATTACGGATAAATGAAGGAAAGATGAGTAACAATAATGGTTTGATTGCTGCCAGTGTTCAAAACAGCTTAAAAACATCTAAAGTTGATTTCATTAAAAAGGCATCTGATGAAATTCCCCTTAACACCCATCAAGGAGTGCAACTCTCCCAGTCTTTACCTGACATACACTGATGATTCCGCCGCTTCGGTGAGCTGAGCTGCTCCTGCAGGCTTTCAGAGTGAGTCTGTCAAGTCAGACTGTCTCCACGACGGATAACACGGCTGTGGCGGTTTCCCCTCTATATCAGATGACTGACAGGCGCAGCAGCAATCCAAAATGGATAGGAAGTGGCTCGGAGTCTGTACCTCGACAAGAAACAGACGCTGCCAACTTGCAAGGTAGTCAAGGTTTAGATATGAGATGAAAACACACACACACACACACACATACACATACACATACACACACACACACACACACACACACACACACACACACACACACACACACACACACACACACACACACACACACACACACACACACGCACACCTGTATATCCACCTATTGTAGCATATGGTGCCGGACTCAGCTGTCTCTGGGCCTTTTGATAATTTACGCAACAGGTACTGTCATCTGAGCCATCTGATTGGTCAATAGAAGTATTCCAGCTCTGCTGATAATTCCCAGAGCAGAGCTGTCTATGCTTTATTGATTGCTACACCAACTGTTGCAGCAACAAGGGAGCTAGTTAGTGTGCATTCTCGCTCTCCTCCCACTCCTGTGTGTGTAGTGTTACTTTGAAGGAACCTGTTCAGGATGTGTAAGTGCGCAGAACAAAACTTTCCATTCGTCTGATCCATTTGCTTGTAGTTGAGATACAAAGCTAACTCAGTGTGTTATCACCCTGACCTTTATGCTTGCGAGTTTAACAATGGGCTAACAACAACGAAGCCTCACTTTATCACATATAAAAATGTTACTTGACAGTCAGCAGTCATCTTAATGAATGTGTATCAATAACGTTCCTCTTAGCGTAGGCGGAAACCCATCATAGCATATAACTTGGCCACTCAAGGCCAGGTTTATACATATATGAAAAGGTGCAGGGGATCTTCTGCAGTGCCTTTCATGCAATGTGCACTTGCAATCTGTGTGAAATTAATGTGTGATTTACTAAAGCAGCAGCTAGTGTAATTACGCAGTTAGCGTAATGGGACAGCATCACTGGGACTGCCTAGTAATCGTATTTGGTGAGTGCAGGAGACCCTAATGCACACGTCGGTAGAATTTCTCAAGGGTGGAATTATTAACAAGCTCAGGATAGAAAAGAAAAGTCAACGATGCTGAAATATAGCATAGAGAGTGAAGAAAGTGGATAATAAAAAACAATTCATATGGCTGCAAATTCAACTCCGCCTGAGGGAAAAACAGCCAAAAAAAAAAATGAATAAAGAAAAATCGGAGGAAGTAAAAAACAAAATCAGGATATCTTAAAAGACAGAGAAACATAATAAAAACAAGTGGCTGCAACAAGTTTGTGAAGTGAAGAGAGATGAGTCATACACAACTTCCTCTGTCACCTCCTATGTCCCAAGGTGTCTGCAGCCAAGAAACCAATGCAAGCTCACTGAACAGAACACCTTTCAAATTAAATCAAACGTCATATTGCGTTTTCATTTTTATTAGCTACCGAACACTTCTTCTTTTTTTTCCACCTCTAGTCTATGCAGCTTCCCCTTGCAAGCATTTTTGTTGTTGTTTTCCATCGCCAATACTCCTATGGCTAATTACATCTTAGAGGAAGTCCTCCCCAGTGCACAACTTGCAGCTTCTCTGATAGTCTTCCACGCAGTACCAACGCTGGAAAAATGCATGAATATTAATGAGTGAAATGCAAAATAAAAATACACTTATTGGATCTCCTCCTATTATTTGCTTCAATGCATATGTACAAAGAAAAAAAAAAAAGGATCACTAAGAGATTAGTGATTAATCTGCTTCCAGATGACAGGCTCTCTATACAGCACAGTGTTCTATGTTACAACATCACAACAGTACAGGTGCCAGCATCGGGCCATATGGAACTGTGCCTGTTATTAGCATCTATACGGCTCAGAATTCTCACTGCTAGTATCAAACCTATTAAAGTAAACAAGATTCACTGGATGGAATTCCAGCTCGCTGTTCCTGCCAAACCCCACTTGGTAATATTTTGTTGAATTTTGAGTACTTGGATACACAGATGAAAGTCTATTAGGATTCTACCGTTAGTTTTTACTCATAAACAAATGTTCTTCGCCAGGCGTTAGTAGAGGTGGGGAAGTTAAGTTGGCGAGGATGCGTAGGAAGTGTAGGAGAGCTGCTGGTTAGATTGTGAACATTATACAGCTTGAACTCTTATGAAATGACAGAATACATGGCAGATCCCAATCCAGCTGCAGGCATTACTGAAACATCAGGTACGACATGTGCAGCGCTCTGTCATAAAAACAGGCTTGTCGCTGGAAGGTTGCCAGTTGATATTGAGATTCAGCTTACTGTATCCATGTTGTTAGACTAAAGGTTCAAAATAGTGTTTCTGCAGTATTTGATAAATTTCAACAACAAAAATAACAAGTATAATTGGATTTAATTTTAGTTTACTTACCCATACTTATAAAAAATATTCAACAAGTCCTCCAAAATTAGTAGATATTGGCTTTGTAAGCATCTTCCAAACCCATTACTTTATTCCAGGCTTGTCCAATTAGGCAATTTCGCTATTTTTATACCTGAACAACATACCAATAAATATATAATCTGAAAAAAAAGTGTTAAAATCAGTTCAGTTATTTCTGCACATGCTGCTTTCTCAGTCTAGTCACTCTCACATGTACTGGAGCTAGGATGATGAATTGGCTCAGCGTCAACATTAGCCGGTTTTAGCCCTTTGCAGGTGAATGCGCATATGTCAAGTAAGAAATTGCAGAACAGAAATGCCAAATAGATTTTTGAGGTTGTTAGATTTTGACAAGTCTTGATTAGTCCACATCTTGGGTAAAATAAGTCCGGTAAATCAACTTTATGTGATCGTTATGTATGATTGAGAGTATAAATCTGTCACTATTTATATAAGATTTTTATATCTTTCAAATATGTAAGCGTTAATACACCCGTGCTGTAAAATTGAGAGTATTGTGGGTTCTATTTGTGTCATCACATATCAGACTCACAGTGAAAACTTATTTCCCCACTATTGTTCTGGATCTGACTCTGTCCCCAAGACGTGGTTATAAAACTCAGACAGTAGACACCCAGGTGTGAAAACAACATCTGGATACCATAGGAATTTAAATTTTAAAAAAAAATCTAAGAAAATACAATTTAATAGCATATTGTACACACTGATTTAGTTTGGGTGACAGACAGCGATGGGCAACACATGTCCCATTGATAATGTTTAATAAAAGACTGATACTGACATCAGCCTGGTGTACTGACACTGACACACCACCGGTACAAGCCTGTGGCTACACTCTGCAGCTCCCAAGTGAAAATCTGTGCCGGTGAATGAGAGTGAAGCATAGCATTTGAGGGGGAGAAAAAAAGGAGCCTTTATGAGAGTGTATTTTGCTATATGGAATGCAATTTTGCAGAACAATTTTTTATTTGGATTAATTTGACTTAGCTTTTTTTTATAAAATAGATAATAAAAATAATAGCATCACATCCTCGCACAGACGGGTAAGGGAAAGGAGGTTACGTTTGATAATAATAAACATGGAACGAAGCCATATCATTTCCTTTTGTCTGATTTAAGCTTTGATAACACCATCTCTCTATGACCTATATTCGGAGTTCATCATTCCCCAGCTGTGCTACATCATCTTTTCTTTTTTTCCCACCCCCTCCCTCCTTCGTCCTCTTCCACCTCCTCCTCCCCTCTTGTGTTATTTTATGCTTCTTCTTTTTTTTTCTTCCAGAGGACACTGATGATTCATACTCTAATTCACCAGTTTTAGGGGGGGGGGGGATATATATGTGTTTGGAAAATGCAGAGAGAAGGAATAGCGAGAGACAAATGAAGAGAGGAGCTAGAACTGGAGAAACAGAAGCAGAAGAGTGAGGGAGAGAGAAGGGGGGTAAAGAGATAAGAGGGAGAGATTGTGAGCCAAGGAGGGAGACTTACGGGCTATTTTTAGTCCCCAGCTGTGTGAGTCACTCTGAAACAGTGTTTTGCGAGGACCCAACGGTAGACGATAGTGATGAGGGATTGCAACACGTAGCCGGTGACACACACCCTGCTTTGAAGATCGTCTCTCCTATAGACGCACATGTATTAAATATGAACGCCAGTCTAGCTCGTAATGTAGCAATGGCACTGGATTAGCATAAAGCTCCATGGAAAATTATTCTTAATTGAGCAAGCCTTGATCTCATGTTCCAAAGTGTGTCGAGTGGGACACGGTTTGCTGCACCCCCCCTCCCCCCTCCCCCCCTCCTTTTCCCTGCTGCTCATTTATTATGCTCTCAACTAACAGAAATATCTGATATACATGTGAGAGACATAAATTAAGTCCATATGTTGATTTTAATCAACTTAGAAATTCTTTAAAAAGTAAATACTTGTGCTCCAACTGAGCAGCAATTTAAAATCTTCAGGTTACAGAAACTGAAATCAGGTCAGCCTGTTAAAACGTGCGTAAAAGAAAAACGGGTTGACGCTCTAGTCCTGTACACGCACCGTGAAAGCTGACACACTCTTTGTACGTGTAAAAACTGGGTGAAGGTCTCTCGACAGATAAGAACTGCGCTCGGGAAGTAAAGTCAGAGAGGCAAAGTTTTGCAGCTTGGGGAAAAAGATACCGTCGAGAGAGAGAGAGAGAGAGAGAGAGAGAGAGAGAGGCTGAACTGCAGCGAGAGATACCAAACACGAGGCTGATAACATTTTCACTGCTTCGTTTGTAGGTCAGAATTGTATTAGTTTCAACCTTTTCACTGGCTGAGGTACTGTAAAATCATATTTCCCCCCCCTTCCTGCTTTCTGCTACCTCTCTGCAAACACTGTTTCTATAAAAGATATAAGAGGTGCAATATTCTGGTTGATTAATACAGAAGTACAGTATAGAAAAGCTTCAGATATCTAGCGTTATGCTCTCTGTAGAGATAGTGGAGGTGTTACTGCTTGTTTCAGGCTGCTGTGAACATCTCAAAGTAGGCAGCAACCTCTACAAAAACAGTAGTTTAGTGTTCACAAAGTCAAGCTTCTTTGTCAAGTTGCAAAAAAAATAAAGCCTTTATTATAGTACAAGATAAAAACAAGACTAAAGCACATTAACCGGAGCCAAAGTGGACTATCTTTGAAGCCAAAGCCTCTAAAGCCTCAGTTGGCCACGAGAGCTTCAATTCAAGGATTCCAAACTTGAAAACTGAAGAATTAAAAGTGTATTTTTTTTCACTTCATCCAGTGTTCTGGTGGCAAATGTAAAATGGGTAAGAGGCAGGTATGTTTGCGGGGCATGTCTGCTTGTAATTGGTGGTGCGTTCGGGTGCTTCTTGCCTGTCCTCCACATAACGACGACAAATGCAATGTTTGTAATTGCCCTCCAGACATAATTAATCTCAGATTGATTCCAGGCAGTAGCCAGTGTCTTTATTTATTTCATTATTTAATCAATTTGTGTCTGCCTGTGTGTGCGTGTGTGTGTGTGTGTGTGCGTGTGTGTAAACAGTGGACAAGGTTTTGGGGATGAGTGGCATGAGTGCTATTGCATGCCTATTGTTCATAGTACAAACACCAAATGCATTATGATGTGCTTAGATACATATATTTTTAAATTTTTAAATTCTTTAACCTTCTGTTTTATTAACTAGTGAGTGTAACCTTTTAAATGAAGGAACATTTATGTGTGTGGGTGTGAGTCTGTGCCTATCTTTATTACATGTGTCATATCTTCTATATTCCATATTATCCTCCATTGTGACAGATTCTATAGCATTGAAACCAACAAGCCCCCAGTGACCAAGGTGAGCCAACCACTCCATCTACCTCTCCCCGACTTTATTCTAAAAATACCTTAAAGCTCTCTGTCTACTTCTACTTTGACTACCGCTGACTACGCCCCCAAGCTATTCATCTACCTCCGCACAGCCACCAATTGCTTCTAGGGAGACCACAGGTACTTCCACTTCCCTTCTGTGAATCTATCTCTGTTGCTGGCGAGTCTGTCAAACCCGCACCTCTGAATCCTGCGAACTGGCCTGCCTTCTCTGATAAAGCGAGGACTGAATTAGTTACCAGAGGGCTTTATCGGGTCAAGAAGGATTATATGTTCCCCTAAAGGAGGATGGATGGAGTTGCTATTATTGTTACATTTAGTGAATGGTGAGATGATGATTAGAATAAGAATTGTTTGGTGTTTAGGGCTTTGGGCTCCGATACTGTCAGTGCACCTGTCATTTTTCAGTGTGTGTGATTGACTTGAGTCATGAGTCATACAAGTACTGTAAAAGTAGTGCGTGCTTTTTTGAAATACTTTTTTTGTTTGTTGCCATGACACAGACAGATCCGCTAAACCTATTATTGTGTGATCTCATGCAATTAAAGCTTGAAAGCTCTGTCATTTAAATGCTATCTAATTTGATTTAAAAGCCTGGGGAAGACGGCTTCACTAGTTTTTAGACAGATTTTTATTAATTCCTTCTAATAGCTGACATCATGTTTTTAGTCAGATATGACTTTGCATTTGTAAGTTTGAGCCCAAAAGAAGGTTTCACGGGGAGCTTGAGACATTCTTCTGCTCCTGTGACACATTTGTGTGATCATATGGAAGTGAAATGTTCCCACGTGTTGTACAGTCATGTCTGCGTGATGTCTTCCTGCAGTGATTTAAGTTGATTCTGATCTCTATTCGGCAGTTTTATATGCAGGAATCATCCTTTCCCCCTGCAGAGGTTTTGGCAAACCATAAGAGGCTATACACGGTGGGGATGATTAAGGCGCCGTTTGAAAGCTCAGCCCATTTGAACTCTGTTCCCTACCGTTCCTTTTCTGAATCATCATCTTATGAGCACAGCTAACGTTCCTTATCTCCCTTACACCTGCCCTCATTTCTGCCTGCTCCCCTCCACCATCGCCGCTGCCGCCGCCGCCGCCGCCACCACCTCTCTCTCCCTTCATTTTTCTTTACAGTCCCAGATTATATTTCAAGGGAAGATGAGGTAATTGTGTTTCTAACCCCATTGAAGTTAAAACTGCACAAGGGAGGAGGCAATCTCCTCGGGAAAAGGTGATTTGTGCCAGAGTGGATGATCAAATGTGTGTGTGTGTGTGTGTGTGTGTGTGTGTGTGTGTGTGTGTGTTTGGACCGGGTGGTTGATTTTAGGAGGCGTGGAGAGTGCACTCAAAAATGATGCAAAAGCCTACTGCTGAGGTAAATCCACAAATAATGGGATGTATATGTTTGATCTTTGGAAGGTTCAAAAGAAGAAAAAAGAAGAAATCATTAGGTGATGAAACTTATACGCCATACTGTGAGTTTCACAGTGTTATTTCTGGATGAAAATCAGCCAAATATTACCTGAAACATTTTCTTTAACGGTGATGGTAACGTTGTGTGTTATGATTGAATATAGCAGGAATCCCGCTCTATACTCAAATGAAATTCAGCATCAGTCAAAACCCTCCACAAAACTAATGATGTTCCTATTTCATGAAACGGACTTCCATTGCTCTCAACAAATATGAAGAAAAAAAAGAAGCGGGAGCCCTTTAAATAAAAAAAACTTCACAGTCAGTCAGATAAAGCAAGGAATTCCACGGAGGAGCTGTATTTTTCTGGCTCATTTTTGAAGTTAAAACTGTGTAACGGTGCTCTAGGAGGGAGCTCTGAACCTCTGATACATGACGGAAATTTAGAGCTCCTTCAGAAATACAGTGTTTGGAAGATTTTACCTTTTATTCACTTACAACATTGAATTAAAGGAGATTTAAAAGTGGATTTTTTGACACAGATCAATACAAACAGAGCCTTTAATAATGTCTTTATTTCTGCGGAGGTCACGCAGGGTTCGTGAGTGAACAGCCTTTTTTCTTTTTCAAATCCAGCCCCAAATTCCAGATTGGATTGAGATCTGGACTCTGACTCAGACACTGGAGGACATTAATATTGTTGCTTTTAAGCCGTGTAGCTTTATGCTTGAGCTCATTGTCTGGCTGGAAAAACAAATCTTCTCCCAAATGGCAGGTTTTGTACAGACTGCACTACTCTTTATGTAAATTTACTCTGAACACCGCCAGAAAATTAATATAAAATTAAAACACCTGTAAAATAAAGTATTACCAAATATGGGCAAGCATATTTTGTATTGTATATATACAACTGATTGAAATCACTTCACTCCCATTTGTTTTCACTTTGAAATTAAAGCATTTTTTCTGGCAATTAGTTAGATGAAAGCCACATAAGTGATTCACTTGTAAAACAATAAAATAAGAAACTTTGGGTTGAGTATTTTTACAGACACTGGAACATGAGAGAGTTAAGAGAAGATGCTTCACATCAGGTAGATTTTAGTCGCGAGTGCAAAATAATGTACCATGACTACCACTATCAGCCTGATTACTCACACTCCCCCATTTCACTTAGACCTGAACATGAATAATGCACAAAGTCATTAACCCTAGCAATTTGCCCATAGCCCTCTCTCCTCTAGCCTATGCACAAAAAAAGCTCTATTTGTGGAGCTGTACCCAGAATATGTCTGACTTAATTTCAGAGGTTTTAAAGTTTTCTCTGGGGCAGCAGCGGCCTGCCGTGATGATGATGATGACGATGACAACAAAGATTTGTTATATAATTCCTTGACGGGAGTGTCCTTTTGGGGATGTAACAAACAGAATATGCCTGCGAGTGTGCTGTGTCATAATATCTGCACCAAATACATCAAAAATAACAATCTGGACTTCAGCCAAAGTTTTTTTTTGTGTCTTTTTTTTCGAAGTTCTGTTTGAATCGTCTGGAATAGCAATATAAAGTTCTGCCTTAACTTTAACCTTGATTTGTCCCCCAAAGCAAGCCTAATCTTCTGCAATCATGACTGTTTGACACATGTAAAATATGACACCATTTAAATTGCACTGCATCACATCAGCTTTAAGGCACATGCTATAATACAAATGATACATGACATATGTCTTCATAAGTTCTGCTGCCAAATTGAAGTCCGAAAGCTCATAAGCAAATATGTACTCTACACAGTAATGAATGTTATAAAAAAAGGAGCATATTCCATGAATGTTTCATGACTGAATAATCTAGGTCCTGGCTTGCCCTCTGTTGTAAAAAATGTATGCACAAAATATTGATGAATGTCCCCGCTCTACTGACAAAAATGACACACGATAAATCAAGAAATGTCTGAAACAGATAAAAATCAATGCGTCGTGACTGAGATTATACTTTAACCAACTCTGACACATGCTTAATGTGCAGATTCAAGATAATACCCGAAGATGCCCGTCAGATTGAGTGAACAGATGAATCCATATGAGATGAGGGTTGACATTAAACTGCATGGCGGCTACCGGCTCGTGAAGCGACGTTCGCTCACATTCACGTGTGATGTTTTTTATCAAGAACAGCTGTTTTAACCTTGAAATCCTCCTTATGTGGGCCTTATCTGGCTTAGGCTGATGTTGAGCATGCTTAGCCAACCCAGTCTTACAGCAAAATTGAATAGTTTCACAATAATGGTAATAAAACCATGGCTAAAGTTGTGAGATGTTTTTTTGGTCTATTTTCTATCGTCCACATTTCGACATTAAAGTGCATTTTGATAACACTAATGCTCATTTTATTTTCATAACTTTTGTTCAGTTAATGTATATGATGTTTAGTTTGTTAGTTGTTATGGAGATTCCTACAGGCTTTCTACCGTTGCTATAGTAGTTGCTATGGATGCTGCTATTGCTAGAAACACATAGTTGCATGTTTATATCATTATCTTTGCATTATGTAGATATCGCTACTGTTTAATGAGGTTCTTTCTTAACAGAACTTCCGGGAAGCGTGTCCATCGGTCAGCCAATCGGATAGCTTCAAATTCTGGATTTCAAATACAATTCATTCCTATGGTGCTCCAAAAGCTACCTTTTCTTTTAAAAGAAATAACATAACTATAGGAGGGCAGCTTTTTTTTTTTGGACCTTTTCTAAACTAATATTTGTATTCCTGAGAAAGGAAGATAGACTTTTTCTCCTCTTCTACTGGACAAATATTCCTCAAATTCCAGACATGGAGGTGAGTGCACACACCTGGAGATGAACTGACCTTTCCAACCCTCCCAAGTGGGGTTTGTGACAGGAAAAGCAAACCTCTTGAGAGAGAACATTTCAGACCAAATAACTAAATTATCACCTGAACTAAAGGCATGAATGACCTTTGGGCTCATTTGAACTGGAGAAAGGACCACTGGACTGTTAATACTCCCTTTTTGGGTCTTGCTTATTCAAACATGAACTGTTGTAAAGTTAAGAGTGACTTGACAAAGTTAGAACTTTCTTTAAGCCATTGCTTTAATTTTTGTTTGTTTTCACGGACAGAAACTTGACAGTGATGTGACGTGGACACAAGCCAATAGTCAAGAATAGGCCAAAAAAAAAAAAAACCCTCTTAGAGCCATTATTGTGAAACTAAAATATTTTGCTCTCTGGACCAACGTAGCTATTACACATTTTAATGTGGACACCGGGTTGGCTTAGCGACATATTTAACCACATACACACCACTACTCTCTGCTGTAAGCCACTGAGGGGATTCATAAGGGCTGAAAAGTGCCTTGGAGTAAGTGCCTCCAAATCCAAAAGTCAGTATTTACAGGCTTGTAGTATTAGTAAAATCCAGCTTTGTCTAATTTCACTTTTAAGCCTGTAACCACTGGTGACAGATTGAAGCTACAGGGCATGAGATTTTGTAATGTTTTGCTTTTCTGTGACATTGCACAGTGTCTATACAATGGCTATACTGCTGTGATTGAGGTTAAAGCCACACTATCACAGGGTTTTGAACTGGTTAATTTAATTACAAAGACAACAATTGCTGCCAAAATTGGTCCAGAAAAATTCCGAGGCTGTATGACAGGCACAGACAATATGAAAACTATAAGAATATTATGGGCTGAAAGTTTCTCACAAAACACTAGAAGCACTTGCACAACATAATCCTCTATAATGTTATTTCTCTTTAAAGTTGGTATACGACTATAATCCACTTAATAAAAAAATATATTAAAAAAACATGCCGACTTCAGTCATAGTTTAGAAATGTAATAATAACAATGGCAGACATGAGTTTGCATATTTGAGGCTATAAAATGCTTTGTTCATCTACTTTTTTAAGCACACTGGACCAATTAAGAGCAATATAGCCGACACACTGTCAGCATAATTTGAGGATGAGGAGGGGGGGGTGCACCCACAATACTGTGACTGGCCCGTCAAGTCAAGTCAACTCAAATCAAGTCAATTTGATTTCATAACAGAAGTTATCTCAGGGCACTTTTCAAATAGAGCAGGTCTAGACCATACTCTTTAATTTACAGAGACCCGGCATTCCCCCATGAGCAAGCACTTGGGGACAGCAGCAGGGAAAAAGTCCCTTTTAACAGGAAGAGACCTCGAGCAGAACCGGGCTCTGGGTGGGCGGACATCTGCCTCGACTGGTTGGCGTTGAGAGAGAAAGAAAGCAGGAAAGACGGGAGGAGAGAGGCAGAAAGAAAGAGAGTCCAAAGCCAAAGATGTCAGCTGGTGCAGAGACTTACACCAACCAGAGTAAACCACATTAAAAGATGTAAAATCTCTTGAATTTATGTCCATACATCAACTTTAATTATAGGATCTCTCTGCATTTCTACATTTCTATATTTCTGCATTTAGGTGCCAGTATGTAAATCGAGTTGGTGGTTTTTACATCAGTCTGAAGCAGGATTGGTCAGCTGGGCAAACCAGGCAAAACCAAACGATTCATACTTCCTATGCCAAACCCGGGAGCTGCGATCAATAGAGTATGACACATGTGAAACATCATAAGCAAACTGACCCCAGCTTTGTTTATTCTAGCAGTATCAGCTCCCACAAGAAGCTGTCAGAAAAGCACAGTAGGCTTTTACTAGTATTTATTTATACAAATATTTGAAAAATGATTTGTTTTCGGGGAAGAAATGGCTGTTTCCGTGTCTTTGCTCTGCTCAGCAATGGCAAAGTGTCATTGTTTCTATTTCTGCTCGTTGACTCAGCGATTCAAAGATTAACTTTACTGAAAACTTTAGCTAAAAAAATGAGATATTTATATCATCTTATGTTTGCAGTGAATGAAACTCAATACTTTTCTTTGTTTGAGCTGATATTCATCTTCTAGTCTTCGGTAAGTTTGTTTCTGACATTTATTCAGCTATTTCTCAGCTGTGGACCAGGATGAATGCTAAAAGACTTTTGTTTTATCAGAATTTTTGTCATATTCATAATGTAATGTTATTGATATGCTCTCCATGCGATAATATGAGTAATAATTTGTAAAAACAACAACGAACAACAAATGAACGCACTGCACTGTATTTGTGACTGACAGTAAACCGCTGTAGCATCACTGTCTCTGATGTAGTCAGATAAATGGATTCAGATAAACAAAGCCACATCAGGCTTTGTCTGACAAACAGTAGACATGGGTGTGCACGATGTAACTCGGTAAATAAATGATAACGTAACTCAGTAATATTTGAAGTGTGAGTTAAATAAATGACTGCACCTTGTCTGAGTTGAGGTCCTTTCAGCTGCTGAAGAAGTATGAGGCAGCATGTGGAGCAGCAGGACTGATAGATATGTTTGTGAATGTTTTAATGTATTTTGTATCTGTGATTTTTTTTTCTTGGTAAAAGCAGAGTCACAGACAGCAGGGTGAAGTAGCTGCGGCTGAAGCTACAGAAACAGCAGATACCTGCTCAGCCTTCTTGTCATCACCTCTGGCCCTCAGCAGCGGCCTTCACTCAGGCCTCTAATCCTCCCTGACTGATGGCTTCAGGCTGAGGATAACACACTGGGTGAGTACATAGTTTCAGTTCAGCATCATGTTTTTTTTCCACAACTGATCTATACTTAAGAGTGCCAGTAACTTCACTTGGTTGTGCTTATTTTTGTTAGAGTCACTTGACCTGATCTGAACCAAAACCTCTCTGTGATCATGGTAAATGGATGCTGATGCTGCTTGTCAAGTAAATATGCACTTGTGTTCTTTTTTTTTTTTTTTAACATGCAATGTTATTTTGTGTAACTCATTTTTAGTTAAGTAATGTTTATTTTGTCTTGTCTTTTTTTCGGCTTGTCTATCCGTGCTCACTGAGGATTCTCTGAAATGAACAATATAATTACGCAATTAGAGACACAACTACAAATCAACAGGCGCTCTGTCTCAGCACTGATGTTCATTTTTTGGTTGGTCCTCCTTTCGACGGTTGGAATCCAGAAAAATACGTCAAGAAATGGGTGCTTAAAAGAAGATAAGATGATCACACAGCCTGTCCAAAAAGAAAATAAGTCCAGTGGAGCTCACAGTACAAATCAATCTGGGAGTTATTTTGAGGTGAACTACACCGTTACACCAGATCTTAGGGTTCATTCACCTACCCGATCAAATCTTTAATGCCTGAAAAACATACACAAGTAGGGGAAATGAAAAATGTGTACAAGTGTTGACTTTAATATGATGGAGTCCACAAAACAGGACAATGACCCTAAGCACACATCTAAGACAACTCTGTGAATGTGCCCAGCCAGAGCTCTGACTTGAACCCAACGACAGACCCCATCTAACCTGACAGAGCTTGAGAGGATCTGAAGAGAAGAACAGCAGAAAATCCCCAAATACCACTACAAAGTTTCTTAGGGTTCCCCCACCTGCCAAATTCCCCTTTAACCCCTGAAAAACGTGGAAAAAAAGTTTGGAGCATGAAAGAAACATGTACCAGTGTTGACTTCAATTTGATGGATCCCAAGCAACAAGAAAATGACCCTAAGCACACAGCCAAGACAACACAGGAGTGGCTTAGTAACAACTTTGTGAATGCCCCTGAGTGGCCCAGTCAGAAGCCTGTCTTGAGTATCTCTGTAGAGACCTGAAGAAGGCTGTCCATGATGGTCCCTGACAGAGCTTTGAGAGGATCTGTAGAGAAGAATGGCAGAAAATCCCCAAATCCAGGTGTGCAAAGCTTGTCGCGTTATACCCCAAAAGACTCAAGCCTGTAATCACTGCCAAAAAACGCTTCGACTAAGCACGGAGTAAAGGCTCTGATTGCTTATGTCAATGTGAGGTTTCAGTTTTTCCTTTTTAATCAAATCACAGAAATTTAAAAAATCCTGTTTTCACCTTGTCATTATGGGGTATTGAGTGTGGATTGATGAGGGGAAAACATGGATTTAAGCAATTTCAGCATGAGGTGGCAACATCATGTGAAAAAGTGAAGGAGTCTGAATACTCTCTGAAAGCACTGTATGTGGAAGAGCAATTACAGTCAATTACTCTCAATTAAAGTTGAAAACCTCGGTGTGTTTTAAAGTGAATAGTATTTTCCTAAGTCAAAACTAGTTCACCTATTTAAGCCTTTGTCCACCATGTCATGCCAAGGTCAACCCTGTCCTCTTCATGTTTTATCAAGTTGATTTCTTAATAAACAAATGAGGTTATAATAGTATTGGTTTGAATGTTTGACCAGACATCTTTGTTTTTAGATTTTATTTGGTGAAGAAGATTTTATGGGGAAACAGTTATTTTGCAGGAATTTCATTATTATCAATATACTTTTCCCATTAACTATACTATATTGTTGAGAAAGGGACTAGATGTACATTTTATAATCACTATGCAATAAAAATGTATTTAACATACTTTGAATTTGTCCATGGTTTGTTCATACATTGTCTGCCTGCAGTCAATTTATAAAAAGTACATTTCCAACAGACTAAAGTCTACTTAATAAAATGAATGGAATGGAAATGGAAAATATCAGCTCTTTCTTTTACATCAATTGTGAAGTTTCAAAGGCACTTTATGGTGATTCTGACCTTTCTATGATTTTACTACAGTATCTTGAAATGTGGCAGATGGAAGTGATTGAAGATTGAATTTGTTCAGATGTCTCAGTCAAGTTCCATTTAAGAAAATGGAGATTTTAACACAAAGTACAATACTGAATAACTTAAGACTAACTTTTTTCCATTAGCTAAAGTAGTCAACCATACACAAAATCGGATAAGTTAAGAATGAGGCATGAGTTGCTCACATGGCACACATGAACTGAAAGGGGGCTAGTAATCTGGGATATGTACATATATACAGGGATGTGACACCAGCTGAAATTCCCTGTGTTTGGACATTACCTTTCCTTTTTGTTGATGCTGCTTCCTTTTTCCAGTGAAGTTATCGTCAAAGAACCTTGCCAACTCATGGGGCAGCATAAGGTCAAGACCAGTGTCTACTGTGTTAAATTCAATCCACCCTCCAGTTTTCATCTGTACAGGTAAGACCAAGATCAGTTTTAAGCAGTAAGACTGTCAGGTTTCTCTCGTCTCTGCCCTCATTTTACGAACAAATATCTAGTTAAATGTTTTATGGACAAATGACCTCCGATCCAAATGTGTAATGGGTGTAATACTCTGCCATATGTAAAAAGGAGTGTGTCAATGTTATGTGTTAACACCATCTGCTAACCAGTTTTATTCTGGCTTTTCTAGTTCTTCTTTCATGATAAGAAGATATGATCAGTGTCTTTACAATTCAGTACACCAGAGTTTGAGGCCAGGCCTTGCCAAAACAATACAAAGGCCCTCATCGCTGTCAGCGTGTCATCATTCAGTGTCGGCTGTAGCAGGCCAAAACATAAAAATGGATAGCAGCACTGATGTGGACAATGGAGAGACAGCGGGGTTGTAAATGTAATAGATGGAGAAACGTGTCAATGCCAGCCTGTTTTCTCAAGACAAGGCCTTCCAGTGGTAGAAATCTCCTCACAGTGACAAACATGAGTGTGAATGGAAAAAGATCGGACCTGAGGGGAAAAAAATCTGAAGGAGGCGTAAAAGCTTGTAATGTGACAGTAATGGGTGAAGTACACTTGAATGTTTTTCTCCAGCAACGCTCATAATTATGTGTCACTTTCATTCTGATCTAAGGGTAGTGTACTTGCAAACACCAACCTACAAAGCAGTGGAGGCTGGTGTTAGCAAGTGCTAACAAGCGGTTTTCCTAGTAGTAGTACTTAATGTCCTCTCTGCTTCCATGCTGATCTAGCCAGGCCTCTGAAAATGTATCATGTTATTATACTGAAGGAAAATAAAACTTGTCTACAGACGAGTAGTTCTCTGGGTAGCTAACATTGGAGCAATACCTTTGAAACCTAGCGTTAGGGTTAGGATCAGGTGTATTATTGCTTCAGGCGTGGGTTTGATTTCAACCTGTGCCCTTTGCTGCATGTCATTCCCCAATCTTTCCTGTTCTATATCTATACCATTGCTGTCAAATAATGCAGAAATGCCAGTATATCTATTAAAAAAAACATTGGAGCAACACAGTTTAAGAGTTGTAACACAGACAGCTGGCATAATCCAGCAGCTCAAGTTCCCTGGCTTGATTTACACCCTCTACATTGTCGCCAAGTCCACTGGGCTGAGAAAAGTAAACCACCTTAACTTTGGAGTTGTTAGTTGAAATATTTGCAAAGCTCAGACGTCTAGGGTTGAAGCCAGCTTGCATCATATGTTTACTATTTTAAAAGCACAACTGATGGAAAAACAGTTTGTGAGAAATGCTCATTTAAACATGAATGTCGACAAAGAAACATCAGTTTATCATAGCTGAGTGCCACAGTGCCATCTGGGTATAAGTCACATTGGACATTGTGGCTTACACCGACCTACTGTGAGCATTTCTGAGTATATCTGCAGTCAGGGTTAGCCAATTGTAAAGGACATCTAGTCAAGCTATATCTTGTATGTCCCTGCTGCACCATTGATTACAAGACTCAGCCTTGCCTCCAGTCTGAATACATACCATTTCTTTTTCATTACTGTATTCTTCTGTTTGCCCTCTGCCTCCCTTCCCAGATGAGCTGAATAGTTTTTATGCCCATTTTGAGGTTTTTACTACTAACCTGTGCAAAGCAATTGGCTGTGTTCCCATACCTAAAAAAGTAATGTTAAAGACCTACTCTGTAGTATCTTACCTCCCAACTTAGACCCTCACCAATTTGCTTACTGACAAAACAGATCCACGGACCACACCATAGCCACGAGACTCTGGAGAAGAGGAATTATTATGTAAGATATAGATGCTTTTCTTAGACTATTGTTCAGCATTCAACACCAAGGTCTAAGATGTCAAGTTCAAAGATGGTGCACTCCTACACCACCATTTTTGAATCCATCCTCACCTCATCCATCACCATCTGGTACACTACAGCAAATGCCAAGGATAAGGGCAGATTGCAGCTTATCATCTACTGTGCTGAGTATTGTATAATAGTATAAGGAATCCTATAAAAAGGGTTTCTCGTTGCTTTTACTAAATAGGTCGAGATGATAAAATACACCATCTTGTCTTCAGCCATGCAAAACAGCACAAATGATATTCCGTTAGGTCAAGTGCTCATTACATTGTGTTGTGAGAAATAAAGACATGGTTTTACATCCAATTCGTGTTCAAGAGAGAAAGTTGAAGAAAAAAAAAAGTGAGTTTATTTCTCACATCATAGCACTGGAGGTTTCTGTAAGCTGAAGGGTTTGATTTCCTCGGAAGGAATCAAATATTCATGGAATACCATGCACTTTAGTAAATAACATGCTTGAATTTTTAAAATGTATTTAAGGATATGCTGATTGTAGCAAACAGTAAAGGAAAAATCAAGGTTTGGGATTTTAATCTGCCACATTTAATCTGTCTATAATAGATGCATTGTTGCTTTTGGAACCATAAAGGTACTAACATTTAGATATCACAAAGTCACACTACAATATAACATATAGTTTACAAGTTACTATAAAGGCAGTTTACAATACCTGCACTTTATTGCTTATAGCCTTTATTGTGTACTTGTATGGAGTAAAAAAATAAATGATATATAAAATACAAACATTTGTAGAAAGGCATGCTCAAATTTGGTAATCAAATAGTTCTAATTAAATGATGCACTTAAACTTAACTTCAGCACAGTTCTTAACACCATCTGCTCAGCTGTGATACACCGCTGAGTGGAGCCTGCTGGACAAACTACTTTATGATAACACTGTTTAACACTGTTTCTCAATTATTTCAAGTGCTTTATTTTTTGCATATAAGCCATCTATCTGTAATGAGTCCGTTTTGGCTGATACGCTGCCTCTAATTTTACTTCTAATGACAACTTAGCAACTACATGATGCCCTTTTAATATGCAACCTTCCAAATGTATCATTGCTCTTCTGATTGGAGACATGTTGATAAATCATCGAAGTATCAGCAGATTCTTCAAAAGTATTACGCTGTCATTAATGGAATTATGAAAAGACAGATTTTTACCATAAAGAGAACAGGATTAGTAGAGCCGTGCAAAACACACTTTTTGTTGCTCTGTATCTGCTTCACTAACTAAAAAAGTTCATGCAAACAGTGCCCTGTTGTCCTTTATCTTACTTTGTCTGTTTCTAAATGAGCTTGTTTCCCCCAGCTTCGCTTCGTTTGTTTTTGTCTCATTGATTGGTCTTAAATTCACTTCCAGGTAGCATTTAAAAAGGTCTTTAAATGTCCTGAATATAATTCCTCTCCACAAAGGTACTTACACTTGTCTGAAAGCCCATCACATCTCCAGAGTGTGTGTGAGCCTCTGGTTAGAGAAACAGTCCACTATGTGAGGCCCAGTCAGCTGCTGGACTAGTAAGATGATGAAGATAGAAGATATATGAAGTTATATCAATTACAATAAGAGCATCTTTCTATGATTTCATTAAATCCAAATGTGTTTCTTTTAAAATCAAGTTATGACTCTCAAGGGTACATCCAGCTCTTAGAGACTTGTTTCCAAGTGAAAGGCCACTTAAAGTTACTCTTGGCACCATATGAGTTAAATGTATATTATATTGCAATCACAATACTGTATCTTGTTAAATAATTGCAATATTGGTTATACAAAATCACACAGCCCAAATATACACCTACAACTATAGGCACACACACTCAACATATGGGGTTTTTCCATCAGCACTTTTGACTGCACCAAATCAAAACATGCCACATTGATTTGCGTTTCCATTATGAGTTTAATTAAGCCAAAGTTGGACCATCTCCTGAGTCAGGCCAAGGATGAGCAGGTCAGTATTTTACATGACGATGACTTAAGAGCTGGTCACGAACCAGCATATTTGTATGGAAAAGCACCTATGGACAACTATGTGGATACACACACTCTTGACATGTACCACTACGGCGACACCCACTCTCAATCATGTACATGAAAAAGTCATAGGTTGCCATACTTGTCTTCATCTGATATCATCTGTAGAAGGTTTCCAGAATGATAGTTTATTGTCAACTTTTTCAACAGCTGGAAAGGATTGGAGTGAATGTGTTACTTTTCATCAAGTATGGATTCCATTACATTTTTCAGTTTTCTGAAAGTGTGTGTTATCTGAGCCTTTCTATAACAAGTCAATTTCCTCCTTTAATAATTAAATTTGTTTTTAATTAAAAATCATTATGCGATCATTTCCTGGCTAATACACTAAGAATCAGCACCAGGATTTGTTCACTGTAAAGCAGAGCAGCTGCCATGGTAACCCAAATGCAGAATGGAAACATTCCATCAGCTGTCTGCAAGAGTTACTTTTTGATCAACAGCAGGAAATGTTCAGTAGAGAAGGAGTGTTGAGGTAAGTTGTCGATTGATGTATTTTTTATGTACTTTTAACCCTCTTAACCCCCTTTTTCATTTGACTTTACCACTGTTGCTAAAAAAGTATATTTGTATTTTATTCAAATTCTTCCTCTTATTATTTTGACTCTTGACTCTATCATGTATACGCTTTCCAACAAATAAATTACATCTTCATAGACCAAAGTAGTCACTTTAATTGATTTTGCGTTTCATGAACTTTCAAGCTCAATTTTTCATTTTCATCATGGTGCAAATCACAACAGCTTCGTTAGGGACACATTAGTCAGTAGAGCGGCTAATGAGCTTAGTTGTCAACACTACAGACTGTGTTCTTTTAACAAAACACACATGCAAATCAACTCCCACACACAAACACATACAGAGAGTACACGGGCAAGTATTTGAATAATACAAACAAAAATATGCACACGTCACAAATGTATAAAAGTATTGAAAGGGTGAAAAAGAAGGAGGGGCGGATGGGAAGAGGAAAGGAGGAAAAACTAACAGACTCCTCTATTGACTATGATCTTAAGCACATAGAGCCCAAGATTTTCTGTGACTCTTCAGTAACAGGGAGGGCTCCACAGTTTGAAGTGTGCACTCTATGAATATTAGTAAGTGTATAAATGATATGCAACTGTAGATACACATACCCTTGAAAATAAAGTCAGAAAATGTAAATGAAGGGCTGCATATGACTGTGCAACATTAATATAAATGTCAAAGCACTAAGAACACAAACTAAGATAGAATGGAATTTATGGTGTTTGTTTTGCCCTATAACTGTTTGGCACCAGCTTTGATTGTCTGTATGACCTGTCGGCAGTACATTCTGCAGATGTGAGAAAGCGGGTTGCACTTGGATAACTATACCTGAGGCATAAATCCATTTTATAATGTTGATTCAAAAACACATGACCTTTAGCTTGCTGAGAATCTGTATAAACAAATGGCATTGTTTCCGTGATGCTGTCTCCTGTTTCTTAGCTTTGCTTTGTGGGAGTCCGAGCACCGTTGATGTTTCCATTTGCACCGTTCGGTGAAACGTCAAGTTAAATTTAACTAAAGTGATGGGATTGTAGAAAAGCATCCTCTGTCTCTCACTATCTTCACACCCCCATACGGTTCTCTCATTATTTTCCTCTATCTTATGCCTCTCCCCATATTATCTAAGCACTAAATCCTGTCACTGAGGGTGATTGATTTTGAATTATGATAGAAATTAAAGCTTGCATCGTAGCAAACAAAATAAAATATGAGTAGCACTATTTGAAGATAGAATATCTTTTAATCTTTTAAAAAGCAGATAGAACATCCACTCTAAGATTGATATTTAATTCGTTTGTTGTTACCTTGCCAGCTAATCAAGGGAATTCGACTGCTGAATGCTAACAATCAAATCTGTTCAAATCTCACGCCCTCCTGTAAAACTGTGAGAAGACACTGTTTTTAAGGCCAACTTGCTATCTCAATTGATATTTTTCTTTAGTAAAAACTAAAAAATCCAGTTGTAGTTTTTTAAAGTTGCAATACCTGACATTTAACCAGTAGATGGCGCACTATAGCACCAGCATCTCAGATCAAAACAAGTGTGCATAATTTATTCAAACTCTGAACAGACAGCTCATGAAACAAACTGTCAACCTATGCAGTGCTGATCAAATATGGATCAAGGTTCTGTTATTGCAATGTCTATTTCTTGCCTCAAATGTTTTAGGCGAGAAATAGTATACAATTTGTGATGTGGCCGACATCTGTGAGTCCTTCTGTTTCTGAGGAAACAGAAGGACTCTCATGCACTATCATGCACGCTCACACACGAACACTCACGTGGCCAAACCGGCTACCAAAATAAAGAACAGAGAAGCTTTGATAACAACACAGAGGGGTAGAAGTGCGGTTGACACTATATCTTTACATAGCAAATAATTATGTGCTGACATCTAGTGAGGCTGAAAATCATTTATTGAAACTTCAAGTACGAGACGCACTTAATGATTCCTTAAGCCAAAAAATAAAAATTTTATACAAATTCAGATATTTTAGATGTCAAAGCCTGTACATTTTCAGCCTCTAAGTATTTTACTGTAAAGCCACTGTAGTTCAAGATTGAAAATGCTGCGTAGGCGGCGAATGATCTATTTTACGATACAGCATGGGTTCCCATTCTAACCTGCCATGTTCAGATGAGCTTGTATCACAGCTGAAGCAGAGTTTTGCTGCCATTAGGCAAAGAAAAGGGACTACCTGCTGGCTTTCTGTGGCGGATGCAACTAGCTGCTGTAATGAGTGAATATGTTACTAGTAGGAACATCAACGACTGAATTATACCGCACTAAAAAGATTAAGATACAAACATATGTGTGACAGAAAATGAGGGTCAACACTGCAGGAATTTTAGGCTCTAAAAATGGGGGTAAGCTTGTAAGTACTACTTCATATATATATATAGCCTATATGTCTGCAAAGCCTCGGGAGGAAATAGTTCCCATTTTCTCTTATCAGTGTTGGCAGCAGAAGAGAAAAACATCATGAATGTGGGTGGTGACAGTGAATTCCAAGACAAGATCATTACTGTAACTGCTAAGAACATGATGCACCTTCTGGAAAACCACAGCACTCCACTGAAGTGAAACATCAGTTTAACCGCCATGGGTATGCAGCAGCAGGTGAGTACTCGAATGCAGCAGCTCAGTTGCAAAAAGAACCGAACTGTAGCTGCACTGTGAAGCTAAGAGTATGTCAACATCTCTCGCACCACCCTCAAGCCTCTGTTGTAGGTTATTTTTATTAAAGACAAAGCACCTTTTATCGTGAAGATAATAGTATCTATTAAAGAAATACCAACATCTTTTTTTTCATAGCCTAACTGAACTGAATAAAATATGATGTGAAGTTTGAAAACACTTAATTTTGCAGGTCTAAATTTCTGCTGTTTTACTATCATTTCCTGGAGATGCTGGGTGTTAGCATTTGTACAACTGGTCTGATATTGATCAGAAAACGCCCCCTAGTGGACAATATGAAGCCCGTTAAACATGAATGAGGGAGTTTGTTAATTTGACTGATTTGTAGGCTAGTTTCATTAGGCGCTTCATACCAAAAGATAAAAAAGATCTGCTCATGTTTATGTGAAACCAGTGCATTAAGCCCACAGACAAATGTTATCAGCATCCTATTAACATGCTAAATGTGTCTGTTATCCTTAACTTAATATGCTAAATATATCCGCATGCCTTGACAGAGAGAGACAAAGCTCTGCGGGCAATGTAGCTCATTATATCTGAGTGCGACATGGTGCACTCTTGAATACCTCACTAATGTTTGCTCATCAAGCTGACCTGCAGGGCATGCTGCTGTTAAGAAGCTCTCAGATCCACAGTGGGAGACATACAGCGGTAGAAACTGTCGTCTCCATGGGTGTTTAAGTTTCTTTGAAAGGCGACTGGCGTAGGCTACTTAGCGGCTACACCTGTCGTGCTCATCAATGAACGCGCACCATGCTAGCAGACGTTAGAACACACACACGTAGGTAAGCTGTAGGCGGGTGAAGAAAACAAACTTTTCCTGTTCTTTTAGAGAAGTTTTAAATAGCTAATTGCGAACTTAGACACCCACTTTTCAGACAGTTTTACCCTTGTTTTTTTCCTCCAAATAAAACCACTCAATCTTAGTTTTCTTTGATTGTTTAGTTCTTTTGTCCTATCCAGCTACTGTACAATTGGCTTGTGTAAGGTTGTGCTGGGTTGGTCTTTAGAATGACGGATCGTTCAGGTATGGATAATAAGATAAAGGTGGTTAGAAGCTTAATTGAGCTGCAGACTGGGACGCTAATTGATTTAGCAATAGGTTACCCTTTCTTAAAGCACCAATAATTGGCACTTTTTAGAGGACTGTCATTTCCTGTAAAGTGTAAATAAAAACTTTAAACAATGAAGCCACTGAGAGTTCTTTCACAGTTAAGAAAAAAGGGGAGATCTCACAGAATATTGCTTTTAGGGAGCCATCAAATCTTAACAACATGTAGAGAAATACTTAAGATGTTGACTCTTGGCTTTGAGAATCAGCACTGGATGATTCCAAAAAGTCGTAATTATACAAGAGGAATGAAAAGAAAGATTGTTTTGTCATCTCCAGTAAAATTACAGATCAATTCACACAACAGGAGCCTGAGGAGTATTCAGGGTGAAGGTTTTGTTCCAACAAAATAACTATGTGTGACCAAGCCTTTGCTAGAATAACATGTAGAAGGGGTAAGGGTACAATCAAGGCTTGAATATGCACTTATGTCTTTTTATCCAAGTATTAATAGTAATGTCTGCTGTGGTTCAGGCTTAAAAATTTAAGCAACTATTGGGATGATTGCCAATTTTTTACAAAATATCTCATTCAAATGCTACAGAGGTTAATGATCCTCTGACATATCTTCTAGACCAATCATGTTATACAGACAGACATTGATCTTTCCCTCACGATAAATCATAATAGCTTTGGTATTCCCTTAAATTTTTCATCATGACAAAAATGAGTTTGTAGTCATAAGTCATTGGTTGTAAAGCCAATGAGTTTAGTGCAAAATTAGCAAATTTTAGAATGCCTAACTATTGTAAACACACCTGCTAAACGTCAGCATGTTAGAATTGCCATTGTGAGCATATCAGCATGCTGCACATCACAGCTGTGCCCGAGTACAGCCTCACAGAGCTGTTGCATCCTGGACTCATAATCTAGTTAATCTTAAAAAAAAAGAAAAAAAGGGGGAGTAAAATGTTGTCCAACAGTGGGCCTAATTAGTAAATAAAGTTAGGAATACTATAATTAGATGAATAAAAAGTGAATATTTAAATTTTGTGATGCCATTTATTAGCTGGCAGCTAGTGAAAGGGGGAAGGCTCTGCAGCTGGGTTCACTACTTAGAGTGTAGTTTCCAAACTATCGTCAAATACGTGTAATGTAGTCAATGGGTTGAGTTTTCTGGTTCACCAATCGGGTCAATGAAGAGAAGAAAGCCAATTTCATACTGTAACAACTCTTAGATTTTGTTTTCGCAATTCTAGGTATCATACGCGCCACGAAGCCAAGGTACGCCTCATTTCTTCCCCACGATAAATCACATGTGAGCAGAGCAGACTTAGAGCAATCAAAACATTTCATTTATCTGCCTCACAATTGATTGTTTCGAGAAAAAAAAAATATTGCATGCATACGCGCGGTGTACACAGAGCTACAACCATGATCCATTTACTGCTCTGTAATAGTCAGAAATTCCATAAATAAGAAATGCAATTATAAAAGGTTTAGCAAAGCAAAAGCACATCTGCGGTGCGGCAGAGCGTGACAGCTTACATTGGTAATCCTTGGACAGAATGACTTGCTTGCAGTCATGTTGACTCGTGATACCAAATCAAGGCTATAGCAACAAAGTAATAAGAGAAAGAGAAAGACGGCAAATGAGGGACGTACAGTACCAACGTTATCCTGCTGGTTTCTTAGTAAATCATAATCAAATCTGCCTCAAATGAAATAACTGTTTTCTCACATAAACATCTGCAAATAGATAACCAATAAGTCAATCCATCCTTGTTCACTCTATAGAATTGCTGGCATTACATTGTCTTTCCTCATCATAAATTGTAAAAAGGTATTCATTTTTCTTCCGTCCTTCCAAGAACAGGTTCCATGATGTTATTTTCTTTTTTCTAAATACTGTGTCAAGTGTCAACTGTATAAATATTGTGTCATTACCTTGTATAGTCAGCTTATTTTCTGAAATTAACACTCAATTTCAGAAATAATAATCAAGAGGCTTTATTACTTTACACACCTTTCTTTAGCATCCCACACTATCTATACAACCGCATGGTATCTTATTTCTTCTTTACACACCATTAAAAGCAAGGTTAATTAGATTAGTGCAACAGAAATCCTGCAAAATCTACAGTATGTTTCCATATCTCCAAACGTCCTTTTGAATAGACTTTTTGTTAATAGGCAGACCGTGTTAAAAGAAAAACAACAACAAAAGGGAAGAAGTGGGCTTTTTCCATCATTCTCTTTGCCCTGATTGCAGCCACTTGGAGTCTTAATGTCCCATTATGATCTCCCTGATATAATTAAGAGATATAATTTAGGTTTATTCTTCTCCAAAAAGTCATTAGGTTGCTGTTTAATTAGGTAAATAAATACTGAACTCAGAACAATGACTGAAAATGATGTACTCTATCTGGTTAAGTGTGTTTTGTTCAGTTTTCATCAATCTCTCTCCGCCAAATCTGAAGTACTCAGTAAGTTTGCTGTCTGAAGATGTTTTGAGCTCTTTTGCCACCACTGCCACAACAGTGCAGTACTGTGATCTCACACTGTGTTGGGGGATTGAGATGTATCAGCTTTTCTTTACACTCTATTTGCACCACTTACTCTTACAGTCACTATTTCTGACTGCTGTGGGCCTGGGAAACTTTTAAGCCAGAAGGCGTGTTGCATTACTATGAAAACCGGTAACCATCAGCTTTGGTCTCTCTAAACTGAACTAGGTCATACGACGTGTTTCCCAACCATGTCAGAAGGCAAAATTTAAAGCTCTTCCAAGTGGCCATACTCGAAGGCAGAGTGAAAAGCCAGCTGTTATAAAAAGGGAGGGAGATGTGATAATCGTTTAAATATGGGGATAACCGCACATGTCGCCTCTCTGAAGGACATTCATAGTGTTGCATTTATTTGTACATAAAAATAGGAAAAGAGCTAGAGAGAGAGGTTCAATTCGAGGCCAATTCAAAATTCAAATCTGAAATGTACCGTAAAGACCCCATTTTTATCTGTTTGGTAGCCTGCTTTTTTTTGGATTGCATTGTAGCCTTGATAGTTTCCCTCCTTCTTGTTTCTCAGTCTTCACTCTGATACCGTGTGACACCAAGCCACCTGGGATCTACCCTCCCATAGTGGTTCTTAGTTGTTGGTCACCGAGCAGCTCTATTGAAGCATCGGTGGGTTGAATGATTTCTGAATTTGCAAGCAGAAACTCAACAGCAGTTGTTTTTGTCTCATGGGAATCAAGGTTGGACAAAAGAGAGACCCACACCTCCACTTTAAACTTAAAAATAGGGTAGTTTTGCTCAATTTCGGAGGATCAGTTGAGCTGCATCCATCCTCCAAGCTTCTGCATGGAGATGTCTGTCACATTAAGAAGAAAAAAAACATTGCTTACTCTCTTTTTGCCCATATTTAATACTAATCAATCAGTACATTAATAGATTCATTCAGTCATTCAGCTTTATTTCTATGTGAAGCCCATGTCAGAAAGTGAGCATTCATGCATACGTTTCCACACCAATAAATGAGAGAAAAAGACAGATTTGCATATTTACAGTAATAGCAATTAATGGTGGCATGCTCTTGAACTAAAGGCAAAGACACACGGTATATGGCAAACACACATCACGTCTAATTAAATTTGATCAAATCAAACGGAGCCATTGTGGCGTAATGACACCATCCATTCCTGCGAATGTATGTGTCCTAATTTGTGAGGATACAGACGGCGTCTCTGCACACATCAAACAGCTACCACAGCTAGTCTCAAATCAAAAGAAGATGCTATACACAAAGCCCCATACTGCTCTATTTATAGGCTATATCCACTGCCCTGTTTTCTAATATACTGTGGATTTCTGCACAGATTTTTCCAGCATAAACGGCAGCAATGTGTGAGTGCACATATATTTAGATGGTTTTGATGACGGCGTTGGTGAATCTGACTTGTAGGTTATGGCGTATGTTTACTGTGATTTTGTTGCAATATTTCTTTAAAAAATGCTCTCAATGCACTATCAAAAACAAACTGTAGATACTTTTTAAAAGGCATTAAAAAAGACACCTGTATGACATACACTTGTTTATCATTACAGTGGTTTTAAAAGCTTCAAAGTATCCCAGCGGTCCCTCATGACAACACAGACAATTAATTCAAGTTAAATGGAGCTTAAAGACATCACTCCTCTCTCTTAAAAAAAAAAGAGGCTTTTAAGACACATTTAAACCGAAAACATACAAGATGAGACCAGAAAGGTGAGAAGGAATCTCCCCTTCACTTTAAAAAGGAATCACTTTTTTGGCGGCACAGATTCCTGTTGTCTTGCGTTCAAAGACACTGAACTACTTCAGACTCCAAACAGTCCCCAGAGTGGGACTGCAGTGTTCTTGCCATTCTCTGCCATCCTTTCCCCCCCTCCTTTCTTTTCCTTTTCCACTTTATCTCTGTGACGCTTTCCATTTCTCTCTTTCTCTCCCTCTCGAACCTGGATTACTTTTTTTTTGTCCTCCTCCTTTTTGCCGACTTTTACTCTCCTTTGATTGTGCTGCACTGTTGAGACCAGATAGTCATGTTAACAAGATTTCATATGCGAGAGAATAATACGATGCTGCGGAGAATTCACAATCGGAATTTCATTTTGTGTTTCCCATACAATCTTTATTTGAGGGTCATCTAATAACTCTTCAGAGAAACACTTATCTGTGTTTCTGTTGCACCAAAAAAAATGAGACCTTTGAAGACACCATCACTGGGAGGACTGGCAATCTGTAGCAGCCTCACTACACTACACTTTTTTATTTTTTTTGCAATCAGTTCCAATTTGGCAAGAACCCTGGCTGCCGGGGATTTGATTTGGGAAGCAAGAAGGTCCAGCCTTTTCTGCAGTCCAGATTTAACTTTCACTTGCAAATAAGACAGAAATGATTAAGTTAATCATCTTTTTCAGAGACTTCTCTTCTGTGTGTCATGAGACAGGTAGAAAACATACTAGGTAGCAGTAATTGTGAGATATTTTGAGAGGCACAGCTCAAGGTCAGGCTTTATGAGATGAGAGTTGATTTATTATTTATGAGTTATTTATGAGTTAGCCTCCTTTTTGTTTGTATTGTGCCAGGGTTTCTTGCTGTTTCTGATTGACAGTTGGAGCAGGTGACGTGCAAAAAATGATAATAAAATGCACCTGCAAAGACATTGAAGATAATGTATTCTGTTGAATAACACACCAAACTTTTGTTTATTTACAAGAAAACTCCACAGGGTGCTTTTAAATATGAACTGAAGGTGCATGTATCTTCTCCCTTACACCGCCTATTCATTCACAATACTGCAGTGTGAACAGGATGTACTCGAAGACAGAAATACATAATCCATATTTATTGTTTTAATTAGACAAAATTCACTCCGTATGCCACCGCTCAGTTTTAGTGGGGGTCATTCCGTGTGAACTTGAGTTGATCCCTCGCTGATAAACAGAAGGACTCGCTTCTTCTACGTAACAAATTCCATCACTAGGGGGCTCACTGGAGGGAAGACATCAAAGGAGGACAATGTGCTAATGTGGAACCGAATGCACCCTCCGAATCTGCAGTTGGTGTTTTGAGAGTGGAGATAAGGAGTGGGGAGTATATTTAGGCATACAAAAAGGAGGGCTGTACACAAGAACCTCGGAATCAAGGACATTGCATTTATGCAGCTTTGGATCAGGCAGTCTGGCATACAGTACAGCATCCAAAAATATGAAGGAGGAGCACAATGAAAGCATCCTTACTGTTTCGATGAAAGGTGAATCTAGGTTAAGGTTGTATAGTTGTATTGAGCCAGATCCTCATGTGTGGATGGGGAAGGTTTTTAATCTTCAATTTGATACCCAGGAACTAAACAACTCTTGATTTTTCTATCTTTCCTCCTAATTAATTGGAGTTTAAATCTCAGGTGTACATTGGTCTCTGATTTGATGACAAGAATTAAATTAAACTGAGCTCTAGATTACAAGAAAGTGAACTCACAGAATTAATAAGTAACAGCTGACACTGTCAAGTATTATTTTGTTAAAATATCTGCTTATTTCAGTCAGTGCATACTAGGGATAATGGAATTGGAGATAGATGCTAAGAATGACTGCATTAAAAAGAGAGGAATTAATAATGCTGCAGTGCCTACAAACTGTTGGGTCAACAATATCCAGAGGGTGTCTTGGAATACAGCAGCATGATAAGAGATTTGCAACAGCTGCCTCCTTAAATTAACAAAAAGAATCAGCACAGGAGAAATCCTTGGAATAATCTCCAATAGACATCATGTTTTTTGTGTAAGTTTTGCTTTCAGTTAATGTTATTTTTCACTTTTTTCACCTCATAATTATAGGTATTAGTATTAATATAAGTATTACCGATTCTAACTCATGACTCAAAGTAACACCTGAATTTGTAGCAGCTTTGATTAACATTTAACATTTTTTCAGTCCAGATAAACTCTGTTAAACCAAGCGATCTGTCTTTGTGCTGTCTTTCAATACTAATGCATCATCTGTGTGGTGATGCAGTTTTGTTTGTACATTCCATGAATTGCAGATGGCACTTTTAGTTTTTTGCTGTTCATTGAATGAATCAGTGATGTTGCTGTCTGCCTCAACAGATTGTTAGCATCAATAATTAAAGAAAAAAGACCAAATTTGAAATCACCTCACCTCACTGGTGTAACAATGTGGATGTATTGCACCAATTGTAGAGGGAATTTGTGTGATTCAGTAGCCTATTAAAGGCAATATTAAGGGGGGAGCCACAATTAAAAAGGCTGGTAATGGTAATGGTGGTAATGGTGGGGTGCTTCTACTGATCAGAGCCTCAGAGTGAAAGCTAGGAAATCGATTGGTGAAGACCTTCTCATCAGTGCAAACCCTGCTGTGGCACAGCGGGCTTGCTGATGCTCATCTCACCAGCAGATCAGGATAAAATGAAGAATGGGGAAGATTACATAGGGAAAGAACAAAAGAGCATCTATTACTAATTACTTTCAACAACTTCAAAGGTGTGGGGGAGGGGGGATGTACATGTTAAAGCTTAGAGTTTGGTGTCATACAGTTCTGTGTGGATATAGACTGAAATAAAGAAACAAGGAGAGAAGAAGGAAAGGAAAAGACTTGTATCTTGATGAGCAGTTTCGGTCAGTTTTCGATCTTTTCACAGAGCCAGCAGTTTTTAGACTACTTTAAAATCATCTTGGTTCATTAATTCAACAATCTTTTAATGTAACTGCACATTTTTATAAGCCACACTAGCAGCATGGCTTTAGTCATGTCGGTCAAGCCACCACTTCTGTCCTAACTATTGGATGGATTGCCATGAAATGTTGTACAAGCATTGATGATCCTTAGATGATGAAGCTTTGGTGATCCCCTGACTTTTTCTCCAGTGCCACCATGAGGCTGACATATTTGTTCTTTAGTGAAAGAACTTAACAAGCATTGGGTGGCTTGCCACTGAATTTGGTAGTCATGGCTATCTAAATGATTTTGGTTACCATGAGGTTCATTGTTTTGAGTGAGAGGGCTTGAAAAGAATTGGATCATTTGTCATGACATTTGGTACAGCCAGCCACGTCCCCCTCAGGGTGAATTGCAATAATGTTGTCCACTTGTTGATTTTTCATTTGGTACTATCATCAGGTCAAAACTTCAGCGTATCCAATACTTTGGTTTATGACCCACACAACTGAGATTCCATTCAGCCTAAGCAATCTTTAGTGTATTGGCATGCTTGACAATTAGTATATGGTAAACATGCTTAACATTGTCATTACCAGTATGTTTGCATGCTGACAGTAGCATTAGCTCAAAAGCACTAGTTTGCCAAAGTACCACCTTACAGAGTCACTGGCATGGCTGTAGTCTGTATACTCTTAATCATTCGTTTTTGTACTCTGTGAACAAAACATCTTGCTGACGTCAACTGGTATTGAAGTAAACAAGCCATGAAAATCTTTTGTCATCTATATTCAATGTCATTTCACCCATGTAATCTTTCTTCACAGTCAACAGCAGAAAATATGGTTCCATTTTAAGAATAATCAGAGTAATATGCACACAATGATGTTTATCCGTACTGTATTTTCAACAGCATATAAAAAGCAAAGGTAGTAATCTCTGTGAGCATGAATAGAACTGATTTCAAAAGTGCTTTGCACTACGCAAGTCATTTGAGAAAACCACTCTGAAAATCATATCTCCAAAATACAGAGAGGGGTGATATTATTGTCAGCCAGGAGCGGAATTATCTCATATCCGTCAAAACTAATATCATTTGTTTCTTTTTGCTCTCATTTCATAAGAAAATATTTTCTTTTAATGGGTGTTTGACATTGGAAGACATTTCATAAGAAAATATTTCCTTTTAATGGGTGTTTCACATTGGAAGTAATCAACAGAGGTAATATTCACCGCTGGAAGTTGTATGATGAATGCAGCTGGTGGTTAGATTCCTTCATATGTTTTTGTACAACTTAATTGAGACACGCAGCCGTTCAAGTTTGGAGTAATGTGGCTGCTCTGAACGCAAAACACAGCTGACAGTCGCTGAGATAATTGCACCAATGATCCAATTGTACTGCTGCATATTAGCGTTGACTGCTGATAGACTAACGTATAAAGCTAATTTGCTTCAACAGGCTCCCTGCAGGCTTTTCTCTCATTTAACACCCCTGCGTGGACCTGTTTGTGTGCACGAGGATATGCATACATTATGTCTCCTTACATTTGTGTCTGTGCGACTGCAGTTGTGTTTAAATCACGGCATTTCTATTCTCTTTCATTCCATTATCATCATATAATTGCTGATAAGCAGCGTTCTTAGTTTTTTGTATATATCAGATATTCAAGGACACAGATCACGAAGCAAGTCCCTTCCAGGTTTAGCTAATGACTGGAGAGTCCTGACCTGAAGGTAGTTGCTGCAGACCAGCAGGGAGAATGTGAATTAGAGGGTAAGGGGGGAGGAGTAAACAAGTACTGCTCAAGAATGATGCATGCACAACCCCTGAGCTACACCAGTGGAACTGCTTAGTGCAAGTCTGTGGTTGTACTGGGCAGCTCCCAGAGGGAAGTCTGTGTTTGTCCTTCCCTCCTCTCTGCAATTGCACGCCAAAGCTGTCGTAGCAAATACATGTTTTCCAAGTCATGTGTCCTGATTAAATAAAGATTACATTTATCTAATAAGGATTATGCAGTAATGACCTGAATAGACAGCTCATCCTAGATTATGGTACATATTTGTATTCAGTGGATATTCAGTGGGTTGCAGAGTGTGCACGGTGATATGCAGTATTGACTTTCGGGTGTGGAAAGGGTAATCTTTGCTTAAACTTGGAGAACTGTGAGCGAGCTCCTGAGGGTTTCTTTTCACCTGGAATTCATTGATATTACAAGGAAGTTCACACGCCCACATGCAAAAATGTAAATCCTCTTAATATATTCCCATCCACATGGACATCTGAGGGCAGGGTCAACTCCAGCACGGCACCCGCGGGTTAAATGCTTCACTTCAAGTGCACATCAGCAGCCGCACTCCAAACCTCCAGGCTCTCCAGCTCCAGCTGAGAGCCTCCCATTGGTGTTTATGTATCAAACCACTGACCTTTTCAACATGATTCAGATGGCTGGCCCCAAGTTCAGCTGGTCTGCCCCTGTCAATAGCCGTTAGACGTCTCTATGAGGATGGACTTTTGGCCTGGAATATTATCTGACTGTGTGCACACTTGACTTCATGTACTTCACTAAATTTAATCTGGAAGTTCCCCTCAAGACTGAGCCAGAACTGTGATTAAGAAATTAAAAGCATCATAATTCAAAATCTGTGGTTAATAGGATCATCTCTGGTTACGGTTACAGTGACTTTATTCTCTGTCTACAGCATTAGTATTATACTACACTTGTTTTCACATTTCCAAGTAAACTAGCAGGGATGAATATGTGAATGTTTTTGATTGGGCGATGCAGTGCATTGTTAAATGACGTCACTTTCCATTAGGCAAAAAGTTGAGCTAATTTTTTTGCAGATGACGATGTTGTTTCCACGCAACCTATCTTGTATCTTGCAGCATTCATCACAATACATTTAGATTCCATTGCAGTACACTGTACACAGTGTTAGTTGACTAATGGCACATACTGGCTCCACTTCATCTTGCTACTATTGTATCAAGAGATTTCAAGCATCTCGAGCACTGAGTGTACAGTATACATGCAGCCACTAAACCTTAATGGTAAGTGTTAAGTATATATACTGTAGTACTCAATGAGCCATGTCATCTGCAGTTTTCCCTATACAAGCATGTAGTTTATTGCCTCACACCTTTAAGTTACATTTCAAAATTAAAGTTAAATAAAGATTGATGTTCAAAAAGCGTGCCGAAGTAGAATTCTGGGTTATGGGAATTATGGAAATGTATAATACTGCACAGTAAAATCCACACAGGAGAGTAAATACAGCAAGTAAGTGAGCAATGCAGCAATGTACAAACACAAAAGTGGGTTTCAGAGGCGAGAATTGAAAGAAGCATCCAAGAAAGAAAAAAGCAAACCTCCCAAAAATAGACAGTTTCTTTACAAAGAAAGAGGAGATAGCAAGCACTAGTTGTTCCACTGAGAAAGAGCCTTATAAGACACCTGTTAATGTTACAACTGCCAACACATCTCAAGACAAATATCTCACAAACAGAGGGCATATTTCCCTTCGAAGGTAGAAGCAAATGTCAAATACTATATTGTGTCCTTGCCATATTTGTTATTATGTGCCATCAACTAATGTTTTCATATTTGTCAAGGTGCCCTGTCACCGATAATGATCTCATCTGTTAAAGTGCTCCAACACCAGATTTTATCAAGAAGGCTAGTCTATCATTATCTTGTCCTATTCTATTAGCATGTGTGTCTGTTTTCCTAGCAATCATTTCATTTAGGCATCATCTGTGACTGTGGATGATGCAACGCATTACTTTTGAAGGGTTCTTGCCATTGAATTGAATAGTGCATTCCTTCACTTGGCCTGCTTTTAACTCACACACAATGCACATCATCTGTCTGCCTGTAATTATTATTCCTAGCTGGAGAATGTGCCAAACTGTGTCAAGCAGAATCATTGGATGAATTTAGTGAAAACTAATGTTTAAGAGCTGTGAGGTGGCACAATATGTGATTTCATTATTATTTCTAATACTACCCTGTGCTTTGTTATCACATAGTCAATTATAAGTTACTAGGGCTGAAATTTTCACAAAAGTTTTTTTAAATTCTAATTTTGTCAAGAGATTCTAATCAAGAACTTTCATTTTTCATAGTTTGAAGGAAACTAAATGAAAAGAAAGCCAAAAAAGTGAGTACTTTCACTCACACAAGCCTCTCATTTTATTTATTCTAAGAACCGAGTTGTGTGGGAGTTTTTTTCCGTCCCTCTCTCTCTGTGTCTAACTTGAACAAAAGGAACTGCTTTCTGCACTGGTGGCAAAATTGTTTGCATGAGGTATGTATGAGAGAGACAAAGGGAGTGTGAGAGAAAGAGAAAGAGAGAGTGCTATTGCCTGCAGGTATGTGCCACGGCAGTGCTAAATCGCAGCATTCATCAGGTTTTGTCCACAACTTCACACTTTCCAAGTAGTGGTGGGAGATAAGTGTTTGACTTCTTTTTTTTTAAGTTTGAAAGACTTCATTACTCATAGTCTGATGATGTTCAGGGTTGTACTGTAATCCATAAAGTCCAAGTAATTTTTAAAACCACATGCAGTTGAATTCCAGTCAAGACTGCTCAGTGGGAAGCCAGTGCAGGATCATGTCCTTGTGGCACATAGCCACATGGTTGGGGAATAGATACAATTGTACCATGTACCCTTTTAAGGTATATTTAACATTTAGGGAAGGGTACAGCAGTTGAATTTCAAGTCACGACTTGGTCCAAAGGCCGGTGGGAGCAAGTCAAGATTGTGTGAAGGTTGTGTTAGTAGTGTTAAATGGCGGGAAGCCAGTGAGGGATCAAGACCTTGTTGTTGCACTTCTATATGGTTAGTTAGGGGAAACTGAATAGAAGGAGAAGGACAGATGTAGATGCATCTGTGCTATGGCCTTAAAAATCCACGTTGTTTGTCAATTTTTTCTCTTTTAAGCAGTTTGAAAAAGCAGTTTGAAAAATGGCCAACCTCCAGTAGTGGCCAGGCGATTTTAAATCAAAACGAAACAAAAACAACTCAAATAAATGTCACGAACTTCTCCTTACATCTGTGCAGTTGTACAGTACAGTAGTATATGTGAAATTAAATAAATTGTACAAACATTGAACCTACATTTCCTCTCTTAAGTGGCTTACGTTAGCAGAAGAAAAAGAAAGACCTTGGTGACCATTTTTGAGTCATCCATAGTGAATCTGTAGCACCTTTTGTGGCTTACTAGAAGAAAGCTTTCCATTTTGCTCGGTCGGAATATGTGACACACTCTGCAGAGCATCTACAAAAAACATCTTTTGCTGCTGGCCTTATTTTCATACACTCAAGATTTTAATAATCACTAAGCTGCTTTTGTCATCTAACATTACACAGGCTTCCCGCAACAGGCTCGGACACCGTGTGACGTCGGGAAACACGTGACTTGGTTCCTTCCTCCCCTTTCTTTGTGCTGACACAGTGCTGATTCCCCCCAGCATTAAGTGTAGGCGGAGAGGGCAGCTGCTCGGGGTCTTGTCCACCAGTGTGCTATGATCACTTTGGGCCAGCTGGCCGTGTTTGCATTTGCATCCTTAATTTATAACCAGGGAAAGCTTTTTACTGCTGCGGCCCCATTACTGTTCTACAAATGCAATGCAAGTCTCAGATGGCAGGCACTTGTTTGAAAAAAAAAGAAAAAGGGTAACACGGCCTCCTTTAAGATGCAGTTGTCATGAATGTGGCTTTGAAGTTATATATGTAGTCCATTGGGCACTTTTATGGTGGCTTTGAAGAGGACATTGGTGTCTAGGCCCACTTTCTAGTTTTGTTCACTCCCCATTACACGGCTCTGTATGTCACTTCAATATGTTGCTGTGTGTGTTTGTGTAAACTGCTGCACTTGTGATGTGTTTATTGTCCCTTTTTATGTCCTATGGTACATTTCGGTAGGATTTACTCAGCCTTGGACTTCCAGAACATAAACAACCTAAAGCACTTTACAGTACTTTCAAGTCTTTGAAGGAAATAAACATCCTGTGCCGCGAAAAAAAACGACACCAACAGTGCATGGCAAATGGGTTCAACATCCACCCGGGTCGCCCATATGTATGTCATAATCTCTCAAGTACACTAATAGCCTTTTCGTTGGCCAAGGAAATCAAAATTCATAACACCATCTGTCTATCATCAACATTAATTAACAATGGAATCACCATATAAAATGAATAAAATATGGAGTTTTTTCTAAAAACCTAGTGCCTCATCAATAAATAATCCAGACCAACAGGTTAACAGTCTTGACTTTAGCACCACTCTGCTCCATCATGTACCCTGTCATAAAAAAGCAGGCATACAGGTTCAACCCAATTCCATTTAAACACCTTTCATTAATACTGAATCATTTAAGACCTGCTGTTAGAGAGTGGTGGGAATGGCAATGAAGCAAAATGAAAATTTCTCCCATTACTTTCTTCAAATAAATGTCACAATCCCTAATTTAACTTTGCCTTTCCCTATTAGAGAAATGCCTTTTGTAGATATCTTGCATTCTGAGGGCACTTCAGCAGATATTATTAGATCTTACCCAACAACCGCTCAAAGAAACAAGTAATTTGCCCTCAAGTCTTCTTATGGAAATAAGTAGAGTACAGACATGTGTTGCTAAAACAGACTAAGAAAGTAATCATCAAGTTCTGCTGTTTCCTTCTAATTGTCTTGAAAGATGTTATAATTTAAAAAAAAGTTATTTTCTTTCAGTAAAATATAAAAGAAAAACAAATTCTCAAGGTGTGAAGAAAGGTGTCAAGATTGGACATCGAGAGAGATAGAAAAAGATACAACCTGTCAGCATCCGTTCAGTATACAGACAACCACAATGGAGCAATTATAAATTAGCGAGCTCAGGTATTAATGCGGCAGACAGCACTTTGGGATTGACTATTTGGCAAGAAACGTTCTGGCGGAAATCAGAGGTTGTGTTGAAATAGCTGACGCCGGGGGAGAAAAAAGTAAAGAGTGAGAGACATACAGAGAGAGTGCAAAGGAAGGGGGGGGATGTAATTGTTCCAGGCATCTTATCAAACGCTGGTGTGTAAAAGGCTGACTGCTGGTATTTGGAGCTAATGAGACACTTGGCTGTTGGTGGTAGCGCTTTGGTCAAACCTGTGTGGTCAAAATAGCCATGTAAAACACGCAGACATATCACAGATCCTAATAACAATATAGCCTTGAAGCAGATGCAGTGTTTCAGTTATTGGAGGCATAACACTAAGGACTTATGTCTATCAATGCTACTTTGTTTGTTTGCACACTGCAGCTCAATTACCCTTAATGAACATATACAACTGAAGTTTCAGCTTCAATCAACAGCCACCATCAAGTTTTGCCTGCATACACCATACATGCATATATCATAGAATACATTAACACTGAGTAAATGTAGAGTTTTAGCCCTTCAGCAAAAGTTGCCTGGAGAAGTGATTTGGGATGATGATACTGATTATAGGACCATCTTGAAATTTGAGTAAATGCTGCATCATTTCAGAAAATGGCCAGAATATTTATATTAAAATGCTCTCTAGTAGCTAGTTAGAATTAAGGGTGCTTCACAATATCTTATTTTCATGTCTCACTGCTCCTGGGGTGACCCGAAAATCATTCTAGCCCATTATCATGAAAGACGTCTCAATCCTTTTCATTTATACAAGTCTCTTCTTAAACTGAGACAACCTTTTACTGGTAATCTGTAGTGATTGGATGCTGCTGCTAATAATTGGACTAATCACCAAAGTTTTATACCAGGACAAACAACATAACCAACTCACATGTATTTTCTGATTTCCAACTGTATTAAAATAGTTTTATTTTTGATTACTCTGATTCTGATTAGTAAAGGATGCATAAACCAACTTTTATGATTCATCAGAGAGTTCTTTCCCTATTTCAACCTGGATAATGATATGCCAGGCAGAGGAGGTGAGTCTATTGTCTTTCATCAGATTAATTATTGTTTTTTATGGAGGCCAAAAATGTGCCAGGTAGATAATATATTTTGATGAGCTACCAGCAAATTATGAGATATTCTCATCATAACACTGATTATTAAATAACTGGAGCTACAAACAGAATTTCAACACGTGTACTCTATAATGATAATTTAAAATATTGCTGTCAGTAGACATGAGTCATGTGCATTCACAGCTCAGCCAGCTGTGCCACCGTCATTAGAAACTGATATCGCCTCGGTCGACGGTTCGCTACAACGTACTTCCAAGATTCCTCTCCCTTCACATCTTCTCCTTGGATCTCTCCCTTGCGTTCTGCATGGGAGGGACTAAGACGTAAATGAGGGAAACGAGGAGATTGTTAAGACTAATGAGAAGCAACCAAGGACTTCCATCCATCGGGAGCAATGATCGCTCATTTGGATTCCTCCAACATCACAGCCTGAGACAACAAATCGCTGGATAAACGGGGATGGCTGCTCACTTACTGTTTTCTGCCTTAGTCCATATACGTTTCTTTTAGCCATGAACACAATTGTTTTCTAACAAGCAAGCAGTGATTATTTTCCAGTCTTGGACACCTATATCTAGGAACGACTGTTTACAGTAAATGGTTCTACAGATTAGGCAGAAAAAGCTCTGCTGTTTGAAAGAATTAAAGAATCCGGGCAGCAACGAGCATTCTGATAGAGAGCTAATCCCTGAAAGAACATCATGAACATTAAATCTAAGTTAAAATCTTAGTTAATCTTCATTAAAAAAAAAGAAATACAACATAATAAGGAGGTGGTTGGAGGTGGTGGAGGGAGCATTGGAATGAGTTTAAGTGGCACAGTGAACTGTTGGTACTTTTCATTATGCCAATGTGTCTACTTGCTTCCCTCACTCATGTCTCAGCGACTCCCAGTGAGGATGCAAGCAGGAGACATGAGGACAGAGGAATATAATTCAAACGGGACGTCCTCTCTCACTCAAGTGTCATGTTGAGAAGACAAAAACGACTCATGACATCACCGCAACTTTCAAACATGTGGAAGTCAGCTATCAGTAACACTTTAAACTGTTACCTAATAATGTCTGCATAGTGGAAGTACCTGACAACTGCTCCAGTCTTTTATCATTTCATTACAGATCTATATCAGCATCTGGCTATCAAAGAATAAGACACAAACAGACAATTTAAATCTGTTAATTAATGAACAGACATAAAGGAGTGATAAAAAACAGCGGTAGCCTGCAATAAGGAAATTGTTGTTACATTTGTGGAAGGCACTGACAAGTCCTTCTGCCAATAGAGGCGTCAGATCAAGACAAAACACTACTGACGATGTATTTTGTCTTTTCACTTGGAGGACTTGTCACCTTCTTTCTAGGCTCAAGGAGGAGAAATTAACTCAAGAGGAGGTAGGAGAGACAAATTTCCTTAATTCACCAGAGTGCAATGCAGAGTCACGATGCATTTTGAGTGAGGATTATTAATTCAGGATCCTTGTCCAGGTCTTGCAGAGCCTGTGTGAGAAACCACCTTAAAGGGTGCCATTATAACTAATGTCTCAAAAATGTACACTGGAGCTAAGTGCAGACTGTCTGATCGGATCTATTATAAGTCTGCTCTCTTTTTCTTTTTCTTCCAAGTTTCTGGTGTTTGTTGATAAACGAGGAAACTTTTTAGCAATGCCAGAAGACTTTTAATGTGTAGCCATTTCCACTGCAGCTGCAACTGTCACTAATGAGAGAATGTAAAGGCGATTACTTGAAAGAACTGTGTATGAATGCAGGACACTACCGAAAAACATTAACTTCCAGCAAGCGCCAACAGCAGTGAAAGGGTTAAATCCTTCACTTAACTATAAATTAAATTCTTCCAACACAATTCACACTTAACTAGAGAAGTATGATCCCACCTTAAAGTACCAGTGTGTGAGATTTAGCAGTATCTAGAAGGTTAGAAATAAATGAAATATAAATACTCACCACTAGATGTCACTAAATCCTACACACTGGTCCTTTAATTTGTATTTTTTACTAAATTGAAAAAAGTTTGACATTCACATTGCTGTCTCTACAAGGACGTATAACCATCAGCAAGTTGTGCCTTGCTCTTTGGGGTTTATCAAAGTGATTCTCTGTAATTAAACCAGGGACTAGGGTCTGACCAGTCAGCCACATTTAAAAAATGCTACTGAAATCCAGACTGTGTAACAGGTGGTACTGTGTCATGTTGTTATCAAGTTATTTCTGGCAAATGTTCAATATTAGCAAGTGAATAACACAAGACATGCTGAGGTGAAGTGGATGCACCTACTCACTGTACATCTGAATTGTACCATTAAATGTACTGAACATCACAGATAAATGGTATATAACAGCTTACACAACTGGTAATTAGGGAGCTCTCTGATGTGGATGCAAGCTGTAGGTTATGAGGCAAAGTCTTACTGAAAAAAAAAACATTTAAAGATATCACTCTTTAAATTTAGGGTAAAACAAGACTTTTGATTCAACATTTATTATAAAAAAAAATAAGTTGGCTGTCATTTCAATGATAACATTTCTCGATTTCCCACTTCTATTTCAATCCAGCTTCCAAGTATAGTTAATAATACTTTCATAATGGATAACTTTAATGACTTCTCTGGCGCGAGTCCATTCAATCCATCAAATAAAAACCTGCTCACTAGTGAAGCAGTTCACCAACTTTGATTGCATATATCTTCAAAGATGTAAATGGCAATATTATAATGTATTATACATTATATCATTTATAGAGCTTTGGTGCATGTGGGCATATAATAAAAAACAACAAATCAGTAATCTCAAATGTAAGAGAGAAACTCTAAAAGAAAAGATGCTTCTGAGTTCTGAATGCACAAAATCCCTCACCAGATGGCCTTCACAATCAACAATCCCTTCTCTTTATTGTCAAAGACCTTTTGAGTGTCACCTGCTTTATACAAGCTGATGACATCAAATAGCACACTATTCACTTCTGACATTATTTTGCAAGACAGAATGACAGTTTACCTGTTCACAGCTGTGCATCGCCATCAGGTATAAGCCATTTGGGCTTATCCAGGTTTCCAAGGATTTTCGTTCTGTGCGCATTGCCCACATGAAAGGGAATTTTGTCAGAGGGGCTCCATGAATTATGCAATGGCAGAGTGGATTTGCAGGTCTTGCTGAAATTAATATGATACTGAATAAAGAAACGAGATGGAACTGCTGGTTTTATCCAGCAGAGGAGGAGGTAAAAAAATTGGGATTTAGAGAGCAGCTTTTAAAGGCAATGATGCACAAAGGACATGTGTGTCTGGATGCAAATTTTGAAAGAAGGATCTGTCATACATTTCTGAAGTATATATCATTCTCTATTTACCCATGCATACACACAATACAGCATTTTAACAGATGAATGAATGCACACAGCAAGGCTTATAATCAAGATGGTCAGGTGTTTTGCAGGAGGGGAAAAAAGCACCATGAGGTAATTTCATCACTGCTTTGCCCACTCTTGCTATCCAGAGCATTCATTCTAACAGTTCACAGTCAGACAGATAGATGGCAACATTCAAGAGGTTCAGTGTAAGTTTTGTTCGGAGGGGGGAAAGAAGTTGCTGCTGAGTCAGATTTAACAAAGCTAAAAATAGCAGGCTCAAAGTGAAAAGAAGCACCCATTATCTGAAAAGAATAGTAGCTCAGTGTTTGTTGGGTAATAGCCCATGAATCTATTTTTTCCTCCCACTATTTTTGTTAATCCAAGAGGGCAGCTGTTGCCAAATCTCTGTCGTAAGCTATGTCCTTGTCTTCCTCTGGATACTGTTGACCCTACAGTTTTAAGCACTGCAGCGTTTTGTAACTAGATCGACAGCCAGACAGGCACTCAGACTCAGACAGACAGATGGACCGATAGGTGCGTGTGCAGTGTCGTAGTGTGCAGAATCTCCTCTGAAGGACCTGTCAGTAATTATATACACACACTGCAGATGTTAATATGTGCTATAGTCTTAAACTGGGGTGGCAAAGTGCTGTATGAATACTAATCCTAGTTATCTCAATTATCTGCTCTGTCAAAATGATTTGTGTGGAAAATGACACCAAGCCAACCTGAGGTGATTTGATAATAAGTGTGGACTGGGAGCCCACTGAGCAAATGCTTTGACAATTTATCTAATTGACAGTCTATGACTCATTCTGTCTGGCACTTCATTTCAATTACTAAGTCCGATCCACTGGCAGCGTTGGGGAATGGCTAAAGGGGGGGTTTAAGCATTTTTTTTTTTTAAATCCTATTTGACCATAAACAAATGTCCTGTTTTGGGGATTTCAGCAGACAAACCACAGCTTTTGTCTCTTTGCCGTACACCTACTGATAGCTGTTAACCACGATTCAGGAAGTCAAAAAGGGCACAGGAAAATCACAGCTCTTGAATTTCAACACAGGTCATTCCAACCATTTTAACCTTATTCCTGTTTCTTTGTGGCTACAACTGCAGCGGTGTACTGATTGATTTTTGCACGCAGAGATACTCAGACACAACAAACTGCTCTCTGGAATTTTTTTTGCACCTTGAGATTGAAGCCTTGAAATGCAAATATGTGCTCTTTTAAAAAACCCACTGAAGGATTATGTGAAAGAAGAACAACCCAAACAAGCAGGATCTTGACACTGAAAGAGGGCTGCAGAGAGAGTATTGTGTTCAGTTTGATGGATGGATGGATGATCACTTACTTTAAAAACTAGACGCAGAGGTCCAATTCCTGACTCAAACCATATAAACACCTCTGCTTTGTCACACAGGTCACATAGACCTGTGTGGCTGTAGAAAGGGATTCTGAGGTCACGAATCCCCCAGCGAGCTTTTGATTAAACACCAAAAGAAACACCAAAGAAAAAAAATTGTTTCTGATCTTTTGAAGGAATACTTATTCACTTTCTTGCAGAGTTAGATGAGAAAATCAATACCACGCTAAATATAAAGCTACTGTAGCCACCTGCCAATAACCTTGACTTAGCATTTAGACTGTAACCAGGGAGAAACAGCTATTTGTCTAAAAATAAAAGGTTAACAAACATTAAACCATCACCTTTTAAAGCTTACTAATGAACAAGTTGTGGGTTTTGGGTTCATGGGTGAATAGTTCATACCCAGGTGAAACCAGTGAAGACTTTATATTTTGTTTATTCATTTAACTTCATTTACATTTTCTGTAATTGTTATCTCCCAATCAGATGTTTGTTGGATGGCTTTTTAAAGCCTCCTCTACATTGTCAGGTGTGTAATGCTGCTGAAAGCTATTATTTGAATCTGTTTATTTAAAAATGACCATAATACGCCTTGAAATACCCAACATGTGGAATATGTTTTCAATTGTCCAGCTGTGACTTACATGGACTTAATGTGTCTTTGCTTTGCTTTATTACCTTGTGCTTTATTTAAACACTTAATTGCATAATTTCATGTTGATACTGATTTTCTAAGTTACATCCTATTGACTCTATGGAGCGCTCACATCATCATTTCCACAACATTTCATCCGAGTTTCCAGCTGATTTTTATAACATCATGGATTTTGTTTAATGTAAAAGGCTGGTTTACGATTTCTGGGCAGCAACCATTTTACCATCTTTATTCCTCATGGGGGTTACAAACAGACATGCTTGAAGGGGCCCTTATTGGATATTATGTTTTGTGTTTGTCTGCATCAATCTGTATAAATTGAATTTGCATTCTCAATGAGTGTCTGGGAAATAATGTAGCTGTGTCCTTACAATCTGCTCCAACACAGTGACTAGAGACTACTTATTTCTCTGGGATGCCTTGTTGGATGGGAGCCCAGGCGACGGTCATCGGCCCACTGGTTTGGCATAGAGCTCTCGTGGGCAGCGGCGCAGCTCCAAATGTGAGCCCATGGATCACAATAAATAAAAAACGGACAACGCCGGCGTAGCTTGCAGGGTATGTCAAATTGCACCATGGAATACAAGATATAAGGAAAAGCACAGATGAAAATGTGGGTAATAGAATGCTACTGCATGGTTATTTTTGATCACTGACCTAAAGAAAATAAGACTGCAGGCAAATGTTTCTGGTGTGTTGGTCACATTACAGTGTGCAGGTTCTTATATCATATTTTCTTTGGATGTAGCTTTTTGATGCATATTCTTGACAGCAGAACAGTACTATCTTCTGTGGAAAGCATGTTGGAGAAAAAACTAACCTTCACAAGCTAAAATAACCCTTCCTAGAATGCACCGCCATGTTCTTACCACCTTCTCCAGGCAACAGACATCATCACTTTTAACTACTTTCATCCAACTTTGGTGAACTCTGAAAGTCTGAATATACGGAATCAAGACTGAGGTGAATCCCAGCCGTTTTTTTTCACCTACTGGTTGAGAGAAAAGGTTGCTACCATTTGAAGTAAGTCTGCTCTTCCCACTCAAGGTCTGGCAGCTCATTAGGTTCTATTCCTATCCGTATGTTGGAAATTGCCTGCAGGTAAGTGAGACTTTCCATTTTTATTTTTTTCACCACACCAGAAATTTGCTCAGGAAACAAAAATGTGGCAAACACATTGTACAAGCTGGTAAAACCTTTGCTGGTTTGTATCTACATCGTGACAATATTTGCATGAAAGTACTCCCGATTATATACAGCTCAACCCCCATCAGTCACCTACACTTTTTCCTCCACCTGCTTCCTGTTTTCTGACATTTTGGTTCATTTATTTTTTGGTGAGATGCATTTGAATTTTCTTGGGGCTGCACAGTGAAGGAACGACTTGTAGTCAGCGTAACGCTTGATGCATAATGCTCAAATTTACATATTTTCACACTGAAAGTATTTCAGCAACAAATAGGTCAGTATCCTAAAACTAAAGTGGCCCCTTGAAATATGGAATACACAGATCAACCAGTAAAAACCAAAGTTACAATTCAAGCCCTCCAAAGTGTCCAACTAAATAAAACAAAGACAAACTCAAGAGTCTGAATCTCCGACAAAATCAATTTAAATACTCAATAATACTGAATTACTCATTACTCTTATTCATGACAACATTTCTGAAAGTGTGAGAAACAAAGCAACAAATGTTTCATCGGCACTGCATATAAGTACGATTTTAAGTTAAAGTTCCCATCCAGATATGTTTTAAGACATAAACATGTTCTACCTTAAATAATAATGTGTCTGATATGGGTTTTCCATACAAAAATTTAATTCATTACTTGTGCTTAAACATAGACCAACTTCTGCCTCATTGAAAAATACAGAATCTATGTCTCTACTTTATAGTTGGGCATGCTAGAGGCTGTGATAATCACAGCCAATCACATTTGCAACAATCTGGTACTGATTGCACTAAATTTAATCATCAGATCCACTCTTGGCACCAAGATTGCAGTGTGCTATTGGATTGGCAATGTTTCTCTCTCTATTGGGCCTCTACTTCATTTCAAACCAGTACAGTAAACAACCTCTGGGCACCCCAGGAACATATCAGTTTCCCATCACAAAACTGTGCTGGTGCCCTGTGTTGACACTAGAACAGAGTCCAACAAGTCAGAATTATAACCTAGTACATTATTCAGGCTTGGTGTTTTATATTTTATACCTATTCTATAGTTTTTTTCAGTAAGTATCGCAGAAAATTGACTTAGCTCATTATTTTAACAAAGCAATTTTTATGACATCACCTGGTGTTTCGAATGCAAAGATGACAGAATGGCTTTTGGTGTCTATGACATCACCGATGGCTTTTGGTGTCTATGACATCACCGATGACATCAGAGCCAAGTTCTCAAATAGGACTGGAATTCTGGCTCCTATACCTACCAGAATCATTTTGTGGATCAATCCAAATGGATGAGATAAAAAACAAAAGAGTTGTTAGACCAAAGGTTAACTTCACCAAAGCCCCCGCAATACACAGCACCAAAGCTGTAAATTGCCAACCAAAATCATATCACAAACCAACAGTCATGGATGTGAGACAGAAACAGAGTGTTGTTCGTCCACGCTACAAGGGAGACCAACAAAACCGAGCACCATACTATGGTGCTGAAAATTGCACAAACTTCTCAGGACCTCGGCTTCCTTATAACAAGCGCGCTTTTCAAAATGGCGTGGGCCAACCTAATCTGAGGCATGAGAATGCTGCTCTCAGAGCTCAAATAAAAGAATTTCAGCTCCAACAGCAGCAATCTCATCGCAGACAAGAAGCTGCAGAAAATGAGATTAAATATTTGAGGAAAGAGTTGAAGGTCCTTAATGGTAAATGCGCCAGCACATTTGCTGGGTTTAAGACAACCAATACAGAGGTGAGAGTCCAGCTGGAAGAGCTAAAGCAACAAAACAACTGTGCTGCACAGACGTCAGCCACTAAATCCTCCCAAAAAGACCCAGAAGACAGTGGGAATGATAACAATGCAGAGGAGCTTCAGCAGAAGCTCCCTAAGGCTGGGCAAGACCTGGAGGAACAGGCTGCCCAAAATGATGAACTACAAGAAAAACTAAGCACTGCAGAGAACCTCAGAATGCAGTGTGAGGTTAAAGTTCTGCAAGTAGAGAAACATTTAGAAAGTCTCACATTCTCCAATATAGAACAATTGGAAGAACTGCAGAGAGACAATGAGAAGGTTATAGCAGCTCTGAAAAAGGCAGAGCAAGAGAAGGCCTCCATTGAAAAGGATCTACAAGAACAGAAGGAGATGTGGGCTCAGAAGGAAGCTGCCCTGGATACCAGGTTGGCCAAACTCGAGTCCACCATGACAGCATTTTTAGACAAACAGTCTAAGAAGAAGAAGAGCTGGTTGGTTAGATTATTTTGTTGCAGCAGGAAAAAGTGAGGGGGGGAAATGGGAAAAAATTGGGGAGAGGGTGGGGAATTGGGAAGGGGTGGGGGGGTAATAATAATGATATTATTATCATTATTATTTTTATTAATATTTGTATGCATATATTTAAGTTTTAGTAGATAGTATCTATTTTGTAGATAGTATATTTTATATGTATATATTTTGTAGATAGTATATTTTATATGTATATATTTTTTAGATAGTATATTTTATATGTATATATTTTTGTAGATAGTATATTTTATATGTATATATTTTTTAGATAGTATATTTTATATGTATATATTTTTGTAGATAGTATATTTTATATGTATATATGTAAAACTCATAAATAAAAATAAAATAAAATAAAAATATATGTTGATGTTTCAGTGTTTCAGTTTTGTGGACAATGACATGTTATACTTGAGAGATGAAGGTGTGTTCATGCTGCTTCTGTACAGCTATGACAAAATAAATTCAAATACTGTATTAAATTATTATTATTATTTTCTTTTGGTTTGAACACTTATTGTCTTTATGACAATGTTTCCAATGTGTAGATGTCAGTATAATCTTGAGTTAAACTATTGCTACTATATTCATTTAATACAGATTTTTTTTGTATTTACTGTAGTTGTAGTTCTTTTCCAGAATTAGATTTCACACACATTTCACTACTTCCATCCCCTTTAAACATCAGGCTTTGCTTGTTAGAACACACTGACAATTTGAATCTTGTGGAGTATATTTATTTTTCCTCACTGTTGTCTGGGAAGAGTTTCAAATATAAACACAGAAGCTCAAATATTCTACCAGGAGCAGATGATAACTCTTTAAGTTGAATTTATCTTTCAGGACACATTGATCTATTAATCATCATGTTTCTGCATAATAGTTTACAATTTTACATGGTGTCACAATGATCATCCAATGATCACTACTGTAAACTACATTACATTAAATTAGAATTTAAAATGTAGTCTAGTGTCATATGTTTTTTTTTTTTTTTAAACCCTCTAACATTACTTGTTCTCATGTTCAGAAGACAACAGAAACTTTGGAGTTAGTTTCCATGGTAATATGATCTGTATCCAAGACCTAAATCAACAGTTACCATCACTCAGAAGTAAAAGTTGTACAGTAATACTACATTTACAGATTTTCATATGTTAAATAGTATAACATGATATAGTAACTATTTTCAGCTAAAACAATAATGGCACGATTGCACTCAATTTGACTCTAATACAAGAAATTGAACAAGGTTCATAAAGGCAAATACAACCAGAGGGAAAACTATCAAAAAATCCTCAGCTGACATTTTTGGGGTTTCTGCCTCTTGCAGCTTATTGTGTCATTTTAGAAAATCTTTTCTATCTTTACTTTGTGAAGAAAGTTTCCACCGTGGCTCACATTTGAAAACTTTATTGAATTCATTACCATCGCAGATATACCGAAATACAGGGCCGACTTTTACCTCATGCTTACTGAGCCACTTCAGAGACAAGTCATGTTTCAGTCATGAAGAGGTGCCTCTTAATTCTAATGTGTGATGAATTCATCAAATGTTTTATCATTAACAATAAAAAGAAAATAGAAAAAGAAATATCATTATTTGGTATATAACTAATCTGCTGCAGCACACCTTCTGGTCATGTGGCAATTTTAATAAAGAAAATGACTGTAATTTTTGGTGAGATATCCCACATTCACGCTGTTAGATTGGGATGCTGCTGGTGGTGACATTATTTATTTTTGCTCATTTTGACATATCAAATCATCACATTTTTTTAAATGGCGAAAATATTAACAAGTAGTACCAGTTCCTCCAGAGATGCTATGACACCATGTTGGTGTTTGGGAAAGGTGAGTAACATAAATCTAGATGGAAAAGATGATCAGTATGTTCAGGTTTTCAGTTTTTCAACCAGCCCTAAACAGAAACACAATTACATTACTAACTAAACCGCCTTAAAACAAAACAAAGGTTCTACACTAAAACGAACTCCTACAAACACAACAAAACAAAAGAAAATGCAACAAATCAAAAATGGCAGCTCTCCTCCAATAGAGCTTCCTGATAAGAGAAGGTACAGGCTAAAAAAACAAAAAACACCACTAAGATAATCATATAAATAACTGAGGCCAGGAAGTGCAACTCTTCAGCCTTTCTACACCTCAACAACAACCACAATAGTAATCATAGGTTGTGTAAAATATTTAATTTTGATTACTTTTGTTTTGTAGTGAGGTATAATGTACACACAGTATAATGGGCCAATAGGCTTGATCATTTGGATTTGATTATTATAATCTGCTAAAGTTGACAGGCAAAGGTTGGTTTTTGTCCATCTACAATATGAAGGTCCTCTGTTGAGGATTTTATGTGAATAAAATATTAGCAGTGTTCCGCAGTTCATGTAAAAGTGAAATCTCACTGAGCAGAAAAAGCAGCAGACCTCCACATATCACAACCATTAAGAATCCAAAAAACACTCCCAAATGACTTTATAGGGTCGGGAATCTCTCAATTAATCTCTTTGGAAGTGCTTGAGGTCTTAAGTCCATCTCAGAGTATGTTTTTATCCCCTTGAGGCTCTCGCAGACATGACATGATGATGGTGACGGCTCAGGCTTCAGGACCAGAGGGTGGACATTTGGATTCACCCCCCGAGGAACCACACAGCACATTATCAATACATTTAACAGCCACACATTCACCTGTGCAGGAATTTAAACCAAAACGTGAGCTGGAGGACACTAAAATATACTGTAGCGCAAATGGAAATATTGATATATGCAGCTTTAAGTGTGATTTAAGTTAGTAGAATTGTCTGGTATCTGCTGTCAATTTGAGTTATTTCTATCCTTTCTAGCAGAAGATTCTCTTGAATTTATATTTTGCTTCTGCTAAGTCAATATAAAGTTCTGAGTCCAATTCAGCATCACAACAAACCACTCATTTCTCACATGCCAAACAAGAAAAAAACCTTGACATGTTATCTTTTTTTCCAGTTTGTCTCATTAATGGAGGTTATGGCTTTATTATAGTTAAAGGTGCAACATATTTTCCATCTGCATTGTGCTCAGCGATGTTTCTGTGAGTTCATACTCTATTTAAAGGCCTAACGCTTGCCAGATTTCCACTTAACCTTGCACAGTCGCTGTTGGTTACCTTGCGTTTATGAGCTGCTGACTCTGAAAGACTTTCATTGGTTAGTGGAGAATTTTGTGGTCGTATAATGTTCTAAAAAGGGGGTTTTTCAGGCTTTTCCACGGTGCCAAGAATAGATCCTCCGGGGAAATACTGAATCCATGTAAGTGTTTTTTATTGTATTAACAGGAACAAAAAAGGCGGACTACGAGAGGAGGCTCAGCAGGGCCGGTGATCAACAAAGTAAAGTGTCCTTGAGTGTTATGCGGAAAAAATCGTGTTGTACATCTCACACGAGGAAGACAGCACGGCAAAAACCTGACTGTGGGCACAACAGAGACGTGAAGCATTTCACAGTGGTCCGCCTTATCTTCTGCTCCTCTGAGATTTATTACATTTGGCAAAGCTGCTATATTTCAGACTGCATTTTCCCCATTCACATGCCTTTTTTTTCTCCCGCTTGTATTATATTCAAAGTTATTCCTTTTTGGCAAGAATGCTCAGATTTAATGATAGCGAATATCATCTTCCATCCAGCATCCTCAGGTCTAAAATCCTTGAAGATGCTGAACCCCGCTGTGTACAGGGATGGATAAATCCACCAGAGATTTGATGTTGTTCCATGTGACTGCACTAGGGGGGTGGGGGGGGGGCTGGCGTTTCAGTTTACTGATTGAACTGGGTGCTGTTACGTTGCAGACATCAGCTTGTCTGTCACAACAGAATCAATTGGCCCCCCTTGAAATAGCCCCTGCCCTCCAGACTGGCTTCAGTAGCGTGCTTTAACCATTGACCTGCATATAAGCATCCCATGTAGAGAAAAGTGATGTGATAGACTATGATGCACTTCAATAATGCACAAAAATGGACAATTTAATTTCCACGCGTTAGTGAGGAGCAACAGGAAGATTGGTTTTGATGTGAGGGCCAGCAGGGCTGCATGTGGTTTGAGAAGTTGGGAGATTGGAGATTCAACCAGCACTTTACCTTTATCTCCCTGCACAGCTATCTCTTTGAGAGTTGTCCAAGCAGTATGCATCATCCGCCGGCGCAGCACAAAGGAATGCATCACACAATCATTGAGCGATTGTAACCATGTGTAGTGAAGCAAGGGCCCCCGATTCTCCTGGCGGGCAGGCAGACAGGCATACGTACAGGGATTTATATTATATATAAAAAAAAAATTAAAAAAAAAGGAATTGGAAATTCAATCACTCTTATTCCTCAGTGGTGCGTTATTATGATGGCGGATCTGTTTGGGCCCAGTTCACAGGAAGCATCTAGAAAATTATTTCGCTCAGCTGGAGTTTCGTACATGCAGCTTGAATACAGTCCCGGCGAATAGATCAAAACCTTGCCAAGACTTGCACAGAATATCCAGCGCAACAAGATAAACACACACACTGTTCAGAAAAAGTTTGCTTTTTATTTATATTAGTTTTTTGTTTTTTTTCCACTTGCTCTGACATGCAATGTGAACACAATATTGGCAGGCAAAACAACAGCTCACTACATCGCCGTCTCGCAATTGTGTGCTTTCATGCATAGATAAGGTAAACATACATACACTTTTCCTCCTCCCTACCGCCTCAATAAGAATCACACTGGTTGAAAGGTGGAAAATTCAATACTGCATATTCCTGTCAGTTTCCCTGAAAACTAAAACAATTTATGAGATCTAATCCATGACTGAATTATTGACCTTTGCTTCAGCAGCGGCTGCACTGATTTCTTTCCCCCAACAATAAACTCAAACTCATGTACACTCTTGATGCCACAGGGGTATGTGGACAGGATATCAACACTCCTCTGCACTTTGCTACTTTGTAAAATACCACCTCGCACAGTAATATGATAATGCATTGCATTGGCGTGCACTCTTAGCTGCCCACACAGGCAAATTACCTGGCAGTGCAGTGAGTTTCCTGTGTTGGACTGTGCCATGGCGCTGTACAGCTCTGCTATAGCAAGCCAGCGGTTGGTGTAAGGTTAGGTAAGGTGGCCTTGACAGCGGTAAGCCGCAGATCAACTGGGGTGCAGCCAGAGGCAGCGCGATGATGGGTACTGGAAGAAATACGAAAGGAAAAGAGGTTCATGGTCCTGCAGTCGTGGCCCAGGCTGACTCCACATTTGCCTTGACACATTGGAGCCCGCATGCCGAGAAAGAAATGAGACACATGAAGGCTTGAACAAAAAGGGGAAGAGGAAAGGTTTGAGGGTGATTGAGATAAAAAAGAGAAAGGGATGCACTCTGTGTGTGTGTGTGTGTGTATGTGTGAGTATGTCCACGTGGTCAACAGAGTGGCCAGTAAGGCAGGATTCAGCTGTGATGTTCCTGACAGATGCTCGCAGACAAAATAAACACTCTAAATATAGTAGCCTGTGCACACCCCCAATACACACACACACACACACACACACACACACACACTATACAAAGTGTACAAGCATGGGTGTATTCACGGTGAAGTCCACCCACACACATCCGTACTGTATGCTTGTGTTGTGATGGCACGCTGTCACTCAAACACTCACAGAAGCATACTGTAAAGTCAGACACAGACGCAAACGTGAAGTGATCGTGATTGCTCGAGACCAACGGGGCTGCGTCAAAGGAGCGATCCGCCGCTCTCTCCATCTCACCCGTTATTTATCTTGAAAGGGTTTTTTTGGCGACGTCTGACTTGAGTCAACTTCAATCTCAAAGCAAACATTTGGCCCTCGTGACTTTGCTTCAGTGCACCAACATAATGATCTGCTGCCTTTGTGATTTATTTGTCTGCTCCCCCGAACGGCCTCAGATTGACCCTGCCAGAGCTTTCTTTTATTTTTTCCTACCCCCTCCCCTGTTTCCTTTTGTCAAAATCAAGCTGCCAAAATAAGATAAAAACTAATCAGGATTCCTGTAATCAATAGATTGATTTTGAGCACATGTACAGTAGATAAGCTATGATTTAGTGCAGATATTGTGTCACGTGACATGTAATGGCATGTCAGTGTGATGTCTGTCACCAGTGAATGTGTGTCTCATTTGTCTGCATTTCAAAACATTAAGCAGCCAAAAGGAAATTAATTATGAAACATATTCAAATGAATAAAAGGAAGATACAATACTCCCGTAGGGTTCTCATTGCTTTTTAAGGTTTAATTACAACTTGTAATGCATTATGTTAATAATATGTGGCCTGTGTGCATGTTCCCTGATTAAAAATCCTCCCACACTGCCTTTTGAACTGGTGGAGATTTGAAAAAGCCACTCTTAAAACCGGTTCTTCACGTTGGAAATGTTGCGAAATATTTGCCCCTGTGGCTTGATCAAACAACCCGTAGTGAATTATCAAAGTAAAAGCCCTTCACTCACACGCCACTTTCAGAGGGGAGGCGTTATTATGGATAGAGAGTGAGGGCCCTCTTCAAACGAGAGCTTTCTAAAGATATAGCAGGAGCGGCATAGGATGCGTGAGCAGGGTCTTCATCTTAAAGGTAAATTAGTGCGGGGGTTGGGGGGTGTATAGGCTTGTCAGTTTGTCGAGCTTAAAAGGTTTGAATTTACCTGACATCAAAAAGGATGGGCTCGGCTCGATGATTCGAGGTAACTGTCCTTCATAAATGTTTGCTCGTGACTCATTCCAGTGCTGCTAAAGACCTCTTGTCCCTTGTGTGAGTCCTTCTAGATGTTTATTGGTGTAATAAAATGTTTTAAGCAGGACAGAAATCACTGAAGGACATTTAGGCCAGATTGAGAACACTGTTCGTCTCTGCTGCCCTTGCTATTGTAGCTTCAGTTTTGTCATTGGCTTGGGAACGCTATGTAAAACATTCCAGCAGCAGACTTTATTCAGACTAGTCACACTTGAGTACTTTACCCTTTCCTGAACCCTAGTTAAGCTCTGATTGTTTATAGGAATTAAGTAAAGCCCGGGTTTCAACCTGTCTCTGCTTATTTTTTATGCTATCTTGCATCTGTCTGTCCTCTGCTGTACCCTTCACAAAAAAAAAAGAATGGCAGCATAAAATGTCATTGTCTGTAAGCCTGAAAGTGAGTTCAAATCACGGCCTTCCATACGTAGGACTTTTCAAAAGTAACCTCATGCTTTTTAAATTTTCAATAATGCAACTGTCAAATGGTTTGACTCGGTGCCATCATATTACTTCTGCTTATGTCTATTCTACTTTTAGGTCTATTCCCCACTGCTGTGCCCTATCTAACCATCTCACCACCAAACACTCCAAAGAGATGATACAAACAACGCAAAACAAAAGCAGACTTCAAAGAAATATGTGAGAAATTAATGAATAAATAAATTATAAACTGAGAATATTTCCTCTCTCTAGTCTTTCTGCGTATGTAGTGTGAAATATTGATGAGTCCACCTGCACTTATGGGGTTGAGGGGGTGGAGGGTGACATTTTGATTGACATCTCTAACAAGGCGGTAGTAGAGCGCTCATTTCCTCGGTATCATGTCTATTTCCCCACAAATTATCTTGCAAGAATTTCCAAATAACGCATGGGATTGTCAGAGGATTTACTAGAGGAGTGTTTATTACCCACAGTTTTTTTTGCAATGCTAAATTTCTCCTCAGCTCTGCATACAAGGTACCCTGATGATTTAGAGGCTAAGATGTCTAGTTTTCAGACAGTCGTATCTGAGCAGCCGACATCGCTCATATATTCAGTTATTCAAGTGATTTGAAAATCTGCCAACATGTGGAGCATGGCAGAAATCCTAGTAGGGACCTTCACCAGGGCTGCTACTTAGCTCTGGTCACAGGGGTAAAGCAGGATTAAAAAGACTTGTTTATGTCTACATTTACTTTGTAAGCACAGACTGGGAAAAAATATCTAGTAATAGTCTCTATAATATTTACTGAGTGTTTTATTTCTTTTTAATAGCTCTCTTCTTACTGGGTGCTTTCCCTCCTACCTTAAACATTAGAAGTCCACCCACTTTGAAAAATCTAAAAGCACTATTAAAAAGAGAAAAAAGTGATCCTCTCAAGTTTCATGGCATATTTATATTTAACTCATTTCAGTTAATTTCCTATTTATTTCATAGCATTTAAACTGCCTCTTATAAAAGCAAACAATGGTTCAGCTGGTGATTGTACAATTTTAATGCAGCTTGATTTTAGCTGAGCATTTCTTGAAATCACCTTTTACAATGGGGTTAGCATCAGGGATACTTTAGACAGTTTTAAATGACACAAGTCAAATTGATTGGATTCATTGGTAATGCCTCCTCTTTGGTGCCCCCTCTGACCAGTGGTGTTCCTCAAGCCTCCATCCATGACCACCTTTTGGTCTTTGAATATAATCCCCAAACTCAACATTAACTACTATTATTATGCAGATGATGTTCAGATCTATGTCCACTGTAAACAGGAAGCAAATTGTCTACTGTAGAAAATATGGAAGTATTGTTTGGTTGATGTTTTTCTTCACATCTGCCAGGGATCATTTATGAAGTGACCGCATGTCACAGGTTTAGTGGACGGTGTCATATTTGGCTGCAGTGACTGGACTGAGTTGGAAGGTAAGCAGAGGGGGAACACACACTGCTTGTCAAACCAAGCACTGTTGCTTCTCACATTTGCTGACAGTGACTGCACTACCTGTACTGTACTGTACTGTACTGTCAGCATCTCATTCACAGTGTGAGTGGGTGCAGGCATCATTGTCTGAATTTCTGTCTGCTCAGACTCAAGCGCAATCCCAGAATTTTCAAAATAAAACACAGTCAGCGGCATTTTCAAAGGTTTCCATTTTAGGGGTTTGAAAACGTTGTAGTGCGGCATAAATGTAGCAAATGAAACATGGATGTGGCCTTATATTAATTTAAATTTAGTCTATTAGAATGCATGTGCTGCATGTCCTTTCATTTTATCCAGTGAAGTTACAAAACATTGTATTTGGTCCTCAGAAGTCTATCACCACTCAGAACACAACATGTCTCACTGGCTGCCTCTTGGCTTTCAACAAACACGTCTCAAGCATCGCCCTTCCTCCAAATCTCAAGAATCAGGTCTTTCCTATCATGCACTGACCTTGACAAGTTCATACATGCTTTTTTCAGGGTTAAGCAAAAAAAAGTAGACCAGACTTTCCTTTTTTGTCCTGAATGAAAAAAAGGAGAACAAAAATGACACAGGTTTTGTTTTTGTTTTTCTGTGTCATGAACTTGAGACCTATGACTAATTAGGCTTGTTCACAGCCCTTTAGGAAATAGGTTAAAACATAAACTATGAGCTGAATGTTGACATTCTGTTTGGCCTTTCCAACTTAAACGAGGGTCTGGGGTGATAGTGAAACTGTTTTTGTATTTTTCTGTCTTTGCACAGGGATTTATTTAGAGTAACCATATTTTAATTTGAACAATATACAAATATTTTACCAATACCAACTTTTTTAAAAACTTGGATAAATGAGTCAGATGCAATCAGACTGTAATTGACGTTTGTTACTTTTGCCTCTCTAAGATAAAAGAAACACAAAAATAACAGCTGGACAAATCAACCACAGAACAAGTAATAAATGCTCCAGTTAGACTTCCAAGCAAATAACCATATTTCATTATGAAACTGGTGCAATGGAGCAAACTAAGTGCATTGGCATCATTGTATCTTATCAATAACAGGGTTGGAACCGTCATAGAGTGTGAGAGTGTGTGTGTGTGCGTCATGTCTCTGACTTCCGTGTCACAAGAGAAAAAGGTCCATGTTGCAACCATCTCCCCCCGATACTTTCATCCTTTCCTTCCTCTACTATTTAAAAGACAGAAGAATGTTCCAGCACAAAGGTCCACAACATACATAAATCCCTATTTGAGCACAATGAACACTCACAATATCCTTATCTTACAACACAACCTCATTTTCCCAGATTGTGTACACTGTCTGTTCATGTAAGTGCATTTACTGGGAGAAGAAAAAGACTCAAGAAAGGACTGATGAAAAATATGACAAACTCAAGGCATCCAGAGCGACACAGACAAATGGAGGCAGGCGGAAACACATTTGTGTGTGTGTGTGTGTGTGTGTCTGAGAGACAGACAGACTTCCCCTGGAATTCCCTCTCAGGCTGGTGACAGGGAGTCACACACTGTAATGAGTGTCACAAAGGTTAATGAGGTTCCTCCTTTGGCGACTTGATCCCTGGAAGACTCTCACCTCTAATAGAGACGGAAATATTTAAATTTAGATTACAGTAAAAAGTCGGCAAACCCCTCCTCCACACACACACACACACACACACACACACACACACACACACACACACACACACACACACACACACACACACACACACACACACACACACACACACACACACACACACACACACACACACACACACACACACACACACACACACACACACACACAAGAATCCCCTTCAGGCCACCTTTTCTGGACCTTTAAGTATAGACAGAAATTACTGGTTGAATGTCCTCTCTGGCTATTATATTCATTAAATTGGTTTGGCCCTGTTGCCAACAATCTCCAGACTTGAATAGAAAAAATAATAATTTAAAAAAGGTTTTCATTAACAATAGAAGCAGGTTTTTTTTCTGTATTCCTGTTTCAACAGTCTAACCTCAGCCATGGTTCATCCCGTTTCACCAAATTAAAAGGGCTGGTTACGACAATGGAAGGAAATTCCCACTGCATACAAAAAGTAATAAATCTAAAAGTATAAGGTTATGTAGACTGTCTCCTGTGCCAAGAAGTCCTTGGAACATTAGTTTTGACCATCCAACATGACCTGAACAATAAAGATGATATTAGCATTTTCTGATTGTCCATCTCTAAGATAAAACATGTTTTATGCAGCTAGAACCTAACAGCACATGCCTTATACCCACAATGTCCCTGGTTTCAAGGGACAGTTATGGTGAAGCCAAAATAATAACTTCCACTTTAGCAGCTTGTTTAAAATAGTAACAGCTTAATTGGCTATCTAACTATCCAATAACTAATTAAAACACACTGATTATTACATTACAAATTAGACAAATGTTTTGCATGTCTTCATCTGAGCTGATCAGAGAACATGGATGAAATGCTTTGCTATGCTTATGTGCCTTCAGTTCGACTGCATGTGTTGAAATCCCTAAAACAGCTTTCTACCTGTCACTTTAAGCAAATTATGCTTCAATTATGCTTAAAATGATGCTTCTTCCAATGCAGGTAAACATATTACAGATAGCTGTAGGTTGCTTGCAGAGAAGCCAACATGCACACCTCCCAAATTTCAACGATGCATTGTGCGGACCTACGTGTCAAGCAACTTTATTGCTTTATCTGATTCCTGTCAGGACCACATAGACAAAAACTACACACACATATAAAAGAGACAGCCAATGAATATCTGAGTGACCCTTGTGCAGATTACTTTACGTACAGCTCACAGAAGCATAATTCAGATTAAATGACGCAGAGAAAATGACAGCTAGAATGCGTCTCAGCAATCACACTTCAATTTAACTCAAATACTGCATTTACACTTTTTATGATATTCAACATCTGCCCAACACACAGGAAGTAGCGAAGTGTAAAATGAATCACACATCTGCTCATTGTAGCTGTTAGTCTCCTATTAAAAAAGTCAGACAGTCATACACATAACCACGAGACCTTGCTTGTCAAGAAAACATAAACATAAGTCATTTGAAGCATTTGAACAAACAACAGATGCTGTTGTTTTTCCACAATGACGACAATTTCTTTCTAAAAGGGTTCTAAATGCTACTGATGCTCACTTTAAAGCAGTTAACGGCTACCAGTATGCAGCCAGTGAATATGAAAGGAAATGAAAGAAGAAGATGGCTGCTCATGAGTGTGTTTTATTTGCATCTACTACTATATTCTACTCCTGTGCGGCTCTGTAACAAATGTTGTCATGCAGAATCATATATTCTCCGACTTATATATCTAAATTTGATATGCTGTATCTCCTGCATATGAAAGTGAAAAACTTGAAATTCTTTCCGTTCACCTCTCTCAGAGATCTGTTCATATATTTAGGTATGTGTACAAAATTGTCTTTACAATCTGTATAGGATCTCTCATCTCTCAGTGGATCTCAAAATGAATAGAAATTGTGTTGTGAGAAAGTTACCTCCCAAACATATTTCGCCCAGTGTTGGAGGAGCTCTACAGTAACTCTATCTCAGTAGAGCAGGTGTGTTTCGAGGCAACTGTTGTGATTGTCATCTATTATAGAGGAGCCAAAAAAGCCCAAAGTTTGCAAGCACTCCTTCAGAAAAGAGGAAACTGGAAGCAGGACACACACACACCCACCCACCCACACACACCCACAACACACACACACACATTCACATACACGCTTCCAGTTTGGTTTTGCATTCATTTTTTACACCACAATCTGTTGAGCTATGTCTACAGGGTCCTATCTTTAAATAATAGATGTATTAGAAAATGGAGCATTTCTACCACTGTAAAAGCCCATGAATAAATCAGGATTATGAACGTACACCCGTGTGTGTGTGTGTGTGTGTGTGTGTTTGTGGACACTTGCAGCAGCCCATCACTAAGCAGAGCCTTGAAAATGAGCACAGCTGAATCAATTTGTCTGACAACCAAAATTTAAAAAATAAACAAACATTAACTGTGGCAGAGGAAGCTTTAATTTGCATGGCTGTTTAATTGCATTCATTGCACAAAATTCATATTTTTCTTGCTTCTTTGTAAGTAGTTTTGCGTAAGTGATCAATGAATGAAGTTATTCTCCTCTACAGATTTTACCACGCAACGACTTTCTATCATCTGCCACTTATTCTTGTCAAGGTGTCATTTCTGTGTTTTGTTTAATAGCCATGTTTTCCATGCGTATTTTATTTGAACACACGTTGCAGAGCGCCATTTACGTGATATAAGCTATTTAGTTCAAAATGGATAGAGTGAACTATATTAAATTGTAGCTGTAATTTCTCATTAGATCTGACCACAAAAGGGTACCCGATAACGCCCCTGGGGAGCAGCCAATAGTCCATTAATGTTCGCTTTTGAAAAGATTTTGGTTGTCCAAAGCGAGTTTAATTGCGTTTTCGGTCCCACGTTGGTTGATTATGCTGCTATTGCTTCAAACCACAGAACAAGGATATATAGAAGTGGGCAAAGGCTTTGACAGGTTAGATTGTCCTGCCTTGGGATTCGCATTTAGCCGGAGACCCCCGACGGCTGTGTGCTCAGAGAGCTTTGAGAGACAGCTACAGGGTTCCTCCGAGCGACAGAGAACGATTTAGTCACTGTTTCATTAGGCACTATTTGAACCTACCACTGTGGTGATTCATCACTCCAGCAGTATGTCTGTCTTTTTATTGAAAGACAGTGAAGACAGATGAGAGGGTAGAGTAATGATGTATGGCTGTGTATCGCTGGGTAATATGTTAAATCCATGTGTTTGGGCTCTGTTAGACTCAAAGTCGAAAAGGCAGAAATTCCCCATCTGTCAGCTCTAACTTTGTTTACCAAACATAAAATACAGTTGCTGTTATTACATTTAAAAAAGTATCACACATGCAGTTTGTAAAGCAGGGAAGAGTGGTGGTAATAATTTAAATCTGGAAGCAACTCAATATCTAAATGTGAAATTTAGTCACTGCTGAATATTTCATGGTGAAAGTAAGATGCTGCTAAATGTAAAGCTCAAAAATATGCTTCCTTGAAAATTAATGTGGTTTGAATTCTCTTTTTTAAGGTTCCCGAAAAGTATTTTAAAGTGGTGCAATTTCCAAAACATGATTTTAAATATTTCGTTCTTACAAATTCAGACAATTCAAGTGACCAAAACTCCAAAAAATACATTGAGACAGGTGAGTGAAACAAGACACAGGTGGGCAAACACAGGAGGTAAAGACAACCAAACACAGGTAGAAAACATTTCAAAATAAGACAGGAACACTATGAGTTCAAACACAAACATAGAAACTTTAACATTTGGACTGCCATGGAAGCACAATCGATAGGATGGACTCTATAAAATCAAAGTCTAGTAAACCTATAAGTATCAATAGAAGCATGAATGTTTAAGTGGAGTTTTGGATCAGAACTAGTTTTTGATCTATTGGACATTGAATTTTCATCTAAGCATTATTGCATTAAATAAAAAAAAAACCCAACAAATACGTACACAAAACTCATAAAGCATTTACTATTCATAATAGACTATTTAAATATAGTATCTAACTCCCTCCATGCCACATCAAACACATTCTCCTCAAATATCCTTTATGTAATTTAATGAGTCTGTTAAATCAAAAGTGTCCTTGCAACTGTAAAATGGGCAGGAAATTGATTAAATATAATGATTTTAGGAAAATTTGGACTACAAGAAAAAAAAACACTCAAAAATGATGAATGGATGAATACATGGCCTTAGGCATTGTATGTTTTATTAATGTTAACTTTATCCTTCACTGTGTTAACCAGAAGCAGTATCAGAGCAGCAAAGCTACTGCTCACATTTCTGTAGCTGCAGCCTGCACATTATAGATGCCTGGATGCTCTTGCACTGTCAACATTGGGTTGTAGCAGAATGACACGCCAACAAAGACGTCTGCAGCGTGGACGTCTCACAGATCTGAACTACATAAGGCAATACCCTGCAATCCCAACAATAAAAGCAGTGAGCAGAGCGAAGACACAAAGAGAAAAACCAAACAAAGCGAAGACGAAAGGAACAAAAGGGTTTTTTACTGCATCAAGATATTTGAGTGCAGCTTGTGAAGCGAGATGTTATCTATCATGTTTTAAAAGTCTTCCTCGTGCACATGACAACTGAGGTTGGAGTTGATGTTTCCCGCTGATTGACACCTCACCTGTAAAACGCCGGGCTCCACAGTGCAGCGCTGGCCTCAAGGTGAACGCTACAAGCTTTCTACATTGATTTATATCTGAGACACATGAGGAGGGGTGCACAGAAAGTCACGCACACACACTCATCCCTTCAAAGTCGGGCTAGACCTGCACGTGTTCAGGTCAAGCACACACGCAAAGTCAATAACTTGACAGGTGTCAAATCTAGCTTCAGTCTGCCTCCCTCTCTCTTTTCCTTGGCCCTCGTCTTTTTTATTTTTTTATTCCAGCATTCCTTTAGCACCAGAACTCCAGTGCCCCTGAGTATTAATTATTTGTATTGCCTGTGCTCTGATCTACAGTCTCCTGTTAGGATTTGCATGGATGGTGCAAGGCAGGCATGTCTAATCCTTTGCCACAGAGAATTTCAGCATCTTTATATAATAAGGAACATGAAGAAAAGTTACAAAGAAGAGGAAGAAAAAAAAAGTTCAGTGGCACAGTGGATGTTGCTCAGATTTTCTCCAAATGGTTAAAGATGAAGAATTCTGCAGCTGCAAGAAAAAGAAGAAGATTCAGTTCAGATTTGTGGACTTTTTATCCTATATATGAAACTTTTGGGTTTGGCAGTGGATCACTCACAGAGAACAAAAAGATTCACTGATGAACTTACATTATTCACACACTCAGGGACACTTAGAGGCCTTAAAGTAAGGCATGAACACCCGCCTCGAGTGACGCCTCAATTAGACGCTGATTTTAAATTAAATTACCCATCGCTGAAATCCCAAGATCGCTGCGGATTTTTTGGCCGGGGGATTTTAAGACCCACTTTATCTGCTGAATCTTCCCAGTTTTGTCATTTGAAGCTTAAATAGACAGTGCTGGGGATTTAGAATGGAGGTGTAATTAAATGCTCCCAGACTAGTAATAACCGTAAGCAGGCCTAAATGTGTTAAAGTGTACTGAATTGTGACCGGAGATTATTAGCGGGGACTTTCGTTAATGATACCAGCCTTGTATCCATTATAAAAAGCTGATTGTGAAAGCATGTGGCTGTAGACTGTTAGTGGAGCATCCTGTTTGGTTTCAGAGAATAAAGAATGAACACTTTCTATTCATTGTGTGGATGAAAAAGGAAAAAAAAGAGTATAATTGTCTTGTTTATAATTGTCTGGATTTTACCTCCATGTCTGTGTTATCATGTTATGTGTAGTTGAAGGACGGGGTTTGCACAACATGAGGGGAGAGACTGCACTTACATGTTATAAATCCCACTTTGCACTACGAGGTCACTGTAAAGCTGAATGCTAAAGTTGGAGTCACCACTTTAATGTGTATTTAAAGTCTAGTAATCTTCATTTTAAAAGCAGTTTGTATTCATCGCAGTGTTAGAAATGTGTGGTGGCCTCCGAGTAAGCACTGCATTTATCTAAATAGATGTTTACATCCTTAAATTTCATCTTGGTAAAGATTTCTACAGAGAGTGCTTTGATTTCACGAGAGCATTTTTAGCAAAAACATTCTTTAACAAGCCTAAGTGCTATGGACAGGACCCCCTGGTATCATAATGCTGCAGTAAAGAAACTCACCCACACATGTGCGTTAGTTTAGCCTGGAATCAAAGCCCAACAGGCGTCACTCAATATATCCCCCCCTGCTCTGCAAGTGTCTCAATTAGGAATTACAGCTACTCCCCAGGCATTGCAGCTAATGAGAAAGTTTCCTTAACCTTAGCTTTAGTCTTACTTGTCTGTTTAAATAAAGAGGAGTATAAACAACAAAGGGAAAAAAGTGGAATTTGTTCAATTACATCCTTTCAATAATTCAAAAGCAGCCTTGTCTGAGTAGTTGAACTTGTCTGGCTGGGGATCAAATCCCATCTGAACGCGCTCACCGCTATCAGTCTTCCCTTCTCCGATTCTCTCTGTTCCCACTGAGCAAAATGTGGGTGTTTTTTTTTTTTAATACAGCTAAATGAAGCATATCTCTCATCAGCAGTGTGAGCCCTCTTGTTGGCTCTCGTTCTTTTGCTAGGGGGGCTTTAATTGAATGCGAGAAAAAATGGTTAACGGGAGGGATGCAAAGTGATTCTGAGTAGTGACAAACCCAGTTCCTCCACCACTCATCCCAGTGTTGAATAAAAAAAAAAAATGATGTGTCATTTTGGCTGTTCCGTGACAAGAATTGTTCATCTAACTGCATGAATTGTTCCATACTTCTGAATCAACTACTTCTGTCTCTGTCCGTGGTGCTGAATGAAGAATTATGTGTCACTGTCCATAGTTTGGCATGACTTTTCTCATTGTTCATGGGTTTGCTGTTATATCACTGCCTTTGGTTGTGACTGAACAAGGCTGTGTAGCTGTCCATGGTGCTGAATGTTTTTTTTTAAGTGTCACTGTCCATGGTTCTGAATCAAAAATTGTTGCCCTTATCTGTATGAATTGTGTGGCCCCCTTTACATCTGAATCAACTACTTGTATAACTGTCTGTGGTGCTGTATCAGACATCTGTGACACCGTCTGTGTGTCACTTTCAATGGAATCAAACATCTGTGTCGTTTTCTGTGGTTCCTACTGAAAAGTTTTGTATCCCTGCTTATGTTCTGAATCACAATATTACATCACTGCCCATGCTTTCATGCCACTGTCCTTGTGCCTAGCTCTACCTTGATTTAAGAACTGTTTATTGCACTGTCCATGACTTTCCTGCTCTCTCATTCATTTCTCCTTTTATAAGAGAAACTCAATAGTCTTCTCAATAGCGAGAAGTACATCAAAATGTAATGTTGGAAATATAAATATACAGTGAATTGTATTGAGTTTTTAAATGAAAATGCATGCCATGGTCACTTTCACTTCTCATTCCATTGTGGGAATTGTTGAAGGTATTATATAAAGGGCATATTTTCAACTCAGAATTTGGATACTCAAATTAAACGCACTATATAGTAAATTAGGAGTGATTTTGGACATGTCCTTTATGGTTCTGTATGAATTGGGTCACTGTGTGTTACTACCACTGCAGAATGGTGTCACTCTCCATGGTTCTTAAATGAAATGATGTGTGTGTCACTGTCCATGGTGCTAAAGTAAGAGTTGCCTGCCACTGACCATGGTGCTGAACACATTGTGTGAAACTGTGCAAATTCTCAGTCAGGATGTTGTGTGTGATTGATTCTGAATTCAATAATAGTGTGTTACTGTCCATGGTGCTGAATCAAATGGAAATATCAGGCAAAATATTCAGAAACTGCATCAAAATTGCACATTTTTGTCTGTTTACTTGTGTTTAGACTGAACTTTTCAATACAGATGATAAGAAATGTAATTACTATGGAGTTACATTCAGTATCTCAGTATTTACAGTGGTAATCTGGTATTCCGCAATATGTGGCACACTATTATTTTCAGAATAAACTTCCCACTTGATTGTTCACCCATTTATTCAGTCAATTATCGGGATATAGCCATGGGTGGTGCCTGGAATACCAATGCTTCTCTCTTTTACCCTGTATCTTCTCCTTAACCTCATTCATTAAATATCTATACTGCTGAGGACACTGTAGCCCTCCAAGAACAAGATTAGATGGAATATTGTAACATGTAACTTTTCAGACCTACAGCGGGTGAGATAGAATTATGCAGAAATTTTAAAGAACCAAAACTTTCCTTTACAAATATCTGTATATTGTTCTGGTGCATTTTTCTCCACTCAATTGTTCACAGCAGCTCTTTTACCATTTCTTCTTCGCATAGTCTCTTTGGTTGTTTTATATATGAGAAACCACTCTGTAACTCATTCACACCCTCATTTTCTCTTGTCTGGACTACTGTTATTCACTATGTCTTAATGATGCACCAGTGTACCGTCTACAGTTAATACAGAATGCAGCAGCAAGGCTTTTCAGTAACACTCGACCATAGACAACATATCACTCCGGTCCTGGCTGAATTACACTGGCTCCCCATCCATTACACAATCCAATTCAAAATTGTACTAATAACCTTCAAATTTGTATATGGTCTAGCTCTGCTGTACATTTCTGAACTCCTCACAACCTATTAAGCACCAAGATGCCTCAGATCTGAAAATCAGATGTTCTTACATATTCCAATGTCCAGGCTTAAAACCAAAGAAAACCACGCTTTTACTGTTGCTGCCCCAATATTGTGGAACAAACTTCCCCTCAGAATCAGGTCAGCTCAGTCAGTGCCTCATTTTAAAAAGATTTTAAAGACACACTTGTCAGGCATTTTTTTTATAGTATTGTATAATTACTGCTCTTTGTTGTTTTATTTATTGTTTCATGTTTCATGTATTTATGCTTGATTGTTTTTATTGTGTTTTTGTGTATGTTATTCTCTTATTATATTGTGTAAAGCACCTTGTAACTTCGGTTTTGAAAGGTGCTATTGAAATAAAGTTTATTATTATCATCATTATCATTATTATCATTATTATCATTGTTCATGCAAAATTAAACCAAGTGTAAAGTGTCATCCCTGGTTTCCATCTCATTCCTGTCAATGCTTCATTAAAGAACAAGAATCAGCTGGCTGTAAATACAAAATCAGAATTGTCATATAATGCATAAAATATATAATTTATATATTTTCAGTATGTAAAATAAAATATCAAAAAAATATCACGTATTACAAGCACATTACAATACTCAACATTTATGATTAGATTTACACACATGCATCTAAAAGCAGGTATATGATGTATAGAGGAACCTTGCAGCTCCACTCCTACTACCGCTCTTCTAGCTGTACAACAGTTCAAATAAAAACTGAAAGACTGGCCACGACACAGCATGCCTGTATTAGTTTTGCTAGACTGAGTGCACAATGAAATGAGGATTAAAAACATTGGATATGAGCCCAGAACCCATTCAAACAGAGGACAACCTGCTTTTCTACTGTCATGATGGGTTTACACTAGATGACCAAGAGGAAATGACTGAACGCCTTCCGAGTAAAGTACCTAATTTCATGAGATTGCTGAAATCTAAAAGCAGACTCGATGTTTTTATATATTCCATACCTGGAGGCTAAGTCAACACAATAAGCCCTGATTGGGATTTACCACTTCAATAATGCCGCATTTGAAGCATAGTTCAGCATATAAAATGGTAAAAATGAAAGCCATCGCATACAGCCGTGATGAATTTCTTGGCATTGCACAGCACAAATTAAAATTACAGTAGATACAAATGGAAATGAGCCAGTGAGCTGCTTCCTTTTTGTCATGCATAAACCAAAAAGTGCGTATGGATTGAAGAAGAGACATATATATAAATTAATAAAACATTGTGCTATGCGTTTGTCTCGCATTTGTAACAGTATCTTCCATCTTCGTGGTTTTTGAAACAGATCGGTTGCCTAATCTTTCCCTTGTGGACAGTGACAAGATGAAAGGATTCAATCTTTTCCTAACATTCCCCCTTGGGAATGCTGCAACAGCGCCACGGTAATTCACTCTTGCATGAAGTGGCATGCGGTTTGGAAAGTGAGACTGCTTATGACACATACATATGTAGCTGTCATTTCTCAGACCCGATGATTACCTCTCCGTTACAGGCTTCAGGCTCTAAACTGGTCACATAAATGCCATGGCGGAAGAACGAGAGGGCTTTGCTGTATATTGTCGTGCAGCGGAGACCATTAAACTGTCCCGGTGATCCACAGTGTATATACATACTGTGTGTTTGCATGGGCAGAGTTTGTATAATACACATCATAAAACAGTAAAACCCTGCATGGCGTGTGCAGGGCCTGAGCAAACAGCCCTCTCTTTATTGCAATTTGGTGCCACTTATTTATGTTCAACCCAGCTTGTTTAATGCTTATTGATTTCACAGAATGATGATGATGTTTAATTGAATGTTCAGCTGCTTCTAATACTTATAGTTATCAAAGTAGATGAAGAAATAATTGCTTTAATATAAACTCTAAAGTGAGAGCTAATCATTCCAAATCCTTTTTAAAGTTTAAATTTTAATTTACATGATGGCTGTTCCCAAGTTACTGACATATTATTCACCTTTAGTTAAAAGTTTAATAATATTTTAAAAGTTTCTCATTTCTCAATTACCCATTTTTCATTTTGATGATTAAGCACACAAAAAGTGGCTGAAACTTTAATAATATACGGATGAAAAAGGGGGAAATCGACAGCGTCTCATTACAGGCAGTTGCAAGTCCTTTGTGATTTAGAGTGATAGAGCTTTAAACTTATCCTAACCTCAGTCCAACATCACATTTCAAAGATATAATCGTCTTTTCTTTCAAGTGTCATTTATCAAAATCATCAGTGAAATACTGAAGGAGGGCTAATTGTACATCGATGTCATCAGAAGGGGGAGAAAAAAGGAAGATACTGTGAGGCCATAACAAAGTACATTTCAGACTCAAAAGCCTGATTGAGGAGCTCTGATCACACACCGGGGGCCCAGATCTGTCAAAGCCTCTCAAAGCAGGGGCTCTGATGTTGAAGGGAAAAAGGTGGATGAGTGGACACAGTTGTCATGCAGTGACACGGAAAGTATGACACGTACTGTAGGTAGATCTGCATCTGAAGTGCTTTGCTCACACAGAGTTCAACCTGGTATCTATTTTGACTCAAAGTCCCATTGCTAAAATCCTATGAATAAGCATCACACCTGAGGTACAGGCAGGGTTGTAGTCAAGGTAACGAGAAGTCAGGTCTTTGATCAGATTTAAAGATCTCCCTAATTTTTAAGGAGACAAACGTAAACACATAACTACATACTTTAGTGTTTAAATAAGTAAGTAATACAAATTAAACCATTTAACCAGCATCTCACTTCAAGCCATTCACTTTTACTCATTCTTGCAAACATAAGAATAAACTTAAAAAGAATAAATAAATCAGATTTCTTTTGACTCAACAACACTCGGGCACACACATCTTCTGATTAGTATTGTACAAAATGACACATATGACAATAAAAGCATAATTAAGTCCTTTCACAACACAAGTTAAACCATTTAACCAGCAATTCACTTCAATTCTGATGAATTGTGACTTAATTAATTACATAGATTGGAAACTGAGGACAAAATATAAACACGAGTGATATCTTGGACTCAAGTAAAAGATAAAAGTCATGTTTACTCCTACTTGCAAACATAAGAATAAACTTTTTAAATCAGGGATGCATACATGACAAATTAAACTAAACTTTTTTATTCTTAAATTGGCTCTTTAAAGTGTTCTTATGTGTAATTGTTAATTTGATAAATGCAGGCTCTGTTTTATTTTAAAGTAACAAAACGCTGTTTGCACATTATTATTTTAAAATCAATTAAAATAATGGAAATACACTAGTTCTCCAACCGCGAAGTTGAGCATTCATAATTCATATGTCAATGTTTGGAGTGTAATCATTCATACACGTTTCTTCACTGAACACCCTACCAGGGCAGTGAGGCTGTCAGGATCATCAAACCCTCAGACAGAAAACAAATATTATGTCAGACAGGATCTTGTCAGGGATCAGATCACCTCTCGGAAGCTACGAGCTCTATAAAGAAAGACAGAGAGAAAAAAAGTGCTTTGACACAGCCAACATTTAGCTTTCGGGTCACACTGACTAAATATTGGAGATGTGATAAACCCTCCAACTATATCTGAGCCTTAATGAAGACAAGTATATAAAGCAGTTTTAAAAAAATCACATATTTGAACCATTTTGACCCTTGCACTCTTCACTTGTAAGTGCTTGTAGCGCCGCAAGATGTAAGTAAGCTTATTTCACTCTTGTAAGGATGTGTGACAGTAAATGTAAAAGCCCTGTCAGAGAGGGAGATAGAATCCTAATGCAGTAATCATTATTCTATTCATCTTCAACATTAGTTATTATGTCTGTAATTGTATCATTGAGTAGCTATACGCTCTTAGAAATGTATCATTATAATTCAGGTTGCAGAGCTGTCCTGAGTCATGATTGGAAACGTGACACTGGTGATTGGAAACGTGAGACTCGTGGTTGGAAATGAAAAAGCAAGCAGTGGTACTACCAAACATAGTCTAATTATGGTAAATCGTCACTTTATTTTGAAATCAGCTTGCACCACTTCTGTGTCATAATTGTTACGGCCACTAGATGGTGTCTGTCACTCAAACGTAACTATAGGTCGTTTGAGGAGGGGTTACTACTTCTTGGTTCATTGTGGGCATTTTCTATCACATCATCTCTAATTATGGAAAATTGTCACCTTATTTTGAAATCATCTTGCAGCGCTTCTCTATGTCATAATTATTTTGGCCACTAGATGGTATATGTCACTCAAACGTAATTATAGGTCATTTTTGCCTGAATTTTCTACATATACTATCCTTTTTTCTTTTGAGGAGGGGTTACTACTTCTTGGCTCATTGCGGGCATTTTACTATCGTGGGCCATCCAATCCAGACAAACATCTTCCTTCCTGCTTGTAGCTCTTAGACTCCCCATTTATCATAAAGAGATTATGGAACTAAAGGAGCACTTCTTTTCATATGATTTCCTGCCAATTACCATGAGATCAGGGCTGCTCACTGACTCTTGTTGAATAAGAAGGGGGGTGGGTTGGTAAAAAGGAAAAAAAAGACACTGATTCAGCAGAGATGAACCGGCTGCCATGGTAACAAGCCACGGTGGCATTAATTGTGACATCTTAAAACACAGGACCCCAGCTCTGTCGCAAGAGGGCCGTCGTTTTTCTCACCTCCCCCCCGTCCCGCTTAATCGAATGCTTGAGCGTGAACATTTTTCGAGCCGGTTTTGACGTCATTGGGTAACATTTTGAAAGCGTAATTGTCGGAAATGTAGAACAACTGAGAGGCATCATAGTGAGAGAGAGAGAGCTATATGTAGAGAAATTGAGAGACAGACGGAGGGTAAAAATACTGAAGCTGGCTCCATTTAAAAGGCTTCAAAAAGCAGACACATCACTCCCTGAATACCAGCAAGCAATGTCCCTCGAACAAGATTTAGGCCAGGCTTTTATATGTAAATCTTTACGTAGGCAGATATACAATATAATGTTTGAGACGCAGACATTATACCGCTGGCTGACTGGTGTAAAAAAGTAAACACAATTAAGGAATGAAAGAATGGGAATCAGCTTTTCCCTTGTAGTCTTTATCAGGGGCAGTTTCATGTTACGTTCCCTCTCTGTGATATTTTTTGCTGTTGCCACTTTTGTTTAGTTCATTATTTCACACACCATGGGATGACTTTGAGGTTGTATCACAGTTTGTCTCCTTCTGGAACACAAACCCTGCAGTTCAGGGTCAGAGATGGTCCATTCATGACTTCAACAGCAGAGAAAAAATGATCTTGGTAAAGGTTTTTTTTTTTTTGATCTAGCATTTATGTAAGCCTGTACATATGATTCATAGAAATTAAAAAAAAGCATCATAAAGAACACACAGAACGAGTAAAAGAGGACTTTTGTGTGTATGGACAGCATCGCTCTGACCCCACACATGACTTCAAAACAAAATAAAATAGTCCCTTACAAGCGAGCATTGTTTTGTTGTAGGAAAGTCATATTGGGGTCATATTGTAATAAAAGGCATTGTATGTCAGTCCTCAGTTCACTGTGTGTCAATTGGTTGCTGCACCAAAAGTACAAATATCATCTGGGCCTGTATGAATATGTAATATTGTGGCCTTGTCTTGTAAAGGAACCTTTAAAATTTGATTCACAAGTGTATTCCTTTAGGTAATATTGTGCTCACATGGTGCTGTTTTCCTGGAAAAAGTTCCTGGAAACACCAGTTAATCCAGCCATGGTGATCAGGGAAGTTAATCCTGATCCAGACGGGGGCAGGCGAAAAGAAAAGAGGACACCTAGAAAAAGCAACACTACAAAACACCGAAAACAGGTTAGAATATTTAAAAAACTGTTTAAAAAACAAAATAGGAGTTGCAGTTTAGGTTGGAGCACTTGAAAGCAGCTGAAGTGTCACTAAAAGGATTTGAAGCATCTTTTGAAATGTGAGCCATTGAAATCAGTTGAAATGTTTGCACTTGAAGTGATTGGCATGTTAATTACAAGTAGAAGCCCTGTAGGCAGTTGAATTGTCAGTCTAAGTGTGAAAGCAGTTGAAGTGACATTTGAAAGAGAATTCTCTACCCTAGAGCTGAAACAATGAGCTACAAATGTGAGAAATATATCTGTAACACATGCTTGCTTGCTGCATACATAGTCTAAGTAGAGAAATATAAAGCTATGTTCTTAATGCAATTCAAGAACAACTGTTTACTAAATAAAAAATATGCATTGCTTTAAGAATCAGACAGACAGCGAGACAGTGTCGAAAATGTCACTTCACACTTTTCATCTCAATTATTTTCAAAGCGCAGCAGTGATACAGACTGCAATGTCATGAATCATCAGTATAGTGTTTCAAAGCTATAATTAAATTATTCTCCTTTAAGGCAAGTGACTAACACTTGTGTCAGACGTTTATCATACTTTTGAGAACTCGATGTTCGCATGAATTTTAAAAACAAAACTCTTTCATTTGTGGGTTCAGCATGTGGTAAATAAATAAATGTGTTTTCCACCGCTGAGTCAGACAAAAACAACCCTGCATCACTGGATGCTTTCAGCAGGTCAGCTGTGATGTGGATTCAAACATGGACTTATAGGTGCAGTCTCGGATGTGTTTGGGGAGAGAGTTCCAGAGGGAGGGGGAAGGTATGGAGAAGTTACCCCAGGTTTGCTGCTCAGTCCTGAGTCGTGGAGACAGGGGATTGGCATTGAATGGGCGGAGGCTACGGGGAGGGAGTGTGGTGGTGGAGCAGGTCAGTGAGGTAGGAGGGGGCTTTGTAAGTGAGAAGGATTTGGAATTGGATCTGTTGTGGGACAGCGATCACGTGGAGGCTCTGGAGGACAGGGGTGATGTGGTCATAGGAGCGGATGTAGGTGAGGAGGCGAGAAACAGAGTTCTGGACGTACTAGAGTTTATTTAGGACTTAGGATGACGTGCCATAAAGAATGCTGTAGTACAATTCTGAAAGTGGTGAAGGCATGGATCAAAATTTCAGCAGCAGTTGAGAAGAGTGATGGGCAGAGATGAACTATGTTTTTAAGGTAGTAAAAGGCAGTTCTGGTGATTCGATTGACATTGTGCGTTCAAAGGAGAGGTTGCTGTCGAAAAAGGTCTCAGAGGTTGAGGATGTGTGGGGAGGGAGAAAGAAGTTGTGAGTGGTTTAGGACCATGTCTGATTTATCATAGGTGAGTTTGAGGAAATTGGCTTGGGTCCATGATTTAATTTCAGTGAGGCAGGTGGGTCATGGTGGAGTGAGTTGCAGTGGTGATAGATTTAGTGGTGATGGACGTCGTCGGTGTAGCATTGGAAGTGGAGACCATGATGATGTATGATGTTACCAAGGAGGAGCATGTAGAGGATGAACAGTAAAAGTACTGTCCTGTGAGCAGAAACTGGATCAAAATGGTTCAAACAGGTTTTTGGAGTCGAGAGTCGATAACACGTCCCAATATTCTTGACAGAGCGGTGAGATTTGAGACGGGCTGGATACTGCTCAGGATATCGGAGGTCGAGTCCAGGTTTTTTGAGGATGGAGGGAGGGGGTGAGGGGGTGACAGCAGCCAGTTTGAGTGTTTGGGGAACTGAACCAGAGCTGCAGGAGGAGTTAATGATTTCTGTGATGAGCGAGGAGATGGCTGGGAGGCAGTCGTTAACGAGATTGGATGGGATGGGATCCAGAAAAGAAGAGGAGCTTCTCATTCCTACTGAAAAGTTGGACAGCTCAGCCCTCAGAGAGGAGCTGAGTGATATGGGGAGGAGGGGGTGTGTAGAGAGCTGGGAGGTGGTCAGGTTGGTGTAGATGGTGAAAAATGAGAGGAGAGAGTTGCACTTGTTGACTATGAAGGCAGGGTTTGCACAGTTTTCTTGTGGGGTCTTTCAATCTCTAACTTATGGATTTTCATTCGGTGGACTTGAATGTACAAATGAGACTGTTTTGTTTGTAATGGGAGCCAGCTGAGTCAAGACAGTGAGGATAGAGTGTGTCATTTTAATACATTTTTAATAAATTAGAATAAATTATTAATTAAAACAAATGTGTATAGATTTACAGTCAAACATTCTGCTGATTCGCCGGTCGATACATCGGGAGCGCTGCTGCTGCTGCCGTTTGCCAATAGGTGTATTGATTTCCAGTCGGCACTTGACCCATCTTTTTCTGTACATGACACATCTGCGAGACCTTTGCTGCATAATTAAAAAGGGGTGTTACAAAGAGATTCAATAGGGAAGACTGTTTAATTGAGGTTCATGGGAAAGAAATTAAACTTCTAGAGGTCAAGAATTAGACAAAGGTACACACACTGTACTACTCGTATTGTGATGTTGATTTAATGATGCCTGATAATCTTTGTTAAATTGGAACATATTCGACTAAAATTGCCAGGAGCAGATATTTTGTTTGATTCCACCATTTTTGTAACATCTACCTACTTTCAGCTCGTCTCAGTGTGTAATTGATATCTTTTGTAAAACTATTATTTAAATGACTCATTATCAGTTCATGATATCATACCTTATCATTCACTCATTAACCTAGATCTCAGTTAGTTTAAGTAATGATTTGGCACCTAGTTTCCGAACTCTTAAAGACCAAAAATGTTTGGCAGGATTTCAAATGACACAGCATGTTTTGTAACACTGCTGCCCTCTTCCAGTTCACGTAATCTACTTTCTGATCAAATGTTATTTGCTCCCATTGCATGAATCACCACAAACCCTAAAACAGCCATTGTTCATTTTGAATGCTGTCTGAGCCGAACACGCTGATGTGAAAACGAACTTAACATGGCTCCTGACCTTTCTGTAATTACCCGTAGAGTATTTCAGTCTCTCAAAAAACCTCCCTGGCTCTGAAGCCCTGGGAGAAAGTACTTCTCCTGAAGATGAGCGAGCACATCTGGAAGAAAGTGGACTAAAGCTGATTTGGCATATGTTTGCACCCCACACCCCACCACCACCAAAAAAAAAAAAAGGTCAGAAGGGGGATTCAGATGCTAAGGGTAGCAACTTCATTTGCTGTTTGATGACAATTTGCTGAAAACTGTGACATGGAAAGGTTTAGTTATCACTGTGGTTGGTTGCAACTTCTATGTCTACATCTTTTGAGAAAGAGGAAAATTAAGTCTTAAAATAAAGGCCTGAGGGAAGGTCAAGCTGATTCTCTAACAAAAAATGTGCTGGCTTTGAGGATTCTTTGAGTATGCATCCCTTGGGGAAGTACTAAACAGGTATATGCAAAGTGTCTCTTCACCTTTGATGTAAAATAACATCTTTGTTAATAAGTACATTAACTCCAGGTGACATAAAACATGACAGGTACACATCACTTAGTGCAACATATCACTGGTGACTGCCAATTAAGGCCACTTAGGAATATCTGCCACATCTGAGTGGTAGAATGGGAATGGGAAATTGCGAGTAATCTTGTAGCACAACATTGCCGCCTGATTGAATGCTATTGATTGGCTTTAGTGTTGGTTTGGCTCTACGGCTGCGACCGCACCATGCAAACAACCATTACAAAAGGCGCAGGGGGGGGAAAAAAAACGCAATGATTATTACACCATCTGAATTGTTGGATTCCACGAAGCGACGTAATTATCTCCAAGTCAGAGCATAACAGTTAGTCTCACTTGTCAATAGCAATATTAGAGTAATCTTACAGAAGCAAAATAATGGACTAAACCATCAGACAAACAATATTGAAGAAAAAAAAAGGTAATAAAACCAAACGTACACTTGAAACCAAAAGCATTACACCATTAGGTGGCAATTACCCTTCACACACTCAAACACCTTTTATTATTATGCATATAGATGCAGTGACATTGACTGCAAGTTATTGTGCTACTTTCTTGGTGAGAAAAGCACCTTCAACAACAATGAAGCTGAAGTGATACTTAAGAAGCCAATAGTATCACACACCTGCCATACTCTTAAGAAACTGAATATGTTCAAATGGTTTCATTCATGTATCAATGAATGCCTAAAAAAATTAGGGTTAGTATTCAGTGACATGGTGGTACATCTAAGGGTTTCTGGCTTTATGAGGAGGTTAAAACAGCTTTTATAAAGGTCATCAAAAAAAGGGGTTACAGTTTGAAAATAAACATATGAATAACTTGCACACCTTCTTTTTTTGTTGACCCAGCATAAAATTTCTACTTTTAATCCATTTTGAGAGAATATATTAGAGGATTATGGCAAAAATGTCCAAGTGGTGTAACCATAAAAACTTTGTACCAAATAATTCAACTTGCTTAAAAACACTAAATTCTCAATAAAACATCATATCAACTAGTTTGGCATGATCTTACATCATAACTTTTTATATTAAATAAAGGTAATGGAATGCAATTGTTCTGAATATTTTATTTAATCTGGGGAATCATGTCAATCAGGAACCATTTACATTTTCTAAATGAAGTACAGTAATTATTTGTATAAGTATACTTAAATACACTGTATGTGGATAAGATATTTAATTTTTACTTTTGTGGTTACACCATTTGACATTTTCAGGAGCGTCCACTCTTATTTTTGGTACAAACGTCATTTCAAATCGCATAAAACCAACAAAAATACAAAATGTACATTTTAACAAACCTGATGGTGCTTTTAAACCTATTTTTAAAGACATTATTGAATTGCTCAACTTGACAACCCTTATTTGTCACTGACCCATATGCTAATGGCCCATGCTGCACAGTATACTCAATGCCTATTAAAAAAAAACACTAAAACATGCCTTCACCTCCTCTGCATGTGCTGCTCAGACCCAAGCCAGAGTTGCATTGTGTGGCCGGCGACGATGTGTGCAAGTGACATACGAGCTCCTCTGGTCTGCATCACACTAATGCAACCTGACAGTATCTGCATCACATCATGATGCTGAGCCCAATGCAATTATTCCTTGGGATACATTCATATTCATAATCCAATTAGTTTTGACTCCAAGATAAGACTTTTTTTTTCCTGATACAAATATGATTTATCCTGTTTGGGGGATTATAGCGGAGTCTAAATGTTTGGCCTATGAGGATTGAGATGAGCTAAAATGAAGTCAGAATTGTTTATATTTTTTGTGTGTGTATGTGTGTGTGTGTGTGTGTGTGTGTGTGTGTATGTGGAAACAATAAGCTCAAGCGTGACTAAGCTGCGTTTGTAATGTTACACCCCCCACCTGCTACAGATAAGAACATGCATGCTGTACACAATGATACATGCGTGCAGGGGTGCTTATGATGAACACTCAAACCGAATCAGCAGGCGTTATCTTCCAACACCCCCACATACCCTCCCACACACACACACACACACATACACCCAATATCCAATTAATTAGTGTGAATGAGTGATGCGCCCTTGGCTCGGCTGCATGTCCGTCCGCCCTCAGCCTCTGTTTGTGTTTTTATTTTGCTTTTTTTGCGGTTACTTAGTTTAGCTCGAACACATCGCTGCACGCTTTGATCTGCCCCACAGTAGGAGGCTGCATCAATTTGAAAGTCAGCAAGCAAAACATCCATTAAACACAAAAGCAGTGTCCTGGAAGCAGGGGGAGAGCAAGAGGCAGGTTCTTGAAGCTTTTCTCTGAAGGAGATTAAATTATGGACAACAGAGGAGAAAATATATGGGAAAAAATTCGAGCAAACCAAGCTTTATTATGCTTGTAGTTTTAGCCTTTACACTGTGTCACTAAGGCAATGTCAATATCATGTGTGAGCTCTAATACTGTGGAGTTATACTTCTTATTGTTTAGGTAGATAAAATGATCTCAGTGATAGTCAGAAAGGCTCAAAGAGGGAGAAAAAAGGAGAAAAAAACATTTGAGAAACAGAGACAGACAAACCAAAAGGTAGGCAGACTGGCTGACAAGCAACAGCAAGTAAATATATAAAATATAATAAAAGCAGAGGCAGGCTGACAGTGAGGGAGCCAGGTGGGTAGGGAGAAATCATAACCGGTCAATGGACCATTATGGGAATGTTTTACAGCCATATGTAGGTGGACTTAATGATGTTTTGCTTATTGCAAGCACCACTGATGCTTTGCTGGAATCTCCTGACTCGCCTAGATTGGTCTCTTATTGCACTTGTGTGCTTCTGTGCTGTTTGCTCTCTGCTTAAAAAAAAGGAAAAAGATGTCAGAGAGAGAGAGGATATTTAACTTAGCATCCCATTTTCTGTCCTGCTCTTAATTCCAACTGAGCACTGCAGATGGAGGAGAGGAGGAGAGGGAGGAAGAGAGAGGAGAGGAGGGAAGGGAAGGGAAGGGAAGGGAGGGGGATAACTATACTCAACTCTCCTGTGCTGTTCAACCCCCCCCCCCCCCTCTCAGCTGATGTAATACTCTCAAACAATGGAGTGTAATATAAATCGATAGGGGAGAGGAATATCGGTTCAATTCATCTCACTTTTCTTTTTTTGCCCCCCTTCCTTCCTTCAGTTGTAGATCTATTTTTTGCAATGCATTTTACATCGGGGAAGAGAGAAAGGGAGAAAAAAACCGTCACGCACACATGCGCATATAGGCGGCCACACTGACGCATCATTTGTTGTATAGTCAACTGTTTCTTTTTTTTTTTCCTCCTCTCTTCTTCGCTGGACTGAGGCATGCCTGTAGCGGATAATTGTTTTTACCGCATTCAACAGTGTTTTCAAAGCAAGGGGCGAAAGTCAGGACTGTAACAGTGGCTGCTTGTGGCGCAAATGGAGACAGATCCGCCTAAGTAATGCCGTTTATCTGTTAAAGAATGGGGGGTCATTTAAAGGCATTCAACTGATCACGATCCTAATGTGACATCTCACCAGTGTGTTTTTTGACGATGTCGAGTTGGACACTTTTACCATGGAGCTGCAAGCTTTAACAATCTACACCAGTAGCTTCATTTGGCAGAAACCTCTTTTTGCATCTCTGAGGTGAAATAACCTGCACATCGGCAGCTTTGAAGTGTGAACATTTTTTTTCTTTTCTTTTCTTTTCTTTTTTTAAATTATAAATCTCGCCTCTATGTGGATTGATTTTTTCCCTCTGCTCTCTCTTCTCAGCATTCCCTCAGTCAGTCGACGGATTTTTTCCATTACAGCTCAGTAGAGGGTGTCAGATCTTTCTTAGAGCACCGCGCTAGGATGAACACAGTCTCCTCGTTCCTCTTTTTGTGATCCCCGGATCGCCACCAAAAAAAAAAAAGAAGAAGAGAGAGGGGGAGAAGAAAAAAAAAGGGAAAACGGCGCAAACGAGCGAGGCAAGACGCCGAAGGATGTGAGGGGGGATGCGGGTGTTTTGCAGCGGTGGGATCGCCTCTCAAGCTCCAGTGCAGGGTGTGAATTCAGCACCAGGGGAGAGGGAACAGCTCCCGACGCCGCAGCACGCAGCACGACAGGGGGAGAAGAAATAAGCACGGATTTGTTAATTTTTTGTGTGGTTGTTGTTGCTGATGCTGCTGCTGCTGCTGCTGCTGCCAAGGTCAGTCCCTTAAAAAAACGAACTAAAAACAGAGCCAGAAAGATGTGTTGGACTCTACTGCCTCTACTCGTTGTTTTTGATTTTCATCATAAACACGCGGAGGCTCTGAGGATTCAGTCGATGTGAAAGAAAGAGACGCTTATGTGGTCATTTTCCAACTGGAAGTCTGGACACAAGAGCAGGTTAGATGCAGCATGGATCTGTTCTAAAAAGACTGCCTTATCTTATCCAACACATAAATGTCTATATCTGTATCTTTTTTTTCTCCCTCCTCTTTCTTCTTACTGATGTAGACTGAATTCACTGCTCGTATGTCTTGAAACCGGGAATGAATTGTTCACGTTGAAAAATGCTGCTTTGGATTGTTCTGCTGAATGCGGCTCTTTGTGTTGCTAGTGGAAACGTTACAAGGGACGTTTGTAAGGAGCAGATATGCTCTTGCAACGAGGTCGAGGGAGATCTGCACATAGACTGCGAAAAAAGGAGCTTCACCACTCTGCAGCATTTGACTGGCCCGAGCTCGCAGTTTTATCACTTGCTGTTGCACGGGAATTCTCTATCCAGGCTATTTCCCAACGAGTTCGCCAACTTTTACAATGCTGTGAGCCTGCATTTGGAAAACAATGGTTTGCACGACATTGTCCCCGGCGCCTTTCTGGGATTGCAGCTGGTGAAAAGGCTGCACATCAATAACAATAAGATAAGATCATTCAGGAAGAGTACATTTCTGGGGTTAGACGACTTGGAATATCTCCAAGCTGATTTTAATCTGTTAAGGGATATTGACCCCGCCGTTTTCAGGGACCTAAATAAACTTGAAGTGTTAATACTTAACGACAACCTCATCAGTGCGCTACCTATAAACGTGTTTCAACATGTGCCCATTACGCATCTCGACCTGCGGGGGAACCGAATCAAAACGTTGCCTTATGAGGGGATCCTTGAACAAATACCGGGCATTGCGGAGGTTTTGTTGGAGGACAACCCGTGGGACTGTAACTGCGACCTGGTTTCTCTTAAGGAATGGTTGGAGAACATACCGCAGAACGCGCTTATTGGGAGCGTTATATGTGAGGCTCCCACCAGGCTGCAAGGGAGCGACTTGAACGAGACGTCAGAAGTGGATCTGTGCCCTTCACAGAGCGGCGGCGTGGACACCAGCCTGGTCGCCCCTCCCACCCAGGACGAGATCTCGGAGCCTGTGGCTCAGGCCCCGCGTCCCACGCCTTACAAGCCCAACGGAGACGCCAGCGGGCCCCCTACACCTGGAGGCCACGGACCCAGGAGCCGCTCCAAATCTCGTGAGAATTGGCAGCTGAAAACGAGGCCCACTCCGGTGCTGACAGGTGTGAACAGCGACAGAGAGCACAACGTGACGTGCCCCCAGCCGTGCAACTGCAAGCTGGTCGGCTCCAGACAGGGGCTGGGGGTCAACTGCGAGGGCAAAAAGATCGAAAGCCTATCCAACCTTAAACCTAAACCACTGGGCGCTCACGAGTTGAACTTGAGAGATAACAACATCCACGCAGTGAAAAAGAACCAGCTGCTCGGCTACTCCAGCCTCAACCTGCTTGATCTGGGTGGGAACAACATCAAGGTGATTGACAACAGCACTTTCCAAAACCAGAGCGAGCTGAGGTGGCTGTATATGGATAAGAACTACCTGGATACGCTCATAGCAGAGATGTTCCTGGGCCTTGTGAATCTGGAATATCTCAGTTTGGAATACAACGACATCCAGCTGATAGTGGCAGGTGCGTTCGGCCCCATGCCAAATCTGAGGGTTCTGTTCCTCAACAACAACTTGCTGAAATCTTTACCCGTGGATGCTTTCCTTGGGATTTCTTTATCCAAAATTAGTCTGCATAATAATTATTTCCCCTATCTCCCCGTGACTGGTGTGTTAGACCAGCTCAATTCAATCATACAGATCGATTTGCACGGGAATCCGTGGGATTGCTCGTGCAACATCGTGCCCTTCAAGCAGTGGACGGAGAAACTGGGGGCTGATGTGATAGTGAGTGATCTCAAGTGTGAGTCCCCTGAAGAGTTCTGGAAACGTGATTTCCGCCACGTCCGGAACGACCTCATGTGCCCCAAACTCTATGACAGAATCTCCCCCACCTCCCTGTCCAAAAACAGCACTTTCACCCTGGACTCGGGGACGCGCTCGAACTCTTATTTGGAGCCGAATAGGGTCTCCATTTCTGTGCTCGTCCCCGGGTTGCTGCTGGTGTTTGTCACGTCCGCTTTCACTGTAGTAGGAATGCTTGTCTTTATTTTGCGGAATCGAAAGAGATCAAAGCGGAGGGAGGGGAACTCTTCTGCGTCGGAGATCAATTCCTTACAGACAGTTTGTGACTCGTCTTATTGGCACAGCGGGCCTTATCACGCAGACGGTGGTGCGCACCGGGGCTTCGACTGCAGCACGCACCTCTCCACGACAAACGATGCGTAAAAATACAAGGGGGGGAGACTCTGCTCTAGCCTAGTTCAATAAGCCTATACCAGACTGGATTACAAACAGTCAACACAAACAGACTGACGTTCACAAAAATGACTGAAACAGCAAGAATCCTCCGCTTTTGTGCGTCATGGGCGAACACAGACTTGTTTATGTCTTGTTTTACTCGAGTTGAACCAAGTAAGTCAGTCTGCTGCACAGGCCCCACTCTGTAATATATGTATATGCCAAGCCCCCCCCCCTCTCCTGGCCCCCCCTGGCTAAACCCCCTCCCTCCCCTTCCTCCCTCCCTCCTCCTCCCAGTTCTGCTATTTGCCGCAATCGGACTACGGATCTGTACGAGACAGGAAAAAAAAGAGCGAGGGAGAGAGGGCGTGTGTGTGAAAGAGAAAGAAGGGAGAGCGAGACAGAGGACCCGGGGAATGGTGCACGAACGCATGAATGTAAATGTAAATACTCGGACCGATGTATCATAATCTGCATGATGATATTTCGCATGGTTTCAACACACACACGACGACGAGGAACCATAACCACCATAACCAACAAAGAAGCAAAACTCGACCCTTTTCATGTTATATCAATATGACGACTATATATAGATATTAAGAATTATATATGACTATTACAAAGTGCCATTTCTCTATTTTTTGTGAACCTGCAGTTAGGATTTGTATTTGTTGTTTTAAACTTGTTTGGAGAAAAGAGGAAAAAAAATACACACAATAACGGATAATGATGACTATCGGAAAAAGGAGTGATGGAAGTGAAGCTGTCAGTGCATGTTATTTTCTGTTCGTTATCATTTGATTGTCGATAAATATTGGGGTTATTTATACCGTACTAGATGGTGCAGATTAAATCCACGTCTGCGCAGTCATCATCTCCTTTATGAATGTAAACTGTGTTATTTTATGGTGTGCCAATTGTTGACTTTCAGATATTCAGACATGCAGATGAGCATGACCAATTAACGTCACTCAGATGCTTATGCTGCAAAGTTAATGTAGCTAAAATAACAGTTCCGTGGTTTTTGTGTGTCAATGAATATAGCCTGCTTTGGGTGAGAGGAAGAAAAAAATATATATACACAAGAAGTCATTTAAATGGGGGGTTTATACCATCATATTTTTTCAAAAACTGAGCAAAGAAGTGTTTTCAATGTAGGTATAATTCGATCTATGTAAACAGCGCAGGTAGACTGATATAGAATAATGCTTTTTTAAATGTCAGAAAAAAAGTATTCCTCCACAAAAAAAGCTTATGGCTATGATTCACTTTCATCATATTGTGAGCTTTTGTAAAGCCATCTAATCTTGTCCAAATAAGAGAACTGAAACTCACTGTATTTACTACAAACATGTGCTTGAAACAGGCTGTCTTATTGGGGGGTGGGGAGTAGAAGGGGGTGTGATTCTTGCTTTCTAACAAAAGGGAGGCAAGGCTGTAATGGCAAGAAGTCACAGCATGTGGCCAGGTCATAGAGGTACAGGAGGTGTCTAATTCACTGGGGAAGAACACACATATATACACACACACGAACACACATGGAGGTAATTAGATAATGCAAGATGCCTTTTTCCAATTCAGCATTTTGAAACTTTGAGATTACTCTTCTTGGGGGGGGGGGGGGGGGGGGGAGGAGTGTGGGGGGTCGCATGGTTATTGTGGGTTCATGAAGACAATGCCATGACTTTAACACCTGTTTTTTGCAGAGCTGCTGGGGGGTCTGCTGCTTTAGCCTATACTGCTTTAACATGAACAAACGCCGATTTGACATGGAAATCAATAAAATTTCAAAAGTTGGGGCATACTTTCAAGTATTCCAAAAAAAATGTCTCTGCAGTGTCTGAAACGGATGCATAGGATGTGCAATTTGCTTTTTTGTTGTTGTTTAATTCTCATGTATTTATAAGATGTAAAATTCCAGTGCTGATGACTCATTTCTGACATTGCTGACTGATTTTCATTTAAAAACCCCACTCCAAGATGCCTAATTTAGAGACGCTTCCAGCTAAATTTGACTCAAAGCTACCTAAAGATGCCATGGCAATGATGAGAGTGTACAGACTAGAGATGCTGTGAGATGGGCTTACACCCCCTGAACTCCCCCCCTTCTCCTCCTCTTCCTCTCCCCTGCTAGCAGGCCGGCAGTATCTCCCACCCCAGTATGCAGACTAGTGCTGTCCATGGTGCTGAATCACCTCCCCCCCTGCCTGCTTTCTGCACTGTTCTGTTCTGCCCCTTGCGTCCCAATGTGCTCTCGTGAGCGTGCGGGCCCGTGTGCACGCGCCCACAGGCATGCAGCCACGCATGTCAGAGAGAGAGAGAGAGAGAGAGAGAGAGAGAGAGAGAGAGAGAGAGAGAGAGAGAGAGAGAGAGAGAGAGAGAGAGAGAGAGAGAGAGAGAGAGAGAGCAGAGTGCGTGACCATTTGCATGTATGTTTACCCTCCATTACTTTCCCCTACTGTCACCTCCTCCTCTTCCCATATATGTAACCATGCACCAGCTTGACCTTGGGGACTAACATCTCAGCATATCTGTGACAAACACTCATCATCATCAACCCCACCACCCCCCCACCCTCCCTCTTTTTTTTCTTTTTTGTCCAGTCATCTTGCTTCCTCCTCAACTCCCTGTTCCCTGCTCTTCTGTCCAATCACTCGGGAAGGGGGGAGTGTGTGTGGGTAGGGAGGGAGGAGGGTGGTGGGAATTGGGGGGGGTGGGGGGTAATTATGTGTCTCTTCTGTGGAGTATATTACTGTGCCACAGCCCACTGATGATTTGTCATAATTTTCAAAAACAAAAACGCTGTGTTTCAAAGTTACATTTATATGCTTTGCGATATTTGACCTGCTTCTATTTTGTTAAATAAAGTGTGGTTGAGGTTGAGTAAAAAAAAACAACACAATGTTTGGTTTTAGGAATTTTTTCTTTGGAGTTGACTGAGTTCTGGTTGGGGGGAGCTGTGGTTACAATGAGACATGTGACCAGCTTGAGTCATCTTCTGTTCATATTGTTTTGCTTATTTCTATCCTGAAGGGTTTACAAAAACGTATTTGAAGAATGTTGCTTTCTGTCTGTGTTCATCAATAGATGGAAAATGCTCCAAATATGGTGAATAGAGTGCAGACTTTTACACTGCATCTTTTTTTTTTACTATCATTTAAGCTTTTTCTTTCTCCAGATAATGGAAATCTTGGATGCAACACCCTTGGTACCCTAGAGTGAAAATGACACATTTATACTCTTGCTGCAGTGCTGGATGTATTATCATACAACACTGCAACATGAATCTGAAAACATCATTTCCTTTGTGTGGTGTAGTGTGTAAACCCAAAAATCCAAGATGCTGATGTCAGAGTGTCCAAAAATATCGTATATTATGATTGATGTATAAATACATGAGCCAAATCATAATCCTTACATAATATTTAATTTGAAAGCTAATTCTTAGTGAAAAGAGCACACTGTTAATCTTTTAAGGGGGTTTATTGTTATTTCTGTATAAATACTCCTGGACTCCTACTACATTTGATACTAACACCACATGTGCAGCAGAGTTGTACACTGTATATTATATAATTTACAAGTTCTTGAAAACGTTCCTGTCTTTGAATCCATTAGCTGTCTGTCAGGTGTTCTTGTGCTCTAGTCCTGTGTGACTCAGTGCGCAACTATTCATTAATGCAATGGATAATAGCTGTTGGAAACACAGCTGAGTGGAGTAGCCGATGTTGCACGCTGGGCACACAGCACTACAACACTGTTGTGGCCCAGCAGGTCCGCCATAGTTCGTGTGATCTTCCCCCCGAGGAGCTGGCAGTTGATGCAACACTTCCAGCAGGGATAACATCATCCGCACACCTCATAAACACTCAGCTTTTTGGTGTAAATCTCAAATGGTCTTCGCGTTTGGTTTAAATCCGCGCCATTTAATTCTGCGGGCATGGAGAACAGTTTGTGTTCTGTATTTGGAAGCTTTTCTTTTGGCTTCAGGGTAACTTCTCAGGAAAATGAAGTAGTGTGCACCTGCGGCTGGTTTTAGATGGTTACTCATCAGTTGGAGTTCCCTTTCTAAGCTTAAAACACCCACTACTAACATTATCTCTGCTTTCTGTGCTACCTCGGGCACATCTGCATTGTTTTTTATTTCATATTGCACTCGCTTTGACGAAACACACAAATGAAAGGTAATCTTATTCGTCTCAAGCAGGTAGCATTTGAAACAAATTGTACTTGCAGGGGGAAAGAAATCATATTGGACATGATATTGTGTCATTCAGCGGATTTGTCACCTTGTTCGTGTTGTCTGGGATTCATGCGGAGTTACAAATGACAGCACAGTGATGGAAAAATATCAAAAAGAGAGAAAAAAACCCTTTTACACGAGTCCTCTCTTTTCATTTGTGCTAAAGTGTCAGTGTCTAGCTTTTATCTGACTCCCAGTGGTCAAATTCAGCGCTCTTTGTTTAGCTTTTGTAAAATTCCCCGAATGATTTTAAGCTTGGGTATTGGGCCTTTGATGTTAGCTTTGATGAAAGTCCCATGTGCTGCACTGAAGAGTTGCCAGTAGTCCTGCACTTCCAAACTCTGCAGCCACTGCAGGCCTCGCCGCTGGTATTAGCCCATGAGGTTGTGTTGTAGCGATTATCTGGCATTATCCCCAGGGATTTCTTGGTGTTACTCCCAGATATTATTATTAGCCCATCCACCGCAAAAGCACTTAGCCTATAAGTCTTAAGTGGTTGGGTTTTATTAGCCGTTATGTTCTTTCCGAGGCGCGATGGTTATGAAACACCATGCATTCTTTTAATGTTGTGCTTTTGGAATCAGTGCCACTGACTGAGTTTGAGCTTGAAAGTGATGGAGCAGGGGTTGTTATAGTGTTTTACATAGACGTGAACACAGCAGTGTGACAAGCAGACATTAGCGTGTGTAAACATTATGCTTGTTAATATACCTTTTCCGAGCATATCCTAAAACATGCCCCAAATATAAATACATCGACAAAGGCTAAATCTATAGAGGGTTAAAGCGTGTTGTTGTTGTTGTGGAGTGAAAATTTCGCCTGCAGCTTTACTCAGTGTGTTCTTTCAATGCAATCACCGCAAGTCATTTTCAGAGTGGCTAATCAGTCTTGTTTTGTTTGTATGTTTGGTTTTGTGACAGCTAAACTAGAGCTGGGAAAGGGTGGAGGCTTTAGATCACGGCCTGACTTCACCGAAACAACAGCATGTGCAATAACTCAAGTCGAAAAAAATAGAAAAAGAAAGTTGGGTACTTTTGAAGTTGGGTGCGATGTGCTCTGGGAGTTCAGAGGGGAGGAGAAAAATCAATCAAACCACACGCAGTTAAAAAATATTACTCCTTACTCATATTGCCATGTCCAGCAAGGCAGACTGTAGAGCAAATATCCCAAGTAATTAAAAGGATCCCAACTCATAATTGACCCAGATCTGGTGTCAACCGCACTGTGCGCAGGCCTACGTCAAAACCACACAGCGGGGCCCTTTAATCAAGATGAGTGAACGGCCTACCGAGTGTTTCCTCCAGCCCTAAGTAATCCTCTTCTTCAAGCCCCCCCACTTATCGATTATCTCATTGATTTGATTTAGCGGCTGCACGCGCTCCCATCCTTCACTGGCATTTCAGGCATTATGTGGCTCTACCTGATCTGATTACACAGCTCGAAAACGGGAGCGACAACCACAATACAAAATGGAGTTTGTTTGCAGTCATAAAGCGACGCTGTAGAATGATTTGTTCAGGGTTGGAGGGGGTGGGGGTGGGGGGGGGGGAGGAGGAGAAGGAGGTTGTGTCAGACTCGAAGCAACTTCATCATTTCACCACATCTCGCCTTGCACATATAAGTAGCGTTAGTCCACATGCGTACCTCTACAGCTCCACACCTAGGTTAGAAGGTTTTTTTAATTTCCTGGAGCAGTCCTGGTCTGAACCCAATGAAGCCTGCCCTCATTGCTTTTTTACAATTATAGGAGAACAGCTTGTAAGTGGGCCAAGGGGAGTTTGGCCTATTGAGCGCTCAGTAAGAGCCTCTCCAAGTGCGGATACTTTGTATAGTGTATATCGCCATTGTTTATGCATTGTAGATTCATGGTTCTTCACTCTTTTTGAGTAAAGTGATACTAAGGTATTGATTGTTTGCAATGATGATCGAGGTCAAGCGTCGGTTTTTTCGATTGGAGGGGCTCGAACACGTACTGATGTTTCAACCAGGCACTCGAATCGGTCACCGGCAGGTTGATAAGCGGCTGCTTTGCAAACCTTTCTAACAAAAGAAGCTCAAGGACAATATATCTGGCTTGTTCCTCTTCTCATCCTTATGTATGAGGACTCATTCAAAGGGGAAGCTTCCAGGTTATGAAATGTTCCTATTGTCATTACGTGAGCCGTCGCGCATGATAACAGCACAAATGCTTTATTTAGTATTGTTAATTCAAAGGATGGCAGTTTGGCAGTAACCCAGTCAGACCATCTTTTTGATTTGTGAGATACTGAGAGCATATTAGGTGGTCTAATACAATATGAGAAATCCATGTTGGTATAACATCAGACTTCATCCTGGTGTTTTGTTGATATATTGGCTTTACTTCAAGTCTTGCTGGCTCACAGAGCCCACTGCTGTACATGTAAAGTAGCAAAATCTTTTGAAACCCTTTTTATTATTTCCCACTTTTCTTCTGATCTTATTAAAAAAGGCAATATGTAGAAAAGTATTGAAGTAGTAAGCATTTCCTTTGCCACAAACTGCGGTCATACTTTTGAGGAAGGTTGTTCTATGGATTATGGAAATGTTTTGCTAAAAAGTCTCTCTCAGACAAAGAAAGGTCTGTGTCACTTTGTACGCAGGTGAAGTTCTTTTAGATAATGATAGCAAAAAAAAAGTATATAAAGGGCAGATGATGTTTGACACTGGAACATTTTCAAGGGAAATTAAAAAGCAGGCTGGCAGGCAGGAGTAGGTGAAAGGTGATATTATAAATGTTAATGATACAGAAGCAAAAATGAACTCTAGGAATTCAACAAAAAATAACAAAGTGAAGCAAAATACAGCAAAAAACAAGCCTAACTGGAATATACCATCTACTCAGGTTAATACAGGGTGAGCTAGACTGATAAAACATATAAAACATCAACGTAGAATTTCTCTGTGAATCCTGATAATCATATTTTATTTATTGTTACACACACACACACACACATAGCCCCGACTGCACCAAATGAATCACAGAATGTCATTTACTAAAGAACAGTTTTATCCTTCCTACCTCAACTTGACAGAGTATAATGACTCACCGCTGAGTGCAGCTAATGATGCACACCTGTTGTCACTATCACTGATTAGGCAGACGATCTAGCCACCGTCACAAAGCTCTCAAAAATGAAAAATCACAGCGGGTTTGACGCCCTTCAATAAAATACATGATGAAACACAAAGTGAAACCCCGTATTGTGTTACTTGTTTAACATGAATGATAAATTAAGATGATGATTGGGCTGAAATTAGTGACTCAACATACAAAAACACTATTAATGTGAAAGGGGGAGAGGAGCAACCTTTTTCACAGAGGTGTAATACTGTGTAAAAAGTACTGACAACACCAATAAAATATATAGAACATATTAAAATCCACTGTATAAACCAGCTGATATCACTGAGGTAAAGCACTTTATTATTATTAGACTGCATTTCAGCTTGTGGCTTTCATCAGGGTCATCATGAAACACATTAAAAATAACATTTCAATATGATAGATATAAAGTAAGAAAAGAGGTGATATAGGTTTTTTTTTATAAAATAGGCCTGAATCCAAATATGGCATACTTTAAAATCACTTTAATTTTATAAAAAGTATAATAAAGCGTTATTTATGAATAAAGTAGAACGAGCAGCAAGATACACCATATGAAAACATAATAAAAGACATTGCATAACTACATTAAATTAGAATAATTAAGAACCACTAGAAAAACTCACTAATTCAGAAGTCCTCGTTCATGCCCCCTGGAAATAATTTTTTTTAAACAGAAAATCCGAAATGGTTCTCTTTTTTTTTTTTCGGAGAAAATTAACATTACCACCTCTTTGCCTGGACTTAATCAGTTCTGCGCCAATATAAGCACAGCAGTGATGGACTCTGGATTTTACATTTATAAAGTTGTCTTCCAGAGGGCACGAACGAGGACTTCTCAATTAAGGAGTTTTATATTGGTTCTTAAATCTCTCTCATTTATGTAGTTTGTAGTGTTTTTATGGTGTATTTTTTATATCTTGTGTTTTTAAAGTATGCCAAACCAAATAGACACATTTTTGGGTCAAAGCCACTTCTGTATAATCTCAAGTACCACCCCTGAGTTGCACTTCTCCAGTTTAAGGACGGAAAATGGTGTCATCCATGTCCCTTATTGGACACCCATCTTGCCTGTCTGCCGGTCTGGGTACCCCTTTGGCTGATATGTGGGTGGAATATTATATTTTTAACCTTTTCTACTTTTTACTCTGATGAAAGCCACAAGCCGAAATGCATTAGCCTAACAATAGAGTTACTCTACATAAAGTGCCTGTAGAGTTTTGATCTCCTTTGATGTTTTTACATTATATTAAAATATGTTAGGATATACTCTCAAAAACACAGAGATGTGATCATATTTTGCTCTTATAAGATGAGATAAATGCCATACTTGGTCAACAACCAACCATAACATGAGAATATTGCAGACATGGATATGAAACTAAACCTCCTTATCTTTGATTTCTAAATTATACTTCATGTTAGTTTCTAACGAGCGCACGACACTATTACCTTTCTGATATAATTGAAACTTTCATGAATTGCAAAGTAGCGCAATTACACTTGAGAGAAAGTTGGATCCTGTGTTGCCAAGCAGTGTCATTTCAAGGACACTTTGCCTTTATTTTAATGAGTCATTTGTTTTTCAAAAGGAGTATAATGAAGTGTTTTGGAAAACTCATTCAGACATGCTAATTACAGTGTGCCTGATTAATCTTACCAGACACCTAAATGCATCATTTCTAAAATTAGATGCCGTTCGCTTCACTTTTCCACAACCATTGTAGGCAGACATATGGCAGGCTTTGATAGGTTAGTGTACAGTGTCAACGTTACCCAACATATGTTGACCAGCATCCATATGTGCACAGAAAAAGCACATATGGGTTTGCAGACAGGCATTAGCGTGGTGTTTTTTCACTTTTTCACAAGGTGGGGCTCTCTGTATTTTGGCCCTGAGCATGCACCGTACAATGTAGCGCGGAGAGCCAGCTGCTGGTGGCTAGCGGCTTGGCTAGCGGCTTCTAAAAGTATCTTTTGGTGGCCGCTTAGCAACTGCTGTCACTTTACATCTATCACCACAGTAGCACAATGGTCTGGGTACAATTTGCCAGCCTTCGGGGGGTAAACATTATCTAATAAGGGAGCAGCACAATTGGGTGGAAAATCGTCCAATTGATATTTCATCCTGTTATTTCCGGCATGTGGTGACAACCAATCAGAGGCCACCAGGAAGAACAAAACATATAACACACACATCACCATTAGGAGGAGTAAAGGCAAAAAATTGTAACAGGCAAAAATTGTATGCAGTGCTTTTTCATTAGTCATTGCACTTAACTGTAATTATGTATAATTTCAATGAGAATAACAGCTGAAATTCTCACACACACACACACACACACACACACACACACACACACACACACACACACACACACACACACACACACACACACACACACACACACACACACACACACACACACACACACACACACACACACACACAAAAACAAAAACGATTTCCCATTAAAATCTGTGTTACACAATTGGATTTGCAGGAGGGGGCGGCATACCAGCGCCCTTAATGGACCACACGCCCCTGCAGACTTTTCTATAAGCGACACACACATCCAGCGATGCACCCAAAGAGGTCGTACAGTCGTTCGCATTGCATATTCATATCAAAGAATAAACCTTTCAGCCTGAGGCGATGTTAAATGACAGGTTTATGTGGAGGTTCTGAGTAGCGACAGTAACCATAAGGAGAGCTGTCTTTGCATCTAAACGGTGGTTAGAAGCAAGTGAATGAATCCTTTCATTCAAGGTACATTTTCCCGCATGAAAACACACACTGAATGGCACAGAGATACTACGGAAAAGGTCATCCTTATTTCACTTTTTTGCTTTCACTACATCCCCCCCCCCCCCCCCCCCCCCCAACATCCTCCTCCTCCTTCTTCTACTCACTGCGGGCCATTTAGATGGATATGTTTTGATTTTTCACTCCTTTGTCACTCTTTGATGACTGGCAAATCGATCGGCTCTTGAAGACAAGGTTCGGGGAAGGGGGGGGGGGGAATTGACTTCCCTTTACACCCACTCTATTTAGCCTGACACCTGGCTGCAAACACATCATCATCCCCATTGACAACAACAATAGCAGTCCAAAAAAATAAATATATAAAAACTAGCAACAAAAAAACACAAACTGCTGACATCAGTTACTAAGCGTTTCCACGGATTATATGTCCATCAGATGAATTGTTCCTCATGTACCATCACTCCTTCTTGATATATGTAGTTATAGCTGCGGGTTTTTTATTTAGGTGAATGTATGACAAAGAGAAAGTGTGAGACAAGACTTTCTCCAGTTGCTGTCACTGCTTTCCAAGAAAAGTTCTGCTTTCTCCCCATCTTCTTATTGCCTGGAGGACTTTTCTTTTCCTTTAAAAAAAAAAGAGAAAAAAAAGAACATATTCTCCTTTCTCTCTGTGTCTCTCTTATATTTAGTTTTAGACAGAATGTTGAGTTGTTGCTTAGCACCCCAGGCTATGACGCGCCGGTGTTGCGCTCATGCAGAGGAGACGAGGGAATAAAAGGCTTGTTGCACCGAACCACGTGATTGGGAAACTGTGCAATTGTTTCAGAAGAATGTTAAAGGCAATTAATCCTTTGTTTGGTGTGGTGGAATTTATTTCATGGTTATTTCTGGCCGCCGACAGCTTTTCGGCCCTTTTTTAGCTGCTTAATAACATTTTACGGATTATTATCTTTTGAAATGTTCCTTGCCAGAATCAACACACATGGTAGAGATGTTACCCTTGACCCAACCCTCTCCTAGTGCACACCCACACACAAAAATACAGACACATGTAACTGCTGTCTCTATCCTCTGCCTCTCCCTCTCTCTCTCTTTCATTTGTGCACACACATGCACATACCCCAACACAAATGCATGCTGGATAAATGTTGTCCTTAACCTGGCGTACTACAACCGCTCAGCAAATGCCAGCTGGGTCAACAGATGCCCGGGGCATTCTAGCTCCGCTCTCATACAAAGAACACTGGAGCTTCATCTATAGACACACAAACACATACTGTACACACACACACACACACACACACACGCATAACCACATGCCTGCATATTTGAGCTGCAGCGACAGCAGTCTACAAGCAGATTATGAGGTTTTATCTTGCTTTGTGTTTGGGCCACTGAAATTGCAGTGAGCAAAGGGGTAGCAGGTCAAAATTAGTGGGTTTTGTAATGCAGATAAATCCACTTGATTTAAAAAGAAAAAAGAAAAAATACACTACACTGTATGAAACCAATGATGGAATTGCATAATTGAATATAAGCACAGTGGAGGTATATTACAATTTAGTCAAAACCCCTTATCAAAAAGGTATAGCTTACGGAAAGAGAATATAATGGATCCTTTTCAGTTAGACATATACAGTATTTATGGAATAATACAATGGATGCTTCACACGTTTGAAAGACCCAAGGCCGCTCAGCTTATAAATGGCGATGTATACTTCAAACATAAAGCTATAATTCTTTAACAAGTGCTGTTATAATTCTAGTTTCAGTTTCGGTCGCCCTAATGTCTTCTTGGCTAATGTAAAGCCTGACGTTTCTCTGCATCTTGTCCTGTATGATGACTGGATTAAGCTACCATTAAGCTACCAGATCTCCATCAACCTGTTCCTTGTTTTGAGGCACACTCAGTTTAGTCTCGCTTATACGAGATAATCAAAGATCTCCGCCTACTAAGGTCTGGGGATTTCTAAATGCAGTGTAGATGATTGAATAGTGGCAGGAGCCTTCCTGGCCTTATCCAAAAATGATGCTCTCCCCCTTATTCTCCTCTGCTATTAACGTAAAGTCACCACTTCAATATGAAAGCACATCCTAAAGGCTTTGGATTGGTTCTGCAATGCTGATTTTTTTTGTAATACTCTCTAATTGTATTCAGCCAGTTTTAACATCAAAAGCTGGGAGATTGTGAGCAAAGCTTTTTGAGGCTGACTTATGAGTCTACACTCAGATGGGAAGCCCTCCATAAAGATAACGACAAGGCGTAGTGGTAAAACAACACCACTATGAAATAAAACACCACTTGTGACTCATATCATCAGAAGCCAACAGTGGGAAGGAAACCACATATAAAAGGGCTGTGGAAGAGGATGCAGAAGGCCAACTTTTACTTTTTAAAATTCTTTAATATTCATTCTCATCCTCTACTCATCCCTCTATCTCTTTTATTTTAGAGCTATTTGCAGTGTAATATGGGTAGCAAAAAAACACCAAATGAGGTGCTGAGTTAGTAGATAATTAACTCAAGATACGGCTTTATTTTGCATGAACTTGCAATCGAAAGAGAGACGTTGAACAGAAATGAGCACCTTTAAAAAAATGTGGCTTTAAATATTTGATATTTGACATTTTCCTCCTATAAAATATGACAGTCCTAATAAAAACATTTTTTTAAAAACATTTTTTCCCCTCACTTTTTACAGTCTTAAAGGCTGGCTTTTTTAGTGTCAACTTTTCTCTTTTTATGTCGTCTATTCTCCACTTACAATGTTGATACAGTTCTGACAGAGAGCACGGCATGTCTGGCAGGAGTTGTGGTTAGTGGTTTGGTGAGCTGAGCCAGCCAGCGATTGTGTTTAACAAATACAAGCAATAGGAGAAGGCCTTTGGGAATAGCTGTCGCCAGTTGTGAGTGAGACACAGGAAAAGCCTTGGGAGGGTGGTGGGTTGTGGGGTTTCGGGGGGATGGATGATGGGGGAAGGAGAGTTGATTGTATTCATCGATGGAGGATGGGGAATGGGAAGAACGTACAGATGGGAAATGACAGTGAGAGAAAGCAAGGTTAAAATAGACCAATCTAGACTTCATTTTCAAAGCGCTTCATACTGTATATTATTGTACCCCCTCCCCCCTCACCTTTATTCTAACACTATGGAGGCAGGAAGTGGGAAGCTCTATCATACAGGAGACTCCAGGAACCTTTGCTGGGTGCTATGAGTCAGAATGCATCCAATATTGAATAAAGGTTATCACTCTGTGAGAAACATATAGAACCAAAGCAGAATTTATGGCGAATATCAGGTTGCAGTATATTTGTTTCTGGAGAGGATATTGGTTTTTTTTTTCTCAATGATATAAATCTTCCTCCACAGACAGGGAAGTCAAATCCTTTTGTTACATATATTTCTAATCTTTCAATTGACTTCTAAATTATTTTGGCAAATCTCTAAATCTCATTTTGTAGTCCCAAATAGTGAAAAAAATCCATTATTTCAAATTACTACCTTTTTTCCCCACAGCTTTCAATTCACTTTTTCCCCAAGAGTTTTCAACCAGTCTTTATCATATAGTGAATACTTTTTTAGTTATGGCAGCTATTGATTTTGCAGTAGTAGGTCAACACAGTGGGAAACAGAACTGTAAAGCAGGACAGGGATCCAGGAAGATGTATAAACAATGCATAATTTTCTTCTTCGCCATTTGTCTTAATCACACGTCTAAAGACTGGTGGAGTAGGCAGCGTATTGATATGAAAACAGCTGGTTCATTCATGTAAGGGTGAATTATGCTGGTGGAAGTGAGGCTTGTGCATTTTGGCCCAGTTTTACAATGATTGAAATGTATAAAACAGAACCATGCACACACAAATCGGATGAAAAGAATGTGTATGCATATTTCTGGCTTTGTGAATACATACCGTTTCATTCATGAATTAACAGAGTTATATGCATATGGCCACTGGTTTTCAATCAAGAGCAATTGCTATATCCAAACTGAGAATAATACTCAGTGCAAGGTTTTCCCACCAAGGCTTGCATTGAAAGTCAATTCACTCTTAACCCTGAGCAATTGCACACAACCATCAGTCATGGTCTAACCACTAATTCATAATAAGCAATTGAATGAAAATAAGGGAATTGTGGGATCAGTGATTGCATTGTAGAACACAATGTGGGAATTGTGGGACAGACGGTACAGAGAACTCATGCTCCGGAGTTGTTCCCAGATGCATGCTACAAATTTCCCTTCAAGCCTACCTTGGGATGTTAAGGTATGACATCATATCATCTATCAATTTTAGGTTTACTCCAGTAAGAATTTTTTAATACTGGTCCTCCAACAACAATTTAATTTAAAAAACAACACACCAACTCTCAGAACTTGGAATACATAGATAATTATAGTCTGTTTTCATTGCAACATTTCCACTGAGTGAACAACTGTTAAAATGGTAGGATTTTGTATCATGCTGAGACATGTCCACATTTTCATGATGCTAAATGCCTTCATGAAAAATATTAAAATTACAGGTACTATTCAGATGCTGATGTGGAAATGTGAATGTTTTCCCCAGTTGGCAACCTATGTTTAAAGTAAATTCCAAATGGTGTAATTGCAGCATAATGTATAACAAGTGGTGGATGCTTCATTCCTGAACAGAAGTACTTAAAAAAAAAAAAAAAAAAAAACCTGTTAGGTGGCAGAGAAAGAGCCTGTTGAAAATCTGTAAGGGACAGCACATCAGAGCTGAGTCATTGTGGTGCTCACCACAATATTCCTAGAGAAGGACAGCAGGTTGGATGCTGATTACCATGGAGCACATCTTATGTCCCATGTCATCTCCCTGGAGTGGGAAAAAAGAGGAGAGAGAGTGAGCAAGATGACAGAGAGCAAGCCAATCTATAACCTGTCACTGTCACTCCCTTGATGGCTGGATGATGGATGACTGCATCTCCTCTAACAATACCCAAACACTCCCTGTGTGGGGGGCCTTTTGCACAGGGGCAAGGTAAGAACTTTGAGTGTGTTCATGTGTGAGGGGCAATTAGTGTCTCTAGTTTTTCGATGTTCACCGACAGTTGACATTTTAACCTTATATGTATGATATGACACTTGACTGGAAGGTCAACTCATTCTATTTAAAAATAGATTGGTGAAGGTGAAAAATGCATTTGGTGTTTGAGGGGAAATCAAGAAATTTAAGCTAGTTTTCTTGAAGTACTTTTTGTTTTTTGAGTGTTCCCTCTTTTTAAGATGACTGCTGTAGCTGCTCTATACACCCCAAACTGTTGTGCTACTCACAAGCTTTACAAATTATCTTTCTCAGACTGTGTGATCTCCACAATATCCACACTCGCTGATGCGATGCATCTCATATCAGAAAATCACCTCTCAAAAATCGGAGATGATGAAAGCCTTCAGCGCTGCACAGTTGGCAGAGAGGATGGAGGGGAGGGGAGGGCGGGCTGCTGCTGCCTCCCACTCCTTCTCTTGTTCAGTCTTTGGGGCCTCTGCTGGGTCTCTAGGCTTTGTCTCTTTCTCCTCTCTTCCTGTCTTCATTTCTGACTCTCTTACCCGCTCTGTTGCTTTTCTCTCTCAACCTTTTTTCCCTTTCTCTCTCACCCACTCTTTATCCCTCCCTATATGGTTCTCGGTCCCTCCCAGGGGCTTAATTTATGGTTGTGGAGCTACAGAAACATAGGGATGACAACCCACGCTCTCCTTGGCTTTGTTAGCTAGCTAGCTAGTTGGCTGGCGCCCTTACTGGCTGACTGGGTGTACAGAGCGTGTCTTCATGTGTATATACTCCAAGCAAAAATGTTTTTCTTCTCTCACCGCTTTTTCCAGTCTCATTATTTTATTTCCCCTTTCAGAGGTGTGTGGCTGGTTCTACGCTTCTAGTTACGGTCATAGTAAATGTCAGCCCACTTCTTGATATTGCCAAACAAACGTATTCAAAGACAGAAATTGCTTCTTGTGGTACACCAGCGCTTTTCAGGTAGCATGAGAAGAAATGAATGCCCATATTAACCTTGGTAACGGCGCAAACAATGCTGTATGTTTGACAGCATACAATGTACTTGGAGCTGCTTATTTCCTGGACTGATTGAGGTACGCTATTAAAAAGATATTCCTAAAAAGAAGTATTTTCAATATTGCTGTATCATTTGGAGACCTGGACATCAGTATTTGGCGCACCATCATGTTGGTTGTTGTCATGAATTTATAAAAAGGTCAGTAATGCTTCTGTTACTACAAGCTAATGTTGAATTTCAAGAGTGGAAAAAAGTTGTCAGTCAATATTTTGCAGATACGTTCTATAGGAACATTTTGTAATTTGGCAGATTATTCATTAAACAGGTTTCCTCAAATGGAACAGCTTTAAAACTCCATGAAGACATATTTGCTGTTCCAAATCAGTAGTATACAAACCAACTGGCAACTACCACAGCTTGAGACTGAAGCCAGCATGGAAGGACCTTGAGGTGCAATGCCACTGATGGCTGCAAGATGCTGGCTCTATAAAGTCCCTGGCTCCAATTATTCTCCCATTCCAACAGCATCAACGGTTCTCTCAAAATAATAAGTCAGGCCTTTTTTTTCATTATTGTCATTACGGTTTGTATTGCTTTGGAGATTGTTTCTCTATGTTATTAAGGTTTGAAGACTTATAGTAGCTACAGAGCGTGAAAAGCAACACCCTGCACTCCTTATTTAGAAGGTGCTGGCTCCAAACAGAAAAGATGCCACCTAGCATAAACAGCAACTCTGGGCTTCAATTCGGTTCCAGTAAGAACTAATGGATGACCTCATACTTTACTTTCCCCATCTTTATATAGAGTCTAAAATACAAACTATTTCTGGAGACAGGGTTAGTTCAGTAGTAGAGTAGAAGGCCTCTTTGTGTGCTACAGTCAGAGATCAAGCAGCAGACAAATGGTGCCAAGCATTGATGAGATCAACAGGTTATTATGAGTCAACATAAATGAACTATTATATCTGTATAGTCGTTTGATTAACTTGAAAAGAAAAACAGCTTGAAGCAATGGCTTTTCCAGCTTCTGTGTTGACTGAAAATCTCAGTGGGATGAATACAACACTTGGTATTGATTTGTTAGGGCAAAATAAGAAGCTCCCGGAGACAGAAAATGGCTAGCATCACACAGTGTCAGAGTGAACATTGAGTGAATCCAAATGGCAATTTAGTCTGACTGTAATGCTACAACATAAGCACTCTTTGTAGATGACAAACCCAATGATCAACGTATAGATCAATGTGAAAACAGCAGCTACGTCTGGTAACTCCGGCTACAAATCTTGATACTTTTGTCGGTGAGTCACCAAGTCCTTGAACTATGAATCTTAGAGTCATATGAAAGTAGTGCTGTTTGTGATGGAACCCATGTGGGTGTCTCCTGGTGGATGAAAACAATACAGGCAAAGACATCCAGATGGAAATTAATTGAAACTAGTGCAGGTCTCAGCAAAGCCTCAAGCTGAAGGCCCAAAATGATCAAGGGGACTTATGAAGTGACTCACGCCTACCTTTCTGGAATGGCTTTGATTTCCTACAGTCAGTCACACATCCCACTGCCAGATGTATTATATAAAAGGTGGTGGGTGTTCTGTATACCACATGAGCCTCATTCATGAATGAGCACTTATAATGCATGACCTGGGAGAAATGGAGTAAGCTGTCGAACACGGGGAGTGGAAGGAAGTCTGTGAAAATAACGTGAGACACAACAGAAGAGCGTTGCAAATACAAACACAAACATGTATTGATAACAGGTGTTTAATCAGCTTACACGATTAATAATTCACTAAAATATGTGCTTTTGTTGTCAAATATGCATTGTAAATCAGCTATTTTTAAGGCTGATTTGACTTATTTTGATGCAAAAAAGTTCAAAGCTGAAATCGTTCTCCATCGAGGGACAGCTCTAGAATCATTTTTCCACTGCGGCCTTTTAGCTGCACACATTTTTTGAAAACCCACATTCCTGCCTAAGCCTTGTACTCAAAGATTAAGATGAACTAGACAACGCAAGGTTTCAACAATGCCCTCTACTCTGGTTTGTTTGAAAGCTAGCACAAGCGCGGCAGTTTGAGACTGAATGATGGCGAGGAGCGAAATCTGAATTCAGGATGAGTGTCAGGTTAATATTCTCCTGCTCTCTGCCACGACTATAATTCATTCTCGGATCGCGGCACGAAAAGAGACATGAAAGCCTTTTCCTTCCCCTCTTCTCTGTTCTCATCAGTCGATGCCTCGCACGCATCCTCTCGATTACCATCGCTCATCTTTTCTCTTTTGTTTCTCCCCTCGTGTCCCCATTCAATCCATTTTCATTTCCCCCCTCAGTTCCCTTTACAGCTGCTTTCATTTCAACCCAATCTCTCAATCTTCCCCAACCCCTATTCTACACCCTTCTTACCCTCTTCAGCAGCTCCCTGACAAGCTCTGTCTCACTTCCTCCACCTGTCTGTCATCTCTCTTCCTTTCTTTCAACCTTCCGTTCTTTATTTTTTTCTTGTGACTGTTCCCTTTCCAGACTTTTCCCTCTTTCGCTGGTATACTTCGTCTCTCTAAACTCACTTTCACTCTGTCAGATGCTCTCTCTCCCCCTTCCCCGTACCTCCATTCTTAGCAAAGCCCTCTGTGGACCAATTAAGTTCTCCAGCTTGGTGTTTTTTCCAACTCTGCACTCTCAGACCGACTGGACAGTTCAAGTGGTTCAAGGGCGGATGTGGACACACATGCACCCACCCACACACAAGACAGATTTAACAGTGTGGCCTTGAAATGTATTGGAGTTTCAAAGTGTGTTCAGTATTTCCAAATCTCCATCTTTCCCTGTGTGGTTCACTGACCCTCCCACCAAAAAGAGCAGTATCTATACACACTCTCAGGCAAGGGACCTCATTTATAATAAACGCATTTGGACTCATCATCCCTCAAGTTCATACTCGGATCGTTTCTCCAAAAAAACTGCTTGCTTTTCAATTCACAACCGATGTAAACAAGTTGTGAGTGCTTTGTATTAGTGTACTGTGCAGTGGAACAATTGCCAAATGAAAAGGTCTGAGTTGAGAAAGAGGCCCTAACCCAGCAGAAATTGTTGGTGGAGGGAGAAAAAAAAAAGAAGCAGAAGAGAAAATAAAACTCTCCAGGCGTATTACACAACACACCAGGGTACTGTCACATTTGCGTACAGCTCATTTCTCTTGCAATACTGGCACTGACACTAAGAAACATTTGTGTGTCAACCCCTGCACATAGTGTCAGGCTAGGAAGTTTTTCAACTGACATTCAAGGCTTTAAAAATAACAACTTCCAATGGATAAATCCCTGCGCATGCACTGGTGCGGTAATGTGATCTTATAGAGGAAAATAATGAGTCTAACTTGTTATAAGACGTTTCAAAAGGGCATTTCTAAGTAGGTAATGAATCCCTTCTGCCTACGGTAAAAAAAATATTGTCTGGAGTAGATCAAGATGACGCAGTGGATGGCAGCCTCGGTGTGTTGGTGCACAGTATTGTCTTGTTTTCTTTACAAATTCAGTGTTTTGCTGCAGTACCCGGAGCTCTTTCACTACAGAAGAGCTCATAAGCATCAGGAAAAAAACCTCTGTGGATTTATTTCCCCACTTTCTCATCCCTTCTGTGGCATAACTAGACATTTTGGTCAAAGGTGCATTCACCTTTGTTCATGCAGTGAAATGCACTTGTGGTCTTTGCAGACACGGACTACACACCCTATTACTGGGATTACTTCTCTCTAACATGCGACCACTATGCAACAAACTAGGTGAACTCCAGCTTCTGGTGGGAAAATACAGAGATATTTCTACTTCTTCCATTTTGTACTTAATTGAAAGTTGGCTGTGTGAATTGATACCGGACTCTGGGCTGTGTCTGTCAGGCTTCCAGCTGTTCAGAGCGGATCGTGAAGCAGACCTCATCGAGCAAAGTGAAAGGTGAGGGTATATTCTTTTACACTGCCACTGACAGGTGTAAAGATGTGACAGTGATTCTACAGCATTGGTCCCCTGTTCTGGAAACTCTGCATCAACTCTAAAAACCTTCTTCTCCCAACACGTGCTTCATTCATTCTGGTCAATGTTTACTTTCCACCACAGGCCCACATGCGGGAGGCACAGCGCCTGCCCGCTGACCAGATACCGTCTGTGGAGCGGACAAACCCGGACTCTTTTGTTATCATCCTCAGCGACTTTAACAAAGGGAATCTCATCCATGAACTCCCTCAGTGCTGTCAGCTGACTAAGTGCCTGACCGAAGAGAACATTTTAGATTGCTGTTACACTACAATCAACAGTGCCATGCCGTCACGCTGTCCTCTGCGCCACACTGTGTCACTTTGACCGAGCCATAGTCCATTTGGTTCCTGCATTCAGACAGATATTAAAACTCTAAACCTATTATGAGGACATCTACAGTATGAAGTGGAAGCTATGGAGGATCTTACCACATGTTTGGATTGTACTGGCTGGGATGTTTTCAGGACTGCTATCGGTAGTCTGGATGAATATATAACCGTGACATCATACACCAGCTTCTATGAGGATAGCTGTGTACCATGACACACCAGGGTTAGCTACAACAACAATAAACCCTAGTTTACAGGTAAGGTTGGAAAAAGGGGATGTGCTGAGGTGTGGGAGGTCTCAGATAGGCCTCAGACATATTAACAATGATAAACCAAAAGCCACATGCTCCACTAATTATATATGCCAGGCCAACGACTTGAATGTGTTCTACCCCCTCTGTTGATGTGAAAGACACCTCACCAGAGACATGTCACATACCAATCGGGTTCAAGACCTCCACCAATACATCCATTCCCAAAACACTGTGGATGAGGCACTAAACATCCTCCAGCACATGAACTTTGCAGGAACCTAAGCCAGGGTTCCTGATTGTAGATTTTTAGCCCTGCCTTTAACACAAATGGCTCTGTGGCAGGAAAAGCTCTCCCAGCTAAATGGGAATGACTTGACCCACATGGATCACTCACTTCCTGTCTGATACGATGCAGCAAGTGAAGCTGGGGAAGCACGTGTCCGACCCCCTGGCCATCAGCACCAGTTCCCCTCAAGGTTGTGTCCTTTCTCCACTTCCCTTCTCCCAGTGCACCAACAGCTGCACCTCCAGTCATCAGTCAGTCAAACTAGTGAAGCTGGCAGATGACACCACCCTCATTGGGCCCATATCTGGTGGAGATGAGACTGCTTACAGGAGGGTGTTTGACCATTTGGTGACTTGGTGTGGACAAAACAATTTGAAGCTCAATGTTCTAAAGACAGTGAAGATGATTGTGGATTTCTGGAGGCAGCTCCAGCAGTCCCCATTACCCTCTGTTGTTCCCCAGTTCACATTATGGAGTCCTTCTGCTTCCTGGAAACTATCATCATCCAGGACCTCAAGTGGGAGTGGAACATCCTGTGGCAGCTGAAGAAGTTCAACCTGCCAAAGTCATTGATAGTTCACTTCTGCACCAGCACCATTGAATCCATCCTCACCTCCTCCATCACCATCTGGTATGCTGTTGCAACTGCCAAGGACAAGGGCAGTCTGCAGCGTATCATCCGCTGTGCTGAGAAGGTGATCAGATGCAATCTGCTGTCCCTCCAGGACACTGAGGCGAGCAGGACAGATCATGGCCTACCCCTTCTAGCCTGGACATAAACTTTTTGAAACCCTGCAATCTGTCAAGACCAAAACCTCACACCACAAAAACAGTGTCTTCATATCTGCAGCCAGCCCCATCATCAAGGGCCCAGGACCCCCACTGACACAGATTCTATCTGCCCAACATGTTATATGAACACAATGCCCTCAGTCTCATATTTGCACATGTGTGATTTTTGGTATTACATGTATCATTATTAATGTTACTATTATTAATAATGCAAACTGCATACCGTTTAATCCTGGTTGACATTTTGTACATTCCTCTCACTGTCTTCTATTTAATATTTAAACCTGTAGCAGCTCCTCACACTCAGAATAAATTTTACATATTTTTTTCTACTGTAAATTCTTTTTTATATTGTTTGGGATTTCTTAACTTTGTGTATATTGTTTTGACTGTTATGCAACACAACACCACCTAGGCCAATTCCTTCTATGTGCAAACCTGATTCGGATTCTTATACACTTGTCACATCACTTTGAAAAATGTCAGAACTTTTACATTTCAGCTCCCCAAAAAGGGTGTGATTGACAGCTCAAGCACCGAAACTCTGTTATTGAGCTCTGTCTCCACTCTAAGTAAGACAACAACCTGCTGAACGCGGATGACAGAATACCTACCATTCGAAATGTCAAATTCAGCTCATGTTAGCAAGGATTAGGCTGTGTGTGAATTAGGGTTACTAAATAGTGATTCAGAGATGGTCATTCGATCCTGATTTTGGGGGAAAAAACTAAGGATTTTTTTTTTTTTTTTAAGAAAAAAAAAGGTATCATAAAAAAACTGATTGATTCGTCTGGAGTTGGCTGTGCTCACTGCTGCTAGTGTGTGTGTGTGTAAAGGATGGGTCAAATACAGAGGATCAGTTTCCCCAAAGGGATCAATGAAATACTAAATTCTACTTACTGTACTACATTAGTTTTGAAATGAAACATGACTGTGCAGGCTTACAGGTTTAATTTGCTCCCACCACCCACATCAGATGAACAATCTAGCCCTCTGTCCCCTCAGTTTTACTAGACACAATATAAGCTTGAATAAAGTCATTATATTCAGTGGTTTGTGTCAAATCTGTTGTAGTCAATAACTAGCTGAAGTCTACAGCCCATATATATCAACAAACACTTGCTACCATGCCCTGATGAAGCACTACCTGGCCTGCACTGCAGACATCTTCATTTTCTGCTTGTCTAGGGAGCTTTTGCACTCAGTTTGATATTAAAATATGTGAAAGGACACATGAATTTCCTGAATCTAAATCTAAAATATATAAAACAAGGCTCTGAATGTTACACTGTTTGCCCAGTATGGATGCTAAGAACCCTCAAAAACCCTTCAAGCTATGAAAAATTCTCTTGAAAGCTTTCAAAATATCAGAGTTCTGTTTGAAATGACGTGTGCATCAACCATCAGTGGCAGCAAACACACTTTGAGCATATACCGTTTTCAAATATAAAACAATCTGTCATATTGTTAAGGGATAAGGAAGACTGAACAAGGGAGTCAACACTGTCGACTGATGTGGTTAAACTAAACTCTGGATCAAATGCTTTTTTTCTGTATGATGTGAAGTGTGTGCCTTAACATTTAGTCTTCCCCATACATGTTCAGTATGTGTACGCACAGTTTATTGTGTATCTGAATCCTGCACATTAAAAGGTAGAATCCACTAGTATGAGGCAATCAACTAATACCAATAGATTGAATGGGTTATCCTCCAAAAAATATCAATATTGCCAAATCTCAATGTAAAAAATAGGGTTGAAATAATACATATCTTCAGGCTGCCATTTTCCATTTTGTTTCTCTTCAATAAATCCCACAGACAGTCCAAAACTAATGTTGGTCAGTACTTTATGGCATCCTGTCTGAGGCACACAGTCCCTACTTTGTAGTAGCTAATGCTCCAACTGAAGATGTTTATCTTTAAAAGTGGGTCACAGATATAAAATTCAGCCTTTAACCATTTTTGACCACTTGACTATTGATAAAAAGGAGAAGGCTGTACATCATCTGAATGCTGAGGTCTAGATTGTGGTTGTAAAGTTTTATGAGGATGTGATTATCCTAGAGGTCATTTTATACAGTGAGGTCAAGTTTCAAATGGTCTCACTACAATAAAATGACTACTATGGGGACTATCATCATCATCATCATCATCATCATCATCATCATCATCACACATTAATACAATTGGACTCATTCTGGCAAGCTGTCAGCATTCTAGTCATACCCAATGTATGTAATTCCAAGACTGTTTATTGACCCAAGTATGCAGACATGTTACATACACCATTTTTAGAATAGGCAAAAATAGCACATTTACACTGCATACAAAAAACTTCATATTATTTGCACATAAAGTGGACATATCTGTAAAGGAAAGGGAATACTTGTGGGTTCCCATAAGATTCATTTTCATTCAGATATCTTGAGGTCAAGGGATGCCTTTGAAAAACAGCCATTCCTATTTTTGCCTCAACAAAACCGAGCCTAACTTTGGAGCACTACTTATCCCCCTCCCTGACAAGCTATCATGACATGGTTGGTGCAAATGGATGCCAGTATCATCACTGTAGCTTTAAAGTCTGCTACAGCCTGTGAAAGAAAGTGATGTTGGCTGAGGACGCAGGCATCCTTGGGGAGTTTTAAAGGCTCTGTAATTTCCTGAAATAGCTGGGTACTGTATTTTTTAGCAAAGCAAATTGTCAGCTGTGGATTAGGTGTGCTGGTGAGTATTTATGGGGCAGGATAGTCTATGTAGGCTTGACCTAAAATAAACAACAGTGGCTGTTGTCATTGTAATGACGGAACATGTCAACTAGTGTAATGGTGTGGCTCATTAATGTGTTTTTAATAGTTTTTGGGCAACATTAGAGCTCTATTGCACATAGTAAAAGGCTGCATCAGACTTTACACAGACAATTTTAGTTTTTCTGTGGGATTTCTTGGCAATAAAATTAAATTAAAAAAAATACAGAATACTGTCTGCCTTATCCTTTAAGGGTCATAATGTTAACTACAAAGTCTGTTTCATTTCAAATCCAGTGTTCTGGAGTAGAGGCAATAAAACTCAACTTTACTGTCCTAATACTTTTTCACTGAATTTATTGTAGAACCCTTTAAAAATATGATGCTGCAAGCCTAAAACCATGAAATATAACAGATGGTATGTGTCCCAGTCATTTACCCCCATTCTCCTTCCTCAAACATCCAAACCAGAGGTGCTCACAGGCACATCATCATCACATTTTGTGCATACTGAGACGTCTGCAAAATAACAAAAAACACAGCTACTACACTTCTGCAAAATATAACCCAGAATTTGTAATTCAGAAAGTCAGACTGTGAAGGAAAGACCAAAGCTAATCCTTTTCAAATGCCTTGAGTCACGAATAAGCCAAATCTATATTTAGTTTGAGAGTTTTAATTCCAGGCCCCGTTGTGATGTCACTTCATCGATTTCCTCTCTGTGTCTTTCAGAGCAGACAAAGCTCCCAGAGCAATTGTTTGTTTGTTTGTTTACTTTGAGATTTTTTTTTTGGTGCTGTGTCATATTTGTAGAGAGAAAAAGAAGGGAAAAAAGAGACACAGATACAGTGCAGAGGAAGGGTGAAGGAGATGATAAGACTTTGAGTAAGACAGTTATACACAGAGGCACATGATATGGGCTTTTTTTTTTTTTTGCGTGCACACACAAACACACAGGCCATCAGCCTAATTACTAGCGACAGGGAGGCAGCTAAGGGAAACAGCTACAGCCATGGCCACTTCCACTGTGGTGCACTGCTGGCAATATGCCCTATTTATGCATTTAACACACACACACACATGCACACACACACATGCATCCACGCACTCTCACAACTAAGCACATATTCACGTATCGCTGGGCAGAAACATGCACATGTGAATACACACAAATGTGTGAATGGATATAGAAGTGTGCATGTACACACACACATGCACACAGTGACACAGGAAGGGAAAATGAAATTACATGGTTGGTAGTGTTATCATTTACAGTGATTCAGCACCATGGACAGAACCACATGTGCAGTAATAGAGATAAAACACAGCCACATTTGCTTCCTCTCTTTTCCATGAACACATGCAAGCACACACACATGCATGCACGCACACACGTACACACGCGCTGGAACGATGCCAAGTCCCGGGGCGCAGGCCTTCTGAATCTTTTAATTGGATGTGTGTTTTGACAGGCTAATCTCAAGAACAGGACACTGCCTGCCCACCAGAGTCTTTCCATATACACTTGAAGACCACAGAAATGCATCTTTAATGACCTAAGTGACATATTTATTCAGTGTTATAATTGTCTGCCATATCTGTTCATATTTGTGTGTCTTCCTCAGTCACACACAGTATTTACATCCAGAGATCCTAACACATATATGCAAATCTTCAGAGGTCAGGTACAGTGTAATGTCTCTGAAGCCGTTAGGTTGACAGCTGCTGTTACAACCTGGTTGAAATCATTAGTACTGACAAACAGCATCTCTGGATGTGTTTCTCTATCTGTTTATTTTAATATTTAATCACACGCTCCATAAATTAAGTTTAGTTTGTTTACTTTTCATTGGCGCTCATATGTCAAAAATGTTTCTAATGTGATGAAAATGCTTGAAAATATTTCTATAAATACATTTTAAATGAGTTAAGTTGATATACCAGATCATCTGATGATGAAGGCTACTTCAGGTACCACCAGAGAATTGTAGAAAAATGTTTGATTGGAAGCTGTGATATAGAAGTGAATCAAAAGGTGGGTTTTATTTTATTAAATCTATTAATATTTATATATTATCCATGTATTATTTATCATTTTAATCCAATTTTAATTATGTGACTTAAATTTTGCAAGTTCAAGATGGAATATCAATGCATTCTGATTTAATCTCAAAAGAAAATCCCATTTCTACAGCTTAACAATGTGCATGATAATGAATAGCATATACACCATCCAGTTCAAAGTCACACTGAAATTCATTCGCATATGATTATGAAACGAGCACTGCCGCGAGCCTGGTGACATAGAGTACTCACAGGTCATAGATCACAGTTAATATGATAGCTTCCACCATTATAGACTCTCTTTGTTCCCTTAAAAGGTCAGACCTGTCAGATAGCAGGTGGTCAATCAAATCAATCCATGGAAAGACTGTGGTTAGAGCCACTTGCATCACGGAGCTCTTCTTCTGGTTTATACTGCTTTTGTAGGTTAAAACCAGTCTACGGCCATGCTAGCAGCATTGTGAGGCTGACCGGTCACAACACAGGTCAGTGCTTTGAGCTAAAAGTTAACATGCATGCTGATGTTTAGCTAGTATGTTTACCATCGTCAGCTAATAAGCACAAAACACAAAGTACAACTGAGGCTGATGGGAATGTCATTAATGTAGCAGGTATTTGTTTGTAAAGTATTGGACACATTAGTCATGAATTGTCTTGGAGCCATACATGCCTGCACAAATTTCCATGTTAATCCAGCAAATATTTGTTGACATATTTCAGTCTGGACCAAAACAGGCTACCAACCGCTGCCATCCCATGAACCCCAAGGCAAGTGTGGCTAAATAGCAAATGAAGCCGGGTTAGGTGAATTCACCCTCTGCTGCATTTCACTACAATACAAATATGGAGAATAAAAAGGGGAGGCAGCAGAATAGAATGTGCATGTAAACAAAGACAGAGGCAAACCTTCAGGTCTTCGACACTGCGACACACTCACACACACACACACACAATTTATTTCCTGGCAGTAGCTTCACAGACTTTGAACCGGAGCACATCTGAAAGCATTCATGTGGAAAGTGCAGGCAATAAAGCTTTGTTGGGCTGGCACATATGATCCTCCATGCTGCCTGATGCAACACTAGAATAGCAAGTGACGTCCCTTCACTGCCTTTAGCTGCTGATACAAAAAGGTTTTTTTTATTTTTTAGACAGGCAGCACAGTAAATTGTACTTGTAAATTTGCACCTGACATGTCTATACACAGAAGTTAAACTACTGCTAAATATACTGACCTGAATAGTTTATCTGTATCAGTCCGTGATATCCTTATTTCTTCGACTTTGTATCTGTGATGTGGTGTTTCCAACATGAAACATCTCAGAAATGAGACAATTAGCACATTTAGAAAGGAGTTTTCTGTACTTTGTGCTGCTCTTTTTTGTCTATTCAACCATAATAGCAGTCATTTGTATCATCTATACTTTGTCATTTTCTTGAGTTAATACAAAACTGCTGAAGTTAGAAAGTATTTCATCATTTTCTGTATGTCACAGCATTTCCCTAGGTTAATTTGTAGAACAGCAAAAGTAAAATCTTGTTGACTGACAGCAATGAAAAAAAGGTATGTATTGATAAGAGAATGTAGCAAATTCTTACTTTAATTTGCCTTTTGTCCCTTTAATTTAAACATGCATGCTGCATCTTCTTGTATCGGCTTAAAAAGTTAAGTTAAGGGTATAGTCACTCTTTAAGAAGACATGCTGCTGCTGCACATCTTATCTGACTATGCCTTTGGTGTTGTAATGGAATAACAATGCACCTCCAGCAACATAAAGAGCAAGTGAGAAAGTATAAGAGGTAAAGGGGGCAAGAGAGAAAGACTCTTCCTCTCAAATTACCACTACTGCTTTTAGGACAGTGAAAAAGAAAGAAAGAGTGAAAGCAAGAGAGATAACGGACCTACTGGGGGGAAGAGATGTTCTCTGTACAACAACTGAATAAAAGTGTGGAGATTTGGACGAGGATTTCTCCCTTCAATCCTTGTTGCATTAATTCCAAAGCTTTGCTCTGTTTACCAAGAATGCTCTGACATTTTCTCCTTGCAGCCTTTGTCATGCTGTCATGCAATCACAGCCTTGGATGTAACACAGTAATTATTAAAAGTCAATATTGAAAAGATCATCATGCAAATTGGTGTGTGCATTGGGAAAGATGATGCTATACAAATACTATGACCGTAATTTGGCCAATTTTCTCTGATTAAAAAAGCAGTCACGGGTGTCAATCATTGGATTTTACCGAACTGTAACGGTGAACTTTTAAACCTTTAATGGCCTTGTCAATTTCATTCCAATCCATTTAACAATCACACATGCCACAGGCAAGTTAGCCCACTTTCCATGGGCAGTGGAATGTCATAGATGGTTTTATAGGGGTTGATGAGCATATAAAATGACTGACATTTCCAGGCTTTGTCAGTACAACAGCTTGAAATGTGTGGACTTGCATGACCTGAACTGCAACTGTGCTATAGGCAAACTGTCTAAGTGCCTTTCGCTTTTTTTTTATCCTCCTCTCTCTTTTATCTCGTGCTCCCATGGTCCTCTCTGGCATTATTGGCAAGCTCTACGTTGCCAGTTAATGTCCCACCCTGCGGACAATGACTTGCGAGGACAATTCCAATCTCGCAGCAGGTGGGGAAACAACACTTTTATCTGACTGAAATTGGTCAATTAGCTCCAAATAAAGTCAAACATTTCTCCACTTCCTCAAGGGGCTATGGATTTAGAAGTGAAAGGAGCAGAAGAGACTTTGATTTTGCTCATTTAGGACATGCTATGATTTTCAATTACCCAATGGAAAGAGTCTTTTATTGAGTTACACGGCTGCACACTGTCACCTGTCCTCTCTAATTGTGCATCTTCACTCCTGAGGGGAGTTGAAGGGCAATGTAATTACGTTGAGATCAATAGTAAAGCGTCGACAATGACACAGTTACAATTCATAATATATGCAGATTGATTCTACACCTCCAATCCAAGATGGCCGCAAGTCCAGTCCTTTGTTTGTGTGCCTGCATGTGAATTTGATGTGGTTTTATCTTTGTTTTATACTGATAATCCAGCTAAGGAAAGTGACTTTTTACATCTGCTCAAGAGGTGCACAGCTGACTCTTTTTTGGCTTCTTACAACAACCCAAAAGGGAGATAATGTTACTGCTGCTGTGCCGCTGAAACCAAGTGACTACGGCTTGCATTGGCCTGATTAGACCAATTCCTATGATAAAATCCCTACTGAGAAACCAACTTTTAACCTCCACTTAAGAGGTGCATCGTGACTCTCTTTTAGCTTCTTACAACATTGAAAAACTGAGTTGACCTTAATTTATAAGTACTCATACTAGGCCCAATCCAAAAATATCTACACATCTACATTATTAGATCTAATTTTCACAAAAGTACATTCACTGCAGTATTCTGTTATAACATCATTTTACTATTACCTGCATGAGAGTCTCAAAATGACCTAAGTTTAAACCTTGTTACTATTTCAAATGATTTAAAGAACAAACATGTCTGATTATGATCTTTACAACAGTGACATAGACAGTCACTTTAATCCATGATGTTGAGGGTGCATGGGGTATTGTTTCATGTCAATTTGAAATAAGCATGGCGGGGGATAGGAACACCTCCTGGGCCAAGTGCTGAAAGAAATTGATTTAAACTCATCTGGACCCAATAACATGGATCCTTATATTGTAAGGCTTGCAGCTGGTTATATTGCTAAGCCTATTGCTCATATTTTTAATCAGAGGCTCCATACTACCTCCATCACCAAAATCTGGAAAGCAGCCTATGTTCTCCCCATGTTGAAGGGTGGGGATTCTTTAGACTTAAACAACTACCGCCATATATCTAAACTTCCTATCCTTGCCAAGAGTTAATTAACCCAAGTAAACAATTCTTGGCTGACAAGAATATTTTAAGTGAAAAATCTTGGACATAAAGCAGCACTGTTTTACCCTTTTTGTTTATCAGTCCAAGGCATTTGATTCTGTCATCTATGAGCTGCTGCAGAATCAGTGATGTTGGTATGGGTGACCAGCTATAGAGTGGTTCAGTAACTGCCTTGCAGATTGGTCACAAGTCAAGCCTCAAGGAGATCTCTAAGGGAAGAGAGGTTTCCCAAGGTTCAGCCTGTTGTATTTATTTTTTATAAATAACATTGTGAAGGACTTGTTAGTATTCATACCTTAGTAGGGACTCAATTGAGTGCTATCCTACAAGTACTTGGGTATTTGGGTGGATGACAGGCTCTCTCTTAGAGTGCATATTGAGGACTGAAGGTTAGGCTGGGTTATTATTATTGAAATAGGGTCTGCCTTAATTTCGCCTGAACAAGTGTTTTCCTAAGTGTTCGAGACTATGGGGACATTATTTAGATGCATGCTGCCTCCTTTACACTTCACTACCCAAACTCTGTGTATCACAGTTCTCTATTTTTTCTTTTTTATCAAACTCATTGTCCCATACACTCCGCTGTGTACCTTATGATCTGGTTTCAGTCTTCATTAAGCCTTAGGAGACAGCAGCATTGGTATATTTGTATTTACCAAGGCATAATGGGCAAACTCCCTTCATATCTGTGTAATCTCCTATCGCTCACCAACAGCTGCTATAATTTTCACTCCAATATATGGCTGCTCTACCAGGTACCCAGGATTTGCTCAGAACTTAGAGCAGCTTTCTATTATTTTGTGCCCTGGTCATGCAATAGCCTCCAGGACACAGTACAGCTTAATGGTTTTGTTTCCCTGGGAGAGTTCAAAGCTCTGATAAAAAAAACTGTAACTTAAGAGTACAATTATTATTCCTACACTGGATTTTGAATTATGTATCTGTTGTCCCTTGTCTATTTTTAACATGCTCTATTTTCCTTTATTGTTCCCTGTGTGTTTTTGACATGCTCTTTTCTATGATTTTGATAACGCTGAAATGGTGTGCTAGATCTGCCTCGAAAAAGAGAATTTAATCTCAATAGACTTGCCAGTTAAATAAAGGTTAAATAATTATTTAGGTTAATTTAATGGAACTCTACAAGCTTGGGGAGGTTGGGGGTGGTGGGGGTTTCTCGCATTCAGAGAACAAGGCTATAAAGGTAATTGTATGGGCAGGTTTAATTGTCTGGAAGAGATATGGACTGATTAAAAACCACAGTAGGAGCAATTTACTGTGGATTTTAGGTCATTTTGGAGGCAAGTTGGATACTTAAGACAGTTAATTTTATCATTCTCAAGACTTTATAAACAGGAACTTACAAATACTTTAGAAACACATTCTAAATATTGTAAGACACATAGAAAAATAGAAGCACACCAAGTAATAAACTAAAGTAATATCTGTTACATAGTCTGACCAAAGTATTGGACGAATGGAAATTTAGACCTGATAATGGCACTAAATGGGGAGTACGGATATAACCTAAGGTTTACATAGTGCTAACTGCTCCAAATTGGATGATAATGCATTCAATAGTTGTTGAATCATTTTACTTGGAATCACACATATCAGCCTTGTTGTGGTATAGAAGAAAGTCAAGGGATCACCAAAGAATATCGGCACCAAAATGTGTTAGCTGTAGAGATATTTCACTGGATTAGTGCCTGATGTCTAAAGCTGCCAGCAGGTCAAACATTTCAAAGTCATGAAGATTCAACCTTTGGGCACCTTGGGCATCTCTACACAGTTTCATGCTATTCCATCCAAAAGTTGTAAACAAATTTGACTTGGAACAATAAATGATATGATGATGACCAAGGTCAGTTGGATGCATCCCCTGAGGAACAACGTTTCATTGCAATCCGTGCAATACTTAGACATTTCAATCTGGACCACAGTAGTAGATCAACTGACTGACCTTGCCATTGCCATTTATACAGAGGGTATTTCCCCAGGGTAAAATCATGCAAAATCCTACAATTTTGTTTTAATGTCTTCTTTCAATAATTATTCATTCAAAGCATTTTGAATGAATAGAGGCTTTTTATCTGGCCATGTCATGAACCTTAATTTCCACTTGTGATCAGGCTTAGGCCTCAGGCCTCTGAGGAAATATACAACACATCACAGGTGGATCAGTACAAGTGTACTTTCAACATTTCTTTTTTCATTTTTTCAAAATTTCACACTGTCCCAACGTGTAAATTCAAAAGAGAATATCTGATAGATGGGCAATGGACTTGGAATGCCACTGAGGATATGTAAGAGTGTCTGCCAGTGATTTTAAAGTGCAAATAATTGACAGAAATACATTCTGTACAGCAGACAGCTGTCTCCCCAATGTAACGTAGCTACAGCTGAATGCTTGTCAGCTTTAACTGACACTGCCAGAGCATATTCAAAGCAGACATCTATAGTAAAAGGCCACACTTGAAAACAATGAAAAAAAAGATAGGTCCTTTGAGTGGCTGAGTCATTTCATGATGACACCAGGATAAATGAGAGGGAAAAATGGAGAGGGAAGTAAACATCAAATGACACAAACAAAAAGGGAACAGCACACATGTTGAAGGGTTGAAACAATGGGACATGTCAGTAATAGATGAAAGTCGCCTTGCGTGACTTCGGGTTTTTATGAAGTGCGCGCCCCAGAGATGGTGACACCGCTCCCCATGCCCAAGAGGAGATGTAATTTAGGAAAAGGCAGAGGTCTGTTCTCCATGGTGAGTTCGTGGCCATTCACCGTATCCCTGCAGATGACTGGAAAAGGTCTGTTTGTCAGAATGGGTTTTTCTGTCCGGGACCATTTTCAGCCAAGCGTCCATTGCTGAGCCCCTGACTTCATGCAACATTAAACTAGCAGAAACCCAGCTGGTCACTTTCTTCATCTGAATGAGACACCGGAGTGGAAACCCTTTAAGGGAATGTACTCTGCAAAAAGGTACAACATGATAAATGAAGCAATATTATTTGGCGTGGACCAATGTTTGGGCAAGGCAGGGAGCTTGATTTCATTAGAATTTTTTAGCAGCACTAAAAATGCCCCTGGTGAACTACTCTCTGTGTTAGATCCATTTAAAGGGCATTAAAATGGAACAGGAAAACATTTAACAAAGGTGTCACTGTTAACTAACCTAAGACTGATTTATTTTACACAACACATGTTTACTTCTATTCTGTTATGTGGTACACAATGCCATGGTATATCTCTGTGGGTTTACACGAAGAATCAAATATGACACAAATATGTACACTTACTATTTTTACATTGGTACAGGTTTCATTCATATATGATTTGACCAGAAAATACTGACCAGGACTACATTAAAAAGAGTACTCTTTATTTTGCTCTGTATTCATGTAAACTGTGTAATGGAATTGCAAAGTGGAAATAGAAAGGGTTTTTAATAAAATGATTCATGATACTGGAGGCTGATTGTATAATAATAATAGGAAAGGGGGAAGATGAATGTAAAGTTGGTATGAAGTGTCACTGATACAACTCTGAAATCCACTGACAGAAAAACAAGCCTTTATAGATAATAGGGCTATATTGCATAATTTGAAAGGAGGGCGGAAAAAATTAGGTTGCACAAGCAATCTGAGGAGATCCAGGTGAAGGTTGGCCTGAGGTGTTGATGAAAAAATCATGAGATCCATTGATAAAAACTTGAAAAGCCCTCTTGGCTATTATACATTTTGCATGCAGTCCCTAAATTCAGGTCATTTTCCCTCAACTGTCAAGTCGCATGAGTGACCAGGCTTTAATTTCAGATCATGAGGTACAACATCAGTCAAGATCGATCCTGCACTGCATGACAAATCAGGGGGAAACCTATGAAGAGTTACTGAGGATTAACCATGCCAAATGTCTAAATGTGGAACTTAAAAGGATTTACCTGTTGATTTTTTTTGTATCCAACAAATTCCACCGAACCGACAATGAACGCATTCTTCTTAGAAGTATTGTGTGAGTATCCAAAGCCTCATATATTGTATCTGAATCTGTTTACATAGATTATCTAACTTGTGCTATATATCACACCCTCTTGACTTTGTAATACATTATAAATCTCTCATGGCACTTAGTACAAAGTCAAGAGGTTGTGATATGAAGCAGAGCTCTGTAAATGTAATTGTGTTTAGATGCATGACCAATGGCAGATTACAATATTAACACTATTTTACTTGCTAAGTTGCAATCACCATCTTCAGTGATGAAGGAACACTAGGAACATGCAGGTAAATACCTTTCTTAAGCTCAAGTATAAGCACACAATGCATAATATGTTTGCTAATTAGTGCATGAATTATCTTAATTAGTAACCCTTCTAACGTAATTAGCCAATATACCATGGCTACTGTGTGACATAAGACATTTACTCAGCATGTTGCAATGACTGTCATCATTATTATTATTATGTAAACAGTTACTTCTGCATTTACTGAGACAAATGACTTGTAAAGGTTGTCTTTGCACATCACAATTTTGTTGTGCTTTGTTTTCCAGTCAGTTGTCTGCCGAGGCAAAATCACAGTGATCACGACGCTCTTGTCATGAGTGGAGAGAAAACTACTAGCTATTGACGCGGGGCACCGAGGACAGAGGTGGGAGTCGGGAGCCACAGCCTCTCTTTATCCCATCCCCTACCTCTTGAATGGAGGACATTCGGGAGAGTGAAGTGTTTGGAACTGCAGCTGCATTTAGCCTTTTATTCCACCACCAATCAGAATAAGGGCTCGGTGAGAATAGAAAATGCTCCATACACATCAGACTGTCTCATTCTGAAAGACATGCGTTGTGTGCAAATGTTCTATACAGTGAATATTTCAGTTTCTGTTTTCATTTTTAGTAATAGAAGATATATGAGTAAAATGAGTAATAAATTTGAGGTTTTTTCATGCTCTTTCTTCTATATAGTCAAAGACTGCTCCCTGCAGCCATTGCTTGTTAGTAAAATGGTGTTTTCCGTACTTGTTATCTCATTAAAATAGGGGGAAGAAAGCTTGCTGCAGTAAGCATATGTGACACCACTAATGCAGTGAAGAAAAAATACCCAATGATATTCTGTAAACACAAAAACAAACAAACAGCAGGCTCATGTTGGTTATTCTATCCAAAATTGCCCAAACTCCAAGATGCATCTCTCAGTTTGACACAGCCTGGAAAAAAGAAAATTACTTCACCGAGGTCAAATTACAGGTTCATGCTTCGATCATTATAAAAACACACATACAAAAAAAGTCTTTCAAATGGTGCGCTTTTCAAAGTAAAAAGTTGTTTTCTTCGCCAAAGTACAAAGACTCTACACTGTCAATGTAGGACACTCACTGTCTTTCACTCTGAATACTTCCATACCTCTGATCTCTGTTCCTCTGTGGCTGTCATCGCCTGCAGTTTGTTTACTTCATTTTTTATTTTTTTATTTATTTTATTTTTAAAAGATCACTGCTGCTCCTCGTGCTCATCTTAAACTGTTAATGCTCCAAATCTGTGACGTTATTAAGAAAGTTGGAAGTAAGCTATAGCCATGACCTTTTGTTGGGACAGTATGGAGTTAGCACACTTGGACTGTCCACGTGTGCTATAACTTAACTGGCATGGGTCCAAAAAAAAAAAAAAAAAAAAAAGACCATATAGGAAGTGGAACAGCAGTTAGTGTGTGGCAAGGAATCCAAAGTCTAGTCCCTGGTGAGAAGCTGCGATGCGTACCAAGCAGCTACCACTCACTCGGTGGCAGTTAACGTGATTGACAGTTTGGATTTTATCTGAGATACTGTCACTGGCTGAAGTCAGACACAAGATCTTTAAAATGCAAGGAGTTTCTGAACCTCCATTTAATTCGCTCCCATTAAAATGTACAGACATAATATTTGCTTGCTGTTCTGATTGTCAGAATTCTTGCAAATGTTTGCACAGGTATTATAGACAGTGACACTTTCATTTTGTGTACAGGACATTATGATTGAGTTATTTAATCAGAAAAAGCATAGTAATAGAGTAGAGGGATTATAGTCTCTTGCCAATAAACCAGCGACATGTACCTCACTTTCAACATTAACTACGTCCATTTTTGGCCATTTTGGTGCCCTAAACCAGACGTCCACTGGCACCCCTGAAGGGATTCATCATTTAATTTAATTAGATTTTAGTTCAATTCTACATTACCCAATTTCTAGGCTGTGTCATATAATATCACATCTCTAAATTAGCATATATGCTGGTGAATCTGTTTTAAGTCTTATCCTGGTGTAATCATATTCAGGATATGGAACATAAGAAGCCTGATTATTTATATCCCTGTATCATCCAGGTTTTTGATCGTGTCTTTCTTTGACTGTCATTTTTGGGTATTATCAGTATCTCTCTTTCATAATGAATGTCCTGACTGCGTTTTAAAATTCAGTATTTCTTTAGTCACATTTTCCTTCTATTATACAAATTACAGTGCACACTTGGCTATTTTTGGTACAAGGCCTATTCTAGGCAAAGTAGTTCAGATATGTGTGAGAAAATACAACCTGCTTCACTGCTTGTGTTTGATTGCTTCCTATAACATTTTGTATACAGTGTGCTATTGTGTTTTTTATAATAACAGAAGAGGATGGCAGGGTGGTTCTATTGTGGTAAGAAGGTCTGGACAGGAGTTAGACTCTCTCCAACAGCAGTAAAATGTAGCTGAAATAAACACAAAGCATTAATGGAAACTTTAAAGCTCTGCTCACATTCTTCAATGTTGCTCATTACACCATTAATTAAAACTGCTGGGTGTTGTAATTTCATTTTACTACTTTGCAGGTCATTGGCTTAGAATACTGTGCTGCTTATGTTTTAACCGAAACACAAATACATTACGGTGTCCCTGTATACATGATTCTTATGCAGCAGTGTCAAAATTAACTGTATGGGTCACAGCATTATGTAATGATGTGACAACAGGCACCAACCCTAAATAAACTCATCTCGGCGTCGGGTGTTTAGTGCAGTGTGGGTTTGCTTAACAATGCAATGCACATATATGACGTGTGTGTGACAGATTTAAAAAAAAAAGAGGTAGATTTGGTGTTTGATATTAACTTCAATAAAGCATATTCCTCCTCTTTGGTGCCTCTCCAGCTGGTAACACCCCAGGCGACCGCCTATGTTTAATAACAGCCTTGCACAGCACAGATTTTCTTAGTAATTAACCACTACAGCCTGAATAAGCTCATTTCTGTATATTGCTAAGGATGCACAGTTGGTCCTTGTGCACTTCTAAATGCATACATTCACTTAACACATGACTAATAGTCTTAATTAGTTAACTGTGAGCAGATGTGAGCTTATGCAAGCCAGCAGGTACAGCAATGTGACTTCCAGCTTGGACAGAGACCCCTCCCTGCGTCTCTCTTTCTTTACCAACAAACTGCCGGATTCTCACAGAATGACAGATAGTGTATGTCACCACCTACAGTACAAAGTGGACCTCACTGCTGACTCACAGAAACTTACCGGTATCAATCTTCTTAAAGCCCATAAAGCACGCAAGAAGAGCACGACTCCAGAGATTTTTTTATAGTGTCTTGGTATAAGGGAGGTGGGCACAGAGGGATAAAAGATGGAGACAGAAAAGTACAGCTGCATTTCACTCTTTGCTGCCAATCCTGGCGAGAACACTACAATACGTCATTTCCCCAAAAAGGATGGTCCATCAGACTGGCAAACAACCTTATGGTGTTCCACAACAACGGATGGGGAAGCAGCAGCAGCAGGTGGAGACCTTGTTGACGCTCTGCATGACGAAATTATCTAGCATAGCAAGATGCTCTTTTGTTGTCACTGCCTTCAAATAAGAAAGCTCCATCACAAATTACAGTGATTTTAGGACCATATATGATTACAAATGATTGAGATGGAAAAAATAACAAAAAAGACAGTGTGCCGTGGATCAGTAACTAGCTGAAAGATTAGGGCTGTCAGGTGGACCACTACACAACTTGTACAGCAAGTACTGGCTCTGTTGGATTCATACAGGCCTTAACAGGTGTTCACAGCACACTAGCTGGGCCCTTCCAGTTTACAGAGATGTGCTGGGAAGCAGATAGATACTACTACCACAAATGGATAAGGGTGAAATTTTGCCTCCTGCCATTTTCAGAAGCAGAGGTGCTTTATCCTCTAAAACTAGCTGCTGGTACTGGTTTGTGCTCTACTTTTTGACCAAAATACAACCAGAACAAACCCCTTACTTCTCAGACTCCAATCATAAGGGTTCTGACACCATCCATGTGTTCTTTCCCAGTCCTCCACCTTTCTGACATCAGCGAGGCTACCTCGGTTGTCTCAGTGATCGCCTCTACATCACAGCATCTGATTGTAGACTGCACAATTCTCGAGCCTTGAGCGGAGTGAAAACACATTACAGTAAGTGTCAGTACCTCCAATCGATCGGTCAACCTTCACAAGTCCTTTCCTCACAATTAGGAATCAGTAGAGGTGTAAGAAGTGTAAGAAACATGCTGTGTTCTGTGTTGGAGAATACAGTAGCAACCTTGCGTTTGTGAATCCACAAGCAAAAGCACTGACTTTTGTGACATAACCAACCTTTGGAGAAAAAAGAAAGAAGAAAAATCTCTTCTTTGTTGTTTGTTTGCGGGAGCTCCTCAAACAAACAACAAAGAAGAGATTTTTTTTTCCTGCATGAGAAAAAACAGCTCTTGTGGAGCTTCAAAAGCTTCTCATTTCTCGCTCTTCGAGAACCAAAACGCGGGAGATTTCGCTCAAACATATGAATTCTGAGATTAGGCCGCCATGCCAGTATAACCGATGTTTCTCCCCCTTGCAAGTGTGTGTATGTGTGCATGGCTCTGGTTGCTATGGTTATGCCTTTCTCTGGATCAGTCTGCAGGCGGATAAATAATGCACACTAATGCTGGCGTGGTGACAGCTCTGCAGCAAGCTGTTGCTCACCTTAGCTCTGCACTGGAAACACTCACAAATACAGACATAAATATGCTAATGTGGAAATGCACCAAGCATGGACGCATGAATACATGCATGTGTCCACAAACCGATAACCAAGTAAACATGCCTATACAGTAGAAACAGTTGATGGAACCACAAGCACAAACACACAAGATATGAAATCTCTTTTATTGATTGGATGGAAGCTTAACAGAGCTGCCGGTCTGTCAGGCATGTTCCAATAGAGTGAGATATCAAAAGTTGTTTTGACACAGCCCTGTTTAATGAAGCAGGTGAATCAACTCTGATGGACTGGTGTCAATACCTTCCCCACTGCGGGATGCATTCAAAGGTCTAGATCAGCGCTCGCCTCTTCAGAGATGGTCAGACACACTGAAGGTGTGATTTGATGCCAAATGATGAAGGAAGACTAAAAAGCATCACTGCAGCACTCTGCTATCTATATGCCTTTGGTTCAGGGGTGAAAATAGATAGAGTCTGGTATTCCTTTGTGCTGCCACTCAAAGAGCGCCCACTGGCAAGCTGTTCATTTGCATATTTTGCTTTGGTCTACTGTATTTTTTCTTCTTTTTTTCTGCACAGGTCAACATTTTTACAATCCCAAAGGAGGCATCTTTTTGTATAAGAGGCAAAAACCAAAATGTACCCCTGAGAAAATGCAGCAAACTGGAAAAAACAGGTAGATGACGCATGTTGATGAAGTATGTGGACCAACAACATGTAAATTGCAGGTGTTGACAACTCCTCTACCTTATGTATGTATTCAACATCACATTTTTCACACTAGCACTGAAATCTCTCTCTCTTCCCTTTTCCGAGCATTGAAATTGATGGTAAAGTAAACATTAAAGTGACAATTTAGTTTTCAATCTCCATATGGAAATAAGAAGGTGGACCAAAAAGAATGTGCAATGTAGAATAATGTATAATTTAAAAACAATGTACCACTCACTCTCAATATCTGGGCAGAAAAGTTCCCTTTATAGACCTGATAACAAAGGGCTGATAGATGTGATATGGAGAATAAAGTAAAAGGGACAGACAACAAAGAGAGATACAAAAGACACACGGAGATGGAGAGTTCTTTATGTTCTTTAGTGAATGCTTGGATGAGTCATTGTTCATAAAAGTGTCTTCCTTATACTGGGGAAAGAGTGTTGTATTTCTACTCGGAAAGGGGAAAAAGGTAGAAAAATAGAAGAAAAGAAGAAAATAGGGCTATTTTACCTTTGTTCATGTTAGAGTCTAACCTCACATGTTGTAGCTGACATGAGTTGGGCTGGCCAAAAGGAAATAGATAAATGAATAAATAATGCTGTCAGATTTTTCAATGTCAAACACTTTTATGGTACAAAAATTAAAGCCTTTCTCCCTCCAATCTCAAAACTTTTAATAAATTACCTTCTAACACTGTGTCCAGAAAGGACAAATGAAAACAAAGAATCACAGCTTTCCCTTATAATGGAAGTAGCTACAGAAAGGTCTTGCATGGAATTTTTTTTTTATAAAGAACTTTTATTACAAGCTTTCATAACCTTCTAACCAAATACACAAAAAATAGCCTGAAGAAGACAATAACAGTGAGGAGGGCACGGGCAAGTTGCTTCATGAGAAAACAGAAAATAGAAAAGTGCAATAAGCCACAATTATCAAATTATCAGAGACCTCTGTGGCCTGTCAAGGTAAATTAAATTTAAGCCGCCTGCCCGCTAACATTGTTTGAGAATGAGCAGGTGAGAATATTGCAGAGACCCCAACCCCCCATCCACTGACTGGAAAATGACCACCACACTGGCTGAAGGAAAGATAAGTGTACAGGTAAGTGTGATATACATTATGTATTCTTTTCTTATTGTCAACAAATCCTGTGAAAAAGGGAAAATCTGACCATCTTTTGCCACCCCATGATTCTGGTTGTGGTCTGTTGGTTCTGGTTAGTCCACCATCTTGGTCCAGCTAAAAATATCTCAACAACTATTTGATGGCTTGCCATGAAATTTGAGATACATTTGTAGTCCCCAGAGGATGAATCCTACTAACTTTGGTCATCCTCTAACCTTCCTTTCAGTGTCAACATAAGGTTGACATTTCAGTTTTTTATTGAGATGTTTCAAGCAACTATTGAGTGGATTGTTGTATAATTTAGTACAGATGTGTCTGTTCCTCAGAGGATTAACCCTGTGGACTTTTGATTTTGAGGGCTGGGTATCATTTAAAAATGTACAACACCAGTACCAATACAAGTACCCTTAAAGTGATACTAATAGCAACTGAATATTTGATACCGATTACATAGTTTGTGCACTTGCTTTTATCCAGCATAACAGGTCTGTAGCGTAGCCACACTTCAGAGTGTTTATGTGGCATCTTGGTTGCTGAACTGCTAAGCGCGCTAACTCAAATTCACCATGACTTCACCACCACAGACGGGTTGTAGCTGCTGTGGCAGTGGACCAATCACATGTCAGATTTAAGAATACATGCATTAATTGGCTGTGAGCAAGTCAAATTTTCTAGCTCTGGGTGCAAAAATGATTGATTGCAGGTATCGTTTGACGTTTCAATACTACTTGGTTTCAATTTATTTCGGTCGGTACTTAAAAAGGTATCGACTACCAATACCCAACCCTTATGATTATCCACTAAATCTCTTTATTTTTAACAAGATGGAGTTGTTGCACAAACATTCATGGTCCCCAGATGATTTGACTTCAATATTTTTTTTTTTCTTTTTTAATATGTTAATGTGTAACAGGACTGAAAGCCACAGATAAGGTTGTTTTTATCCTTTAGTTATGGCACATCTGATGGATTAATCTTGTAAAATCAAAACAGAATGAATATAATAAAAGGGTCTGGTGCAACTGATGATAAATAATACAAAAAGAGGACATGAGGAATAATAGTTAACATACTGAGGGCCTGTTGTTTCATTTGTACTGTTTGATTGCAATCATGTCAAAGGCTGAGGGTCTCTCACCCTCACTCCCACTTATTCCACACTCCTACTCGCCTTCTTTTTGGCATCAGAATGAGGTTGGAATGATGTTCAAAAAAAATAAATATATAACTACAACAAGAGCAAGAGAATAGAGGCCGATGAAGAGGATAAATCAAAGTGCAATAGACAGACGGGGGAAAATTTCCTGTGATTGAGTCCCATCAATGTCAATTTTATTCAAATGTTGAGGTGCGGCAAATAATAACTTAGAAAAACAGTCAGAGTGATGTGGATGGACGTTTGCTTGAATCGACAAGCAGCCAGACAAAGCAATTCCATTTTGACACGTGAGAATGGAAACAAGAAAAACAGCCCCCCCCCCCCTTACACTTCTAATGACTCCAGCTCTATACTTGTAAAAAGAGATTAGCCGGTTTACACTTTCCCTGAAACAGAAAGACTATTTCTATGTGATCAAATCAAGCTCCTAACTCTGTGACATCCACCGCAATTAAAAGCCAAAAATGACAATCTGAAGTCCTCAAAGATCCATAATGGCGTGCTTCTTCATTAGTATTCATGATTGCTAATTTTAGGTGAATTGCCGTATTGATTTCCCCATTGGTTCCACTGGCTGGTCACTGAGTCACACACACCGAACAAATGATTCCCTGCCACCGTATTTATTAAATAATCTGAATTTCATTTCAAATTATGTGCCAGTCACGGCATGATCTCCCGTTAATAAATGGGATGGGAAAAGGAGGAGGTCGTGAGTAGTATGCAATCTATATTTGCTAATTAATATAGATACGTCTGGAGTCTCATCCATTACAGTTTTTCCTTCAATTTATTAAAAAAAAAAGGCTTCAAGAAGTGGTGCTTGACATTCCTCCTATCTTTAATTCAAATTTGAATCAGACTAATCAGAAAAGAGAAGAAAAAGAAGGAGGAGGGGGGAAAAAAGCACATTTGGCATTCAAGCACACAAAAGCTCTATATTTAGGTGCAGCTGAGTGTAGCCTCAGAGAGGATAATTATCATCATCCATGCCTTATTTTCCTTGTTTTTATCACCACAATGATTGTATGCTCTCCAAATTTCGCTGCATCTCCCGTACAATATCTCTCTGTAGTAACTCGGCTCTTTAACACACATTTGGAGACTAAAATAATCTCCAACTTGTATAAAAATAAAAAAAGACTCCACTCACAGTGTAGCTACACATCCTCGAAGGCAGCTGTCATGAACATAGTGACCAAACAATCGTCAATTCAATACTTTTGAAGCATTTCTCCGCACTTTATTGTGTCGATCTTGACAGGTTGGCAGTTCTTGTATTATGTTCACGTCATATCAGGAGAACAGATAGACAGCCTTCCTTTTCTTCACTGTTTAAAGGCTTTACTTGTTTCAAATGCTCAAGTTATTTTTATTCATGAATTTGAAAATCAACTGTGGGGAAATTACAGCCGATGATCTGATGTTTGTAAATATGGCTTACTGTGTTAATGAATGAATTTAACTGGCTCTTGCTATCAGTGGGTGCACTGTTATGATTGCCTGTCTGCACTGATACAGTAGCACAAGCCTGCAATTGCTTGTTTGGAAAAAAATATTGGAACCTCCTAGCAAAAAAATTGGCTTTTTTACCCCCTTCTTGGTTCAAAAATACACACTGGATGTTTACGTGCCACTGGTTGCTACTTGAAGACAGCTTAGTTGCACAAGAGCTGATTTTGATCAACATCATTGCACTGTGTTGCATATAAGGCTTGCAAATGTTTTTCTATTATTGTTTACAAAATTATTTTTTTAAAGTTATATTTCAAAGTGCACAAATTCTCCATCATAACAGCATATTTAAAATGACTGGTTTGAGCCCACAATCACTGCAAAATACATTTAAATCAAGCTTTTGAGCCATACATTAAATCAACATACACTGAATTATAATAAGAAAATAATTACTTCATTCAAAACTGCAGTACTCTTAACTCTTTTATCGCTACTTGTGAAATGGCTAGACCAGTGCCATTTAATGTAGTGAATAATGCTGCAAATCTCCCAGGCTTTATTGGAAAGCCACAAGTGAATACGAGTAAAATCTTCCCGGAGCGGTCCTCGGAGGATAAAGCACCTCTTTTTTTTCTGATTTGCTTCTAAGACTGGCTCCAGGTACTGGTATTGGATTAGATAAGACTGAACATCATGGGCAGATCTCTCAAACTTTAGTCTCAGTGGTTTTATTGAAGAGGCTAAGCATACTTTTCCCCTGTAGGATAAGCTACATGATGGAGGTTGTAACTTCACTGGGATCCAGCTGCTGAGAACATCTGCTCAGAAGTGAAAGACTTCTTGGATTTTTACCAGCCTGGAGATTTCACTTCCAGCTTTAAACTGGATTTACACCCAAAGAACATCACTTATCAAGTTCATGGCTTGTATTTTGATGCTGTTGGGAAGTACTGCATGTCCCCCAATGTGCACACTTCTCTCCACTGTGATGGCAGCTTTTAATATCATTTTAATGAACTGCCAGTAATCAATGATTGACTCATTATTGACATTCCTAGTTGCATATTAGGCGATAGTTCTTGCGTCGCTATTCTCATAATCATTCTTGCCAAATGGCTGTTGTCTGTGCCTCAGTGTTGTTTGTGCAGTAGATGATTGATACCGAGGGTACAAGCGCAACTGATAGCTTTTCCACAAATGTGCTCAGTGATCAGATAACAATGGGGTAAGAGTCAGCTGGAGTGACTGAGTTAGAGAGATAGGGAACTGTAAGAATGTTGTTGAGTGTGAAAAAAACATTTTCCTTGGCATCTTGGTAGCTTTTTATGCCTCACACATCAGCATCACTGCTTCAGCTGCCCACAGACATGCCCCCCCCATTACAAGCTCTTAATGCATTTTGGATTGAAACATAGCTCCGTTCTTAATATGCTGGCTGCAGATGTCTTGTTGCCTAATGTGAGGTAACTTCACTCCAGGCTTTTGTAGCGAAATTGGAAAAGTGACAAGATGCACTACATTGCATTTGAACCAGTGTAACCCAGTTGAACTGTGCTATGTAAATAGGCCACACAATACAGCTCATAATAATATAACATGCAGCTTTAATATAACAGAGAAACATCTTTTAAGTAGTGTGTTGCAGCATCTCCTGGGCCTTCTAAAAAGCATCCCTCTTTAGCTGTGTGCATCATCCACATTGTGTCATATAGAGTGGCTATTTCTCTCAGGTAGCACTCAAACTAACATATTTAGAGGTTAGGGTTAGGATTTAATACAGTGACATTCGCATTTGTCATTTTACAATCTCCTACTGCTCCCAACAGCCGCCTATGGTAGTAAGTTTTCTTCTCTTTCGAACTCTTCATCTGAAAATCTTCATGAATTATGCCGACACTCCTAAGGCTAAAAGTTCTGATACATTATGCTGAAATAAGGATGGATACACCCGCTGCTGCTCCAACAGTTTCACTGAATTTCGGCCGCCTGAGATTCATTCTTTAACTTGTGATGCTTTATGCATCTGGACAGATGAATGTTCTACCGGCTTCTCATTCTCATGCACATACTGAAAAAGTAGAGGAAGTGCTGCGGTTTCTTAAAGTTCTCCATCATTATTCTGTAAAACATGCTGCTTCTGGGTGATAATTCCATTTGAGTCCAGGCTCCTGTTTTGACGCAGGGACCGAGAGACAAGCAGCAGAGGCTTGGTGAGGTCTCCCCCAAGGCTAGAATTCAGCAGATTCCGTCTCAAAAAACAGCCTCCCCAGAATGCCAAAAAGACACTGGCGAGAGCAAGTCCTTGAGAAGTGTGAAATGACTTCACAAGCATTACAGATTTATCATGAAAACTTTAGAAATGCTTAGCTTGTAGGCCTTGATGGTAAAAGTGCTACGCTTTGAGCTGCTACTGGCAACATTTTTGAAGCTTTTGCAAATTGCTGCTTGCTTAACAAGTTTTGAAAATGCTCCCGATGGAGAGAGGGTGAATAGTTTGGAGTTTGAAAAAAAAGAAGAAGAAGAGAGCCACGCCGGATAAAACGCAGTCAATAAATTGCAAATGCGAAGGTTACTAAGGGACAGCCCATAATCAAATTACAAGCCGCTCCATCATTCAGGAGAGAGGATACATGCGTAGGGGTGTGTGTGTGTGTGTGTGTGTGTGTGTGTGTGTGTGTGTGTGTGTGTGTGTGTGTGTGTGTGTGTTATTATTCAGCAATGTGTGGGGCCTGCTATTTTAGACTGCTGATGAGAAGTAGTTGGAAAAAAAAAAGAAAGACCGTCCATTGTTCTCAGAGGAATCAATGGGATCCCTATCAAAAAAGGTGCGCTATCTGTAATATGAGGCAGATTAGTTCAAATGAGATAACAGGGATTAAAATGGATGAAATAGAACAAAAGGATGAAAAGGGGGGGATGAGGAGACAGATTGAGTGAAGTCTGATAAAGTCAAGCGAACATCTGCTGATGCTTAATCACACCGATCTCAAGACACACGCGGTATCTACTGTGTTTTTCTTGCTTTTACTTATCAGGGGAGGCGTATTGCTGTGAATGCTCCCCCCCCTCTCCTCTTCTCTCCCCCTACAATGGCACTGCTCCACATTCAGTACAGTTAAATAAATGCTCTGCTACAAGCTGCCTGCTGCCTTCTACTCCTGGACACTGAGCAGCTCCAGTGGACCAATTAGGGGGCTATATGTGGCAGCTCAAGGGCACCTTGTGTGGTTAAGGGAGAGAAATAGCAGAATTCGACCACATTACCTCCCAGATTGACCCCAGTTGCTTTGCAGTTTTTTTTTTCATCCAGCCACAAGCGAGTATTTTAAACCTTGAGGCCACTGCAGCCATCTGCACACAGCTGAAAAAGATACAATGTTATATCTGGAAAATTCCTACATTTAGATTTTTAACTAAACATGTCTGGATGCACGGCTGACCTTTGCATGGAGAACATCAAAAAGGTCAGACGTCACCAGAGGCACTGATTCCCAAAACGGTTCAGCGTTGCCACCTAAATTTCACTCCTCATCCTCAGTCCACTTATAAACATGTGCTGTGAAAGGAGGCATCAGTAGGCGGGAGAATTCCTCACCTCCTCTGGGCCAAAGAGGAGGAGAATCTAACTGTGAAATCTCCTCTTTGCCTTTAGATCCTGCACAGGGGCATGCACAGACACCACACTGTGCTTTTACTGTAGGTTATTGTACTTAGCTGAGTGGGTTACTGGGAGTTTTTCTATGGCATTTAAAAATCAGCTGAACTGAAGTTGAACTGAATGACGTGTGGGTTTCCGTTCTGTTTGGAGGCAAAAAAAACAGCTTGCAGTGTTTTGAATGGATTAAAGACATTAGTTGGTTTGCTGAATTCTAAGACTCTTTAGTCAGCCAACAAAACAAAAAGAAAAACATCTTTGTATATGTTAAAGGAGACTATTTTAAATGCCTTTCCTTATTTTCAGTCATTTGTTACAATGTTGGTGTATATATTAAGTGACTATTAAAAGTAAGCAAAAAACACCAGCTTCAGAATGCTCGAAAAGCTTGATTATCAGCTTGTGACAGATTTCTTTATATACTCATCTGCTTCATGCATAGTGTGCAATTTCACTGCTCCGCTACTGTAATATCATGACATTTTCAATTGTTTTGGAATTAATCACGCCATAGCTCCAAATATATCCATATCTTGTGTTGTTTGGTTTATAGCAACACTAACAAAAAGGTCTGTCACACTAAAAGTCTCCTATTATTTAGTCATTTTAAAGCTTTTAATATGTAGCAATAAATCAGGAAATGTTGGGTTTGCATCAGTGGTAACTTAAGACTCTTGTGATTGGCCAGCTTTTGGAAGCCTAGTACAGAGCAGCATCAGGCCTGACTCATCAGGAGGGGGTCGTACAGAGAAAATATGTGAAACCTTTTAAGAGACAGAGGCTGAACTGATGGGCTGCATAAAGGGCCAGTATAAAAAAGATATTTCTTGTTGAAGTGTGAATCATGCAAAGCTACTTGAAGATATACAGAGGTGGAAATTAGCATAATAGGTCCTTATAACTGAGCTAAAGCTCCAATTGAATGTTTGAGAGTTGTAAACAGGAAGAGAGAAAAAACTGTTAAGTGTGTGATTGCAACCAACCGTGAATTTAGAAACAAATCCACCTTGATTGCAATTTTATTCCTATCACTGTTGAATTCACCCAGCCACTTTATTCTTAAGGTATCCTGTTCTTTTCTGGCCTAGTTGTTCCACAGCCTGCTCAGCCATTATGTCTCCATAATGTGCTGCTGGGAGATTGTGATGCAACTGAATCACTCACTCATGAAACAGCATTTTTGAGAGTACTCTTGTGTAGCCACATCTTTGTCTCAAGCTCATGCAGCTCTGGAGAAATTTGACAGAAAAAAATGTTGAATAACAGACAGCCTCAGGCAGCGATTTGATTGGCTCTCGGTTTGAAAACATGTCCTGGAAATAGCACCTCGGCTTTATTTTGCATTGGTATTTAAGCAATGCTAATGACAAACTGAATGAAAAATGCAGCAAAGTGTTTACCCCGAAGCAACATGAATGGTATTAAACATATTCAGCAGCCTGTAGTCTATTACATAGATTTCCCTTTTCCATCTTTGTGATTGCCAAATAAATGTGGGTATTTGTGAGATTAGCATACAAGTAGTGTGACAATAAATCATCATTGATGCTGGTAGGATAATACACATGAACACCAGTCTGCGTATTTCATCATTGGAGAGCATACTACTTTCTTGATAAAGGATATATCTTTAAACTTACATTTACATTGACTTCCAACATATTTCAGTTGTTTTCCCTTTTGGCAACCGGACCCAAATGTCGACAGGTCTTATTATAGTAATAGTTTCAGTGGCCTACTACTACTGCTACCTACTACTACTACTTCTACAACAACAAACTACATACTTGCCGATATCCTTTGCTTGTTACTGGAGGATTCCAATATAGGGCAAACAAGACAACTAAGCATTAGAAACTAAGGAAGCATAGCAGCACAAAAGATAGCTACTATGTGGGAAATTAATAATGAGAAACACCACTAGTATTTTCAGATGTCCGCAGAGATAAGCCCACTGATTATATATGCCCATACTGCCCCTAAACACCCACTAGTGTTCATGTGTGGGTTGCTGGGTGTGTGAAACAGCCACTAGATGCATGTTGACACATGATTAAAAGCAAGTATATCTATACAGCCACTTGAAGTCTGCTGTACTTTGGTTGACATGTTAACATGCACACAATGACCATGCTAACATGCTTATGTAATATGTACCAGGTACATATTACCATGGCTAAAAGAATTGGATGGTTAATGTTAAGCAAGCAGAGATTGGAGTTCCTCTAAATCATATTTGGCAAAGAAAAATTAGAATTACATAATCATATTTTCAAGAATGATGGATTGAATATAGAAAAATGTCCTCCGAATCTTCCACAGAGTAAAAATGATGGGATATGGGTTAAGGAGACGGCTTCAGTTGCACTTGGTGCGGGAGTAGAAGAGTAGAATTTGTCAAATTTTGTGACACCTGTATTGAATGGAAGTTAACACCCTCTAGTGCAGGATTAGAATTAATCCATCAAGAAGTAATGTAATTTTGTTTTATTGGGACATTGTATGTGTGTGTGTGTGTGTGTGTGTGTGTGTGTGTGTGTGTGTGTGTGTGTGTGTGTGTGTGTGTGTGTGTGTGTGTGTGTGTGTGTGTGTAATGCATGTGTGTGCTGTGCAGGGCAGCTAAGAGACTGCTAGAGGCAGCAGCATATTTTGTTTCTTAGCTACTGCACCTTTGGGATATCACGTTCTGCACAACCACTGCAGCACATACTGTATCAACTCCTAAAATTAAAATCCCCCCCCCCCCCCCCCCCCCCCCCCCCCCTTCAACTACATACTCTAACAGATATTAGTTTCCTATTTGTTTTTGTCACAAGTTAATGTTTCCATAATGTCAAAACAAAAACTGATGATTTCATTATAATGCTCATTACTGGGATTCTTTACCTGAGTGAGGAAAAATATGGTATGGCTTCTACATGGGTAACACCTTAACAAAATGTCCTTATGTTTGCACTTATTATTGCAAATATTAATAATGTATATCGTCATATTAATTTTCATTATTTATAGCTGCTCATTCATAATTGTCACAGGGCCTTTTTGCATGCTTAAAGAAGACTGATGACTGCCCTTTTGTGCTACCAACAGACCCGAAAAACAAATACAAGCACTAATGCGTTTAAAATGCTTAATATGCATGGAGAGTGGTTTTATGTGAGTTATAAATGTTTTTCTCTGAAACCTTTGATGGTACAAAGTATAAATT